>NC_134314.1:76021808-76628205 GCF_964195595.1 Calonectris borealis
GATATCTTTCTAAAAGACACGCTTTGGTGCAGGATAAATCTCTTGCTGTCTGTGTGTGCAGCTGGGTCAAGCCACCTCATTCTTCAGCTCCTTTTCAAGCTGATGATTGGAGTTAAAGTGCATGTTTTGGGAGGTCAGTTGATCCCACCCAGGATATTTGGGAAGGAAATTTTTACCCTACCACTTCTTCTGCAAAAGCTGAGAAGGAGCATAGCTGGGGGTGGTATTTAGCAGGATGTGGGGCATGGGCACCCCAGCAGCCAGCAGTGTCGCCAGGCTGGCACAGCCCCTGCTTAGGAGGGGTGGTCTTCCTTCACCGCTACCTGCTACATTGACCATGTCTCACCCCATGGACCTTTCCCCAGGACTACTTCAGCTGCGGGGTGGGTGCGGAGGGCACAGAGGTAGGGTGGCATGGCTGGCAGCTCCCAATGCATGGGCAGGTGGCTGTCTCAGCCTCCCTGCAGCCCACACCATGCCCTTCTTGCCACCGAGGGACATTTCTACCCATCATCTCCTCACCTTTCCAGTTTCCCTTGGAATATGGACCCTTCTGAAATTGTAGCCCTTACTGTGAGATAAACAAGTGAAGGGCAACAGCCCATGAAACACGCAGGGACAGAGTATGTCCCATCTTTATGCACTGAGCTTCGGAAAGTGTGCACCTGGGTTGTGGACAATTCAAACATATAATGAGTGCCATCTGCTGGCAAATGCAAATAGGGTATTGGGGATAACAGAGTAAATGGTGCGGGGTTATTGCACCTTGCGTGTCTCCTCTGCTCTTTGGTGCTGCAAGGCTGTATTTGCATCCCCTGGCTCCTGTTGCGCCATGGCCATAGGTGCCAGTGACCAGACAGGTGGACAGCACGAGCCTTGTGGCATCTTCTACATTCGTGAGCTGGTTCTCCCTACAGCTGCATGCTGACAGAAGCAGACAGATAGCCATGAGAGCAGGGGCCTTGGTGTGCGGGACTGGCACCAACACGGGGCGAGAGGGAGCCGAGGTGGCCTGGCTGGTGGGAGGGCATGCGAGAAGGTGTGGAGAACCGTGCTGAGCCACCACAGGAGGAAGCAGCCTTGGGCAAGTCGCTCTGCCCGTGCCTCCCTTCAGAGCAGAGTCCTCATTTCTAGATCGATCTGCCACTATTGCTCATCCAGGGAGAAAGCAAGCTTCCCTTATGGTGTGTAGAGGATTGTGATATTTCTGAGTCATTCTGGGAGTTTTTAACCCTGTGACTGCAGTGGTAGCTGGAAGGCGCACAACACCCTACAGCATGGGGTTCTTACAGCCTGTAATGTATGCACTATGGATCCTGTAACACAGCTTGAGAGCTTCTTCACAGTGCTCGCTGCTCTGTTTTAAGCCAAAACAGTAGGGAATTTTAGAGTGTGTGTGTGGGTGTATATGTGGTTTCTATTTACTTTATTATGTAAAAAACAAATTACACACAATCTAAGTAAATCCATTGTATTTATCTTTGTTGGTGAAAACCTCAAAAGATAAGAAAATAAATACTGGTCACCAAGTATCATTTTTTTGTGCAAATACAGACATGTAATAATGCAGCAAACCCCAACCCTTTGTTGGGCAAAAGTATTTCCGTGCAGGCACTTCCAAACCAAACGCCATTTGAACAAGTGTTCTGTAGGAAGTTTTTGCTAATAGATGTGAGGACTAAGCAGCACTTCGGAGAGGTCATTTTTGTTCACCAATAGGATGGTGTAAATCCCAGCAGAAAATAAGATAGTCACGTATTATCTATGAGATAGTTATACAGTGAAGGAAGACAAAAGCCTAATTATATATACCTTATCAGCTAAAAGAGCTGAAGTATGGTGTTGACTTGGAGGGGACTAAACTGCAAAACATTTTTTCATATTTTCACATATTACCCTTTTAATTTGGCAAAATAGTTGTTTCCTTCCTGCCAGTTTTTCAGGGACACTGCTGTACTTGGTCTGCCTGAGGATGCTGGAAACTCCCCAGAGAATAGAAACATGTGCAATGCATATGGAAATCCCTGTTCATAGTTTTCAAGTGAGCCTAAGTTAGGCATTGCTTCCTTTTCCAGAGAAAGGAATCAAGAGTGGTGGCATGTGAATCCACCAGCGCCATAGATCTGAACCTGAAATAGATTTTTCTTACTTGAGCTATGCAATGAGATGCAATTCTTAAGACCAAAGTTGAAGAAGGTTGTCAACCTTGCAACAGTCTTTGGGTGTGAACATGAAAGCTCTGAAGAATGAAAACATGAGCAGTATTTCTGCTGTTTTGGCTTGAAGTCTCACTGAAATGATTGTTCCAAATTTTCCAAACCAGAACTAGTGGAGCAAGCACTTCCTGAGTTAAGATCTGCAATGGACCCCTGAAGCCATAACACAGGCAAAATTGGGAAAAGAGGTTTTTGACCAAGTCCTCCAAATATTGGTTTGGTCATCTGCCATGGTAATATGTTATGGGCAGTGCCTATAAAAACAGTGTTGCCACAAACATGTTTGGATACATGGCTTTTGTAACATGTTATAAAGACAATAAAAACTTGGATGGGGAAAAGTCAAGAAAAATTTATTTAAATCAACTTCCTAGGCAGGAAGCTAAGGAGGAAAAGAAAATCACATTCCAAAGAGTTATTTTCACAGTAAGCAACTCAGTGCAGGCAAGCTGGAGGGTGTTTATTTGCATCCTCAGAGTTAGAAGGGGCTAATAAAGGCTGAAATATGTAAGACTGACTGTCTACTATTAAAACAGACAGTAGGAAGGAAAAGCGAGAGAGGTATTCAGAGATGCTTTGAGGCTTCATTTCAATAAAATAGCAATCAGAAAAACTCCAGGTCTAACTAGGGAAATGACTGACCAAGAAGAGAGATGAATGATGAAGGGCAACATTTTGGAGTGCTGCTGAATTGCTTGTTTAATGGACAAGAAGATCCTAAGGACACTGAAGGTCCCTAAGAAAAGGTTAGGGAAGGCACCTCAGATTAAGTCAACTTCTGTACAGACTTCTAGAATTTGTTTTGTGATTTGCAATGAAGAATTCAGCCAGCTGCTCTATATACTGAATTTCCAAAAATCTCTGCTTTTGGCCAGGCTAGTGGGATGGGTGCATCTCTTGTCTGTGTCTGCGTGGCTGTTTGCATGCCCTCATGCTTTGGCGAGTATGCAGTGTGATCTCGGGTGAATCTGGCGAGAACAAGGTGTGCTGTTGCTCCAGAAGCAACAGATCGAAATAAACCAGTGTGAGCAAACAAGGCCCTGCCTTGGAGGTGCCTGCCTTGGGGAAGGGTTTGGATATTTCAAATTCTGGTATACATGTGCCATTAATCTGCAAAGATAAGATTAAAGACTGGAATTACCAGGTGTCAGCTGCTGTAAAGAGACATCCTCTGGCAGATGTAAGGACCACCTAGCAGTGAGATGATGGTGTGAGACGATGGTGAGATGGCTTACGGCTCTGAGCTGTCGCATGGTGGCAGGATCCAGGCTGACAGCCAGACAGTCGAGGTGGCTTTAGACACAGGGAATTAGACTCAGCCTTCTGCCCTCTCACAGCACAGAGTGAGAAGTTGAGGTTTCAAGCCCTTTTCAATCTGTCCTTACCTTCGTGGCAAATGCAAATACACTAAAACCTTGGTGTTGTCCTCCTATACATATATACCATAATACTATATACTATAGTACATATAGTATATATGTACTATAACCGTTTAACTATGCTCTTGCTATACCAGCCTAGCGTATTGATTTCCTTACCAGCAGCCTGTCTGGGACTGAAGGTGGACGGTGTTGCAGTGTAGTATGCCAGGTGTTCAAATACATGGCTTTTCCGCTGCACTTAATCTAAATCATTCTTGTTTTGGGAACTGAGCTTAAAATGGTCAAACCACTAAATTTAGTGATGCTGGGAGGACAGCAGAGAGCTGGAAAGCTGATAGGGCCACTGTAGTCAGCACAGATGTCTATTGAGTGGGAAAAGACAAGTTATGTACTGCCAGGCCAAGCAGAACATATAGCCCTGACCCGAGCTGAGGTCAGTAGATGTTTTTTCACTGATTTCGGTGGGGTCTGGCCTTTGCTCAAGTATCCCATGCAAGTCCATGGAGAAGAGGAACATGATGCAGAACATGCATTTTATGCCCGAGTACAGACCTTGGCTTTGCTCAGGGGGCCAGGCAAGAGCTGTTAATAAAATGTTCTTTACACAAGGGTTATATCCGCAGATGTACTTTTGCACATGAGATCCCAACTGAGAGAGGAAAGGCTGTGAGTGCCCCGCGTCCATCCTTGCTCTGTGAGCTCTGCGGTTGTGGAAACATGGCGGATTAAGTGAGCAGCTTGCCAGTTGCTAATGTAATAGCCTCTTTTGACCCAATTTATTTATACTTGAAAAAAAAAAGAATGTAAACTTCTTCCACAAATACTTACTATTTACTTTTACAATACGAGTTTTTAAAAAATTAATTAATCTCCAAGTGCATTTCATGATTACTCCAGTAGCTAACTATTTATGTTCATATGGTACATGCACATGCAGCAAAGGCAGATGCATTGTGAAGGGAACTCAATTCTTTGAGATTTGTTTATGAGCAGCACGAAGAGAGGAACTCTGAGATGCTTCTAACTGAGAAGGTCAGAGAGATCCTATGTAGAGTCAATTAAATCTCTGCTAAATGGCTTTATAATCTGTTTTTTAGATATGGCACGTAAATAGAGATGTCTTGTTTATAAACAAACCTCTTCATTTCAGAGAAACATGCATCCAGTTGTAGACAATAGTAAGGTTTCAAGAGGTTTCTGCTGTCGCTCTTGTAATCTCATGTACTTGAAGTGACACCCAGTTTCCTGTTCCTCCATGCATAGAATTTTAAATAATAGCACATAAAACCTGAAGTGGTTGAGAATAAGAAAGAGCAAAGTATGTTGGACTGGGATTTTGTAACACATTTCCTCCAGTTGGAGCCTGTGCTGATTGAAAACGGACAGACTGAATCCAGTGTAACACAGATCAATGTGTGCAAATTCCAGCTACGGTTTTAGGAAACAGATGTGAAGAGATGGACTCCTAGAGCAGGGTTCGTCTCCCCTAGCCTTAAATGTCCAGAGTGCATTTGCACAGAGCAAATCACCTCTGTTTTAGGAGGAGATAAATTGTGCCCATTTCTCACTGTGTAAAGGCGGTCTGACCTACTCGTTCAGCTGTTAGGTGAGGTGGATCCTACCCTTACTTTGTAATGCACTGAAGACCTCATCTTCAAAAGTACCAAGCTCCATGCTTGCTTGGGTCACTGGGAACTGCCTTCACCTTCCCTTCTCTCCATCTCCTATGTGGCCTCTCCCCAGTGTTCAAATGCACCGCAGGGCTCTGTTGACACCATAGCCATGGATTTCTACTGCAGACCTACCAATTTGGGGGAGCTTCAAGGTTTCTCATGTGACGGTGTATTTTTCTGAAGACACCAGCATGCTGCTGCCCTCCATGGGGTTTGCAGCTCCCTCCAAGCATAGCTGCAATTCGGATAGCCTCGCCACTGACACTGAGAGTTGCCTGTAGGTGCCAGAAGTGACACTCTAGCGCAGCTGGGAAATACAGTTGTCTAAGTGTACATGTTTCCCAGATAGATAGCTTTAGTCCAGCTAACTGAAAAGCAGTGAATGAGCTTGGGGTGAGAGTCTGAGGGGTCCCTCAGGAAGGCACACAGGATCCAGGCAGGCTTGTAGAGCCTGTGCTAAATGCCACACTGCCCTTATGGCCGCCGTTCCCTGCCTCATCGGAGAACCTGGAAGCCCCAGCTGTACGTCCTGCCGGGGGAGGCGGGGTGTGGGAAGGCAGTCCAGCCCACACATAGAGAACCCTACTCTGCACTAGCATCACACTGGAGAGAAGATCCTTCACAGATGGGAACACCCTGCTGCTCTTGGTCTTGGAAAGGCCGCTTTGACACATCTGTCACTGGAAGAGTGAAAAACTGTTTCCAGACATATGGCCTAAATTTCTTTCCCCACTCCTCCATTCACATGTAGATACCCTCTACCCTACCCTCCCTGCACTCCTCACCCTGATCTTCTTATTTGTGCAGGACCAAAAATAGAAAAATAACATGGTTTATTTAATTTTGTAATGACAATTTTACAAACATTGTTGGTTGGCTAGCTGGATTTTCTGGGGGGGTGCGGAATGTGGGAAAGAAAACATTGTTTTTGTTTTGGTATAAATTTTTTGGACTCTGTTACAGTTTCTGTCTTTTCCCTATAACTCTTGGCAAACAGACTTAAACAAGATGAGGAGAAGAACTCCAGATGAATAAGCCTGTGTGAAATTAAAAGATTGTTGGTTTTTGTTCAACAGAGGCTAATGAATTAGTATGTTGGAATGATCTGTTCATGGTGGACCAACTTCTGTTTTCCAGACACTCAAGTCTGGACACTGGAGAAGACCTTTGTACAGAGGTCCTTGTTTTGAGGACTCCAGTTTTCTTGGATGATATGAAAACCGGGAATTCTGAACATATTGTGATCATTTTCAATGTAGTTGCACTTTTCCCAGCAGATGTCTGAATGTTTATAACGCACGTGTTTATGATGCACATAAACATCCTCAGCTTACAAAAGGGAAGCTATAACAGATAAATGGGGAGTCAGCTTGTGCTGCTCCAGCAGTTTTGTGTGCAAACCTGACACATCACCTTCTGCGTCAGCAGACAGGCTCTGCTATAATGAACAAACTACCTTTAAATGATCCTCTTGAATATAACACCATTTCTTCACTTAGCCTGAAGAAACGTCATCCAACAAGAAATGTGGATTCCAGACCCGGACATATAAAACAGACTTTAGAACCTTAATGAGGAGGAAAAGGAGACGAAAGATAAGAAAAAATGTTGTAGATTAAGAGATAAACTCCAAGAATATTTGATAAATTAGGTAAAAATAAAGCCCACATCTGGCTTTGTACTGAAACTTGAGGAGGTCTGGCAAGCAAAACCCTTAAACTGTTCTGTGTTGACTCTTGGAGATAACAAGAAGATAATGTTCATCCTTTTATCTGAACCCTTTGGATGCCGATGGGTCACTTTAGCAGAACTTGCAGCTAAGTTGTCCTTTAGATAGATATAAGAAATGACAACGAAATTTCTAATTTAATAAAAGCCTGAACTTCCTTTCCTGATCCAAGACATGGTGCAGGAGTGAGGGATAACTGGGGAATTGCCCCTGGTGGGACCCCTTTCCAAGTGCCCCTAAGTACCTCTGGTAACAGAGACTCCCTGCTCACACCCCCACATGAAATTTCTTGTTTGCCCAGTTAGGGCCTCGCCTTGGCTCTTGGTGGGAGTTTACAAATTGGTTGAAACTGTCCTTGCTGAGCTGCTGCTGAGCTAATGTTGCGTGCGGGTCCATCTTCCTGAGCACCACCAGGAAGAGCAGTGTGAAATCAACCAGCGGTGAGATGCTGGCTGCCTCCTTTCTCTGCTGACACCAGCTCTTGGTCTCACCCACACAGAGCAATGGAGAGCAGCAGAGTTACTGCTCCTAACCACTGAAAGTGTTAACGCGAAGTTTAGGTGAAGGAGTTAAAATCTCTTTACACCAGAAATTGCAAAGTTTCAAGCAGGTGGAGTCACACAGCGTGAAGATGGCAAGTGCACAGCTGATAAATGTCCATGGTATATAAGCAGTGGAATACGGAACTGTTTACTGAACTGGAAAGGAAAGGCAGGGATCATGCAGGATAAAATTCAGGTCTCCTTTAAATTAGCATTATTGAGTAGGGATGCATCTATGCACATGATGGCTGGAACTGATCTTTTTAAGCAGATTTGCTAAATTTAACATTACCAGCTGGACCTTTTTTAATATATATATTTTTCAGTTTGTTCTCATTTTAACTGTGGAACTTTTATCTTAATTTCCTAAATAATCTTAAAAGTCAAATGAATCAAAAAAAGACATGTGGTTTAACAGTGTCATTAGAGCACCATTTGGTAGAGGAGTTAACAGTGGGCACCTGGAATAAGCCCTAGTTTCAGTGAAGGTCTGTCCATGTGGACCAGGTTTGTAAGGTCCCATTATAGCCCACGGAGTTGAATGAGTCAGCAGCATCTTGCTAGCATGTCAGCTAACCAGCCACCACCAGCAGGTTTCAGTTGCCGAAGCACAAGCATCTAATGCCACCTGAGACACCATAAGGCACATGAGAAATCTGCACAGGGATGATAGATACGGTGCAGATCCCACAGGAGACCCACACCTTGCTGGAGTGGCACATGGGGGCCAGAAGGGATGTATGAGGGCACATAAAATGACACAAGTTTAGACAATCCTAGACCTCCATTGACTAGCTTATGTCCATGCCTAGGCAAGAAAATCTCTGTGCACAGTGTGTTTCCAGGAAATTAGGCAGTCTTCAGATGTCCATGAACCCATGTGTTTCCACCAAGTTGCATTCAGGGTGTGCACAAAGCTGACTCACAGACCTCTGAATTAATATTACCTACAGGTACCTGAAAGCAGAATTGGGATCAAGCAGTTTCTATCTTGGGCTGGCAGTTACCGATTTTTAGCTTCTCAAAGAAAGATTAAATTGAGGATCCTGGTGGGATGAAGTCCCTGAGCAAGGAATTACTGTGGGATGAAAGTATTTTGTACTCTCACCCTGCTTCTGTGTCCTTCCCAGCCACCTGCCATTGGACATGGACACGTAATTGTCCATCTGTGTAGGTGGACTTTGGGTCTGATCCAGCATGTCTACTCATATTCTTCTATCACAATTTAGTCAGGGAATTCTCTTATTAACTTCAGACACTTAAAAGTACAGTGGTCTGAGACACTAAATACCCAAGCCTCTTAACACCCAAGCCTCCTTCTAGACCCAGTGAAAAGAAATAGGTATCCAGCTGTCTTAAGGCAAGAAGAATTGCACCTGAAGGAGGCTTTTTCTTCCCAGGAGACTTGAGTTGACTGACCTGGGCTTAGATGACTAATTTTAGGTACTTAAGTGAGATGATAGGACTTCCCCCATCCTATTCCCAGGCATAGAGAGAGGTTTGGAGGACTCGGAGGAGAGGTTTTCAAGTGCTAACAGCTTCCACTCAGAGCTCTTGGCACCCAATAAAAAGAATAAAGAGAATGTTTGATTCAAAGCCTTTCCCTTCCACTCCCATTCACTTGCCTTTTGATTTTCAATTTTCCTGCCAGGATCTGAATAATCTATAACATACTGACTGGCATGGTTCCCTCCAGCTGAAAGACAAATGGGAGGGAGAGGGGAGATTACTTCTTCATCTTGCCAGCAGGCTTTCTTTAAACAAAATCACTGCATCGGTCTGTTGTTGCAGCAACACTCCTGTAAAATGCTGTGTGTACAGACAGGGAGGCACAACTGGTGCACAATATCAATGCCTGCCAAGCCATAATCAGATACGGCACCAACCAGGAGTAGCAGTGGTGGTGATGCACTGTTCCCCTCCTATCTGCTTTCTCAGCAGGCAGCACACTGCAAGCTGGGCTGGAGTGAGAGTCCAGCTACGTGGGTTTCCACGTAGTTAGCACCTCTATATACGCTAACGGCACAGTCAATGGGATCGTTCACATGCTTAAAAGTAAGCATGTGTTTAAGACCTGATGGCCCCTCCTTACCAATATGAGGCCCTGGATGCTGCTCAGGACTGCACAACTCTTGAACTCTCCGAAGAGTTCACTGCTCTGCAAACTGAGGGTGCTCAGCTGTACTGTCCAGGCCACTTCCCTGGAGTAAATACCCCTGCTTTGCAGTGTCCTCCTGTCTCCAGAGCCCTCAGACAGGATATTCAGTGACCCACCGCTTCCAGTGTTCAACCTGGAGCACTCCATGAATTCATTTTCCTACAACCTGTTGTGATCCCTCTCCCAGACATCACAGCCTCCTAGCAAATCCTTATCATAAAACTGTGCCCATGATAAGGATGCAAATCCTTATCATAAAACTGTGCCCATGAGTTAATCCAGTCAGCTGTAGAACATCCTCTTGGGTTTTCATGAAAAGCAACACATGCAGGCTCACTGAAACAGAAATCCTCCTTCAGCTTTTTGTCTTTAAATCATGTAGTGCTGAAGGAGGAACTAAACTCTTAATCCTCTTCTGTAGACAGGCATTTTGCATAGCTACACAGCAGGAAAAAGCTATTATCATCAAAAATATGCTGCTGTTTCTTTTGGTTAGACTTCTGCTATCCCATAGAAACATGCAGCAATTCAGCATGTCTACCGAAGGTCCTAACAAGTCTGGAGCAACTGTTGTTAACAGTGTCCTCAATTGATGACAAGCCAGAAATGACAAAACAGACATATGCAATCTTAGGTCAACCCCCACCGTTTCCAGGATGCTCTTCTCTGAAAGGAGATTGTAAGGGTCAAACTGGTCTTTGTCCCAGTGGAGCCGGACAGTCAGCCTTCTCAGAGGAGCAGAGGAACCTCTCTGCTCAGATCCAGCAATGTAATTTGGCATTCAGTGGCATTCAGGTAACGTTAGAGAACTTCAGGTTCTCAAGGTTTAATCCATTGTGAGACAGATGTTCAAATACAATTACAAACTGGCTTGGTTTTTTTTATATAGTATAAACTGCACTACCTCCTTTGCTGGTGTAAAATGCTATAGCTCCAATGTAACCTATAGAGGTATTTGGTTTTACATCATTTGAAGGTCCAATGGTCTAAGCCAGCCTTTGTGAAAGGGAAAACAGCTCATTCAGTACACATCATGACATTATTCTGTTGACTTTTAAAAATAAAGTACAGTAGCTGAGATAGGATTGGATTCAGTATGAAAAGCCAAAAGCTGATTTCTTGACCCCAAGATAAAGGCATACATTTTTTTTCTGTGTATAAATAACAAAAAAAAAAGGAATGTCTTTCTCATTGATCAGCATTTCTTAGAGGTGATATAAGAAAAAATGCTTAGCTTCAGAAAGCAGCTTAAATAGCACACAGAGCAAGATAAAATCTGAGGTGTGGGGCCATATGAAATCTGCATAAAAAGATTTCTTTAGGCAGCTGCCTTCTCAGACTTGTGCACAATTTTGATTAGAGGGATGAAGAGAGAAAAGGAAAATTGAGCTACCCATAAATAATTCTTTTAAGTGCCATTTTTTAATATTTCAGGTACTTAAAAATAATAGGGAATCACAAAACTTTCTTTTTTAGATATCATTGCCAATATTCGAACTTTATATTTACCTACAAATGTCACCTACCATGCATATTTTTGTTTCAAAAAAAGTTTCTAATATAGCTGGAGTACATGCATTTTCCTTCTTTTCTGCATGTGATAGGGCGTGCCAGGTAATTTTTTTTGACTGGGCAGTGTGAACAGATGAAGAGCATCCAGGGGGATAATCTGACTAGCATGCTCAATCCATCTGGATCACATCAGCTTTTTTTCCTCACATAAGGATATAGGAGAGAGGCAAAGGAAAAACCTGATGAATGGCTCCCTCAGATTAGCTGGCCACTTACGTAAACTTCATAAAATATGGCCCCAATACTCTTCTAACCTCACCACACTTCGTAAGCTTCAACTCAAAAGCCTATTTAGCATCTAGGATGCTTAATCAAGCATGTGAGCGAAATATCCCTAAGGATCCCATCACACAAAGTGCATTCCAGCAACTTTTAATGAATACTTACTGACTTAGCTCAGCTACTTTAAAGTTCTGGTTTACAGTCATTTAAATAATCCTCTTGCTTATTCAGGACCTTTTCAGCAATGAGATCATTGATGAGAACAACACATGAAATCTCTGTCCTATTTGTTTCTGGCTGAACATGTGTTCCTCTCCCAGAAAGAGAACAGAATGACCGTCCACTCCATTCCCCTACCCTTGGGTAAGGACAACTAAGTATTGGGTAAGGACAACTAAGTAATTGCTGACTGGTGCTTGTCTAATCTCTTCCTACAGACCTGCAGTGATGGAAACTGTATGGGCTCCACAGGAAATCTGTTCAAAAGCTTCACTGTCCATAATGCTTTAAATTTCTCCCTAATGTCTTTTCCTGTTCAATATCTTTATCAACGATCTGGACGAGGGGATCGAGTGCTCCCTCAGTCAGTTTGCAGACGACACCAAGTTGGGCGGGAGTGTTGATCTGCTGGAGGGTAGGAAGGCTCTGCAGAGGGACCTGGACAGGCTGGATCCATGGGCCGAGGCCAACTGTATGAGGTTCAACAAGGCCAAGTGCCGGGTCCTGCACTTCGGCCACAACAACCCCAAGAAACACTACAGGCTTGGGAAGAGTGGCTGGAAAGCTGCCCGGAGAAAAAGGACCTGGGGGTGCTGGCTGACAGCCGGCTGAACATGAGCCGGCAGTGTGCCCAGGTGGCCAAGAAGGCCAATGGCATCCTGGCCTGTATCAGAAACAGTGTGGCCAGCAGGAATAGGGAGGTGATCGTGCCTCTGTACTTGGCACTGGTGAGGCCGCACCTCGAATCCTGTGTTCAGTTTTGGGCCCCTCACTACAAGAAGGACATGGAGGTGCTGGAGCGTGTCCAGAGAAGGGCAACGAAGCTGGTGAAGGGCCTGGAGCACAAGTCTTATGAGGAGCGGCTGAGGGAACTGGGGTTGTTTAGCCTGGAGAAGAGGAGGCTGAGGGGAGACCTCATCATGCTCTACAACTACCTGAAAGGAGGTTGTAGCGAGGTGGGTGTTGGTCTCTTCTCCCAAGGAACTGGCGATAGGACGAGAGGAAATGGCCTCAAGTTGCGCCAAGGGAGGTTTAGACTGGACATTAGGAGAAATTTCTTTACTGAAAGAGTGGTCAGGCCTTGGAACAGGCTGCCCAGGGAAGTGGTTGAGTCACCACCCCTGGAAGTATTTAAAAGATGTGTAGATGAGGCGCTTAGGGACATGGTGTAGTGGGCATGGTGTGTTGGGTTGACGGTTGGACACGATGATCTTAGAGGTCTTTTCCAACCTTAATGATTCTATGATTCTATGATTCCTAGTTAAGTACTGAACAGCTCAGTCAAGAAATAGACCAATTTCTTTTGAATAATTTCAAGAATCCCCAAAGTAACCTTCCTGGGGCAGATGAGTCAAATTTCTTCTACTAGTGAGGAATGTGTAGCTACGTTTTTACAGAGATACAAAAGAACAAGTAGATATTTGATTAAAAGATGAAAGTGCAAAGTTTGAAACTGTATTCCGTGCACAATCCGTAAGGATGTCAGCAGCTCTGCCTGCAAATAATATCCTGTAGTATTGCCTATTTGACCTTTTCTGATTAGAACACTTTCTCCAACCATGGGTAATGTTTCCTTGATATGCAATAGCAGTGAAAACTCTTCATTCACCAAAAGCCCTATTTATCCAATTATAGCTGTACCTGTCCTCCTTTGTTTTGATGTATTGGGTTCTATTGTATCAGACTCCTGAGACACAAGCTCCCTTTTCTCAAATGTTTCCCAAGAAGGGGGTTAGAAAGCTCTTACCTTTAACAAACTGGTAGAACCAGTTCCTGCTCTTAAAATGTTGCCATATCGTGGGAACACATCAGATGCCTCAGGTTTGGACATAGTCACTTAAATATATCTCACTCCATGAAGACAATACTGCAACCCCAGGGACAGGTGCAGTCATCCCACCCCTATGGTAGCTGCAGTAATCCTGTACTTTGTCACACCAACAGGATTGTACATGTGGGCAATGCCATGTGGATCACAATTTAAAACGCAGCTTTGTGATATGTCACCAAATACGATCTCCACTCTCCTTTCTGCTCTTGCACAAAAAAGGAAACCACCTTGTTTTCGCATTGTAGTGGGCAAAGCCACAATTCCCATTGGCTCCAGCCCCAATGCAAGAACTCTTTCCTGGGACTGATTGCTGGTCCCTTCCTTCTCCTTCCTATCATGCACCACAGCTGGGACCAATATGTCTGAACCCATCTGTATCTGCTCTGCAGGCAGCCTTTCTGTACAGAGCTGAAAGGAAAAAACGAGATATAGGACTTGGCTTTCTTTAAGCAGCACAACACAGCTAACCCCCGGTCTCATGAGACCAAGAGAGCCGATACTCCCTGTCACAGGATGCTTCAGGAATGGAGATGCTGTCTAAATTGAAGAGGTCTGTCTGGTCCAGGATGTTTCCAAGAAGGAAGAATGAAAACTGGCTTGTGTAAATGTTTTCACAAGAGTTAAAGCTGTAGATTTCTGGCCTGTTCTTCACTTACTAACCAATACTAAGCCCTCCAGAGCACAGGATCAAAGCTCACCCTTAGGGAGATGGGGAGCTTGAATATGCCTGCTGACCTGCCAGCTCCAGCCCTTTTGGGGGAAGAGAGCTGCCTCCACAAACCGCTTGCCACTCTACTGCTTCTTCCACATTTTTTACTGCCTGCCTCTCTCAGCTCTGTGGAGTAACAATTGGGGAGCTCTGCTCCCCCAGTTGCTTAAATTACTCCCTTCCCATGGTCACCTCTATCCCAGATCACCTCCTTCCAGAGGGGACAGAGGCAGGTTCACTCTCGTACCTCTTCCCTGCCTCTGCCTCCTCAGGACCTCGCAGCCCTGCTTGTGGCTTTTTACTTACTGACCAGTCCACGCCTCAAAGCTTGCAGCACCCAGGACCTCTCGTGCCTCTTATTTCTCCATCGTGTACTGCCACGCGGGATATACTGTTCCCAGTATAACTGAGGAGCGGGATGTGTCTCAGTGATGGACCAAAACTGACTGAGATTTGTTGCTCTCTGAATGGCAAATGTTGACAAGTATGTATTTGTACACAGTAACCTAAATTTCAGTTTTCTATGTCAACAGAAGCTAACAAGACAGATATCTTCACATAATTTTTTTCCTCAAAGTCCTAAATGGTCTGGAGATAAACTACCATGCAAAAATCTTTCTTTGCAGCCCATATATGGGCTAATACAGGGTTTTGAAACTCACCGAAGCTAAGATGACCTACATATGACACATTCTGCCCATGGGAAGTCATTATCGATTTAAGGCACTGAGAAAATAAGTCAGGACTTCAGCACCTACCAGGGAAATACTTCTTGAAAACAGTTTTTAACATTTACTCCTGTCCTTTCCAAACACAGATTGTGAGGCTTCTCACTCTCATATGGTGCACCAGTTCCCATCGGTGTTTTAACTTAACCAGTGGCTGTCTCTCCAGCAATCAGATTGCCCTCTGGTGAGAGAGAAGCAAGCCAGGTAAAATCTTTGTGAGATCCTGGCACAACAGTAGACCAAGGGCTCTATCGTGGATTGAAACCAGAAAACCTGTGCTAGGGGATGGCTGTAGATTGCTCATCACCGGCAAATCAAGGCTGCCATAACCAGGTGTGCTTCAGCAGCTGCAGCTCCAAGCATGCCTACAGATGGGGAATATGGCAGATGTGTGAGCAGGGGTCTGCCAGCTCCCCTGATTAGCGCTGGGATCCACTTTAGTCTCTGGTCAGCTCTGTTCCAGAGAAAAAAAGCTGTCACAGCACTATTTCCCATCACCTCTGAATAATTCTGTCCTTTGCAGCACTTATCTTAAGCCTAGCCTGATAAGGGTTGATCCTCAAGCACTTCTCACAAGGAAAGCTTGTTTGCTTTAATTTGTATATCAAACAGCAGCTCGTGCTCTGCAGAAGGCTGCTTGTAGCAGTTGATTATTTCCACATGGCTATCTACAAGTCAGAGCAGCCTGTGGTGCAGCTAACTTCACACCAGGACAAGAGTACACCAGAGGTCCCAGCCAGGCCCAGAGCTGGGCTGACAGGGAAGGTGACCAGGTCCAGAAGAGAGCAGACAGGATCAGGGTGCTGAAGCAAAGCAGGGAGTCCACGAGGCTACTCATGTTGCTTCTTTATCTGCTGAGGCTGAATCCTTTCCTACAGGCAAGACCAGCATATTTTTAAGCATAATAATGCAGCTAAAGCAGTACAACCCCTCATATGGATGCATTTACTCCCGTGTAATTTATTTACAGAAAGAGGTATAATTTATACCGATGTAGATACTGGTAGCCCCACCGTTGTCTTTACCCCTTCAGCCACACTGACTGTACAAGCTCAAGTCTCACATTGCAGCTGCTCTCTCTCTCTCTCTCTCTCTCTCTCTTTTATTTTACATATGTCAGCTAGTTGTGAACCACTTGGAGATTTCCTAAGCCTGACTTGGACAGGTTGCCTAATCTCTTTATGTTTTCTCCCCAAGGCTGTCATCAGGCAGAACCTTTCTTTCCTGCCACACAGCCAAAATAGTCCACTTACAGACACCTTCTTTTGGGGAGCAGCGACCCCAAGTCATCCCCCAGCACAAAAAGGTGGAGCCAGCCAAGCCCCAAAGCTCTGCCTGAAGCTACCCCTTGGGAGGAGACGCTCTAGCCCTGGTTCTCTGCTAGTCCACAGAAACCTTTTGCCAATACTGGTGTGGAAACTTTTCTGCTTGTTTCCTCTCCATGAACATGCTACAGTGCCAAAACCCAAGTTAAGAACATGCCTCTGTCAATGTGCTCTGTAAATCTATCTCAAAATAGTCATCTTGGTCAAAAGACATTTCAGTACTTTGGTTCAAATGTAGATGATCTCATAGGGGGAATTGCAACAAAATGAAGCCATTTATTAAAGACAGAAGACCTGGAAATCAGTTAAAACCCTAAAACTCAGGAAAACATATTTATATAGATCTATTCAATATAGATTTTCTTTTAATTGTTCCCAAATCCCTGGTCCCTTGCTAAGATACCGCTCAAAACACTGATGCTAGCCCATCTCTATTCAACATAACTATCCAAATAATAGAAAACTGTATTTTTCCAGATACTATATGGAAACTTAACCAGATAAGTAAAAGATGGCCCCATATATATCCTAACCTCTGATGCTTCATATTCATCTTGGCAAGTGTTAAAGGATGCACGTTGTTGTCAATAATACTAACAAACAGATTTATAAACTCTGACTGACTGCACTGGCACTTCTTGGAACACAGGCTGCACAGGTTTTGTATCAGAATTGCTCAATACTCACTTTAAAGGACGACTATGACTAGTTGTGTAGAAAACTTTGGTTTTAAAGCAGTTGGTTACCCTACTTCTGTAAAAGAATTATAAAATCTACCAGAATAAAACGAATGCAATTCAGTCATTTTTAAAGGCTCGAGGTTTTTTTATCAACTCTCGCCCACATGAGTGGGCAAAAATAGGAGATTAAAATTAAAGTAGCCTAAAAATTTTGCAAAGTCGAATACAGGTGCAATATTCACTCTCAAGCATTAAAATTATCCTTTATCACTTCACATTCACGATGGCCTAAATGAAGGACTGAAAAATCTCCCAGCTGATGCGGAGTTGGCAAGCAAGTAAGAACTCATGTCATACCTCTACATCTAGGCAGGCTACCTCGTGAGCGGTGTGTGCGGTAGAAGAGCCATGCTGGCTTTTCAATACAGCAGACCTACCAGATCGTGTATACACTACGAGCAGTTCCCAACGGCACAGGTTCATTTTTAACCTGGCTATACTCTGGCCTGCTTGGGACTTCACCCTGGCAGGGGAGCTGTGATGGGGAAGTTGCTGACGTTGCCCATGGAGGAGCAGGGCACTGCCAGCTGCAGACCACCAGCCAGCATATGGTGCACCTACGAGGTAAATCCAGGAGAGCCGGGGCACTGTCCCCCAATGGGCGTGATGCTGGCCAGGAAGACTCCTAAGGCTGCTGCGGATTTCCGTTCCTGGCTAAGTCTAGGCTGTCTCTGTGAAGAGGCATGGGTCTCATGGTGATTTCGGAAGAAGTCTTGTCAGGATTGTCGATTTGGGCATTCACGCACCCAGAACTCAACTGCATAAATGTAAAAGACCACAGCTCAGAATCGAGAAAGGCTAGAAAACCTAATCACAAGGTGAGGAAATGAATTCCTGGGAATCACTTTGAAGAGAATTTTGTCTCCCCGAGGGCCAGGGAGTGCTGCCTGATGAGGAGGAAGGATTTCTACCCCAGAACACCTGGGTTCCACTCAAACGATCTCAGTAATAAATATCATGAAAAATGATAAATTATACCTACTTGAGCTGTGTGCCTTAAGCAATTGACATTTGCAAGGCACAATGAAATCCTTGAAATGAAAGATAGCACACGTGGTGCATGAAAAGAATTACACCATTGCCTAATTTTACTCCAGAGGAAAGCTCCTGCTACCTGGAATTGCAGTGTGTGTGCTGCAAAGCACAGATAAAGTGTGGGACCTTTCCTTTCATGGTGAACAGATTTTTACCATAATAAAGTTCACAAAAAGAGTGTTCTGCTCTCTCTGGATCTTTGAAGCAGGACTAGGGAGACATCTTCCAATAGAGGAAGCATAAATCTTAAAATTCAGGTCTGTCTACAGTTCATATGCTGGTTAACCTAAGGTAGCTGCTGTGATTTTCCTGAAATTCACCGGTCCTAAAATAGACTGAAAAAATGATCTCACAAGTAGGCAATAGAGCTAAGAAATGCTCATGTTTATTTCTGTGACAGGGGTTTGAGATTCCCCAAATTGCAGGAAGTCTGGAGGCTACAGCTTCATCCCACTCGTGAATGTAGACACCTTGGTGAGGTGTGGGTGTCCCCATTCCCTGTGACCTCAGGGGAGAGAGCAGTCGTCTTGGCAAAGTCCGTTTCCTGCCCTGTGTATGAGAGCTCTGCAGGGGCACGGGAGCACGCTGGGGGCTGACACACAGCTCCTTCGCCTTGCTTTTGTCCTTGGGTGGATGGAGAGCGTGCATGAGAGTTTATTCCTTTACCACTGTCTTCCTGGCTTTCAGAATGGGCTGATCAGAGAAACTCTCTCTGAGATGTTACCTGTAACTGTATCTGTGTGCAGAAAGGATGTATCTTCTGCTGGTGCTGAAAGCGATGCCTGGTGAGCTCTTACAATGAGAGCTTGTAAGACAATCGCAAAGCTTGCCAGGCAATCACAGCACTTCGCTGTTGTAAATTGGTTCCTGGCAAACAGAGGAGAAAAGCTTATCTCTCTACATGCATCATGCCAAGCCTGGGGTCAGCTCCACCTTCCCATTTGATCCAGCTGAAGACTATTTCACACGCTCTTAGTGGAGGCTCCAGACCCTGAGAGGCTGGGCTTTTGGCTTTGCAGGCAGGGAGAGGAGGGGACGGGAGTGAGGGTGGGGGACAGGGGCATAGGGGAGCTTACTTCTTTGTTCACAGCTGGTTTACAGCGCTGTTGTTCTGCAGAGCTGCTGCAGGTTGGCACCCCTGGCAGTGAGAGCAAGGTGAAGCACGGGGGCTCAGGGCAGCAGGCTTGAGGGGGGCCCCAGTCACTGCCTCCCCCCGCGCCAACACCCAGGGGCCGAATGCAGGGGGCAGCCAGCCTTTCTGCCTTGCCCCGTTTCCACCACTGAGGGACCTGAGACAGAATCTGTGCTGGAGCTAACCCCCATATCTCAGCTGCCTTTATAGCCAGATCGGTACTGTCCTGCTTATCTGCACTGTTGAAGACACCTATTTTAGGAAGAGGTGAATTGCACCATTTCTCTCCACTATCCACTAATGGGCTGAGGATAACATGCACGGAGATGAAGTGTGGACACTCACATTTGGTCAGATGAGTCCAAGTCTCAATCCTGAACCTTCCTGGTCTATTAGTATATGTCTGATGGTCAAGCTCCTTCAACATTAAGAATGGTAACCAGAAAACTATATCTGAATTGGTTTTTCTTCTTCAATAGATGCTCCTAATTCTCTATATTCAGGAAGAAAAAGTTCTGATCCTCACTGGAAGGTAGCTGTTTCTCTCCTGAGTCTGAAAACAACTTTCAGTACTTGCCTGGAGGAATTGCAAGGCCCTTGTTCCGGTCCATGAGGAGTCCTTCCAATAGCTACAGGAGGCTCTGAAGAAACGTTGCATCCCACTGACCACATAATATCTTCCAGGAAGATGAGGGGTTCCTCTGCCTATGTGCCCTTGAGACAGGCTTTAAGAGCTGAAAGCAGCCGGAAAACTCTGAGGCACTCGCATATCACCAGTGAAAATGCCTGTGGCACACTGGAAACAGAAGGGCCACAACTGGCATAAAATGAACATAACATTAAAGATTAGGGCTCCTGGGGGATTTGCATGGGCTGTGCTATTCTTTTTCATAGTCCATTCCACAGTTTTTTCAAGGATCCACCGAAGTGCTAAAGAAACCAGGGCACCTGGTCAGCACTGTTATCTGACTCGGCAGGAAATGATACTGCCATGGGACAGACTTATGAGAGAGCCTAAAGCTGTTTTTGTTCCAGACTGGGAAAAAGCCAAAATGCTTTCACAAAGCAGAATTAAGTCACAGCTCCTGTCTCCATATCATTTGCCTTTCTCTCAGTGCCTCAGGAGCTATCCCGTCAAAAATACTTTTGCAAACACTATATCCTTGCAAAACATTTTCACTGTCAAACCAGTATCTGGATACAAAATAAAAACTGACATTAAAATGTTCAAACCAGCTCTCCACTGCAGGTTCATCTGGCTGCAGGAGCAGGATCTGCTTTATATTTTGCAAGTTTTAAACACTTTTTTCAGATCTTTGACTGAAAAATGCAGAATATTTGAACACTAGAAAAGCACTTGGCACCATGGACACTTGGACACAGTGCAAAAGCACCTGACCCAAGGAAATGCTTTTCTTAAAAACCTTTTTTGGTCAAAAATGCTGTTTTGTTCAAAACCAAATGGCTTTGCAGAAGCATGTCAGCATTGACCAACCTTGTCTTGAGTCCAGGATGGAATTTTTGCTGGAGAAAAGCTGTAACCCCAGAATAGCTTGATAATTATCACATACTCTCTTGCCTCAGCCAGAGCAGACAGGATCTCGGAGCAGACAGGATCCCACTTCTTGAGGTCCTGGTAAGGAGAGCAATCACTTGGGAAAATATCTTTGACTCTCTTGTGTTTTTTTATTAAAAGTTTCAAACAGACTTGTGTTTTCAGCTTTATTACTACAAAAAGTAATTTAAAACCCTTAGGTTTTCCCAAAACAGAGCTATTTTCACTGCAGTACATAAGCCATTGTCTCTAGGGAAGGTCCTGGTTTCCCACCACAATCAATGGCTGGAACAGCAAAGACCCAGCCTGTTCACACTTGCTCGCAACAGCCTTTTGAAGCAGAAAGCTGCATCTCAAGACAACAAGCAAGACCCTTGCAATTTCCTTAGCAAACATACACACACTCTGTTGCCACTGCTGGAGGCGTGTTTCCAGTCCCAGCATGACTGTGTCATCTTCATTTATCTCATATGCCTTGATCAAGTTACTCTTCGATAGCCTGAGGGGAAATGGGGCCTCACCTACTATCTGTCAGGCTGTTGACAGCAAAACAAGATCTGTTTCCTTTGGGTTTGTGGTGTTTTGGTTGGGTTCTCCTTAACTTTCACATATCAGTCAGAGAGCCAGCCTCAAACGTGACGTTCCAGCAATTCAGTGCAATAAATTAAACATCTGCTGGTGGAGATGGCCTCACACTGAGGTTGAAATTGGTCCTATGGGTCTGGGAAAGATCCTCTAGCTTGTTTCTCTCCTGCCAAAACAACAAAAAAGAGCTTTTGGGGGGATTTATGGTCAAATTTTTGAAAGCTTGTCTGCCATTTGGTTTTAGATTGGCGAAATTATTTTGAAAAGAAAACACAGGCTCACCTGTCAGTTAAGTGCTATTAAAAATGCTACACCCTGAACTTCTGAGGGGGTTCTGACATCATGGTGCACAGAGGCATCCTGGGCAGATAATGACACCTCATTCTGGTCTGAGTCTGTGACCAGTGCAAGGTGAGTAAACTTGAGCCTCATGCACACAGTGCCATTACTGCAGATCAACAGCCTCTCTGCATGGGCGGAGCAGTGGCACTTGCCCTGTGCAGATCTGCAGGAATTGCGAGGTGATGACATTTACCCTAGACATTTTCCTCCCAGATAAAGATGCCTTCCTTTGTCTGCCATGCTCTAAGAGCACCTGCATGGACAGTTACCATGACACAGCTGATAGGTGAGTATACCGTAGTCCTCTGCCTATATTTTCTTAAGTGGACTGGCTGTTCATAAAAGACTCATCTAACTCATTTTTCCAAGCAACTGTATATATGAAATGAATAACCTGGTTAATCTGTTGCTGCTGCCATAGTTATTATCACTGGTTTTATTACCATTATTGCTATTATTTTTTATTTCTTAAAATACTGCCAAGCAAGAAGGTTTCCTTGTTCCAGTCATTGATCCCAGAGAGGATACTGTCTAAATAGATAATGCAGAAGAGAAGAGATGAGTTAAATGCACAGGCAGATTCATTGGTGTGGTGGCAGCCACATCAACTGCACAGCATGATGGCTGTCAGGTTTCTGGAGGGAGGGCAGGGAGCTACCTGCAAGGGGTTGAGCTGAAGGGGAGGAGAGGTGATGGGAGAGGGAAGATGCTGAGATTTGCATTGTAGGCTGTTAGTCATAGAGTGTCTCTTTCCAAGGTGATGAATGCCAATTTTAATGTGAGAAAATGTAGAAGTCCCTCTTCCAATCCAAACAAAACTCATTGAACTGAAATTTGACAAATAGTGTCAGAACAGATAAACCTAAACTCCTTGTATGAAAAAAAAGCATCACTAAAAATAAAACCAGATCATTTCTTATCCTTGTATGTCACCCATTCCTCAGCTATCAGGCACTGCTGAGGCACTGTGTTAGAGAAATTACTGGGAGCATCTGGAAACACCATCTGCTTGCATTTACTAGCTGGTTCTTTTGTCTGGGTTCATTATCACTGATCCTTTATAAAGAAGTGGTGTTCCAAAAATACTTCTGTGTAGCAAACCTCACCATTTCCTCATGGCTTGGCTTCACAGCACTCGGCTGTTCACATTCTCTCCCTGCCCCTGCTGGGACAAGCTCAGTGACAGTCGCTCAAGGGCTGGGCCCTTGATTAGCAGACAAATTATATTTTTCAGAGAGAGACAGGAATGTGATCCTTCAGCAGGGGTTCTTCAGTACCAAAAGAGGGCAATCCAATGGATCAGATAAAACCCTAGCCAAATGCATGTCAGCACCAGCTCGAGACATCTTAATGTGCCTTTATACTCAGTGGGCTATGACTATTAGGGCTATCCAACAGCCATCACAGCTACAGCTTCATGGTGGGTCACAATGGTGTTATGCAGATATACCCCCCAGTAAGTGGAAATTAGCTCAGTTTCGCTAGCAGAGTAGCTGTCTTCAAAACCCACCTGGAAAGCAGCCAGTTATATCTCTGCTCTGCTATGCCTTCCACTACTCTGTGCTTGACTTCTGTAAACCCTAATATGAGCATAGGCTATCATTAGCTCAGAGGCTTGCCTAGTGACAGTCAGCGAAATCACTCAGCACCAGCAGCAGAACATGGGATGGATCCCACCACAGATATCAAGAGAAGATTGTCAATTATTTCAGTTGTCCCATTAGAAACTCCCCTGATGTTCATGGGATTCTTTCCATAGAAGTTGCTTGCTGTTTGATGGAGCCCAAGTGGAGAGGGGATGGTTGTATAGACAATTATGTTTCCTGTACATGGCAAAGGGCAGAGGGGAGGAGGTGGTGTGCTACTGTACTTCTTTAATTCTTTTTACTTACCAGGTCCTGAGCTCAAGGCTAGGTCTTTTCCCAGCACTTCAAGGGCCTAAAGCAATGCCCAGAAACACAAAGCTAAAGGATATGAGGGAAAGAGAGATCAACTTTACATTTCTGTAATTCCCCCTGGGTAGAGCACTTATTTATTTAGAAGAAGAGCTGCCTTTGCTTAGTTTCCCATATGACAATTCTCTGCTCAGTCTTATCTTGGAGTGACTCATAGGATGGGTCAAAATGTGAAGAGAAACTTTATGGTAACCTCTTCATAACCCTCTTGTAAAGTCTGTTTTCTTTGGACTCTCCGTTTGTATTTGTAATCAGTGGGCAATTTCCCCTCATCTCTCCATTTTCCACCCTTCCTTTTTTTAACTGAAAACTTGGTAAAGTTAAGCTTCCTTTTGTACCAAAAGCCTCCCCCTTCCTGCCTTGCATGTCACATGCATTCATCCAATTCCCCTCAGGCTATATCCTCAGCTACTGAAAAATGGCAAAACTCCATTGCCTCTGTAAGGATGTCCATCGGTGCTCCAGGAGGGCTGCTGCCCTGCCCCAGGGAAAAGCAGTGCCCTGGCGTCGCTGGTGATGGGCTGGATGGAGTCCTTGGGGCTCCTACCCTACCTGTGGGAGGGGTGTTTCCTAACTGCCTCTAAAGAAGAAATCTCTCCTGCTTGCGATAACGTACTCTGATACCCTGAAATATTTCTCAGCTTGGCTGCGGGCTGGAGAGGTTTGTAGTTAACAGCAGAGCCTCTCAAGCAATGTTCTTGGGAAAGATGCCAAGAGCATCCCAGCAATGCCTTTGCCTCCATGTCCTCTTCGATCGCAAGTGGGGTCTCCCCCCAGTCATCCAGCCACCAAACACAATCTCAGAAGCAAAGTGCTCACCCACCCCACTCTGCACACCTTTTCGCTGTGTGGGATTGACCACCAGCGCTTCCGTGTTAACAGTCATGACTCTGAATCATTGCTGCTGACAGAAAACTGCCTGGCAAGTGGCTCACTCCCAGCTCCCAGGCTCCTGAGTCCCTAGGCAAGCCAATACTCTTCAGGACATCCTTCAGAGTGCATCTGATTCTCAATGTGGGTTTAAAGTTAATGGAACTGAGCATGTGGATATCATTAAACTTATGCTTCAGTGCTTTGCTGATGGATTTAAGCAGGCATATAAGTATTTTGTTGAACAGAGACTTGTGAACACCAGCCTAGCAGGACATTTTTATTTATTGTTCAAATACTAAGAGTTGATCTTAGTCGTACGGAAGTGTACCTATCTGGTGCAATGGACACACACCAAACGGAGAGACAGAAGAGCAGAGACAGTGTATTTTCTAGCTTTTTTCATTTATCAGTGACAGGCACGTGCAGATGTCTGGGGGATGAGTCTGGAAAGTGCAGGCAAAACAAACGCACAGAGTAGAATGGAAACAGTCCTTGCTTTTACAGTTACATAGGGCAGTATCACCTCAGTTTAGCAGCAGCAAAACTTTTCCATTCCCCATCTGCTAGCATTCATTTTAATTCCTGCAGCAGTGTACTATGGGAAATATGGGGTCAGGGAGTCCTTGCTTTTTTCTTAACTCATTTGTTTCTCTTTTCACCCATAGAGGAAATGTTTCTGTTTCTACAGTATGTCCATTTTCAGTGGCTTGTTTGTCATCACCAAAGGAAAAAAAGGAAAGGAAAAAAAAAGCAGTAGATTTTTTTCTACAGACCTAATGTCTGAGTCACAGTCAGGAAGAGGGTAATGTACCTTGTTCCAAATGGCATGAGTGTTGTGTCATTCCAGACAGGTTTTTTCTCGCAGCCAGTTATAGGAAAAGTAGAATGTCAGTTAAAAATAAACAACTTTTATGCTCTCCATACATAACTGCTCACTTCAAGCTACAGACAAACCTCCTACCAAGCTGCCCCTCTCTGAAGCCGCTATAACATTTCAAAGTAATTCATGGCAACCGAACTATTTCCTGTAAATTGGTCAGGCCTTCATCATTTTAGGCCTTGATTCAAGAAATATGGTTAATCAGGCCTGCAAAAAGCTTTATTTCAAGCACATGCTTTTAGAGTTTTTCAGGAGTGAAACCTAACTTGATTTCTAGTCAGGAAATATTTATGAACAGAAACTGATTTGGAGGACTCTTTCTCAAATGTTGACTTCTTAAGAAGACCCTCCTTTTGTAATACCTTTTCAGGAAGAAGGTCATCAACTACTGCACATTTCTCAGGCACTGCATCCCATCAGAACAAATGTTTTTCTCAGAAGTATGAAAAAGTACAGTGTCTGTTCAAAGTCTGCCAAACAAATGAAGTTAAAGACCATGAGAGGTCATCAAACGGAAAACAACAGTTTCTTCCCTGCGATCATTAACTTTGCCTTTGTTGCTGTTACTGTCTCCATCAGGAGTAACATGAGATGACCATCTAATCTGTTACAGAGGTTTGGTATCTGAGCGCCAAACCCTTTGCTGCTCCTTTGAAAAATGAACTGAACAAATGGTTAGAGAGGTCTTGCAAAAAATTACGCAAAAAGATGTGAGCAGATAAATTAGGGAAGCTCTTGGCATCAACAAATCTAATTAACAAATCCTGGTAGTTTGGGCCATATGGTCTAAAAAGGCTGGTTTGACTATGCAGTGCACTGTTGTAAAAGGCTAATAGCAAAAATAATGCTATAGATTGGGAATCTCTACCAGGCCTCCTGGCTTTCCGATAGGTAGCAGGTCCCACAGAAGTTATTTTCTTTTGTTTTTAAAATAAATAAACTGTTTTGTCTTGGGTAAAGGCAGAGAGGCCTAGGTAAGATAGATGTAAATCCCAGGCGTTTTTCAATCAAAAAGGGTTCAGGAACTGTGTATATTGTAAGAAACTAAAGAAAGCAGATTAAAATAAAACCAGCTAGTGCCTTTATTCCTAACTGCCCTGGTTATTTTGAACTGCATATGCCTACACTGCAGTCCATAAGGAAAAATCTAGGTGTAAGTGGCCAGCAGGTACAAAAGCACCTATCTCTAAACGCCTTCTTCTGAGACTTGCCCCCTCCTGACACACCGTGTTTCCATGGTGTGCTGCACGTTAGGAGGAAAACAGAGGCAGAAATAAGCAGCAATAAAGCATTTTTCAATTAGCAAGTGATTACATCTCTGGCAGCACGCAGCAAAAACGAAGTATATTTGAACAAACTGGGTAGTATACCGGAGAGACAGTGCCCTTTGAAAAGACGGGATGCAGAGCCGTGCCCCTGTCCTGCTGGCGTGCCGGCAGCCGCAGGAGCACAGTCCTGCCCTTCCCATCCCTGCAACAGCCCGTATGAGACTGATACACCTGAAATAACAAGCATCCACCGTTCGGTTTACAGTGTAGTAGCGGGGAAGGGTGCCATGTCAGCGAATTCAAGGTTTGACCCACCAAGCCTTGCCAGGTGACCAGTGCCACTGGCTATACCATCTGGGAGCTGCAAAGAGCTCGCTGCGCATCCTGCATTTACGTGCTAGCCCGTCCAGGTCTCTCTCATAGAGAGAGAGACGTGAGAGAGGGAACAAGCTGGGGTGTTTGTGTTATTTGGAGGAATGATGTGCGTGTCCAGGCTGACATGGGATTCACCTCAGAAGATGGCAGGGAGAAGGTCGCTGTAAGGGAAGGCTTGGAGCTGAGGGGCTAGATGCCATTTTTAATACCGCTGCTGTCCTGGCCAGTACAAAGTCCCTTTTAGCCGTATAATAGCTCTGTGCCTCACCCGTGACTCTGGGGTGCCCACGTTCCCATCCTGCTGTCCTTCTTGCTGCCTACTGAAAGGGAAGCGTTGATGGTGGGACGGCGTGCCCGCACGCTGGAGCCCTCCTCGCCCTAGGCCTGCGGGGGAGGAGCCGGCCCAGGCCCAGGCGTGGGCAGGGGTGGCCTGCCTGCTCTTCGGCCCCATCGCTGCCGCCCCCCTGCCTGCCGCAGGCCGCTGCCACGCTGCGCTCGGGGCTGGGCTGCAGCCTGAAGCTGGAAACAGGCTCTGGGGACAGCCAGCTGCAGCCCGTGTGCCCGCTGTCACCCTCCCGTGAGGCTTTTAGCCTCTTCTCTCGTGCAAACGGTTACTGCTCGCAGCACCAGCAGAGCCAGAGCGGGGTGCCGGCATCCATCACCAGCCGAGGCTCCGGCTAATGGTATTTACAGTTAAGAATAACAGTTAAGAATAACAGAAATTAAACTTTATCTGTTGCACGTGTCTTGCACCTAAAATACTTGCATGGCACCATATATGCGGTCATAAAAACGATCATCTGAATGCCTACGCATTTCCTAAACCGCGGCGTAAATTCCAAAATGCTGTATAAACATACCTCATACAGCACTCGTGGGTGACAGGCAAATTCTTCTCATAACAATGGGCCTGTTGTTTCCTGAGTAACAAACGTGTGCCAGAGGGAAGCAGCGAAAAAAGAGACGTTAGAAAAACCTAAGTGCAAACTGGGGGGAAGAGCACAAAGAATAAATAAAAGAGGCCAAATTAACAACTTCAGTGACTCCACTGACAGGACTATAATTGCAACAGAAGTGAAATTTAACCCAACAAATAGGACTGACAGACAGCGTTTAGCTAGTGCAGGAATTTATCTGACAGCTGCAGAATGGTTCCCTGAACAGCTAATCATGACCGTACGTTTCCGTAAGCCAGGGTTTGGTCCCCCAGCTTTGTTGCTGCTCGCACACATCCCCACGCTGAGCTTTCACTTTGAATTGTAGGTTGGGATGAAATCCCCGACTGATGCTGGATTTAGTCCAAGAGCTCCAAGAACACCAGTGCTGAAAGGGTTGTAACCTCAGCAAGCTACTAAACAAGGGCTGTTTCTGTTTTTCTGAAGCTAAAGGGGTTTTCATGATTTTGATAATGGTTTCAGTAAAAATACCGGAACAATCTTTCTTGTAAAACTTACTCAAAACAATATAAAATCTCTTTGCTTTGGCTGCCTTACGCAAAACTGTTTTCAGCTCCTTTAAATAACTTTTTTCCTTATTTTTTTGCAAAAATAGGTGAGGTTTTTGATCCTCTCTAGAAATGTAGTTTTCTATAGTGTGGGGAGAATGTTCCCAGTTCTGCAAGCCCTTGTTACCTGGTGTGCCTTACTATCAAGTCCAGTCCCATAAAAGTCCACAAAACTGTTCATAATCATAAATATTTACAGCACCAACTTCACAGCTTTTCTGGGAGGGTTCCTAAACTTATCTGTGTGGATCACAGCTGGTCTAAGATAACATGGTCCCTCTAGACACATAGGTGTGATTGGTTTTCAAATCTGGCATAACTGTTCAGTGAACAACAGAAATTTCCTGTGTCAGAAGTGCTCCAAAGTGAATAGAAGAGTTGAAAAAATATATACCTTTTTTCATTTTTCTTGGTCAGCGAAACAGAGCATGCAGAACTACCTTGTATTCATGGAGCTTCTCATGCACGTGGCTTAGGAACACACTTCCCTGGAGCTCCGTATTCTGCACAGTCCAGTTTTCCTTTTTGTAGTTACTCACCCTGCTATTTGTGCACGCATGGGAAAAATGTGGGAGCCTCAAGGTGGGCAAAAGCACAGTGCTAAGTTTCCAGGGATCCAAGAAACCGCTGTGGACTGCAGGGCGAACACTTCCAAGGGCCTCGTGAGGCTGCATTTGTGCTTACTCTTCTTGTTCCCACCTCTCCCGCTGCCTCCGGGACAGGGTGACTGCTTCACCCGTGTGTGTGACCAAGGAGCAGAAAGGCTCCTTGACTCAACTAAAAGCCGCGACCGTGAGGAGCTGCTTGGTCTGAGCGTTCAGCCCTTCCCTTCCTCACGGCGCCCAGTTCCACCGGCCTCGTCCCCGAGGCACTGCGGGACCAGGGCAGCCCTGCTCCCTGCAAAGGGTGGGACAAGGCTACAGCCCCCCTTGGGCCATAAGCTGGAGCTCTGCAAGCCCTGCGCAGACCTCCCTGCTTCATGGGGAGCTGGGCAGTGGGTGTGCTTGGTTCGGCACCACAGCATGCACTGGATGCTGCCACCTGCCCCCAGGCTCCCCCAGGTCTGGCACCATGACATCCCTTCTGCCGTGCTGCCAGAAGAGCCCAGTGTCACCTCCAAGAGGATGTGGACAGAGAACATAATTTGTGGTGCACTTTCCATGCCTCACGGTGAGCTTTCGTGTCCAGCAATTTACAAAACCAGCAGAGCAGAAGAGCTTGCAGTATATGAAACACAAATGACTAAGACATTTAAAGTTTTCAACTTACATTTTTATGGCTGTGGTCTCTTCCTCTAAGTTGCGGATACACAACTGTGACCCTTGGATCACTACCAAGGTAAAAGCTTGACAGATTGTTGACAAAACAGCAACCACAACAAAGGGGGAGTGACCAGTACTTAATGATTTAGTACAATTAAGACACAGTCCTGGCTTATTTTTCAGCCTGGTGGCCATACTGAGTCCATTTACTAAGTTTCACATGCCTGAAAAGTAGGAAACAATATATTACAGAGATCAGCTTTTGAACCACGTACTTATTTTTCATAACAATGCTAGTGTTGAGCCCCAGGTGATTACTCCAGCCTTAGCTCACATTCCCACACTGGGTTTGGATAAAGTGTAGGAGTCATGACCTGAGCTTGTAAAATTTACACAGATGCTAGCAATGCAAAACCTCCAGCTGCATCACTTTCCACCCCAGAGAGTCCCTGATGACCAGCAAGGGAGCCATGCGCCGCCCCAGGCTGCTCGGGAAGACCAGGCGTGTTCGAGGAGCCGACTCTCCCATGTGCATGTCTCACCACCCCACTTTCGGAGGTCTCTTCTCAGCCACAGCAAAGATGCTTGTGCATTGCCCTGAAGTTTGAGCTGCACCACTCCTGTGGCCCCACTGAAGGGATGGAGATCCTCCTGAGGGGGCTGCTGGTGGTCCACACCACACAAAAGGGCTGGAAAAGTCACCCAGAAGTGACAGGGTCCCACAAGCATCCCTGCGGTGGTGTGTGGCTGAGACTCCTCACGGGAGGACTTGGGAGGCAGCCTGGCCCTGCAGGGCAGGAGAAGAAGAGGTGAGAGGGGAATATCAAGAGAGGAAAAGGGGAAGCAGCAGAGGAAGGCTGAGCTGTGCCTGGCCGGGGGGGTCAGACGAGGACATGTGGCGGGCAGTGCACAAATGAGGAGAAAAGCAATATCTCCATGCTGAAGGTGGAGAGCAAGGGTGCTCCCCCAGCCACTGCCCTTCCTCCTGCTCTCCACACGGAGGAAGAGGTGTGAGGGCACTGGGCCTGTGGCCACTTTCTTGCCTCTGCCATCAGCTGCAGCTGATCTCGGAAACTTGAATCTGCCCTGCATGCCTGGGGGCATTCCTAGAAAATCCTTCTGCTATTGGTGCTGTTTTCTGGAATCGAAGGCTTAGCCCCCGGGGGATATGGTGGGAACTGTGAAGGCTGTGGAGCTCTTCTGGTACACCGATGCAAGCTCCAGTTACCAGCCCAGAATGAGCAGCCGTGGAAGTGTTACTGCACTGAGCGCATCTCATGCACCAGTCCAGGCAAGCAGCCCACAAGCAGCAGCTAAGGGTGTGTGCTGCGTGGCAGCCCTCTCTGTCAAGCACAAGGGGCCATGGGCAGTGACAGAGCTGGGAGCCTGCTCTCGGTGAGGATGCAGATGCAACAGTGTTAACAGCTTGTTTATTCATGCTGGATCCTCCTAATTTCTCTGGGAGAAGCCAGATGTCCTAACAAACCATCAGTGTAGCCGTTCTCATATCAGCCATGGAATTAGCCAGGCCTGTGTTTTAACAACATGTATGTCATTGCAATGGACCCTCAGATGTTTTGGCAACCAGGTGCGGACAGCCAAAACCAGTAAGCAAGTCTTCACTCTTTTCCCACCTCTTGCATCCATGTTGCAGGTGTCCTGGTGCCTTTGCACAGTGAAAGGGCTCCTGCCAGCAGGAAAGCTATTTCTTCCTTGGGAACCCAAGGCTGTACTCACAAGCCTGCCCACCAGCTCCGCAAACCAGCCTTGCTTGGTCTGACCTCCAATCCTTGTCGCAGAGCCAGTCTCAGAGATGATTTGGATCACAAAACCTTCATCCACAAAACCCTACTGTGACTGCCTTCCAGAAGTGCACCAGCATTTGTATCTCCTGACATACGCAGGGGCTTGCTCAGGTGCATTGCTCCCTTCCCAGTCTTCTGCAGGGAGGTCAGAGGCCTGTTCTCCACTTTTCAGTCTGAGCCTGGAAACAAGAAGAGGCAAGAAAAAACTAATGTCAATTACTTTCAAACAGTTCAGATCAGAACATCAGCAAAGGAAAGCTGAAAGCTGCTCTTCTGCTCTTTCTGTTGCTCCTTGAAGGACTCAGAGCAGGCAATCCCAGTGCTCCTCTCAGCCTGAGAAGAAGCCCCAGTCCAAAGACTGTGGAGGTAGTGATGAACCCCAGACAGGATGCAGCTTCAGAAGCTTAACCTCCAAAACCATGAGGCTGTAATGGTAAGGGCTTGCAATCACCAATAGAGCTTTGGAATAGGAGTCCTGTAATGATGTCAGTGTCAAACCAAACCTTGCAGTTAGCAGAAGTGAAGGTCACTGGGTTTTACCCTTTATCATCTTGTCACAGTTGAGAGTGAAGTTCCATGTAACCTTATCAGATGTAGCAGGCACTTCCAGCTGCCACGGAAGCACGGCTGAATAGCTCAGGGATGCAACCCTGATGGGCTGCAACGTGCTTTTCTGAGCTGTGATGTGACCAGAAGTCAGTATTAGAGCATGTAAGGAGATAAGGAAAGCAAAGGATGCATGCCGTACAAAACACTAAGGGGGCATGACTTTCCACAGCCTGGCACCTCACCATGCATCTAAGTTTAAAGAGGGTACCAATTACCACCCTATCAGGATGGCATGACTTTATGTCTTTCAGGTACTGTTGAGAATGATGAAACAGGAGAAACAGAGTTGGGGGGTGGCTTGCAGAAAATAAGTCTGTCTCCCCTCCTTTCTGTCTCTCCCCCCATGTTTGTGCGGGTAGGACTAAGAATTTGAAGATCCCTGTTCTGATCCATGTACTAGATTCTCCTCTGCAGCATCTCTCCCAGAACGAAGGTTACTCACAAGGATAAAGGAAACAGTCAGTCACAGACAGATAGGACCTCTGATCTCTGATCTTGGCTGAAAAGATGGGTTATTTTCCTTTTTGCATGATTTCTGTTTCACATTACAGGCAAGTTTTTGGTGGCAACACAGTTGCAGTGAGTTATCCCATTTTGGGAAACAGATGAACAGAGAAAATGCCATACTCAGTCACTTATAGCACATGATGTATGGCAATCAGCATCAAGAACAGGAACATTTGTTACTCCAAAAGCTCATACTTCAGAATCAAATCACTGGTTTTATCTTGTGCCTAATGTGAATGATAACAAAGACAATAATCCCCTTTTTTTACACTACAAATCAGCTCCACTGAAACCATCTCATGTTCAGGTTCTTATTGCAGCATTGTTTTAAAGACTGCGAGGGGAACATAAAACTGACATCCAAACCATCTGCTCATCAGCATTTCACCTCTTTTGCTCTAATCTCCTCACACGTAGGAAAATCATCCAGCTGTCTGTCTGAATACATGGACATACGGGCTCTCAAACATGCAAGGATTTGTGATATTCTTTGCGCTGCCAAAAAATTCCTGTGCACATTACCTGGTTAAACCTTATCCTTCTCTGCAACAGAAAAACTACCTACGCTGGGAGAGTCAGATCATGGGATTTACACTAATAAATACTGATCCAATCTCATGTCAAAAATTTATGTGCTTCTAATAAAACTTTTTTGGATTTCAACACATAAAACCATAATAAAGCGTTTTTAGATGACACTAAGATATTAGTCCTTCAGCCAAAGTTAACATAAACAAAGACTGCAGAAACAAAAAATTCTTTTACTGAGAAAATATATGAAAAACATAGTACAAAATGGATATGACTGCTACATCACCATTAAGATAACAGCCAAACCTGTCTATAGTTTCTCCAGAATCCTGTCCTGCCTACTTTAAAGTAGCAAAAGGCTTGCATTGAAGTGATTTGTTAAGTTCTGAAATTCATTACAATGAGAAAGCCTTTCCAATGGTAACAAGTAAGCCACTCACTACCATAGGACCCAGAACCTTATCTCTGCAGCTATTGCTAGAGCAAAGGGGAAATTGTTTCTTGTCTTTCAGAGGCTCATGTAGCATCCCCAGTGGCACCAAAGAGTTAAAAACCAGACACTCGTGCCTCCAGTTTAGAGGCCAAAAATTACTTCACATTCTTGGGAGTAAACTAATTGCCAGATGCATATGAGAGTAGATCCATGTGTAAAAACACAGTACAGAAACATTCCTAATTAATGAAGGGTTGTACAGTCAAAGCACCCATATTGCCCAAGGTTCCTGCTGGACCTATCAAAATATGCAGCTCACCCAGCCCAGTCAGTAAGTGAGCTATTTGCAGCCAGTATAATTTCTTAACGAGGAAGGTTCTTGCTTGGCACACAAGGCTGTGATGGTTTCTGGTTCATTTTTGAACAAACGCCAGGGAGCGGGGCGAGGAGGGCTGTGCCCCACTGCACTTTTCATGGCACAGTGGTACCCCGGGGTCAGGCATGGGGCAGACCCCTGCTGCACCCATAGGACAGGGTTCGGGTCAGACCTGGAGGTCAGGTAGCAGGTCCTTACCTCTGCTCAGGGGCGGCGAGAGCTGAGCCGCAGCAGGGCACTGCCCCATGCGCGGGGGACTGCTAGCTGGTGTCTCTGCACCCCGCTTCACTGACAGGCGTGAGCCTTCTCGCAGTGAGAACCGGGTCCCCATGTCATCTCAGCCTTCATCTCCTTGCTTTGGGCCATTCAGGTGGATGTTTGGTGACCTTCTCCAGTGGAAGGGGGAGGTTGGTCTCTGCAGCGTGAGGCAGTGAGGACATAATGTCATGGGTGAGGGACAAACTTGCCTGAGACACTTCTAGCCCCAGCATTTATACCGAGTTGTTGGCCAGGTGCCTTTCTCCTCCATCCGTGCTCCCCTCACCTGCCCGGAGGAGACCCGTGGCTTCAAGGAGGGAACAACAAGAACTTCTCCTGCGGCTGCCTTTCCCCTCGAGCCTCATTTTCTGTTTGAATTTGTCTGCCTTCGCTTTCCAGCCTTCAGTTCCTGTTTTTCAACAAGATTAAATAACTCTTCACGGCTCTGGATTTTCTCCCTGAGCAGGAATTCACAGGCTATAAGCAAGCTGGTTTCAGATTGTTTTCCTTGTTTTTAAGTTTTGTTAAATTTACCAAGACTGAAGACCCTTGCAGTAAAGAATTTGCTCCTGTACTCGACTGTCTTGTGTGTCCCTTTTCTCCAAGTATCTCAGTTTTGTCAGAACCTGTAAAAAATTTGTATGCCATCTTCCAAGATGAGTCCATTTGTCCAGTGTCCTGAGACAATCTCACTTTCTCTTCATTTGTCATCCAAACATGTTTGAACAAAGGAAGGGCACAGAGAAAACATTTGATTTATCTTTATAGCCCTGATTGATTTAGGGGCACTAAATGGGACCTGGGCATGTATAAAAGGAAGAGATTTAGTTTAGATCAGCATTAGCCTTGCTTGCCACAGCGGAAATTCTGCAAAATCTGCTGGGGCAGCTGGTCCTCTGTAGTCCTGCAATCCTCCTCCAAAGTGCCATTTCCAGGCCCCTGCTCCATCTCAGATAAGTCAGTCCTGAGTTACCCCTTCCACAAAATTTAACTACTTTCAGTCCCACCAAAATGTGATGCTCATCACCCTGCTACAAGTGCCATGTGCAATGATCAGTGGTATCCAGGCAAAAATCCACCCCAGGCACGACTTGCAGCAGCCATACCCTTGCTGTCACGCTTTTTGCCCTGTGCCATTGCTTCCAGCAAACTCCTGAACTAAATCCTGACCTGACCTGCAAGCATACTTTTTTCCTGTACTGGGTGTTTTATGAATGTCATCATAAACTCACCTGTGGGGGCACAGTTGTAGCTGCACCATCATCATTGTTATGGCTTTGCGGTAATCACAGACTTACACAACGGCAGAGGCTGGAAGGCCCTTCTGGAGATCGCCTGGTCAGTCCCCAGCTCAGAGCACAATCAGCTGGAGCAGGCTGCCCACGGCCACGGCCAGTCTTGAAGATCTCTGAAGACAGAGACTCCACAGCCTCTCTGGGCAACCTGTGCCCATGTCTAACCACCCTCGAAAGGCATCCCAGCAAGCTTTTAGCCTTTTTAGCCGCGAGGGAACATTTCATGATCAACTCATTGCCCGCCAATGCAGTGAGTTGAAAGCCTACAGGGCTTTCTCTGCAGAGCTGCTTTCCAGCTGGTCAGCCCCCAGCCTTTGCTGGTGTCTGGGCTTGTTCCTCCCCAGGGCAGGACTTTGCATTTCCCTTTGTTGAACTTGATCAAGGACCTCTCAGACCATTCCCCAGCCTATGGAGGTCCCTCTGGGTGTCAGCACAGCCCTCTGGTACCAAACACAAACACAAACACATTGAAATGCCAACACTTACATAATTTGCCTTAGTGATCCCCACAAATTAGCTGCTCCTAACATTGGGCAAAGGCAAATGCCTTTGAGAACAATGCCAAATGAGAACAAATGCAACACCCATTAGGGCTTCCTAATGTCTGTTAGTTCCTGTTTAGCACATGGAATACATTATACGCAAATTTTCTTCTTGCATCTTTTTCCCACTTGTATATGTCTGATAGACAGGCTCAGTGGAGCACCCTTCAGAAAAGAAGTGTAAGAATAATGGAAAATGAGGCACAAACTAAAATGGTGGAGCTCTGATTCAGTTTTGGGGAAGTGTTTTGGGAGAGGCAGGAAAGGAGAGTGGGATGAGCGGACCTTCTGTAGAGGTTGCTGGTTGTGACCCAGTAAATGACAAGTGGTGGCAGAGCAGTGTGTACCTAATTGTGCCTTTAACAGTCTGTCTCTGAAACAATTAAAATGCCACAGTGTTTATGGCAGAGGCCAATCCTGAAATACAGGCAAGTCTAATAGGGCCCGGGCAAGTCCAAACATGGCTTCTTGGACTCAGTGTCCAAAATCAATCTTCTGGAAGAAGCTGGCTCCTCACACCTCTTCATGATTCTTGGAGTGCATTACTTTTTCCTGTTTCTTTTAAAATAAAGCCAACTAGACAGTTCCCAGGGGTACAGCGCAGGAGTCAAAATGCTGAGCAAACGTAAATGTGTGCCAAGGTGTGTGCTGATCTGGTGGGACCCTGGGATTCCCACTTCTCCTCTTCTCCTTCAGCAGAACTTATTTCAATCTAAGTTAGGATTACTCAGTTATTCCGACTTGCACATGCTATTACGGCACCCCAAAGCCGCAGTAAGAATCAGGACTTGTCTGGGAGAAGACCTTGCTGCTGGCCCAGAAAATTTAAATAAAGAGAAGTCCATGTTTGTCTCCTCAGTGACAAACTTCCCTAGCAGATTCAGCATGCAACAGCATGAATCATTGCTGAGTGTACTCTGAGCTCATGTCATTGGTAGCCAACCACATGATTTTCTTAATCTAATATAATGAAATCAATGGAATAATAGGAAACCCTTTCATTTTTGACAGCACAAACACCAGCTGATTTCATTGTGTGCTGGCAAGCAGAGCTATTAGCTGTCAAAACAAAACAAAACAAAAAAGAAACTTGCTACAGAATAGAAAAACAGTTTTCTAATAATCTGTGCTAACGTTCAGGTTGGATGAAGATGAAGGTTTAAAAATTTACTTGAAGTTTCTGATGCCTTCCTCCCTCTTCTTCTCTCTTTCACACAGGCACACGTACTCACACATCATGTTTCAGCTCGTGATCCAGCTATACCAAAGCATGAACATGATACAGAAAAATTGTAAATGTAAATCAAAAACCTATCAGAAATGTTTGATGCCCTTTCTCTCAGCTGAGACATAATGGTGATCAGATACATAAAAATGTCTTTTCTTCACCTAAATGACTTGCTTTCTCACCAAAGTGCTTAGGAGAGCAGTTTTGGTGGCTGCGGTAAGAACATTCCTGAAAGAAAAAAATTTCAGTCCTCGAGAAACCATCCTGAATACTTCACTTTCTGAAACAGAAACAAGAAGTCATGCAAAGGACATGCCTGTGGGAGCCAGCAGACTTTGGGTGTCAAGTGCAGAGAAATCCCCGCTGAAAATGAGGAACAACTTTATCACGCGGAGGAAACGTGGTGTTCCTGTCGTTCCCCGCTAGCTGCAAGGAAGCAGAATGCCCCTCTGGCATCTTCTGTGCTGGGGATGACGCCGCACGCTGCACTGCTCTCCAAACCCAGGATGACATAGCCTTCCCAAGGCTCTGCTGTGGGAAACTGGAAAGAAAATAGCAAAGCTCTTTTCTTCCCAGACATGGGGAAAAAGACAGGAAAATCAGAGCACTTGTTGTCAGCATTCTTCTGCTTGTAGATTTCAAAAACATAAAAAAATCTTCTAGCATTGCCAAGGAAACAATCCAAGGAGAAACGTGGGCTGCTTTTAAAGCCTTCACACAAGTTGTCAGCCACCTTTGCATAATGGCAGAGGAGCCAAGCCCTTCAGCTTGGTTGTTTCCCCCAGATTTCTTCATCCTGTATGATTTCAGTCTTCAAAGGCATCCGAGTCCAGTTTACATCAGCACAGGCAGGCTTTGAGCTAAACCATCCCCAAAGGTCCAGACGAGAGCAAGCAACATTTGCGAATCAGATAGGCTTAACTAGATTTGTGGTACCTCTTCTCCCCACAGCCACTGCAGCAAGGACATTTCAGTTCAGGGGGGAACCTGGCGCAATGAGGAAGACTTGGGTCAAAGGGAAGGCCAATGCATCTGCTGCAGAAGTGCAATTTGGTAACAGCTTTATTTTACCAGCAAGCAAGGGCATCCTTTCTGAGAGAGCAAGAACAGGTTCTCTTGTGCTATGACAGAAATCGTCCTGTACTTGCTGAATTGTGAGAGGTGATGCTCAGGAGACAGATGAAGTTACTGGACAGAGTGGTTGGCCATCGGCAGTGCTCAGCACAGAGCGGTGGGAGAGCAGGACACGCTGCTCTAGGGATGCACGTGGAAGCTGTGCAATGCACCTTGCATGTGGGGTTACTGAAGAGCATCTGGTTAGGATCACAGAGTCCAAGCTGTTCTGCATGAGTGACTGTTTGAAATAAATAAGTGTTTTTTATCCCTTCATAGTGATTGCCTCACAAGCTGTTGTTGAGAGAGAAATGTAAGCATGCTGTGTCTGAGTTAGTTTTTGGAGGGTTAGCTGAGTGCTCTGGCACCAGCAGCCCAAAATACATTTGGTGTGCGTGCCTAACTTACAGTGTGGCTGTTCCAGGGCTGTGTATGTTGCTAAATAACTTTCCCATTGTTTCACTGGTTACATTGCTCTCAGTATTTGGCTTGGCTTTTGTTTTATGTCCCAGTCCCTTTAAAGCATGTCTAATGGAAAAGGCATAGCCCTTTCCTGAATCTAATTCAAAAGAGCCTTTTTTGTCCATACTTCTGTGAATCTCCCACCTCCCTGGCGACTTTACATGTCCTGTCTTACCTATAGAAACATATTTACTCTTATGGCTTCAAAAAGAAAAGCTTCAGAAGGGGCTGTAAAATTTTATCATTTTATATACAGAATAGCCTCTTCACAGGTCCTGCCTACAGGATCACTTTATACACAGGAAAAGGAGGTTAAAAGGTCCTGATCGTGACAGCAGCAGTGCTTTGTGCAGGCTGCGCACAGAGCTGGGCACCTGGCAAGGTGCACGCCGCGGCTGATGTGGCAGGAGGCACACATCTTGGGGGGCTGCAGGACCCCAGACACGCTCCCGCAGCATTCCTGCGGGACCCCAGGAATTAACCGCTTTCAGCCCCTCACAGTTGCAAGCTGCCTGTCACCAGTGGGGGCTGTCCTGCCCCATGCGGCTCCCGGACGGCTGCCTGCGCCGAGGTCTGCACCCGGCAGCAGCTGCCAGACGCTGCTCCTGCCCCACTCCTGCCTGCCGCTGCTGCTGGCGGCTGAGCTCAGGGGAGCCGGCACCTCTGCCTCGGGCTGAGCCTGAAATTTTCAGCTGCCCTAGGCCCTGGGCACGGCTTGAAGGCTTTTATGCCCCTAGCTCCAGGGTCACCTACATAGTCAGCTGCCCCAAAATGGACACCCATGTTGTTGGTGTGGCATGGGAACCAAAAATCTGTATTTTTAGGACTTCCAGACCCTGCTTATCCTACCTGGTGACTTTCAGTGGAGCTAGGGAAACCTGGACTATCCAAATGACTTGGGCAGATTGAAGTTCAGGTCCTCTGACTTGCAGTCTCCCAGTTCACTGTCACCAAGACTGACTGGGAACTGGGGGCTGGCAGCATGGAAGCTCCAGCCTCCCCTCTCTAGGGGAACTGGGAGAGAAGTTGGATATTTGGGAGCTTGGGGTCCTGCACTGCAGGAGCTTTGGATCTCCGGAAACCACTGGGCAGGCTGCCAAGAAGTGAGGAAGCCATCCAGCATCCTGACAAGAGAAGAAATGAACCCATCAGCACCCCAAAGGCTGTCCCAGTGACTTCCTGGGACTCCGCAGTGCCTTGTTGCAAGTGAGCTGCCTGCACAAGGCATACAAGGGTGATCCTGGGGAGAAGCATCTGTGGGGAACTGAGGAGGCGGCCTCCTTCTCCCAAGCATTAGGAAGGACATTCCTGCAGCTATCCCAAAGCAAGGCACAGGAGACACCTAAAACACAAGGCTCGCAGGCTGTGATGGGGGATGTTGCTGGGCCCTGATCTGGGATTTGAATTCCTTAGGACTGATTAAGGCTTAGACTAGAAAGCCTTAAAATATGTTGAAGCCAGTTCATTACAATATCAATTATGTTTCAGGCTTTTGATGGCTGCCTTTTCCCCATTTTTTAATATATAACTTCAGAAAGAAGTTTTTGTCTTCCAGTGATGCATCAGAGATGAGTTACTGGGATGTATTTGTGCTCCTACATACTAAAATCCTCCAAACCCTGGTGAGTGTCTTGCTTACATGGGATCAGAGGAGTAGGGGGAGAGGTTAGGAGGCAGTAGATGCCTTTCTCTGAGACAACGTATGATTCCTAAGCTAATTTTTTCTCCTAAGAATTTTTCTGGTATTTTTCTGGTATTCAGAGACCTAAAATATCTGCGACCTCTTTGCTTTATCTCCTTCGCTCTTCCTGATGGACATTGCACACTTTTTTGGCTTTTGGTCTTACAAGCTAAAATCAGTATGCTTGATAAAAGCTATCAATAAATGTTTTTGATGTATGGGACGTAGGAAGCAAATGCTGCATAAACGCTGGGATCTGTGGGGCAGCTATCAGCAACTGCAAGGGATTGGACCCCAGAACTTAAATGACCTTCCCTGCATTCCCACATCAGCACAAGGCAGGGAGTTATTTTGGAAACATTGCAGAAGAGACAAGGAAAAGTTATAGACTGACAAAGAGTTCAAGGACTTCTTATGACCTCCCCTGCAATGTGGACCATGACTGCTGCAGCCACTTAAGCTGCTTTGCAAAAATAAACCACCTGATCTTTCTCCCACTGAGTACTGGGGAAAGACAAGAGTCAGGGCTGATGCCTGAAAAGCAAATCTATCTGTATTTTCTTATACTAAACCACAAGAAAAGTTGTACAGATCTTCTGGGAGACCTGGAAAAAGGACTTTAATTTTTGTAAATGTTTTTTTTCTTCTTTCTATTTCTTCCACTCTATATAACAAAGAGCTTTGCTCTTCTTTAGCAAAGAACTTTTCAGGCTGGTAAATACTTGTGCTGTCTCTGCATCTCTCCAGCTCCTCAGAAAAAGCTTACCATGCACTGGCTCACTGTGCTGCCAAGAGCATGGGCATGCCTGGTGCCGAGACAAGGTGCTCTGCACATGAGCCCGTGCTGCAGCTGCCCTGCTCTGCACTCTTGCACAGCCTGTACTTCTCCATCAGCTGCTCTGCACCTTCTGGTGCAGACCTTCTGGTGGAGATCTGAAATGCAACCCACGCTTTTCTCCTGAACAAGGGAAGATTCCCATCCATGTTTCCTGCATGGAGGCAGGCCCCTTTCTCCTCATCAGAGCTGTGCCAGGGTTGCTGCTCTGTTACTCCATCTCCCATGGGCTCAGCACCGTGCAGCCTGGGAGCTGCTGACCCCACTGCTGCTCTGTGATGCCAGGCTGGAGAAGTGGCTGCCATTTCTTGGAGCCTTACGGTTGCAAGGTTGAGGTCAGGATGTATTTGGTGTGCTGACTTTCTCCATTCCTGAAGAGGCTGCTGTTCAACATCTCCAGATGCCAGGTCTTTCTTAGAGAGACAGCTCCAGCTGGGAAACTGCTATTGTGCCCAGCCCCATTGGAACTGTATGAGAGAAAGGGAATCTGCTCGGTCAATGACGAAGGGTTGCTGACTGGTTGCTGAAAAGCCTCCAGGTACGTTCAAACTTTCAGTAGACCTTGGAGCTGGAGATGACTTTAAAAAAAATTCTCATGCTGCTATTCTGTACCCGTCACAAGGTGCTTGGGACCCTGTTTAGACCCAGAATGACATAATCTGACATAAAACCAAGAGTCTGATTCAAATGTAGAATACACAAGGTAAAATGTTCCTTATTCTTACTGGCAGTCCCTGGAAGTTTAGGCAGGAGCAGCCCGAATTTCTTACAGGATGCAGACAGATAACATGCCCAGAGTCCCCCGTGTTGCACTGGGTGGAGCGTGCCTACTCTGATGCTTCTACATGTCTCTGCTTCCCCAAGATAAATTTTAGTCAGTCCAATATAATGCAGCACTAGCATAGTTTGACAGTGTGAAATCCACTCCTCTCCAACGTGTCCTACGCACCATGGAGTCTATCAGTCAAGTGTGAGCACTCCCTACGGACCTAACGAGGAGGGGACTTGTGGAGGAACTTGTTTTGGCATGGTTGGCATTTTGTTGGAAAGAAGACTTCCTATAGGTACAAAACTTCACTGACACAAGCCTGCTGGTGGTGTTTGTGAAAGGAGAGGCAAAGAGAGAGAGAGGGTGAGAGCACAAAAGCAAAGTGCAGTCCCTGAGCCACAGTGGGGATGCTGCTACTTGACAAACCATGGGCTGGAAATATTTATGGTGAAGAGTTTGGATTGCCCTCCAGTGGCCAAAGGGGATTTCAGATTCCAGCATAGGTCAAAGGCAATGGCAACAGAAAAGGAATTCGGAGGAAGAAAAAATCAGCAACTAGAAGCAGCCTGTTGTATGTTTTACAGGATAGTGGAATCTGTAACACCATCATGGCAGCACAACTCTTACAGATATCTAACATTTGCTTTCTTCCTTTTTAATCTTAACTCCCACACCATCACTTTCCTGTGATCATGCAGACCTTCACACTGTCACCAGCTGAGCACGTAGCTGCTGGGACCTTCACTGGCAGACCAGGGTGGGACAACTGTGTACATAAGGCCGAGGTCAGCAGTCGGTGCTGTATCCAGAGAGACACACCAAACAGAATTACATACAGCAGAAAAAACAGTCCCCTTAAAAGCCCAAGGCAGATCACCAGTAACAACATTCATATGAAAAACAGTAGAGAATACATCTGAGTCAAATCTTCAGTCAAGGGCCCTTCCTCTTCTCTCATCCCTTGACCTTGCTGGCACTGGTAGGAGGAAACATGGACGCTAATACAGCAATCCTGTTCTGGTTATGTGCCACCATTCAACTTTCCTTCATCTCTAAACATAAACGTAGGGCCCCTCTAGGCCAACTTCACTGGGTATGAAAGAAAGACAAGACAAGGTTGGCGTGCTCAGGGTTTTTGGTTTTTTTTTTTCCCTTGGACAACACTTGTTCCACATGCATTTTGGCTGAAGCCTCAGCTTTTATCTTTTGGCTACACATCTGACCCCTGAGCATTTTTCTGCCTGTTGAACATAGTTCCTGAAAGGTATTCCAACACCAGGCCCTTGGAAAGAACAGTGCAGGACAGGGTGGGAAGACTGTGTGAAGGGAAATCAGCTCCTGGTGCATCCTGGGTTCATTCAAACTTCCTTGGCAAAACCTTTCCAGAAATTGCCTGCTCTCTTGCCGTGCTGCGGCAGGTGCAGTTTGGCTGAGTGACTAATAAGCAAGGCAGAAAACTCTGTCAGTTGTAGCTCAGAGACGTGAGTGACAGCCGGAGAGATACCTTCTCCTGGGAGGACAGAAACTATTTGGCACTTGGCCAGCCTGTGAATCTTTCCAAAAAAAGCCTTTGATACCTAGGAGCTGATTGTAGTCTAAGGCCCTGATTTGACAGAGATCTAAGTCACATAGAGACCTCAAATCACAGAAATACAGGGCTGGAAGGGACATCAGGAGAATACCTTCCCCACTCCACGCACGGAGGCGAGATAATGATATCTTGGCCTCTCCTGGCAGATGTATGTCTGGTCTGTCCTTCCAAATCTCCAATCACAAGAGTAACAAGTCTTTCTAGGTGTTCTCCTCCGGTCCTGGATTTTACTAACAGTAAAAGGTGTTTCCTAATGCCTAATCTAAATCACCTTTGCCATAAATTAAACCAGTTCTTCCTGCATCCTTATGGGCACAACTTGTCATAGTCTTTCACAGTAATGTTTTAAGTACTGGAAGTCTTTCATTATGTCCCATCTCAGGATGCTTTTTTTCTAGATTAAAAAAGAAACACATCAGTTCCCTGAACCTTTCCTCGTAGGTCATGTTTTGCAAATATCTCATCATCCTTGTTGGTCTCCTCTGGCTCTTCTCCAATTAGTCTCCATATTTCATCGGGTGCATGGCCCCAAAGCAGACACAGTGCTCCAGTAAAGACCTCACCCACACTGAGCAAAGCTGAAAAATTACCTCCTGTGGATTGCACAACACATCTGTTATTAAATGCCAGTACAAGACCGGCTGTGGGTTTTTTCCACTTTCTTTACAACATCCTATTGTTAGGTTATTGTCACTCCTGACAAACCCATCATCAGCTTCACCTCCTGTAGTACTGCTTAAATGTGTTGCTAAATCAAGACCTATATTGGAAGTAAATCCATGGAAATGAATGGTGTAATTGCAGCTGCAAAAACGGTGTAATAAAAGCACCAAGGAGCAATGTCAGGACCAAGTCATATACTGAGTACTGGTGTACTTTTAGACTTCAGAGAGCTAATATGCCTATTATGTATTAACTTTGCTTTTGGTAGAAATCTATAGAGTTCTTGGCCATATCCCTAACAGCATTCATATTTTTATTCATGAGCAGCTCCCTCTCCTAACCTTATGAGCATCTGTAAGAGCAGGATCCTCAATCTTGCCCCCATCTTGCACAGGCAGGGTTTAGAGCATGTAGTTGTGGATCACTCAAGGGTGTGGATGTGCAGATAGTGACAGCAACCTAAGAAAATAGGCACCAAAGATTTGAAAATATAGTCCTTGGTTTTGACTTACAATGTTTTCATCTCCTAGTCATACCTAGTGTAGCAGGTATTCGATATACAGAGAGTAGAGATGCTGAATGCTCTGAGTGGGAACTGCCTGAGAGGACTCCTGCCCAATTAAATTCTGTAAGAAGTTGCTATCCCTTAACCAGTGAATATTCGCTTATTCCTGTTTTATGAAGTAATATTTGGCTCTCTAGTTTTTCGATAAATATTGTTCTGTAACTGCTTCCATCTCAGGCAGTTTGCTTCAAAATAAGATTTCTATAAATCTTGGAAATGCAGGGAGGCCACCCAAAAATATTTGGGTACATGTTTTTTTCCACATAAAATATGTTTTATATGCTACCCAGCAAAAATGCCCACAAAAGACACAGGCAGGTCTTTGTAAGGACTATGGAAACCATATAGGGAAAAAAAAAATCCTTTGTCTTTGTTATTACATTCATATCACTTGTCCCCAAAGAGAAAAAGTAAAGTATAGATCTAGGAGAGCCCAGAAAGGTAAGAGGAGTGAATGCATCTAGACTCTTCAGCTAGACCAGGGAGGGAGAAGTTTTGTAAATCTGGCCAAGAGGAAGTCACTGGTGACCCTGAATATTTAGACATATGACTCATATATAAAAGGATACTTGAACCATCAAGGAACAAAAGATTAATCATCTGTTGGCCTCTCTCTTTACTCTCTCTTCCCTGGCAAAGAAAAAAAAGCCTTGCAGTAATTATTTCCCCTCACATTTAATTCTTCTATTAATCTACAGTAAAGCACCAGACTTGGACTGGGAGGAATGGATAGCTTCTAGTTTACAGTAGCAGAGAGTAAAAGGGGTCCCTGGGCATTGAAAAAGGGGTATGGGATTCCCTTTGCTGCTTCACCATTTTATCAAGTGCTGGTGGCCTCTGAGAAACTGAGATTTCACAAACCCAGCACTGGGGGAGAACAGGGTCAGAGCAGATGTCAAGCAGAGAAGGTCCCATAAGAGCAATCATGCCAAGGAAAAAAAGCTTGGGACTAAGCTATTTTTGAACTGTTCTCTTCAAAGGCCCCAAGAAAGAGGATATTTGGGCTCGACACAATGAGCATGTAGTTAGCTCAAAGGCATCAAGCCACAGGACTACTGGATTTGACAGACGCAAAGGATCAGAAGACTGGAGGAGGCTCTCCAGTTTAACAGCGTTACTTAAATATCTCCGTGGACTCACACAGGTTGCAGGTTTTACCTGGACTATCCACTGCTCTGCAGCCTCTGCATGGATAATGTGACAGCACTGCCCTGGCATCAAGAAATGTCAAATACAGTTCATGTCTTTGGTTGCGGGTCTTGCCTCTTCTTCCAGCCTTTCACTGCTGTGAAGCTGGACAGGATTTCACACAACAGAGGCATACAGATTTATCACTTCTCATCTACCTCCCGTCACAGGACAGTTTGCTCTGCTACACACAAAAATTCCCAGCTTCTGTTATCCAGGTAGTGTTATATCAGATGAACACTTGCTTGCTGAGATGAGCTGTAAATAAAAGTAGGCAGCTGGTCTGAATCCCAACTTCCAAGTAATGTGAATTGGAAGACATAGCTTAGATAGCTCCTACACACTGACAGTTAAAGACAGAAAAGGATTTTTTTTTTCTTTTTTAACAAATTTTGGTTTTGGCTTCTTTGCAGAGTTCTTTCTTTGCTCAGAGTTGACCTTGGCAAGCACCTCACCAAACTCAGATCATGAAATTCACCCTGGAGATCAAATGCTGGTGTCCTTGTTCCCATGCAGAGTGTGGATTTGATCCAAAAGTCCATGTGATTGCTAAGCGAAAACCTCACATCCGTTGCAGGGTGGATTTGTTTCTAGCAGCTGGGATAACCTTCCTCACCTGCCACTTGCAAGCTGGAAAGTTCAGCACCCTAAATCATGGTACAGCCACAAGTATTTGGGAGTTTCTCTGAAAGCAAAGCTGTGGTGGAATGGTTCAGCACTACTGACACTACCTCTCCCCCAGTCACTACTGATCAAAGCCAAGGACTGTTGGAAAAATCCAAAGAAGATCATTGTATCATGATACTGTCCATCAGCTCTGCCCATTACTGTAACAGAAATTTGCAACTACCTACCAATACCATTGGTTTGTTCAGGAGGAAGTACTGAAAGATCTCCTGAAAATAGACTAACCCAAACATGGCACGCTATTAAAAGAAAGAGCTAGCACATTACTCATATAAATTGTTTCTGCTGGAAAAAGCATAGCTGCAGTATCTCTGGCAAATAAGTTAAATGATGCACGTAAGGTCTGATTTAAGACACAGCAAAGTCAAAGGCTTTCAGGACTCTGGCAGGCTTTGGATAAAGTCCTCACGCTGCTCCACACACAGCAGGGGAATAGCTGGAGTCCCTGCTGTGCACTGTCGTTTACTGTGCCTGTCTCATTCAGTCATTTACAGCTGCCTTCCCTCTAGCCATGGAAAACTTTGACCCCATCAGTCTAAAGACCACATCATGATGTTTCACCACATCTTGGATATAATACACCCCCTCATTTATTATTGTGACTTAGATTAAAGGCGTCTAATTCCCTTGGAGCTAGTGGGAGTTTGGCCTTGGTTTCTGTTAAAAAGGGATGAAGCATCAGTGTTTCCTCACTTCTTTTTTTTTTTTTTCTGAAGACACACATCCATCCACTTGTGAGTATTTTATTTACTTTTAGTTTGTTTGGGGAGTTTGTTTGTTCCCAGGGGAATACTAAGCAAGAGAGTAGTACCAGCCCACTCTCACAAGTGCCATCACATCCATAGTCATACAAAGCCATCTGCCTGTACTAACACAGGACAGTGGTCCTAAATGTATGCAATAATGAAATTTGTTGCTGTTGATACTTTGATGGTATCTGTGACAATAAGATTAATCTGCACAGGGTTAACACCACCTTTCTCAACTCAGTTTTCTTGTACTTTGCAACATCTGTTCTCATGCTGCCCCACTTCTACCCCGTCTCTCCTACCCCTAGCTAGGACAGCGCTCAGTGCGTGGCTGCTCGGCGATGCTGCTGCACATGCGGTCCCAGCAAGGGGAAGGGAATTTTACTAGATTAAGAAGCTGAAGCCTAGGAGAGTAAGGAAGAAATCGTCTCTCTGCCCCCAGCATCCTCCACAAGCTGTCCCACGTCCATCATGAGATCTGATCTGGGAAGCAGGGGTCAATGGAGAGACACTGACCTGACCTGCCTCTGTCAGTCCCTTGGGTGCCAGTGATCCCTTACCCAAAATGTTCAAGAGTGTTATGGTACCTGGTGATATTGTGATACCTTCGTCAAGCATCAGTATTGTGAAAGATTCAAGCCATATCCACAGGAACATAGATGTGAACACCATGAGTCCGGGGAGAGTTAAAAAAAATTTGTTCTCATGACCATGTGTGGGTTCAGGTGACTTTCCTCTGGAAGCTGAGCTGCTTTCTTTGCAGGAGAGACTTAATACAAACCCCTCCTACAAATGCGGTGGTCCAGCGGTGGGACTCCTCTGAGCTTCTTCCACTTTCATCCAGGAGGATGGAGATCAGTCATCACTAATAACAGACTAATTGAACTCAAGTGTCACTTCATTATGTTGAACATCTTTAAAAGGCAGTAATGTTGTGACCAGCCAGTTCAGCCACTGAATTTTCAGCAGGTAGCAAAGTTCTGGGGTCATTTACAAGTTTGACCTAGTCACTCCATCATGAAAGACTTCATCATTTATTCTGCACAATCTAGCTTTCTATTTCGTATGACTTATGAAGGGCATATTTCTCTGAGTGCATATTTGAAAGGGTGTGTTCACCATAGATGATGTTTATGAACATTTCTGCATTCCTGTCAGCTTTTTATCTCCTCCTTGCAATTGAATCGACAATCAAGAAAGACAAAGAGTACTTTAATTTATGGGCCTACTGCAAACAGTAAGGCAAAGATTTCCAAAACAAGAAGATTCAGGTCTGACCCTTTTACCTGTCAAATTGTTATTTTCAAACTGCATTTTCCCACTACACTTCGTTGCAACTGAAAAATGCCAAAACAGCTGTTTTCTGTTATATATAGTTATTCCATTCCAATGCCTTTTTTTGTGATGATCCCAGAAGAATAATTTTCACAAAGTCCATGTATATCAGGAAACATTGTGGTTTTAACTGCAGGTGAAAAAAATAGTGTTTTCCTTCTACACTTCCAGATAGTTCAGTTCAGCTACCGTCCCTGTGTTGGTGGTCTGTCACTGGTTCCTTTTATTTCTATTCAATAGTCCCCATGAATTAATCAGGAAGGCAGCTTCTTCCTGACCTTTTCATGAAGAGAGTGTTTGCAATGTGAAACCCAATGCACCCATCTCCTCAGTGAAGGTAGCATCAGCTCACTCCAGACCATCTCAAACATCAGGCACTTCCCTCCTTCGATTCTTCAAGAGGCTGAATCCAGTCCCACCATTCTCCAAGAGCCTCCCAATCCTCTCTTGAACTCAGTCCTTAACTGAGTATTCTGGGCATGAGCTCAGACCCAGAACAGGTCAGGTAAGATAACAAGGTCAGAAGCAAGTATAACTCCACTAAAACTCCACTAAAAAAGAGGTTAAGATGATGTTTGAAGTCTTTTAATTTCTTTTAAAGTTTTAATATGCAAGAAAACAGTATGATGACATCTTGTGTGCCTGACTAACGCTGTGTACAGCCTGGTTTGTGTTACTACTCAAAGCATGAATCATATAAGTGACACCCTTACACTGAAGTGTTTACCTTAGTGTGTTGTCTGTATCACACATTAGTTTGCTTTTACAGGGTTGTAAATGAATTTGGGCACCAATGTTGCTATCCTTTGCAAGGTTGAAGCTTGAGGATGTAAAGATAAATTGCAAGAAGATTTATCAGACAAAAAAAACCTGAAAAACAGTCTCCCAAACAGAATACTGAGTCTGATAGCTCAGATAAGCTCTCTTAGTAGAATGTAAAATGTTTTATATTTACACGTCAGATATTTAGATACATGTTCCTCAGTAGAGATGCTATATCATCTTTACTCCTTCAAGAAGGCTGTTAGAGATCTCATCCAAAGTCCAGAACAAGAAGGAAAACCTCTCACCAACTTTGCAAACGCCTTAGCTAAGCATCTAGGTGCAGTGAGGGACAGCTTCATTTATTTCAGCTACAGTCTCCTTAATGCGACACAGAGAGCTACAAAAATGAGGCCCACGGTGGCTGTTCTTTTGAGTCCAGTCCTTTGGCATGGCTTCTTTCACCATCACACCAGTGTGCATGGAGGCCCTGCACGCCAGCACAGCCTTTGCAAGAGAGGAGGCTCTCCTACAAGCCAGCAGCGTTTCCCAGCCTTGTTGAAAGGAATGGGTCGGCACAGAAAGACACAGCTCAGAGATTCAAGTTTGGGAGAATCAGACAGCACTATGGTGGGGCAGGGAAGTGGCAGTGCAAAGATTTTTGTTAAACCCAAATGGGCGTCTGAAATAGCCGGCAAGTTTACGGTGTGATGGGGGAGAGTGGGAAAGTGATCTGTGAAAGGCTTTGGGACATGTGAAAGGAGAGGGTTACTTCAGCTAGGAAGGTAACTGGAAATTGGGACAAGATGCAGCAGGAACATGCCTGAATAAGCTGATACAATTTTTTGATAAGATGGATGTCTTTCAGGCAGAGGACTACAAGTCAGCCAAATCTCTCTGGACATCTATATGGTATCACATGGGAATTATTAACTGAAACTGCAAAAATGGGAATTGGCACAGATGAAGACATTCCTGGGGAGAAGAAAAGGATTATCCTGCAAAGAAATCTAATGAACTGGGGCAGTTTTCTCAGGAATGAGGCTAAGCATCAGTTCAATGTGATCACTAGCAGAGAAAATGGGAATATCTGGTAGTATTTATTGATGTAAAAAAGATGGGGACATTATCAGCATAGGAAAGACTCATGATGCGTACAGGTCAAACCCAATGACCTAGAGGGCCAGGCTAATGAAACAGAACAAAGTTTAATAATTTACAAAATCCAAGCTCATGCGCACGGGAACAAGTTGCCCAGGCTTTTGCAATCGTCAGGAGTCCTGCCAGCTGAAAATGAGCGTGGAGGACGACCTGTGTATACAGGTCGCCTCAGGACACAGAGCTCTGACCCTGCTCTTGCCACTCAGCTTCCAAAGCCAAACCGGGCACGAGAGGGGAAAAGGCAGGCACAGGACGATGCAGGAGAGGGATTTCCAAAAAAGACAGATAAAGAGTAGTGCCCACTGGACGTGGACAGCCCTGGGGAGGTCTCACAGGGTTGCTGCACACAGCTTTCCTCGGCCATGTTCGTGTTGAAGAAATAGATTAAGTGCTGACCATGGGATTACTGGGGAGGCCATCTTAAGACACCAGACTAGACAAGTCTGGCTTTTCAACTAGGCCAAGGCTTGGCTTTTCAAAGCCAAGGCTGAGAACAGACGTGACTATCCTTTGTAAATGCAGTAGCAGAGTAAAAAGCAGAGAAGGAAAAAAGCAGCTTGAGCCAAGTACAAAGCTCAAATGAGTATAAACTATAACCATAATTACCCTTACTCTGGAAATCATGAGCGTGGTCATCACTGCTAGGGGACCCCTGTGCTGAAGTGGCCTCCAAACAGGTGCAGCGAGGACAAGAAGTCTCCTTGCTTCCCAGATGGACGCGGGTAAGGGCTTGGACACAGTTGTACAATGGTTGTAGATGAGAGGACTGACCTTCACAACCCAGGAAATTTTTTCCAGGCCCGCTTGAGCTGTGGAGGAAGTGCCAAGAAGTCATCAAAAGTTAGAAAGATATGGATGACATGTGCTTACAGAAGGGAAAATGGAAGAAGGAAAGACCATTAAAACACAGGGAGGAAGCCCTAGGGGACTGCAGTCACACGTAAGCAGCAGTATTTGCTTGTGAGCACATATAGCTATAGCCATAATTAAACCCCACGCTCTTTATCCCTCAATTATTTGAAGATTCCTATTAACTCAAAATATCTAACAAGGCAATTAAAAATGCTATTTCTTTCCTCCTCTGTTAATGACATGGGAACAGAAGTGACCCCACCTGTGCCAGTTTGCATCATGGCAAATGTGCATCCTCGCTGTGCGGGGCAGGGCCTGCGCGGTGGCACCAGCTCCCGGCATCGCTTCCCTCCTGTAGGTAGCAAGCAACCCTCAGCACAGCCTTCTGCAGTTCATTATCTCTGCGAAGAGGAAATGGAGCATTATGCTATGTTGAATTACAAAATGTCCCTAAGCATCTTGTGTAAAGGAGCAGAGAGTGAATACAAATTGACTGCAGAGGAAATAAATCCCAGAGAAAGTACAAAACCAACAATACTGAATTTATTAAACTTGACCCTTTTTGTTTTTTTCAGTTTACAAAAATTTCAAAAATCTCCAGGAAAATGTAATGGGCCAGACTGCATTTGTTCCACTTGGATAACAAGCTTCCTGAAAACCCCACGAAATATCACGGAACGCAGCTTTGGCTTCGCAAGAAAAAGTCATCACTGGTTGATAAAGAAATCACTAAACGATCTGTGCCCAGTGCTTCAGCGTTTTGCTTAAGGTCTGCTTTGTCAAGGAGGAAGGGCAGGAGCAGTGCTGCCTGCCAGATTACTCATTGCTGGCAAGAGGACAGGAATCAATGTTTGCAAATCTACAGTGTGCTGAAAGGAGGTATTTACTGAACTGAAACAAAAGGTTAACTGCCAAGGACTATTATTTTTTTTCAGAGTATTGGTACAAAGTAGATCATAGTCTAGGTCTGAATCTGAAAATAGTCATACATGCAATGATTTTAGTAGGTTTAATAGCAGCTGATCAGTTTGTGGATCTGGGCTGATTATGCACAAGTTTTAAACCCAAACTCAGTGTAATTGTGTACTTTCCTTGGTCAGATCTAACTGCGAAGTAAGAATTGGCTGTGGTGGCAAAACTGCACAGAGAAATGCATATACAAGTTCTTGGCTCTCCCAGTGTTATCAAGACTGACTTTGGCAGAATTTACCTCCAGGTAAAAGATCAGGTTCCGCAGACACGGAGCCGCAGGGGCTGGAAAGACAGGCAGGGACCTACAGAGACGTGATGGGAATCTCACTGTTCGACATAATGAAACGACTTAAACGGGGAGAGGGCTATAACGAGGGATGAGGGAAGAATGCACTTCTTGTTGCAAGCCTTTCTCACAAGGAGATGCACACTTTTTTCTACACTGTGGGGCTCATGGTGAGTAGGGAACAGCTGCTCATGGTAGGTGATGGGGAGGCATCAGTGATGGGCAGGCAGCCATGCGGTGCTGGGCTCTGGGACGCTGCCTCACACAACAGCCGGCCACTGTCCTCATCTACCTTCTGGTGAGAAACAATGCGCCAGCCTTGGCATGACAGACTGTATAATAAGCCATAATTACATGCCTGTGATTCATCACACGACATACGGCCTATGCCAAGCACCTGGGCAGCAGTGCCAGCTATCAAGGAGTGAAGAGCAGGGATTTGACAGCTATGAGATCAAACAAAAAAATGAATGGAATGTATCATCCAAAATAGTGAAGTTTTTTATTTCTTTTCTTTGTGTGGTCTCAGAAAAGAATAGGACTGGCTGTCCAGGGAGCAACAATTGTACTGTTTTTTTATTGAAGTCCTACAGATCACTATTTAACATGCACTCTGGCTTAGCAAAAAAAGTTTCTATATTTGTAACTTTTCATTTTCAGAATGGTTCTCATTTTGCAGGTTTTTTCCACCTTTGGCAAGAGAAAACAAAAAGGGGGAGGATGGAGAGAAAGAGCAAAAATAGACAAAAGACCTTGCCTGCTGAAATTCAAAAGACAAACCAAAGCTGCATTTTTCATATGGCTGTTTCTTTGGAAGAATTGAACACTGAGATTTCAAGAAAAGGACCGATTTCAACTGAGAAAGAGAGACCTTTTTCTTCCCTTTGAAAAATTTTAATTGGCTTCATCAAGTACTTCTCAAAGAGGTAACCAAAGAGACATAAAAACACACGCTTTACTAGTTCATATTTACAATGACTTCTCTAAAACACTCATGCACCACTGTAAGACTCTCTAATGCAGTAGTGCCTGGGGACAGGATGGAAGTGAATGTTGGTGTGTACCTTAATCCCAGGAGGAAAATATCCCCTTCAATCTTTTTCGCATTACTCAAAAATACCTAAACCCGCCTTGATTCTCTGCACTCCATGCACGCCAAGAAGGGAGCCAAGAACTCAAGGATATTCTTTTCTTCTCTCCAAATAGCATATTTCCCCACTCAAAAGGAAAAAAAATCCCATCAGTCTGACAGACTTCCAGGAAGCAGTGGGATTAGTTTATAGCTGCCAGGGTCCAAGCTCTGTTTCTTTAGGCAGGGGCAAGAAAGGGGCTATTTTACATCCCTATTTACATAACTAATGAATATAGGAGACTGCTTAGCAACATCTCATCAAGCAGCATGAGACTCGCCTTCCTAAAAACAGACTAACCAAGATGTGGTGCAATTTAGCTCTGTTTTAGTGTGTGTTAATAGGGGAAATTGTGACTTTACTTCACATTACACAGACATATTTTTTCCATGTTTTCTAAAGCTTTCAGGTTTTTTGAAGGTACATTTTTATTTAATGTTAACGATCTATTTTTTCCCTTTCTACTCAAGAAGCCTTTTATCTGTTATTTCCTCTTTAAAAGCTTATTATGCTAAGAGTAAATTAAAGTGTGTTGCATTTTCCCCATTCTGTTAGATTATGGCAAAACTGGTTTGGCTTGGAGGAAAGGAGACAGAGATCAAATGCAAGAAAGAAATTATATAGACAGGCTCTAAGATGTTGCATAAAGTGAACCCAAATGTCACAACTGCCATCTCAAAGTTCACCCCCTTGAAGGGGTGAACTAGCAGCCTCTGCTTTCTCTAGAAAATCCAGAAGGTGGTTCATATGCAAAGGACAGCATCCTGTCATTCCAACCATGATAAGCAGGTTGCACCTGCTCAGGATGAAATCGGGGCCATCTAAGCATGAGACAAAAGCAGGGACAGAAAGAAGAGAGCTTGGTGGCCTCCCATACTTGACTGCAGCCACAAACGGGGAGGGCAGGACTGGGCTTGGGGACGGCGCTCCAAAGTGACTTTGGTCTTGTGGGTAGTTGATGGGCAGAGAAAGGAGCAACTGGTTTTGGCTTCTGCCAGTGGGCAAACCAGTCCCTCCCAAGACACCTTGGTAGCTGCTTGCTGTTTTACAGCTGCCCGTGGTGAAACTCCAGCTCTCTTTCTACTGTAATTTTAATTTAAATTCGTTCAAGCTGCTTGGAGAGGCACCTAGCTTTCCAGGCAAATTACTAAAATAGTTTCTTCACATTAATTTTTCCCTTCCCCCTGAAGCCAGCAGGTGACATCTGGAAAACATACAAAACAAAGTGCAAATTGTCATTTCAAAGAGATTATTAACTCCACCCTGTCTGTGTGGGCGCTGCAGCCCCTCTGACAGGTGCCTGTCCTCCCGTACCGCAGAGCCGGGAAGTTCTGCAGGAGCGGGGCCAGCATCCTGGCGGTGCACCACTTTCCCACCACAGATATCTCCGTACGTCTTGCATCAAAGGGAACGGGAACGTCTTGACCCCTCAATGAAAGAGCATCCTGTGGGGTTTTGCTAAAACAAATACAATTTAAGGTGCTGGGTGGCGTGACTCAATTCTAGGAGTGGATGTTTGCAGGGGGGAAGCCAGTGCATCGCGGGATGTTACTCCCAATATGTTGGCACAGCGTTCTGCTGAGAGCTGAAGGTAGTCTTGCCAACATCTTATAGCCACAAGAGATCCTTCTCCACCTCATGGGGAACATGGACATCAGTGGCAGGAGGAGCACACAGCGTGGTCTTTGTTGCTCCACACCGGTGCCTGTCAGAGAGACTTCAAGTCTCTGTGTCTGCCTGCTTCACTGCACAGGCTTGAAATGCAGATCTACACGCTCAAATGCACAGGAGTGAAAGGAAAGGGATTTAAAGATGAGAAAGTGTGAGACGCATGAGTAAGTGGGAGATACACAAGTCCTTCCTCCCGGGCCTCTGTGTCAAATACCCACACAAGCTGTGCTGCCTGCCTGCATTTTGTCAGGCACACCTGCAGTCTCACCAGTAAGGTGCTTTTTTTTCTCTGCCAACTCTTTGCACGCTGTTAAATCAGCTTTTCTCTTTTCTCATCTTTTCTCTTCCAGAGTCCACCAGCCTGGGACTGGCAGGAAGAGGACTCCTTGCTGCTCCATTGCCACTGCCCTCCATGGCCTTGGGCAGATCACTGCCTTCTTGTGACCCTGTCAAATGGGGGAAGGAATGCCCTGTTCTTCACAGACATAGTAGCAGGGTAAAAAAAAAAAACTGACCACAGGTGCTTAGGGTCTGCAGCAACGATTGCCATACACGCACTGGAGATCTTTATTTAGAGACAAGAGGTGCTGCAGACGTGTAGGACTGTTTTATTACCTGAAGAAAATTCAGCGTGTGTGACATGCAGGCACTGAATTTCCCCTCTCCGGTGGCACTTGTGTGCAGCCCGGTAGGCTTAGCCTGCCTGCGCAGGCTGCACCGAGCAGACGTGATGCCAGCCACCCCAAGAAGGCAGTGCCCCTCTGCACAGTCAGCTCCTGCTCTTCCAGGGCTCGTAGCTAAGGAAATGCACAGCATAAACAACATCATCTGGTCCCTACGTTCCCCACACTTACTGTGCAGGTGAATCTAAGCAACCCAATGCTTTAGGTGTAAAACTGAGAAACACGGCAGGTGTGCACAAGAGCTGTGTGAACCTGCGTGCGTTTGCACAGCGGGGAAGAGGCAGGCGGGGAACCCACTTCTCTCATGTTTTGCTCTGCCAGTCTAAGCAATTTGCTTCTAGGGCAATGGCCGCGTGGCCAGGAGCTGACGGGGATCCCAGATTCTGCTGTGTTTTGGCCCCTGTGGGGGTGGGATATGACCTTGGGCACGGTGCTGCGCCCATGCGGCTGCCCAGCTTCCAGACCAGAGCCAGCGCTCATCCTCTTGGCTGGCAGCAGGAGCCAAGGAGCGTGCGTCTGGCTGTACCCCCCTGCACATTCTAAAATCTGCCTGACAGATTTTAGAAACGTGTTTGATAAAAAGTCCCAGACTCCAAGACTGCAGCAAGAGCAGGGATGAGACAGGACCTGCCCAAGCCACGTGACCCTCATCATTTTTGGCACGTAATGAAGTACAAAAAAAACCATGCTATGCCTAGAAATTCATAAAAAAACATCAACTTAGTCTTACTGTAAGTGTATTATAAACTTTACACAAAAGGTTAACACGAAAATTATTTAAACTTTGCAGACTTGTCTGAGTGACAACGGAAAGGGAGGATGAGGAACATCTAACACTATTTTACTACAGACTTAAAAAAATGTTAAAGTAACATCCGCGCCAGCATTTCAGAAAATGCATAATACTCTGTGGTAAGAACTTACGGTAATAATTCAGTTTAGTTACATTTTTTTTCAACACTGCTGGTATTGTAGATGAGCTCAAAGTCAAATTGATGTCAACAAATGGCTTAATGAGTGACATTACACTGGTTGTGTAAGGACACATAGCAGGACTGTTACTGGTAGTCCAGCAGAGCCTGAGCCGTAGAAGGATTAGATGATGCTCAAGTGCCCCGCTCAGTCCTTCACGCCCAGACAGGGAGCTTGCTTTTGGACAGAGCTGTGAGAGGGAGAGTCGGTGTGATCGGCAGGAGGTAGAAGGAGGTGCAGGTGGCTCTGGCGTTCTCAGAGGAGATGAGGAATATCTGTCATGTGGGAGAAAAAACATATCTTTGCCATGTATATGGAGGCTTTTCTCCCAAAGGTCGTGGCATAATCAGAAATAAGGAAACTAGATTCAAAAAAAAGCATAGCAATTTTGAGGGAAACTTCAGTCTCTTCGGCAGGCGATGGAAAGTTGGTGGAGGAGAAGCAGGTGAGAGCTCTGACTGGTGGGAAGGAGAAGAGTGGCCGGGAGGTGTGTGGGGGCTGAGGGCCAGAGGCAGAGAGGGTGCGCAAGGCAGGGGGTACGGGCAGGTACATCAGAGACTCAGGAAGAAGGAGGTAAACAGCAGGGGGCTATTTTTCTTTGAACCATCATGTCCTGAGGGTTTCCTGTTGCTTGTTTCCTCCTCCAAGCTCCTGACGAGAAAGCTTTAAGTAGCTGAGAAGAACAGAGACAGAAAATCCAGAGGACCCACGTGAGAGACCTCCGAGGTAGACCAAAGATGCATACATCTGGAAAGCGATCTCCTGAGGCTGTTGCCAAACAATACCATGTGTACAGTATAAAACACTCTTACCTGCATTCTGGGAAACTTTCAGAAGACAAGGACATGAAACATGATCAGTGCTTTCCTCTGCTGATAAATCAACAACAACAAAAAATGGCATGATGATTAATTTGACTAGCTTGGTTTGCTTCATATGTGGTCCTCCGGAATGCCAGCTGCACAGATGCTGAGGCAAAACCAAACTAAAAATATTTTTCCCAATGGGATGCAAGGGAGACCACAGATTCAGATTCAAACCCCAGGTTTCCCTTCAGGCTTTTGTTCTGAACTGGATCCCCAAAACTCCGGGGGACCATCTAACCTGCAGTCACATCTGCTGTGGTAAGATTTGGCTCAGGGAGTAGGAAACATGGAAGATCTCAACAAGATTTTGTAAATTCTCATCCCTTTCTAGACCCTGGTTTTGTTCAGGCTTACCCTAAGCCTGACCCAGTTCTGAAGACTGGCATCACAGTGCAGAATACACCAGGGAGACACAGCATCTGCTTTCTCTGAACATCTCCTTAGGAAAAGATAAGTTTTGCTAGAAGCCAAAACCTGGCCGTTTTTATAAAACGGCTTGTCTGAGTACATTGCATCCCGTCCCCTGCCACCGAGCTTCTAGCCAGGTATGAAGAATGTTACCTCGCTTTAGCTCTGATGCACCTCTATAACAATTCTAAAAAGTGGAGATGGTCATTCTGCTGAGCAAAGGAAAATGATCCCTACCAACAGTGAAGCTGTCCAAACAAAAATTAATTTCCTGAGCTGGCATGTCTCGCCCAATTAATCTTGCAGCAGTCTGGCCAAAGTCAGACTGCATTTGCTCTTTGTTTATTTTCAGCCAGAACTACACGTGTTGGAGCAAACTTGCTTACTTGGATGTCATAACTACTTCTCAGGAAATGGGATTGTAGGAACTTCAGAAAACTGAGTTGGAAGTATATCTCTGAGCTGCCCCATAGCCTGTTTCTTCTTTCTTCAGCATAAAGGGATGGCATACAATCATGTGAAGAAGTAGTTTTACTTACTTGGGCAGGGTAGGATTATAACCATGGTTTCTAAATGTTGTCTAAAGAGCCAAGGTCTCCAATGCTCTTTTTACATCTTGGCTGACATATGAAGCTTGGAGCCAGGATTTCCAGTTATCCAGAAAGCCAGAAATGGTGCTCAGAGTTGTTCCAAATGAAACTATTACTGCAATGTTTTAAAGCCATCTGTGCAGCTTCTGCCCAACCAAACTCCCTCACCCCGGAGGGCAGGCTGTGGCACAGTATGGTGATAGCCTAATGCTTTCTATTTGCTGTCCGTGACTTCAGCTAAAAACACTGCAGCATTACACATCCTATGGCGTGTCCACACAAACTTGCTGTGCCAGCAAGAGGTAACAGCCTGGAAAGCAGCTCTACCTCATGTAAATCACAGACCTGTTGCTGTGACATCCTATGAGTTCATATCCCCAGAAGGGAATAAATTAAACCATCAAATTAAATGAGGAATGCCTTCACTTTTCTGAGAGCCTCATCCATAGTCCCCTGTAAGTCTTTACACTGAGTTATTGCAGACTAAGCCGGGAGCTGTGCTGTACACATACCATATTTCCTCAACAATCTCCATTGTAAGACCCTCTTGCGGCTTAATCAGAAGTTTACCTGACTTTAAACCCTTAGACCAAGATTTGCATGCTGTGAAGATGGTTGATCTCATCTGAACTTTAGGCAACTAACTAGGTTAACCCTTGTGCAATGGAGGGAAGCAGGGCTGTCTGAGAGGCTGAGGTGCGCCACTCAGAGACAGCTGCCTCTGAGCACTGGGACCCATCCTCCCTAGGTGTCTCTGTTCCAGGGCTGAGGAGGAGGTGCAGGACCTGCAGCTGCTGTTCCTGGGTGTTAATGGCTGCGGGGAGGCTGCAGGCCACAGCAGCAGGATGCAGTTTTAGGGGTCCCTGAGGATGGAGAGGGATTGGCATGCAAAGAGTAGGAACAAACTCCATGGTTTGAATGCAAAAGCAGGGAAACAGTGAAAGGAACAGATTGTGAAAAAGAGCTGAGGAGTAACTGGGAATGTGGGACTGACTACCTGAATCAGGAGATAGATTTGGGAGACAGAAGGGAGGAAGGGGGAGAGGTGTACACTGTAACTCAGTGCAGCTGTGGGTCATGTTGAGGGGTCAGGTGAGACCAGATAACCTGATAGGTAGAAAAAGAAACTTAGACTGGGAGCTGAGATGAGGGGCAGACTGAGATGTGGAAGAGAGAAAAGGTCTGGAGCTGGCAGCAAAGCAGGAGGGAGGTAGAAGCTTGGACTAAGAGAAACAGGAGGCTGGAGTCAGTGAAGAGATCCTAAGAGAGAGATGACGCTATCAAAGGCTCAAGGCTGGTTGTCGTGGCACAGGAAACCTTAAACCTAGCTTTTCTTAACGACTGAATGCTTGACTTACCATCTGTACTATGTTGTTTCAGAGAAGAGTTCACATGTAGTGACTGCACACGTGCTTTCAAGCACACGTAGACCCGAAGATCCGATGAAGGGCTGACAGCCATGTCTGGCTGGTGTAACTTTTGAGGCAAACAAGCCACCAGGAAAGCAGCCCATCGAGGTAAGTACCTTTGGCAAGTCCATGCCAGTCACGAGCCCTGAAGACAGGAATGAAGCCCTCCTCAAGCCACTCAGATGCCTATCAGTGCCCACCTGCCACGACGCTGAAGAGTTGCTTCCCAGCTGGGGCACATTCCACAGTGACCACCCTCTCCATGAGCACAGCAAGGGGAGGACCATCATGTACTGCCTTTGCCTCTGCACCTGCGAAGAAAGAGATGGCTGCAGTGCAGCATCAGAGGTAGGTCTCCAGAGCCTGGCAGAGAGGACGAGGAGCATGCATGCAGCGAGGCTAAGCTGGCAGCCAGGCTTTCTCGTTTCAGAAACCTCATGATAGATCTGCAAGCCCAGAAGAGCCTTTCCCCACCACTGAACCATTTCTCCAGAAGGCGTTACTGCTCATTCTGCTAACAAAACACAAGTTGCCTGCCTGGTGCCCGGCTGGCCGCTCTGCCCGGCCAGGAGTGCTCCCCAGCTGCCTGCAGCTCTGCACTGCGTTACACACACTGCCTGCAGCCTGCCTTCCGCTGCCAAAGCCACCAGCCCCATCGCTCTAAGCCATCATCCCCCAGCCCAGGGTGAGATGGGGGTGGGATACCTTGTATCTCCACGGTTTTTTTCCCAGACTGAAGGAGCCCCTGGCTAGAGCAGCCTTATGGCCCCCCAGAGCTGTTGGAAGGACTGCAGCCAGCCCCGTACCATCCTCAAAGCAGGGCTTGCACATCTTATGATCGCACCTGAGGGCCCCCATGGAGTGAGGAGTGTACATGAATAAGCCAGCATGCATGGTGTGCAGATGAGCAGCCCAGGTGAGCAGGCAACGGCACCAAGATGATCATTCTCAATTCATGTGGCCACAGCTCCCCAGGGACTCCAACCTGACTCTTCCAGCTAACTGCTGGGTTCAGATCAGGCGCATGGTGCCAGGGACCAGCTCCCTCCACCGAGGCGGCAGAAGGGATGGACATCTCTGCAGCTTGCCGCTACCTGCGGCTGAACAGGCAGCTCTGCGGGGTGCCTCCTCGTCGGTGACCCAGGAGATGCTTGTGTGGATCAGCATTTCACGGCACCCTCCTCTGAAAGCTGAAGGTAGCCCCAGCTAGAAAGGCAAGTACCTAACTTTTCCCATTGCTTATACAAATCCAATTTCACAACAGGTGGTGTGGGTTTATTCCCCTTTTAACCAGACAGAGACGTGCTACCAGAAAGCCAGCAGACCCTCAGGCACACCTACCCCCCAGCCCCACAGGCCGCTGCTGTTTTCACAGTCTCTGAAAGCTCTTTCCAGGACAGCAACGACTTTGCAGCAGCCGGAGACGTCTCCCTGCCCGCGGCGTGCCGGGCCAGCTGCTCTCCGGGCAGCATGCCCCACGGGGCAGAACCGGCGAAGGGATCTGAGTCACGCATGAGTCACCTGTCAAGAAACAGCTGGAGGCACTCAGCGGTGCTGGGGTGCTGGACGCCGAGCCTCGTCGAGGCTGTGAAAGGCATACTCTAGGGTTTCGTGATAGGCTGCGTCCTTCGGAGCCAAAAGTCGCGGGGTTCGTGGCCAAACAGATGGACTTCACTGGGAGGAGGGGGAGGCCACCTGAGGAAGGGTAACAGGAGCCAATACCAAACATGTGTAGCGCTCCTTAGCAACATCAGATTAGCCTAAACATGCCATTTCATTGCAGACCTCTGCATATCCACACGCTCTCCCTTTCTTACACACACTAAAGCCTTCCCTGGACTCCAGCATCCTCCAGTGGCTTTCCTCCAGCAGCCTCCCTTCACTGCTCCATCCTGCTCAACGGAGGCCACCAGCCAAGTCCCAGCATCCCTTGCCACCTTCCCACACCAAGTAACCTAGTATCAAACACCAAATACACCTCAGCCTGCCCTTCTTTTTCACACCAGGATATTACAGGCTCTTCCACATGATTAATCTATGAGAGGAAGAAGGAAGTCAGAACAGGGGTTTCTAAATGGATACAAGTACCACCAGCAATGCACAAACCATGTCACAGTGCTGATGGTTTGTGGACACCCAGAACGGCCACAGTCAGCAGTGCCTGTCACGACTGCTGTTGATGCTGATGCTAATTCAGAAAAGCCTTGCACTGGCGAATGACTTCATTAACACTGTCCTTTAACTCATCCCCCAGTGCCACCTCTGTGGGTTTTCCTTCAGTTGTAATCCTTTGCCAGAGCTCACACACGCTGCCCAGCACTCCTGCATGCGTCCGCTCCCTGTCCCGCCTGAGAGGCCCATGGCAGAAACATAGAATCATAGAATCATAGAATCATTAAGGTTGGAAAAGACCTTTAAGATCATCGAGTCCAACCGTCAACCCAACACCACCATACCTACCACACCATGTCCCTAAGTGCCTCATCTACACGTCTTTTAAATACTTCCAGGGATGGTGACTCAACCCCTTCCCTGGGCAGCCTGTTCCAAGGCCTGACCACTCTTTCAGTAAAGAAATTTCTCCTAATGTCCAGTCTAAACCTCCCTTGGCGCAACTTGAGGCCATTTCCTCTCGTCCTATCGCTAGTTACTTGGGAGAAGAGACCAACACCCACCTCGCTACAACCTCCTTTCAGGTAGCTGTAGAGCGCGATGAGGTCTCCCCTCAGCCTCCTCTTCTCCAGGCTAAACAGTCCCAGTTCCCTCAGCCGCTCCTCATAAGACTTGTGCTCCAGGCCCTTCACCAGCTTTGTTGCCCTCCTCTGGACACGCTCCAGCACCTCCATGTCCTTCTTGTAGTGAGGGGCCCAAAACTGAACACAGGATTCGAGGTGCGACCTCACCAGTGCCAAGTACAGGGGCATGATCATGGTGAGGAGCAAGCCAGAGAGCCTTCTCCTGGAAAACCCAATCAGGAGCAGGGCTATGCCCAGCATTTTCGTCCTTCTCATATATAAAAGCCTCATCATGCTGGGCCTGACATGTGCAGCACAGAGCTCTGTCTTCCTTTTAAAGATTTCTCCTTGGCTTGTTGCCTTTCATTGCAAAGCCATATCTCCCTCCGGATTTCCTTTCACCATGCATGCAAAGCTTGTTCTCCTGCTGCTACCTTCCTCGACTGTGCCGATGTCCATGGCAGTCTAACACTGTCCCATGTGCGCGGGGGTGTGTAAACAGAGCAGGGCTAGTGAAAAATCCCCCTCTCCCTCCCTATCTGTAACGTGTTCAAAACCAAAACAGTCTCAAGGCATCTCTGCTCCATGTTCTAGGTCCTGTCAGCAGCAGCATGTGCTCTCACCAGGACGTAACCCAGCTGGTCTTGTTTCTGCTAGCTGGTCCCCCCTGTCATAATGTGATTGATGAGCAGAAAGAGCTAGAGAGAAGAAAGAAAACAGAGAGCAAAGAAAGACATGGGAGAGAAGGCAGTGGAGGAGAAATGTGGAGGAAAAAAAACCCTTATAATAGTGGAAAACAGGAAGAAAAGAAAAAAGAAAAAAGAAAAGGCCAGATGGTGGTGAGCAAATAGAGAGAAGGAGGAAAGAAAAACCAGAGAGGATAGAAAGTGTAAACCAGCAGATTTTACTAATCTGCAAGACCTAGGGTAAGATTTTCCAAAAATTCCCAAGTGATTTAGAAGCAGTTTTTCTTGCTTTCTAGCAGTCCGCAGGTTCCTGTGCTGCCTGGAGATGTTCTACAGCCCCACCACAAATCAGAACATGCCCACCAAATTGCGCTCATCCGTACTTGGTAAACAGACAGCAAAGAGCCAAGAGAGGAGACACTAGATGGGACCCCGAGCTCGGTGTCAGCGGTGCGGCACCGCAGGAGTGTAACTGGGGGCAGAAGCCAGCTCCTCTCCGCCTCCAGCTAGTGCCAAGCAGTCAGTTGCTGCATTCAGCAAAAATAAACTCAAATTTATAAAACATGATTTATGTTTGGGCCTGACATGAACATTGGAAACACTCTTGTTGCAGATTCTGTAGCCATGATGTTAAATAATAGTATTCAGCCTCGAGTTACAGTACCTAGGAAAAGTTCACAGCTGCTGTGAACCGATATCCCTATGCAGGTATCAAAACTGGCGTCCTCAGAAGTGGCTGAGAGCAATGGGAATTTGCACCACATGAATCTCTGCCCCTGGGTGCCCATTCTTTACATGCCAAACCAGCAGAAACGTCCTTAGTATTAAAGGCTAGGCTGGAACAATAAAGTCAGACTCTTCAGGATATGCCATTAGTGAAAAGACACATTATCAAGAGATTACGACATTTAGAATATAAAGACTATTTCTGATCCATTAAGGCATTTTGGAGGTCTTGGTTTGAAGCATTACTTGAATCTTTCCCAAAACCAAAAAAACAGGAAAGTGGCAATAACATGCAAATTAGACTTGACTAAACTAAGTCATTTGGTAAGTAGAGTAACTAGTTAATTAAATCTTTTTAAACAGTCAGCAAGGAATGGAATTAATTTTGTTTTAGAGCAGCAAAGGCATAAAGGCAATTGAAGGCATAAAATGGAGAAGGGAAAATCTTTTAATTGCATCAGATGCAAAAACATCCTTCTAGCCCCACACAGGCAGCTAAAAAAAGTACAATGTTAACGTGAAAGTGTTGTGACAGGAAAAAACAATACAAACAGCTAACTTGCTGTTTTCTTCTGTATATTTCTTAGATTAGCAAGTCTTCAATCCTGTGTATCACAGTCTTTTAATCACCTTGCACTGAGGGAAGTTGCTTCCATTATATAAAAGTGTGGTTTGTCGCGTTGTGGTTGATGGATGCAGTTGTGGAGGGGTGATGCTGTTAGGTGGTACTTCTCAAGGGTTCCTCAGTCAAGGTTATAAAGGGCTACCAGTATTTCCTCACTGGCACTGGGGAAAGGAGTGTCAGGACCCTCCTGACCCTGGAAGCAGAGTGTTTCTCATTTCTGCTGTTTCTTATGTTGTTACCTTGTCAGTGTAGGCTACAAGGCTACACTAGGCTACAAGAAGGTATCAGCAATTCAAAAGCGTTTCTTCAACATGACAATTCAGCATGCCCCTTCTTGTTCAAATCCATCGTGTGTGTGATATTGTCTTGAAGCTGGACTATGGAGCTGCTGCACTTTAGCACCTTGGCTCTTCCCTAGCTCAAAGCCCTTCCCCTTACCCACACCACATATCATCCTAGAAACTGGTATCCCAGCCTCTGAGATGGTGGCCACCCTCTTATCCATGTCATTATCAGATCCACACCGTGCCTTGGTTAATTTATTGTGGGTGTGCTCTTGGGCTTGTTGGAGGTCCATCTGTTGGAGCAGGACTGCAATCTCTTGGAGGAGGGGGCTGGTTCTCTCATTTCTGGATTTCTTCCTCTGGTTTTATCTTGCAGTGTGTCTTCTTCAGGTCTCACTCTACATCTGTTAGGCAATTTCATGCCTTAAACTGTGATGGTGTCCCTTTAGTTCTACACCCCATGGTGGCAGGTTTGTTTTAGACATAGTTGGTCAAAGCTTTAGCAATGTGTTAATAGGAATATGAAGCTGACATTTTCTAGAAACAAACTCAGTAACCACCTCATCTATTTTCAGTGTCTAAACTAAAAAAGAATGTAATGTGTAAACATACAGTATCAACTGCCATAAGCTATTTCAAAGTGACTTTTATCTTTGAATTTTAATATTAAAAGCTGTTGGTCATAAAAGCGCAGAAATGTTTATTTTCTTTAAAAGCAAAAGCATTTTTTACATTCTTAGGAGCTGATATTTGTGAAGAGCTGCATTCGAGTTTTGAGATATTAAATCCAACATATCTAAATGCATATTCATATAGTTCTAAATAGTGAATCTAATCAGTATGTTATTCTTTCTCCAAAGGATTAACTTTTTCCTTTGTCACATCTGACTTTTAAAAACATCAGTCTCGGCACTGGGTAGACTGCATTAACATGGAAGATGAAATCACTTCATGACAAATACTCGGTGTACTGCAATATGCTATTATTCCAAAGCCTAACAGCAAACTTCAGCCTTTGCAAGCAGAACACTAGCCAAACTGCTTAGTTACCAAATGTGTTTGCGTTTGAATTTACAAACTGAACACATCCCTGCCTTCTTTTAATTAAAAAAAAAAAAATCCTTATAATTTATTAAACTAAGCCTGCACTTGCTCGCCAAAGGTTGGAGGGGGGAATGTCCCTTCCAGTCAATCACCAAAATTAGCGACTGCACTTCTCCCCATCATCCCTTTGCCACACCCTGTGTCAGTGGAGACATCTCCACCCCACTCAGAAACGATTCATGTCCTCTGAACGAGAACACAATGTATGCTAGGAAAATCAGTTTGTCTTTGGCAACTGCATGTCTGTGGGCACTAGAAAAGCTCCCATGTTTTTGGTGTAAGTGGGGGTGATATTTTTTCGTTATCTGAGAGGGTTATTGTGAAATGACTCTGTTTATGTTTGTGAGGAAGTCAGATATTCAGTGCAGTCTGCAGGAGAAAAGCCTGTCAATAAACCAGGGATGCAGCTCTGCAGAGGATGCTGAGAACTGCCTGGGAAGTGGGACAAACTGGCCCAGCAGAGAGGAGATACCAAGGGGATCCAAAGGTTCGGGAGGAAGTCAACATTTCGTAGCCTGATCTCTCTGGGAGCTGATGGAAAACTAGCAAAAAAAAACCCCAGTATCATCATGTTACAACAGGAGCCGCCAACCAAGAGCGACAGACTGACTGACTGGCCAATATTGTAACATCATATTTTCCGAGGAGGCTATGATAGAAAACAAAAGTGCACACTGGGGGCAATCCGCATCAGCTGTGACTGCCTGTACTGATGCAGAGCCTTTGAAGAAAAACCACAAGCGGGGGTTAGGACCTTCTCGGCGTATGACACAGCTAAATGGGCAGAAAAGGGGCTCTTTCTGCTCCTTCTCCTCACAGAGACTTTTCCAGGCTTCTCTGTCCTTGAAGGAGAAATGACCCGGTATAGCTTTGGTGGAAAACACGTAAACAGATCTAATATCAAACGCTTATTTATCCAAGCATTGAATTTTCCCCGTCATATTATCATTTTCCCCAGCACACATTACAATACAGTTACAAAACTCCTCATGGGTCTGTAGGGGAGACTCCTGTATTGCATGATCAGTGGCAAAATTCCCATCCACTTCAGCAGGGCTGGAGTTTCACCCGGCCTCTTTCCTTCTACGGGCTTTTTCTGCCTGGAGGGGGAAGGTTTGTGCTCACGTTTCATCTCATGGGCTGGTTCCTATATACGCTCAGTTACACCAAGCCACAGCTTGGCTCGCCCCATCCTTCAGGTGCACTTCCCCACCTTTATGGCCTTACAAGCCACAGCAGCAGAAGCTGAAGGGGCATCCTGCTGCCTTCAGTAAAAACACTTCTGTGGCCTTTGGATTTTGCAGTTTTGTTATTCTGAGTCGGTCACTTTATTTTTGTATTACTCAGCCTGTATTTCAAAGTACATTTCCCCCTGCGTGACCTGAAGTAAATTAAAAGGTACCATATGGTAGAGAACTTAAAAAAGAAAAAGGGCATACATTATCTGAGCAAATATGCAGAAGTCAAGTCCATTGTGGGGCTCTTTCCTTGCAGAAATCCCATCCTTGAGGTGTCACACGTAACACGGTTGCCTGCCAGACATATATTCTTTTCTCCTCACCATGCGCAGAATAAATTAGGGACATAGTGATGTGAGATAAGGACAAAAGCAACAGCTCAACCTGCCATAGCCCAAGGTTCACAGGAGTCTTCACCATCCACCGTATCAGGGCAGGCTGGTGGAAGCCGTGTGCCCCCCAGTTCCCTCCTCCGCCCCCCGGCACAGGGGGCTGAATCGGCAAGAGCAGAGCCCTGCCAGATGCAGGCACTACAGTGGGGCAGCCCACAGGGATGCTGCACCTCGCCCCGCTGCTAGGGTGGCAGGAAGGGGCTCCCCGCCCCTGCAGGGGTACGCCGGGGTACCGCTAACGCCAGCCAACGGGGAAAATGACCAGTAAAGCTGCTGCAGCATCCCAGAGGGGAGGAAGAGTTCCCTCTCCAACCCAAAGCATCCTGTGTCGCAGTGAGGCACCCGGCTCCTCCAAAGTGTTAAAGCCAGCAAAGCCATTTGCTGATGGAGGCCTGATCCAGGTGCTGCCAAGGAGCACGTTCCCTGTGGAGCTGCATGATCCCCCTGCCCATGCGAACCACCGCCTTGCACCCCTGCTCAGACCCGCTCGGGTCTGGGCACAGGCCCAGCCTGGCTCTGGGCGAACCTCCTCGGGATGCCAAGGTTGCCAGCTCAGATGCCATCTCACGGACGTGCCAAAAAGGGCTCTGCCTCCACTCACGCTGGCCACTGAAGGTGGTCACCAGACCTGGCAAGGCCGTGAAGTCCAGAATGCCTTTATTTTTAATATGCTTTCGCCAGGAGGAGCAAAAATACCGCACTAAGAAAGAAGCTGTGCAAAAACTGAACAGACACATCAACGATTTGCAAAGAAAGTCTGACTTCAGGATTAGATCATTTTAATAAGCAACAATAGCAGTGTTTGCCAAAATACTTGCACTGTTATGTCTCTCTAGCAAAGGACTGCGTGCTGAAATCTGCATGCTGTACAGCAACCCTCATTACCTTCTATAAAATCAGATTTATCTCCTTACTTTATTTATAAGTGGTCAGCTGATGAGTTCAATTAAACCACCCTTAACTGATGTTTATTGTATTTGCACGTCAGCATTACTCTTAAAAAACAGTCAAAATTGGTGTGAACAGGAGTTAAAGCTTCAAACAAAAAAAAAGGGGTGAAGATTTGCTTTTACAAAATGAAGTCAAATGAAGATTACTCTGGGCGTATGTTTGAAGAGATTGTGTCACAGGTACAATAACTGCCTGCAGCCTGTGTTTCAGATAATTAAAAAATCTTACACAGAAGGACTGCGTATCTACATAACTGAATAAAATGCTAGCACAAAAAGTAGTATTACCACAAAAAAAAGAGTATTAGGAGCAAGCACAGAGTCTGTACGGAATTGGGAAGATGAATTAGTCAACTCTGATGAAGAGTTCAGGAAGTATAGGCATAGAAATTAAAAAGTCAAGGAGTTGGAAAGAAATGAAGAAAGTTTTTCTATCATATATAGAAAAAGTAGAAGGACTGAAAAGTGAGACTGATGGGCAGAATGGAGAAGGTTGAAATGAAGAATAATTTAGACAAGGCCCAAAACCTGAGCTTTAAATAAAGATGGTGATCTTGAACATGGGAGCAAAGTTGCAATGGCTAATAACAGTAGCAGGAAATAGTAGTTGTCCAAAACCAGGGTGTAAGTAAATTTGAAAGAAGATGATGCATGAAATGTAGGTGGCACATACGTTCCTTCTCCCATAATCCTGGAGAAACTAGCACCTGGAACTGGAAAAAGGTGAAGTCAATGCTACCAAAAGCACTGTGACAAGTAGAAAAGGCAATAAATCCTGAAGTCCATTTAGTAGGGTTGACGTGATTTTGGGGGTATAAAAGACCTCATTTTTGGAAGAAGAAAATGCAGTAGGCCTTTTCCTTTTGGCCTTGAGTAGAACATTTCCTACTGCATTGCCTGGGGAGATTGCTGCAAGTGACAGCAGACTAAAAGCAGAGGAGAACAGACTGCACAGAAAGGGCATGGAGGCTATTAGTGGAGTTCACCCAGTGGAAAATATTGGATCTTATGGTAACACTTTCAGGAATTACTTGAATGACTGACTACAGTTCGTCATGTGTTAATGAAATTTTCTGCTAACACAACACAGAAAGGAACGGCCAAGACAGAAGGACTGCAACTTCATTTGGGAAAAACTGGATGACCTTGAAGTATGGTGCCGTAGAAATGGAATTAAAAGTACAGGGTCATATACTTAATGCCTAATAAGAAGGATCTCTGCTATAGCCCAGGAGTTTGTTTGTGTGAAACAACTGAGAAGAAAGACTTAAATGTATTATTTAGGGTGATGTCAAGCCACAAATATGGTGCGTCCATAAGAAAGCCAGATGTGATCATAAGATGAATCAGATATTTCCAATACAAGAAGTAATGAATAAGTAAGATTTCACAAAATTCTTGTGACACCTAATTTGTCCTGCTGTGCACAATTTTGGTCACCTCTACTCTGAAAAGAATATGTGAAACTGGAGCAGCGTTAAGTAAGGTTACAGGGGAGATCAAGTGACTGGAGAAGTTATTCTACACGAGAAGAACAGAAAATCAAGGCTGAATGGGTGCAATCGCTCTCTAAAAATATATCAGTTGGAACACACCAGAGGTGGGAAATAGTTTTTTAAATGAAAGGGCAATGCCAGCACAAAAACCCAAGTAGGTAGAAATGGCCCTCAAGTGTTGGAATTCCTGCAGCCATCTATGAAACAAGATTTGGGACAGCCATGTAGGCTTGAAACAGAGCCTGGTCCACTTATCAAACTGGTTGCTTACAATAGTCACAGATACAACTCAATAGTTCAAGGGGTCACTTCCAGTCCTGTGATGTGATGTTGTGAAGTGCTGGTGGAGCAAAGCATGGCCCCTAGACCATCCCAGGTGGGGAGAGGAGAGGAGAGGAGAGGAGAGGAGAGGAGAGGAGAGGAGAGGAGAGGAGAGGAGAGGAGAGGAGAGGAGAGGAGAGGAGAGGAGAGGCGAGGAGGGGAGGGGAGGGGAGGGGAGGGGAGGGGAGGGGAGGGGAGGGGACGGGACGGGACGGGAGGGGAGGGGACGGGACGGGAGGAGATCCCATGCTGTTTGAACTTAAACGCAGAGCTGCAGGAGTTGAACAATTAAGATGCAGCAGAAAAAAAGTTACCTCTGAACTGCAGCTGTTATTTCACTGTAAAGGTCACTGGCTTCCAACCCCACCCAAGGCAGCTGTGCTCAAGTTTTTCAAACCAAGCCCAGAACTTGTGACTTTGTTTTTGGCAGAGGCAGAGAACAGAAGACTGCTTGAAAGGAATGCTTGGAAGGAACAGGGAGGGTGGGAGAAGAAAGCTGCACATGCTGGGCTGGTCAAGGAGGATGCAAAGGGGCATCTCAGGGGTGGTATAATGAAGATCCAGCAATGGCTAGAAATACCTGAAAATCAAGGGGAAAAAAGTAAGGGTAGCCCAGCATACAGCAAAAGGTCAAGCTCTAAGTATGCCTTATAGGCAGCCCTGAATACCATACTTCTTCAAAGGATTTTTTTTTGTGAGAACTGAAATTTACAACTCATCTGGGATTTATTTTTATTTTATTTTGTAAGGAAGTGCTCTGCATTTCATCTGATCACTTGCAAATGCAAGGAAAAGGTTGGATGTGTTTAGGAATCCCCCAATACATGTTTTGCAAATAACCCCGCAGCTCACCTTTGTCGTGCCTCTGCTCTGAGTGAGTCACCAGCACACATAAAAGACAAGGAAGGAAGTGCTGGGGTTAATGAAATACAGCCTGCTTGCAGACTTAATTCTAATGTTAACAATTAAAGAAAACAGAAGATAAAGTATTCCTTCCAAACCAAAAACACTCCGTTTGTTCAGAGCAAGCCAAAATCAAAACACTATTCCCCACAGTGTTGCAGAGGAAGAAAAATATAGAATAAGCACTATGCATAGGAACTAAAGTTCTGGATTTTCTATAGCACCAGCAATAATAGCAGGAACTGTACACATTGATAATGCAAGCAACTCCCGGATATGGTTAGTCTCTAAGTAGGTCTCCATATACCTGGTGGCCTTGCAGATTTTCTCAACACCCAGCAGGGATCTGCTGGTGAGTATCCAGTAGAGCGGATGTTCCCTGGATACTGCTATCAGCATTCCCGTTTGAGCTGCCCTCTCAATTTAGTAGGTTTCTTCATTTCAGCCATGTGGTTTGTCTAGTTTGCCTAGGTCTTCTCACCCAGTAATGGAGGGCGTGATGGGAAACACAGCAACTGGAAAGAGGAGACCCTGCAGAGGCAAGGGCAGCAAAGCCCGACCACCTAACGAGAAGTTTCTGCCTTTTGTGGCACATCCTCTAATTACAGTATGTGTCAATCATTACATGTATCCTTTCCCCTGTACTTCTCCTCAGCAGACTTAGCCATAGCGTCCCAGATTATTCCAGCAGCATAAAGAAATGCCCTTTCCAAATAGACATCCCCTGGGAATGCATGCCACTGTAAGGATGCCAGGTGCTCTGATACAAATACAGCACTACCAATAAAACTGGTACACCATGAGTAACACAGAAAACACGCTGCACCCTCTATTGATGCTCCAAAACCATCTGAAGCTGTCATACCAATGCAGCAGCCTTGGTACCATTTTGGATTTTCCCAGCAAATGGGCGAAATGCAGGCCTGGCCATCAGCCACTTAATGCCGCCTCCTGGCAAGTAATCAAGGAGATCAGCTGTCGGTCACAAAGACCATGACACATCCTCTGGGGGAGCCCTCACCAGGGTGGACACCCCCTCGGGGGCTCCTGTCAGCACCACATCTGGAGCTGCCCTGGGGCCACCATGGGGCACGGGGCCGGGGTTGACCTCCTGTAAGGACACCGCAGTACCAGCTACCTCACCATCAGCTCCGTGTCACACCATCACTGTGGGTGTAGCTATGGGCACTGTGGCGTGACAGTGGTGGACAGCCTGTGTCAGTTGAATGGAGATGAACGGGGAACTGTATGGAAACCACCTTATATGCTCGGGTGGCTGGAGCTTACTTGGGAGAGACCAGAAAGCTGAAGAACAAAAAAACTTGAGTCGTAAATCGCTCAGGTGAAGTATATACATTTTAGAAGGCCAACACCAGGTGGAGAAGAATCCCACCCTTACCCGCTACATGAGACATTGGCCCACAAAGACAAACAAGAGGTGGTGGAGCCAGTTCTTGTTCTCAAAGACTTTGCCATTGGGGCTGAGCAATCCTGGCCAGTCCCCCTGCAGAGGCACAGCAAAGGAGCCGTGCTGCTGGGACAGCTGGACCCTGATCCTGGGATGGAGCACTGTGCTGCCAGGCGGGCACTCTGCTGGCATGGTCAGCACTGCCTGCCTAAAACTATTGCTACATGGTGTGCTCCGTCCTCAAAATCCCCAAATGTGGCTGTGCTGGCAGAGCTTCCCTGTGCAGAAGCAGCCCGAGCTTAACACCCCATCCTGTCACATTCCCTACACCAGTCAGAACAGGATTTTATGCAGCAGAAATAGGTTCAATACCCTGGGGCATCTCTTTCAAAATAAATCTACAGATCCTATCTGCAAACAATATCTTGTGTGTATATAGAGAAACAGAGAAGACAATTAATCAATCAGTGTACCTACCTATCTCAATCAGCATCCCCCATCCTTTACCCTCTGCTCAAATGATCAAATATTCATTTGCCGTCAGGTCAGTAAAGGGCAATCTCTGCTGCAAGTCTACATCAGACTCACACCTCTGGATCTACCACCATAATGGTGCTGCTATCACACCTGGCCCAGTGTGATTTTTTTCCCCACATATTCTGTCAGAAAGCATTGCTGCTACAGTCACCTGGGAAAGAGGCTCCTGCAGCAGAAAGACAGGAATTCAGCTGCCGAAGGAGTCATGCGCAAAGACATTTTCCCAGAAAACATATTTTCTAGCCCATATGTTGCATTATTTGAAAACTTGAAATTCATATAATCTTCAGAAATGGATAAAAGCATGCCCTTTCCTAAATGGTAAGTGACTTCAGGGCCAATCAGAAAACTAACTTTCTATAGTGCAAGTTGCTTCTTTTCCTAAACTCCTGAACCATGAGGCTTTGCATCCAGTATCTATTTCATTTGCTGACCTGCTCAAAGGTCTTTATTGTCTGTTAGAATGACCTGCAGCTTGTTGAAATTATACTGCATCAGAGTTGCTTGTAAATTCCTTGTGCCTTCCCTTGGCATTCGGTCAAATAAGCAAATGTGTGTATAACAACCTTTTTTCTTCTTAACAAGAAATCTTGTAAACAACAGAAAAACAAATTAAATCTTTACAAGTACCACATAAATAAAGCTAAAAATGTGTACTTCCTGTAGGAAACATCATAAGCTGCTTACCCTGAAAAACAATGGATAGCATTGACTCTTCAAGTCTTTCACTACACTAACGTTACGGAAAAAGCTGCAGCAGTGGAAACTGCTTCAAGGCTCTTCTGCAGTGTGCATCAGCCTTGTTTGAGCATGACCCACCCTACAGATGAACACAGCAAACCTAGCAATGAACATCTCTGCCTGTTCTGCTTCGGGTCTGCCTATAGGAAGGGTACCAGATAACACAATAACTTCTGTTCTGTGGACAAAATTTGTAAGTGGGATGAAACCACTGAGACTTTAGACAACCATCAGTTGCTATTTTCCTTCATACTTAACTATGACCAAGCCTCCACCTCCACCTCTATCATGGTAGGTGATGCTATTTGGACCTGGTGGTTCTCTGCTCATTACGCCCCGTTTCCCAGGAAATCTGAGGCTTGGAGCCAGCCTGGGCAAACCTTCCTCTACAGAGGTAGCTGGGATGGGAGGTGTTTCGTCCTGGTCTTCCTCTCTCACACCAGCTCCAGCTCCGATATGCTCAGGCCGTTTCCTGGGATGAGGAAGAAATGACGGCAGCCATGGACGTGGGAGTGGGAGCAAGGCCACCCCTGCAGAGGAGGTCTGTATGGGTAGCACCGTCACAGTTACAGAGAGGGGGACCAAGGGAGGATTTGTTTATGAAGACTGAGGTTCACCAAGTAATTTTAATAATATGAAACAGGACATCTCTAGAAGAAACAACTGACCAGCTGCTATTAGAGACACGGTACAGCTCACCACCTGACGTCCCTCCATTAAGATACCAGCGACTCTGCGAAGCTGATAGAGCAGTGTTGACTTATACCTGCTGAAAGACTGGCACTTTTGTTTCATCTCTGGAGCAGCTCAGATTCATAGAGATCAAAAACATTGCAAGACAAAGTATGCATGTCCTTTTCCAGAGTGGTGTTGATATTTTTGATATTTCCCACTGATACAATGATATCTGACTGAAGGTTTCTCGTCTAGTCCTATCAGTACTATAATGTTCTGCAAGAGGACAAAGGTCATCACTTTTGCCTCAAAAATATAAAAGCAGACACAAATACATAGCAAAGAAGGGATCCACCCTGAAGTCTGTTTCCCTAATATGTGCTAAAAATATTTGGGTAGCTCTTGATGCAGTCCCATGGAGTTAAGTCATTATATGCTATTGACTTTGATGTAATAAATTTAGTATTATCTGCTGTCACGTTTTATGGTAGTTTCATACCCTGATTGACATAAACCACTATAAAACCTCATATCTGAACTCAGATCAAAAGAGATTATGCACTAGCTCAGACAGATGCTTTTTATTCAGTTCTTTCAGAAATGCCTGGCATTTCTACTGCAAGCCTTCTTGGGACTTTCTGCAGTTAGCTGGTCATCCACTGAGCAGCTTGCAGATTTCCAGAGGTTGCTGCAGACCTTATGAGAGCTGGAAGAAAACTCTTTTTCCACAGCTCACGCCACATTTTTTCCTGGGGAACCCTGCATTCCATGGGTTTCACTGTCTGAATTTGATATATGTGCAATCCAAGCTTCTAAACGTGTTCCCCATGAGAGATTTATTTTTTTGCTACCACAAATACTTTAAAGCAGGCATCATGGTAGGAAAAACACTGGAAGAGGAGAAGAGTTAGAATAGATGATAGAAGGGTGAGGTAACAATATCATAATTTTCCAAAGGCTGAGCCACTCAGAGAAGTCTACACAAACTAGTCATTCATTTAGAAAGGAGGGTTCATGGGAGCTAAGTGCCAATTTTTTTGCTGGAACCTGAAAATCCCAACCCCTAGTGACCACCAGCTACCCCTGGCTTCAAGGCTTCACAAGGTGTGACACTCCTCTTTACACCAGAAACATCCTCTCTGTCAGGAGAGCGGACATGCTGTTTCTGACCATACTGACAATTTTGACGTTTCCTGACAATACTAACAGTCACAGGAGGAGTTTCCCGTGACCACAAGCAGCAAGTGCCACGTATCATAAGCCTGGCACACAGAGTTATTTGGGTCAAAACTGGATCTTGACCCCCCTCTCCTACATACCAGCAGGATGGGATTGAGCACTGGGATTCTGCAGTGACTTTTTGTTTGACTTGTGTTCCTCAATCTCTACGGTCATTTGTAAAAGCCTGCTACCTGGCTATCAGTGACTACCTGGCTGCAAGTGTTGGTGAGATTTGGCAGCGAGAAACTGCTGAATGTAAAATGACAGTGCAAGACAGTGCCTTGTTTCCTGTGCAATGCGTGCCACTAAGCTGATGCTTCCCTTGGGGACCGGGGCCTCGCATGCCTTGCTGTGGCAATTCTGCTTGCAAACCTCGGTGGGAGCATTTCTGTGTGGTCCAAGAGCAGCAGAAGGGCCTTCCACCTCCCTCCTCCTCCACCCCTTGGTCACCTTGGCCGCCTCGGCCACCTCAGCTGGACAAAGGCAAACACACAATCCTGGAAAGATCCTCTTGCCAGACTAGCGCTACTCACCATGTCCACAAATACCCTTATCTCGCTGACCACGTCAGCAAAGCTGGGAGGCAAAGCCCAGCTGTAGGAGGGTTTACCTGAACTTGGCAAGTGCAACGCGGCAGCTGTCTCAGCTAACCCTCAACACCAGATGCCCTTCCCAAACACTGTACTCTGTCAGCATACAGCCGGAGGAGCGGGCACTCCAGGCTCTCCTGTGCCTGGCCCTGCCAGCATGGAGGGGAGAGCCGTGCGCAGGGGGAATAAGGTGGCCCAGGGCTTGAACTTGGTCATGATCCAGCCCCTCCCTGCATGCAGGCAAGGGCTCCAAAACAGGCAGAAGAGCAGTTCTGCCTAAAACACACTTCTTTGCAGGCAGCAGCGACATGGAGAGCGGGCCAGACACATGATGTCATCCTTTTTATCATCCATAAATCTCCTGCTTTCTGTACTCCTAGCCAACTCTATGACGTGGTGGATCAAACTTTGCTAGAGAAGGAATAGGAGCCCACTTGTTATTTCGTATGAAATAACCTGTGGGTTTGCCACAAGGGATATCAAACATTGTTTATCCAGATCTATAGATCTTGTAAGACTTAACATGGGGATTAGGCTGTTCCTTCGGTGCAGCTCCGTTACATATACTGTAAGAGAAATAGCTTTGCCCTGAAGGGACAGCACTTGCAAGTTTTCAGAAACCAGGAACATCTCCTTTCCTTCATATAAATATGGTCACTAAAGACTCGAGCCTTTAGCCCTGCTGAAATCATCAGACAAGCAAGTATCCATTGTATCCAGATATGAATGATGGGAATGGATGTGCCAGCCTTGAATTTTAGGGCCAGTTTCATGTATATGCAGCAGTGTAGAGCAGATCAGAATAAAATGATTCAGGAGACATGAAGGAGGAGAAAGTTAAGATGTGTCCACAAGCAAATATCTTTTTATTTAAGTATTTAAACTCATAGGACATAGCAAAAATCCAGGTCTGGCCAAGGTCAAAGAGCAGTTGAACATTACATTAAAAAATACCGCTCAAGAACGTGTTCTTCTCCATTGCAATGTATTACCTCAGTTTGATTGGAGAGTTAAAAGAAACATGTAAATTCTAACGTAAATGCAAAAATGTTGGTGAGCTGGGAGGCCTCAGACCCTCCAAAGCAAATGTGACAAGCCCTGACAGCATTCCCAGCACAAAGCATCCGCCCTGCCAAAGGCACCGTCCCGGGGAGAGGCAGGCGTTTATCTGAGGCACAGCCTGGACCTACAGTCCCTGGCATTCCCTAAATACCTTTGTGCAGAAAAGCCAAGGGGCATTTTCAGACTGAAATTGCTATCGAAGAGCCAGCCCAACTGCATCTCTGCTGTCTGCGGCCCTCTGCCGAGTGCAGAGCAAGTGCCTCTCGGGTCCAGAGGGTCCGAAGGAAACCAGCCAAGGAGACTACGTAACCTCCTGCCCAATATCCTCAACACAGAAAACTGCCTCTCTGCCAGCGGCATCTTTGTCTCTCCCAGAGGAAAGCGCAGCGTAAAGGGAGCCCGGGCTGAGAAGTACAGTTGGAAGCACAGCTGTGTTTCCGTCGGGAAGGACTGGCCAGGTCCTGTGCCTTCTGAAGGCTACAGCATTTTTGACATGAAAAAGCACAGAGGAATCAAGTACCTTATAAGCCTGTATTGGAACGAAATGGTGGCAGAAGGACTTTGAAAGGACACCAGCGGGATGTGAGAGACAAGTCTGTAGTCAGTAACTACATCTAGATTTCTGTGCATGGTGGAGCTTGGAAGAGTATTAAATGAAGTGAACAACTAAATTCTTCTCCAGCCTTGTAGGTGCTCAAGATCACATCTTCACTCAGATGCTGTGTACACCCAGTGCACGCTGCTACATTCTTCCACTACTGACAGTGGACTTCGTATAATTGCCACTTCTCTAATTTGGCAGAGAACTGTCTTGGAGGGCTCATTGTAAAGATGAGCTCAACAGTTAATGCATAAAGCATCATTCCATGTAAGCATCTCCTAGGGTCCTGAGATCACTGTATATTAAAATATGGCCAGTTTGCTCAGCCAAGAACAAAATCCCAAGAAACTTTATGGGCTTGTGTGAGCTGAAGAGAGTATGAATTCCCGGGGAAGGAAGCATGGCTTTTTATTGTGTGATGTTGAATGTGCACCTATACTTAGATAAAATCAGAAAACACAACTGGTGCTTAGCTTAAGAGGACAGGAGTAACTAGTAGGTCACAGTTTTGGCCCTGGCAGGATTCAGGCTGCGACATTCATGAGGGTGGTTTGAAGGAAAAATTTGTTCATATTAATATGAGAAGAAACCATGTCTTAACCACCTTTTGAGACACAGTCATTTCTGAGCCAGCAACAAGAGTGTCTGAAACAAAAATCACATAGCACAATGCGGGTCTTGTAATTGGAAAAACCCCACTGTGGGGACTCACTGTCAGTGCCCCAACCGCACCTCTATTCCTGTGGTACCTTGTACTTGTGGCTTTTGCACATTTACTAAGAGTTTGCTAAAAGCTATTGGGAAGTCCAGGAGGCAGTTGTGGCTGTGGGGCTGATGTGAGGTTGATGTATGTCAAGTGTGGGGCAGGAGGAACAAGTGTCCTGCAGCCCTTTCCAGGCTGAAGCCTGATCCCTGCAGCTGGTCCTGTGGGACTGGGCTCACCCCACCACTTCCATGCCTGCACTCCCCAACTACAGAATAAATTCAGTTTTATTGTCCTTATTCACAATATATGTGAACTCAGCCATGCAGAAAGGTGCCATACAAAGTACCTGAGCCTGAAGGTGCACTTGATGTTTAAGAAGTTGTTGAAGAACTGCTCATACTTACAAAACTCTTACTTCTAAGGGGCTGCCAAAGTTATGGTTTGCATGGTTACCAACAACACAAATGGCAGTTGCATAAAAGACAAGTGACTTTGCAGCAGGACTGGCTGCCAGAGCTAACTCCTGTAAACGTTTTCTGACTCATTCTGTAGCCTCATCCTTGCCTGTTACCCTTGCCAGGCAAAGTACATAAGCTGCTTTCCATCTCCCGCAAACTCGGCAGAGTGACAGGAGCACGGGTGAGACAAACATTGGAAAGAACAGGTGTATCGTTTGGCTTTTGCTGGGTTACTCACATCCATCCTGAGCTGGACTCTCATATACATGAGCAGTCTTGCCTTTGAGCCAAGAGATCTGTGCATTGGTATAGACCGACATCAGTATGTGAAGGGTATTAGCAAAATCACATTCCCTTCCTCACTTCAGTTCTGCTTAGTGGTCTTCCCTTCCCTCCAGGACAGATACCTTTGATTCCCATTTAAAATCACTATGAAAATCTATAGTGTTTGTCCGGACTTTGCAGGAAAGGCATTTAGGGTCTTCTTTTCTGAAGAGCTGTGCAGAACATTTTTCAATACAATGAAGGAAAAGATCATCCTCCAGTTGCCCATATGATCTCATGGCAGTTCTGCCTCCTGAACAGTAAAATTAGGCTTCTCTTTGAAAAGTAACATAATATGGACAACTGAATCTTCAACGGGAAATGTTATCAACCTTTCTTCCCTTGCAGCAAGGATGCATGATAAGGCAAACTCTATCTCCTTGCTACAGGGAAAACACCAAGGACGAAACCTGGGCATTCTGCGATCCACCAGCATCCCCATGCCTGACGTCTCCTGCCAGCACACACAGAGGCCTTGACGGGTCCCTGCTCAGCTCCTCCTCAGAGACCCCTGGGCCTTTCTGCCGACAGGTGCAATTTGCTATACATGGCTCACGGCTTGCCTTAGGTAATTCAATCCACTGATTTAGTCACCTGCCTCCCAGAGTATCCAGTTCTAAGAAAAATCTGGAATCTGCTGTGATCATGGCTACCAGCATGCATGAAGTATTTTTAAAGGAGGCTATTTTGTGGAGGGAGAGAGAGCTAAAACTCTGCCACCACGGGCAGGCGATGAACCTGTTCAGAGCTCAGGGAGCACAATACAAAGGCGCTGTCTTGCGTGAATGTGGAGTAGGAGACGCCCGTCCTTGTGTCGTACAGCCACCACCAGGTTATGCCGGAGTAAACGCGGTGCCAATGTAGAGGATGCACATGAGCATGTCTCGTACGCAGGAGCCCGTGCTGGGCAAGTGGGTGCAGAGGCAGGTGCTGACGCTCCTCAGCCCCTACCCGTGTTTTGTTACAGCACCCTCTTCCCCTGTACCTCACCCCTTATCTCACCTAGTGTCAGTGGATATCCAAAGCCATGTTCTTAGTAAGCGTATGGCATTTAAGATCTGGATCACAGAATCTGTAAATATTTAGGCTGTTATTGTTGATATCTCTTGAACAGTGCATCTGGCTAATTCTCACAGCCTGTGAGGACTGGAGCTCTGTTGTTTCTGACTTAGGATGTTTACATGAGCATCAAACTTACTGGCTTGTGGCCTTTTTCAGAAGTATAGATTATTAGTATTTATTTGTATCAAGGAAGTGCCTAGAAATTCTAGGCACAGACCAATGCTTAGCTTGGTAAGGTGTTATCCAAACACATAACAAAATGATTCTCCACCCCCCTTCAAGTCCATGATCAAAGCAAAAGAGAAGAAAGAACAGGCACATATGGAGCATAAGGAAACTACATGTATGTATGACAAAAGTTTACTGTGAGAGTTGCTGGGTTTGATTGATTAAAGACTGTGAATGTAATTTTGAATGAAACAACATCAGAGTTAAACATAAGAATGGTTGTGCTGGGTCAGAACAGGCTGCTGAGCTTCTCCTCAAGCCCCCCTCACCATCATGCACAATCTCCTTGTTTTTCCAGGTCCAGGGTCAATGCCCCCTTGGATGCCTTTTCTGGACATCTCTGTGGCAATGGCTTTTCACAAAGAGTGACAGCACATTCCCATCTATCTTTTCTGGCTAGTGGTCCACGTTCAGAAAAAATGCACCTTGACTTAGACACCAACCCCAGAGGTAGCTCAGATCCCAGCTCCCAACCCTGGCACTTGGGAATTGCCCCTGACCATACTGACTGCAACAGAGCCAGAGTTTGACCACTGTATTTTACATAAGCTGCACATCACACTCAGGAGACTGTGGCATACAACACTCTCAGAGGAATGTAGTTCTGTTACTTATTTATGTAGCTGCTCTGCAAAAAAATAGCTTGCCTTCTTTCCTTCCTTCCTTCCTTCCTTCTTGGCCAAGCTGTGCTCAGTGAAACATCTTGCACCCATCTTTTGGCTCATTCACTTTAATCAGAGAATTTAAATATAGCAGAGGAAATGCAATTCCTGTAACACTGCTTCACTTCCATAAAGATACTCATGCATAAGAGACCCAGGTGTGCATTTCTGTCTATGTGTACACATCAGCTGCTCTTTCGGAGGAAGAATCCAGCTTTTGTTCTTAGTTTTCCATTACTATTGCTTCCCCTCCCAATGGGTTTCAAAAGTTAATAGAGCTTCTTCAAAATAATGATCTTGTTCCCTGTTCTTGAGTACCAGGAAAATCTGATACTCACAGTAATTATTTATTTGAAAAATGTTTCCACTCACCTACAGCTATGAGTAATACTTAAACATACTGTAAGATCATCAGTCTGAGACATCTGAGGCCAAATTCTTCTTTCTGTGATATTTTGGAATGCAGCTGAAGCTGATGGGGTTTAACAAAGACATTTATACAAAGTGAGCAGTGTTGGAAGGGAGTGTAACAGCACCTCCAGGTGCAGAGTGCCTCTCACCTGGGCACTCTCTCATGCCCAGGCAGGGCATGCCCAGATGCAGGCGGATGGCTCCTGGGATGGAGATGCTTACACGTATGGATCTCTCACATCCTGCAAGTTTGGAAAAAAAGTAGGGGTCCATTGCCTTCCTCTCAGGTGTTTTGTCTGTAGCTGTTCATTTCCTTTCTTTTCTTGCAAGTGCCTGAAATGACACATTTAATCTGGAGTCAGAAGGAATGTTTCCTGCCAAACTAAGTGGACTGAGTTTGATTCTGCTTCACTGGGTGAGAAAGAAAACGTCTTCCTTTTTACACTACTTCAATGCAAAGCTGACCAATTTTTTCCCTTCATCTGGCTGTTTAAACGAAAAGTCTTGACATGGCCTTATGAAGAACAAAAAGCACAGCGGTGCCCCACACAACCAACAGTTCAAGTGCAAGAGGAGAGGCAAGAGATGACCACAGCCCTCTTCACTTCTCCTGTCTTTGCAGAGGTGACAAGAGTGGACGTAGTCTGTCCTGGTCCCCATATCTATGGCGAGTGCTGTTGTTCCAAGTGCTGCTTGCCTCAGGCAAGACAGGCTTCTCATCCTTAATTCAATGATGAACCTTTGCATGGTGTCTGCCACTTTATGGGCACCTGGGATGAGACAATGACTTGCAAGACAATCTCTTTTCAGGTGTGCCAGAGATCAAAACAAAACTGACCTACTGACTAAAATAAGGAGGATCTTGGTAGTAGTTTTTGAGTTTCTTACATTTCAGTAGCTGCCCTGCATTGTTTCTGTACCTTAGAGCTTGGCATGTAACCCCATCAACAGAGTTGTTTCCCCCTTACAGGTGAAAGACAGCAATCTCAAACTAGAAGGATGTTTGCCTGGGGTAGTGGTGAGGGAGATAGATACATCTCATACAAATACATAGCACCATTTCTTGCTGCTTAGCGGGTGTATGTGTCCCAATCCCCTCATGAGCTCCTGTGCCTTTCTGCCTGGGACAAGTTTTCCTTAAAGAAGCTAAATAAACAAGCTGCGCAAAAAAAACCCCACCAAGACAAAACCCTGGATGATGCAAGTTGGACTGTAGTCACTGGTGTAGCACCCAAAGGAAATTAAAAGAAAAAAGACAGGCCAAAACAGAGTTTAAGCCACTGAAACTGGAAATCCCATTACCGCTTCTGGACTGTTTTCAAGCAAATCTGGGCTAGGTGGAAGTATTTCTCAGTTGGCTAGATCACAGGTTGCTGCATTGGGAGGTTCAGGGACGCCAAGATGAATGACCTGTCTACATTGTACTGGCCTTCAAGGGCTGGTTTGAGGCTGGTATGTTTTGGCTATTGGCCTCTATAGGTTCCGCAAAACACTGTCGAGCCTCGGAAAAAAAGGGGCTCATAAAAGAGAAATGCAGAATGTGGGTGTGAGGCCCCCGAGAGCATCCTGTCCTGCTGGCCTGGACTTGCAGCCTGGGAGATTTGGGGTGCTGTTCAGGGCATTGGTTTAGATCTACCAAGTTTCACACTAAGGTTACTCCAAAGACTTCCTGGGCAACTGTGTCATCTTTGCAATCATCAGAACTACTGAGGAGAAGGTTCCATCTCTTGGTTTGTGGGCCTCCAGACACAGGAGAATCCTGTCTTTTCTTTCAGGCATTTGGAAAGAGGCTGGGACTAGTGGGTTATGGTCAGTTCAGCATACACACTCATTTCTTGCTTGTTGGCTTGTTCCAGATTGCTTCTTCTGGAAAACAGCTTTTCTAATGGCCAGCATCCCTCCAGGCTGCCTGTTTGATGTCTGTAGATGCTGTCTTTTCATCCTTCTGACCCTAGTCTTGTCTCCTCTGCAGGCCCTCTTAAACAAACCTTTGCCACCATGCGCTGAGGATGTGAGCATTGGAGGAAATGGGGATTTCCATGAGGAAACGGCATTCCCTGAACTAACCAGCTTTATATGAGCAGTGGTGCCTAGAGTTGTTTAACACTGGCAGTCATTGCTCTGTGGTTCAGGTCCTAGTGTCTCCTCCAGCTTTGCCTCCCAGCAGCCTAGAAGACTGCCTTCAATTTCTGGAGGGGATTTCAGATGTGGCAATTCAGTTACTATGCTATTGGGACAAATTTTGGTACAAGGTAAATATCTCATGTTAAATTCGGTAAAGCAACAAGAGTTTGCTAGTGGTGCCTTAAAATACCTGAACGCACTGTGTGGCACCAGGCTGCTGTGAGCATCACTTCTTAATTTCTCTGCATTATGTCAAGACAGACTGACTAGTTTCACCTGCAGCACTAGGCACGTCTTTAACTGTAACACCTCCTGACAATGTCCTAAAACATTTTCTCTGTGAAGATCCAGCTTTTGTTTTGCCTCTCTAGTTTTCATCCCTTGAATGGAGTGGACAAGATGCATGTCTGCAGGACATGTCTGCAGGCTGTCCAGCCACCCCGGTGTGCAAGCAGAAAAACCTCCACCACCATGAGCAGGAGAAATCCCACCGGCAGTCTCCTCATGGCAACCCTGTCCTGTGTTCCCCTTAGATTGTGGGTGGCTCTGCCCTGGTACAGGTGCCCTGGTGTGGGCAGAAGGGACTGGAGCTTCCCCTCGGGGGTAAAACAGCTGCTCCCTCTCTTGTGCTGCACATCTGGAAGCGCCACTACAACCACCCCCGCCAGCAATGCAATCTCCTCCAGGCTGCTCAGGAGCAACACAGCCCTGTAGCCTGTGCTTAAGTGCAGGCAGCTCATAAAGGGCAATAGTAATTTCCATGGCAGTAACCAGTCCCCTCTCTCTAGAGGAAATCCACCCAAAAAGCTTGACTCAGAGTCTGAGTGCTTGGGGGTTTGGTAGAGGATGTGTAATTGCTACCCAAGAGCAAGATGGCCAGTGGCTCAGATGCTTGTGGCTAGAGGGGCAGATGGGTTGGCTGAGGCAATCCCCGCTGATTATAGGGGTCTCTGTAATTAGGACGTTAATGTTGTCCCAGGAGCCCGGAAAAGGAGCTGGTTTCTTGCAGAGGTCAGCAAGGAATTTCCCCCGCTATCACTCGCTGTGCAGCACTGCGCTGCCCGGGGGATGTCCTGGCAGACAGGCACCTACCCCCAGCCCTCAGCCTTGTGACCTGGTGGCCAGCAGGAAAGCACAGCAAATGACCAGTGCCGGGCTCCAGTCCTCAAGGGGAGCATCACAAACTCATGACCACCGTGGAAGTGAGCCACTGGAAACCTTTGTCTTAGTCCAGAAACCACGGCCGTGCCATCACAGAGCATTATCTGCACTGTTCCAGCAGTAACCACCCCAGCACTCTGCTGTGGCTGCCCACACGGCCCAGCATTGCTTGGCTTGCGGCATATCAGTGCTTGAGTCCTCCTTGCAAAGTCACTCTGGTTTACCGAGACAGCAATTCCAGCAACCTCTTCTCCTTCTCTTCCCCTGGTCCTGCAGCAAGGCAGCGTTTGGGGAAAGTGCAGCTGAGGCAGGAGACAACGTTTGTCCCACAGCTGCAGAGACAAGTGACAGGCTCAGGCCACAAAGCTAGATACCTGAAACCAAAGGTCTTGTTCATGGCTCTCCACCTTATCCAAGTCCTTACCAAGACCTGTTTTTGGGGTGGGAGATGGCAGTGAGCAGGATGGGATGAGTTGTCTTTAGGACTTACTAGTCAGGTATAGAGCTATAAAAATAGGAAGATACGCTTGATTATACAGAAATTATATATGTATATATAAATATATCTATATGTACAGAACTATATATATCTGTGTATATAGAAAAGATCTCTATACATGGCAAACCCATCAGTGAGCAGTCCTTATTCTTAAAGCATTTGCTGCCTCCCAGGGGATACTGTTTAAGGACGAGCATGCTAAGACCTTGGCTCAGATCACGTTATCTATAAAGAAAATGAACATTATTTTTCCAGCCTGTAGGCTGAGGTGACTGGCTGGGTTTTCCTCCTTCAGTGGAAGAATACTGAAATATTCAGAGGTCCCATATGAAGTATAAATATGCCAATACCATTAACTTCCTTAATCATTACCACAGCATCAGCCTGAAAACACATTTGTCCAGAGGTGAATTTTTCCCTAATGGGATAAACAGAAATATCTGTAAGAAGTGCCATGCCTCTGCCGCCTCCCGCAGAAGAGCTGCCTGAGAACCCAGCGAGGACAGGACTCTGACGTGTCCTCGAAAGAGCCCAGTGACAAAAGCAAAGTGCTCTCTGCAGTGGCCGAGAGCCTGGACCCAGCCAAAACCTGCCAGCTGTTCCAGTTTACTTCCAGCAAGCACAAATCTGCCAGAGGTAAAAATGGAGAAACATCTTGGGAGTTGTTGCTTAGAGTTCAGGTCCTCCCTTCCCCACGCTCTGTCACACCGACAGAGCTTTCGCCTCTTCCTGCAAGCCGCCATCGGGCTACGTGGGTAGGAGATGACAGACAGCTCTCTGAATTAAAATGACAGGCAAAGACTTCTAACCACACTCCTAAATGTCCTGGTTTCAGTGCAATGACCTCAATTTTTCTTATTAAATTATCTGTCCACTGCAGCTAATCAACCAGCAGAATTTCTCTCATTTCATGTTTTCTCTATGAGCCAGGGAAGAGTTTGTTGTTGGTAACAATGAAACACAACAAACCCACGTTTTGCCTTAGACAATTCAAGATTGTACAGCCCCGTGTGCCAGTGAAATTTTTAACCTGCTTGACAGTTACAGTCCAAATCTTCAACTGCAACTCAGTTAAAAGGTGGGAACAAAATCCCCCTCAGAAAACATCATCAATGCACTATTTGCAGGTACCCGACTGAGACATGAAAACACCTGGGATTGCTGCAGTATAAATCTCTAAACAGCTAAGGAGAAAAAATAAGTTGGTTCTCAGCAACTTATTTCAATGGACACACTGTGAGATATCACCAGAAAAAAACTGACAAAAGGGCTTAGCGGGCATCGCAATAAATGCAGAGGGATGTAGAGAACATACTTCAGGAGTAGCAGACATACAATAAAGGTGCGTGTTGAATACAATTAAATTGCAGGGTGGGCAGTGGTTGAAAAGCCAACACTTTAAAAAGCCACATGGGCTCCAAGGGGAGGCAGGTGGAACAGGCTAATACCAAGGCTTCAGAGTATCCGTATCAGGATTTCTTGGTATTCATGCTGATGTTAATGAATTCCCATTTCAGCCACTGAGGATAGGTGTAAACTATCAGTCAGCAGATGCCATAAGTCAAGAAATATGTCTCACTCCAACACTTTGGCAGTAAGTTACAAACAAGTTTTTTGTGTAAATGACAGACATACATTCGTGTTCAAATGTTTTATTTCATTTAAAGTTCATTTTTTTACCCTCAAATAGGGATTAGAGTGTGAGCACTTTTAAACTTCTGTAATAAAATCATTTCCTAGAAACACATTCATAAGTCAGTGCCTGACTGAACTTCTAGCCAGGCTTCAACCAACCCAATAAAAAACTTATTGGTCAAATGTTAATGACGAATAGTATGCCGTTGATAGAGAACATTTCAGGCAAAGCGGGTCCTGTTCACTATATTGCAAAGAGAAAGCCCTAGAAGTCCAGTTGCTTGTTGAAGTGTTTATACTACCATGCCACTGTGCCTCTGGAGAGGACATCATCTGTTCAGAAGTGCCACGTTTTTAGCACTAGAGCTAAGAAACCTCTTAGGCTTTTTTAAGACTCATGTTTTGAAAGCAACAGAAATAAATTTTTCTGGCAAGCATTCCCTCCAAAATGTGCAGATAATTCCTATACAGTAAAAATGAACAATAAAATTGCACTGTACCAAGAGGAAAACTTATAAAACAGACCTTGCTGAGAGGAGCCAAGTGAAACGTGTCTAACACTCTTCAGGAACCTGCCCTGCTTCAGCTCCTGTTGCCCAAACCGTAGGGTGGTGCTGGGCTTGGCAAAACCCTGAATGCTCACGCTGACAACCTGGTGATCCCAAGGTGCTGCACCCCTCCCGATGCACTTGGTAGCCAGCACCATTGCCTTTTCTATGACGGGGCCAGAGGCTGCCCCCATCACAGAGCTTTGCCTGTAGAGCACCACATCTATATATCTACAGGCTCATGCTCTTTCTTTATTTTTAAAATCTCTAGCATACTTTCTCTGGCCAATTTCTTCCCTTGCCTATTGTCTTTCCAGGTCTTCATATCCCTCCAAACACAAAAATATCCTCAAGCTCTTCGTCCTTCCAAGGCCTCCAGTGAGTCTCCACTTTCCCTCTTTGCTTCCTTCACAGACCTCATGTCTGCTCTCCCGGTGACTGTATCAGCTCAAACATCTGCCCAGGTCTTAGATGCTCTACTGAAATACTTCATTATGTATGATCCCAGCCCTTGTCTGGCCCCTGGCAAGCTTATGTCTTTCCTGTTCTTCCTACTGGGTGGCATATGTCAAACCTGCCAAGGTGCATCTGATTTCATGAACCAGGTGAACCTGCAAGTTTCTCATCACTTTCTCATACAACCAGAATCAGTTTATCTCACAACCAGGCTTGGGTTTATCCTAAGGGTTCAAAGCAGAGCTTTTTGTGGAGTTTAACACGTAAGGTGGAGAGTGTGAGGTCTGAAGTCCCATTGCCAGATGTTTCCACCATTGTAAAGAGGATGGAGGACACATGGCTTGTTGCACAGCTGCAGCTCCACTGAGACCTGACCCACCTGCTGCTGCACTTTGTCTTTGCAGTCATTGCTGAGTTAATCTGAACCATCTGGCTGCTGCCATCTTCTAACAGCCACACATTTTGTGCATATTTTCTTGTCATTGCCAGTGCTTTGTTCCGGTGTCTTTGAGAAAACATCTGCCCTGAGGATTCCCCCTTTTATAACCTCTTTAAAATATGTCACCATCTGCTCGCTCTTAAAGTCTCTTCCTTGATCCCATCACTAGCGACTGGCCCCTCAATGACCTCCCATTTCGTAGCAAGGCACTTGAGCAGGGGGACGTTCATTCCTTTGCTTCACATCATACAGTATTCTGTATCATGTTTTGATCCATTGGTTTATTCAGTCTATAGCACAGAAAGCCCTCTGCTTTAGCAAATGCCTCTTCTCTTGGCTGTCGAAGGCTCTCTGCTTCTTGGCATTTGTACAGTGTCAGAAAGCAGACCCCCACCCCGTCTCTCCCTGTGCCAGCCCAGCTCCAGGCATACAGTCTTCGGGTTCTGGCATCCTAACAAACCATTTTCTCTGCTGCCCCTAAGCCCATCTGCACCAAACATCCAGACACAACCGCTCTTGAATCTTCACTGCTTGTTCTTCCCCTTTGTCACCTTGTTTCTTTAATTCCTTCTATGCTGGGTACATGCCACACTCTTTTGCTGCTCCCTCTGAGTGACACCTCACCATGTGCTGTCTACATTACTTTGCCTCTTTTCAGCCTCATTTGGCTCAATCAGTCAAAGCCAAAAGTGTTTCTTTTCAGCACCAGCAGGATCCACAAGTTCCTGTTCCTCTTCCCTTATTGCCTGCTCCAGTCCAGACTCCCAACTTGCCTCCGCTCTCTAAAACCCTCATGAGATTCTTGCCTTGAGATTGCTTTCTCCTTCTGCATGACACATCTCCAGATAAATCCCTATTTCTGCAGTGACTCTGCCACTGATGACACAATTTTTTTGACATTGGGAACTTTGGGTAATTCAAAAGGAACAAGACCACAAATATGTACTGGGTGATGGTCCATTTTGTACTACTGTTTGTTCTGGCAGCTCACATCAGTTCACAGTGGCAATCACAGTGTAACTGCAGCCTAATTCCCACCAGGAGAAGGTAGGTCTAAACCCATGTCTGCCGGAGCACCCTTGAAAGAAACCAAGTTATGAGAGCTATCTTGCTAGCTTGACCTTATTATAAGTCTCTGCTTCTGGGATCCTCAGCTCATAGCTGAACAAAGCCAGATCCATCTGTGCGTGTACTTTAACCATCAAAGTTAAGCACTGGAGATATTAAATTTGTCTCTAGCATTTCACGGTCTCAGGGTGTGTTGCAGATGATGACCTAGCATCCCTGAACTCCTGCCACATCCACCCTGCCCATTGCATACGCCACCACGGAGGCATGCAGGTGGTACCCAGGCTAGGCAGAGCAAAGCATGCACAGTACCCACTCCCCTCCCACCTGCCTCCCTCCAGACCCCTGGCAAAATGCATGGCCTGACATGTCGTTTGGACATCACAGAGTGGCTGATCCTTCGTACACTCCTGGGTATTGCATACCACCAACAATTCCCTATATTGAAGAGAAAAAAATTATGAAAATTGATTGTGAGAGCCCAAAAGCTGTTTCCCCATGTACGATGTGCATGGTTCCCCATGTAACTGTTATGTTACAGCCAGTTCCTGATAAGAACAGTTAATACCTGCTTTAAGATGAAGAAAACTTATTCCCACAGCTCAGCTTTGAGTTGGGATTTTCTCATGTCTCACAAAGAAAGTCACCAGGACTGTCACAACTGCTAGGCAAACTGTTAGTATTTTGGCTCCAGACTATGAATATAAAGAAACACAACCTCCTTTTCCAAAGGTTTGAGAGGCATGGAAATCTCTCTTGCTACCGCCTAAAGCAGGGAACCAGGAATAAACCTTCCCTTGCATCTGTGGAAACACTCACTTTAGAAAGTGCTAAATGGTCTGTTTTGCATGTAAATACAGGAAGATCAGAAAAACAGGCTTTGATTTCCTCAAGCAAGTTTATATACCAAGGGTGATTGGCTTAGTTAATTTGAAAATATGAAGCAAAACAGTTCTGTAAGAACATATCCCAGGGAATAGCAGGGAGGAGAAGGAACTGCCTGAAGAGAAGGATGTCATTGACACTGGCACAAAAGGGCACAAACCGGACTGTAATGCCATTAGGTTGCAAATCGGGAGAAATCCCTGGCCCAGGGTGCCGTGAGGATGAGGAAGAGCCCCCAGACTCCGCTGGGACAAGCAGCCGACCAGGTGCAGGGTGGATTCCCTTTGGCTCCCCAAAAGGGTTGCATGCCCCACTGCCCACAGTCCAGAGAGCTGGGCTTGCCATGCCAGAGCATCTCTCTCAGGGCTGTGCCCAGCTCCAGCCCACTGCCCAGCCTTCCTTCCTCCGTGGTTCAGCCTGCTCTCTCGGCATCGGGGCAACGGCTGTGGTCCACCCACTCCAGGCACAGGCTTGGAGAGAAACACGTGAGAAAGCTCCCAGAGTTTGTCTTATGGCAGAAGCACCAAAGAGAGCACCATGTTGCTCTGGACGGGGGTCTGCTCCAGCAGCTGTGGGCACACAGCCCCTTAGGCATCACTCAGCAGAGCCTGGGGCTGATTTCTGGCAGAAGAGGTGTCTTTCTGCACCTGGGAGCCCTACCCCAGCAAGCCAGCTGGCCCTGGTTAAGGAAAGCGTCGCAGTACGTTAGAGATAAATTTTAGCATCTTAGAGACCCAGAAGAAGTTACTTCTGTCATTAGACATTATTTTTGTTTGTTTGAATGCAGCATGCTAGAGCATTACCTGTGGGACTGTGAGAATCTGAAACTGGAATCTTTGAGATGCAAAGAAGAAATCGGTTAATTTTTTTCTTTCCTTTTTTTTCCATTTGCTTTTAATTTATTAAAATACTTGTGAATCTTCCTGAAGATTCACCAGGAAAAATTCCAGAGGGACTAATACTCATAATTTTTCTGGATCCAATTAACTCTAACATCCACTGTCCTCATCGCTAACATATGTTAAACAGAGCTAAATATATCATCTTATTGTAAATTGCATATAACTTGGCTTCTTTTGTTTTTCTTCTGTGGGCACTGATATCTGTTTTCTGCTCTGAATTTGTCATCAATAAGCCAGAACTCATCCAGAGAGAGCAATTAACTGCTTGTATAAAATAATCTATCAGAAAATGTTACCAAAGCATGTCAGCAGGTGGGTCCCATGGACATTACAGAGAGTTACAACCATTTCTAAAATGGGGAAAATGTTGCAATTCCCGCCACTGTTCACTGCACAACTTGGCTTCTAAAAATGCTGGCAAACAGAAATTCGTCATTGCCAACTTTTGCAATTGTATCATGAGTTGCTGATACTGAAGTTTTTAATGAAGTCCCCACTCCTGAAAGCATCTGGATTAGATGAAAATCTCAACTTTCATTCTTATAAAAACACCGTCTTTCTAACCCATATGGTTAGAAAAGCCTGGCAAAACATGAGTGTCATCTCATCTAGGTTTACTGTCTGTAACTTAGACATTTAGTACAAGCTCTACTCTACAGTCCATGAAAGAGGCTGGTACCCCCACAGATTAACCTGCCCCCCCTCTACTCACTGCCGACTCGAGCCGCATAGTAGTTTGCGGAGGTGGAAAGGACCGGGCTGCTCTTCCTCCCCTGTGCCCGCACTCGCCCCCCCAGCAACTTGATTCAGCCCACAGCAACTTGTTTCAGCTGAAATCCAGCAGTGGAAACAAGAAGTTTCGGCCAACAAAGGTCAGCCCAAAGAGCGTAAAGTGGAGTGGTCTCAGGTGGTGACTCCTGGGGCATCTGAGCTGCAACCCTGCTGTGATGGCCATTTACCCCAACAGTGGGGACAGTGACAACTCCAGGTGGCGTGTGGCCCCACAAGCACCAGCACCCCCGCATACCTCTCCAACAGTGGACCCCTGGTCAGTTCTTGGCCTGAACCCCCAGGTGATGCCGGGTGCTGCCTAAGCCACAAAAAGCATCAGCTGCCCAGGCAGAAAGCTGTGAGCAAAGGAGGAGTATGGAGCTATGAAGACAGCAGAGCCAAACTGGTCTCACTGGTGACAGATGATACAAAAGAGGGCAACGACCACAGATTGTGACTTAGGAGATTTCACTTAGCATTAGGAAAAATCTTTTCCTCAGGAGGCACTGCAGCATTGGAGCAGGTCCCAGGTACGGGGTGTGCTTCCCCACCTTGGGAGTCTCCCCATGACTCACCTGTTCATCGAGTAGGGCTGGACTAGGTGACCTTCAGAGGTGCCCTCCTACCTGGGTCTGGAGATTTTGTGATATCCTCACTCAAAAAGAATTGAATTTCCCAGGAGTGGTTATGCCACCCTCCCCAGAGAGGACTCATGGCACACTCTTAGGGTGCTGCCAGGAGTCAGCAGAGAGCCTCTGCTTTAAGAGGCATGAGTTGTGCCCCATGTGCTGGTATGTGCTCCGGTTTTTTTTTTAATACTCCCCTTTTGTCTTAATTTCCTTACAGCAGCTGTGAAATAAGTCATAATGCTTTAAAAACTCCCTTCAAAAAATGGTGGTGGCTTTTCTGTTTTCAAGAATCTTTTGAGTAAGTCCAACAACATCCCCCAGTCCATCTGTCTTTCCATCTTTTTCCATGTTTTTGTGAACATCTCCACTGTTTTTGCACTTTTTCTTCTCTTCTCTTCTCTTCTCTTCTCTTCTCTTCTCTTCTCTTCTCTTCTCTTCTCTTCTCTTCTCTTCTCTTCTCTTCTCTTCTCTTCTCTTCTCTTCTCTTCCTGGTTTTCCATCCTCCAGAAGCCCAGGAGAGGTGCTCTCTCCTAACAAAACAGGGAAGTAGCTATACACAAGGCATTTTTAAAGAGGTAATTGCTCTTTCCAATTCTTAGATGGGTCCAATATCCAACATGTTCTCTCTTTGCATCCCTCATGATGGTGCTTACTCCCCCCTAAGCAGGGAAATCCCTGTGCTCCTGATCTGAACGTGGTTCCTCCACCAAAGCTGTAACGTTAGACTGGTGTCAGGCAGATCCAACACACCATCCAAACGTAGCCATGTGTTTTGCACCAGGAGATGCCGGTCCGTTATGATCCCTGCACGAACGGCACTCACACTCTGTAAGGTATCATTTAAAATGCTATTTATTAGAGCTAACGCTATAAGGAGAGAATAGTATAGATAGCGTTATGTCCCTTTTAGATGCTGGGAGCCCCGAGTGGTGTATCATTGAACAGGACTCCAGCCCATGTACTGCACACCATGTGCAGACCCCATCCACAGCAGAGACTCTCCCCTTTCAGTAATTTGAGCTATATAAGATTTTCTTACACGGAAACAGCTCTACAATGGTTTGTACAATGGTATTCTGGTTAGGATCACGCCACCATGTCAAGCAGAGTATCACATGCTAGTGAGAGAGAAGAAAAACAAGAACCAGCAGTCTGGCTAAAATGAGTGCTTAGCATGGTAGAGACTCAAAAGCAATAAGCCAAGTGGCAACAAGAGTTGCACAGATAGGATTAGAACTGTTTATATCGCTGCCAAAAACTTTTATACCCCCAGAAGGCTTGTTAAAGATGGGGGAAGTTTGATGTTGGCTGGAAATATTGTGTTAATAGAGGGAAATGCAAGTTCTGTAAAAGAAAATTATTGTGTGCTACACAAATTTAATAAAAAGCTGTTTGAAAGAAAAATACAGTAGTGTATCAAGGGTAGAGTAGAAGTGACTTTGAAAGAAGTGATGGTTAAGAAAACCTAGCACTTGTTCTCACTTTCTAAGATAGATTCAAAATAAAAAAAAAAAAAAAAAAAAAAGCTTGAAAACAAGTATGTTTTTCCATGTAAGAGGTAGCTGGACATGGAAGTTCCCAAAACATGTCACTGGAGGAGTGGGAAATGCCATGGGAGGAAGAGGAAAAACAGAGTCATTTCACAGTTTGAAGCTCAAAATTCTATCTACCTGGGGAATGCTTCCCCAGACATCAAAAATCTGTCCCACAACCCATGCTGGTGGGCAATGTGGGGAACACTGGATTTCTGCTTCATGTAAACCGTAGATGCTCAAAACACTGCTTTTAAAGAAAAACTATGGAACAAGCAAAATGTCACCAGAATGCAGGTAGCAGGCAGCTTCCACCAGAACTGGAAAGCAAACCAACCTCTCTTTGGGTTACAAAAGCAGCTGGTTTTGGGATGGAGCATTTGAAACATCATTAAGCATCTGCTGCAGAAAGGATGTAAGGTTAGGAGTAGTAAGAGAAAGATTTTTGTAAGTCAAAAATTGGTAGGAAAAAGCAAAAAAAAGTCCAATCAATTGCACTAAATCAACCAGCTTTCATCAGGAACAAGAACTTTTTCTTTAGGAGCCCACTGAGCCATGGTGTAATGGAAGGGCCAAGTGTGGTTGAGAGAGGCTGCTTCACCGTAAGGAGTGCCCAAAACCTCACCCAGCACAGCTGCCGGCGGCTGCCTCCCACACTGCTGCACCTCGCTCTCTGGAGAGGCTCTTCAGCATGGCAGGAGCCCAGCTCGCCCAACACCCTGTATTGGGGTGTGGGGCCCAGCAGCACCCAGCACCCAAGCAGGAAGGCTTGAGAAGGGTTGAAGGGGCAAAGGCAAGAAGGAGCAAGGCTGTGGCACAGCTGAGGCAGGGTTTTGGCACGCCGTCTTTCTTGGCCATTGTGATAAAGTCCCACCACCCTGTCTACAACCTGGGCTTCACTTTGGACTCGGGCTTTTCTCCAGGTCCCCGCACCTCGACCGTCTGCGTCTTGCACCTGCAGCATGCTGACCTGTACATCTGGACAACTGCTGTAAAAGCAGTTTCTCACTGGCTCACATCTTAGAATCATAGAATAGTTTGGGTTGGAAAGGACCTTTAAAGGTCATCTAGTCCAACGTCCCTGCCATGGGCAGGGACATCTTCAACTAGATCAGGTTGCTCAGAGTCCTGTCCAGCCTGACCTTGAATGTTTCCAGGGATGGGGCATCTACCACCTCTCTGGGCAACCTGTTCCAGTGTTTCAACACCCTCATTGTGAAAAATTCCTTCCTTATACCTCGTCTAAATCTACCCTCTTTTACTTTACTTACCCTTGTCCTATCGCAACAGGCTCTGCTAAAAAGTTTGTCCCCATCTTTCTTATAAGCCCCCTTTAAGTACTGAAAGGCCGCAATAAGGTCTCCCTGGAGCCTTCTCTTCTCCAGGCTGAATAACCCCAACCCTCTCAGCCTGTCCTCATAGGAGAGGTGTTTCATCCCTCTGATCATCTTTGTGGCCCTCCTCTGGACCTGCTCCAACAGGTCCATGTCTTTCCTGTGCTGAGAGCTCCAGAGCTGGACGCAGTACTCCAGGTGGGGTCTCACCAGAGTGGAGTAGAAGGGCAGAATCACCTCCCTCAACCTGGCTACACTTCTTTTGATGCAGCCCAGGATACGGTTGGCCTTCCGGGCTGTGAGTGCACATTGCTGGCTCGTGTCCAGCTTTTCATCCACCCGTAGCCCCAAGTCCTTCTTGGCAGGGCTGCTCTCAATCCCTTCATCCCTCAGCATGTATTGATACTGGGGGTTGCCCTGACCCAGGTGCAGGATTCTGCACTTGGCCTTGTTGAACGTCACGAGGTTCACATGGGCCCACTTCTTGAGCTTGTCCAGGTCCCTCTGGATGGCATCCCGTCCCTCAGGTGTGTCGACTGCACCACTCAGCTTGGTGTCACCTGCAAACTTGCTGAGGGTGCACTCGATCCCACTGTCTATGTCATTGATGAAGATATTAAACAGTACAATACATACCTTTGAGGGACACCACTTGTCACCGACCTCCATCTGGACATTGAGCTGTTGACCACTACCCTCTGGATGTGATCATCCAACCAATTCCTCATCCACCGAACAGTCCATCCATCAAATCCATATCTCTCCAATTTAGAGAGAAGGATGTTGTGGGGGACCATGTCAAAGGCCTTACAGAAATCCAGATAGATGACATCCGTAGCTCTTCCCTTGTCCACTGATGTAGTCACTCCACCATGGAAGGCCACTAGGTTGGTCAGGCAGGACTTGTCCTTGGTGAAGCCATGCTGGCTGTCTCGAATCACCTCCCTGTCCTCCATGTACCTTAGCATAGCTTCTAGAAGGATCTGTTCCATGATCTTCCCAGGCACAAAGGTGAGATTGACAGGTTCCTCCCAGGGTCCTCCCTTCTACCCTTTTTAAAAATGGGTGCAATGTTTCCCTTTTTCCAGTCACCAGGGACTTCACCTGACTGCCATGACTTTTCAAATATCATGGAGAGTGGCTTGGCAACTACATCAGCCAGGACATTCCCTCAGGAATCTGGGATGCATCTTGTCAGGACCCATAGACTTATGTATGTTCAAGTTCCTCAGGTGGTCACGAACCTGATCTTCTCTTACAGTGGGAGGGACTTTGCTCCCACAGTCCCCGTCTTGCGGTCCATCCACTTGAGAGGTGTGGGAAGAGAGGTTGCCAGTGGAGACTGAGGCAAAAAAGTTGTTGAGTACTTCAGCCTTCTCCTCGTCTGTTGTTACCAGAGGGGTACTCTTTCTTTGACCTTCCTTTTCTGGCTGACATACCTGTAGAAGCCCTTCTTATTATTCCTTGCATCCCCTGCCAACTTCAGCTCCAGCCACACCTTGGCCTTCCTGACGCCATCCCTACACAACCAGGCTGTGTCCCTATACTCTTCCCAGGATACCTGTCCCTGCTTCCACTGTGCATTTCCTTCTTGCCCTTTAGTTTGACCAGCATGTCTCAACTCAGCCATGCCGGTCTCTTGCCTTCCTTTCCTGATTTCTTACACCTGGGGATCAAGAGCTCTTGCACTCTATGGAAAGCGTCCGTGTGGTCTTACCTCTCCGTTGACATCTCCACAGCAGCATTCCCTCATCTTGGCTACTTCAGTTGTAGAAGAGCAGAGGCAGGAACATGGTCCGAAGGGCACATGCAGACTTACAAGTTACATTAAGGTGTACCTGCATTCAGCCAGCAGCAAACAACCTCTGTCCATCTAAATTCGCTTTCAGTTGCCATGTGTCCAGTACACGCTCCCCTGTGGAATCAATACAGTCAAGGACAGAATGTGCAGGAACATACACGAGGGAAGAAGCATCAAGCACCAGTGCAGAATTCAGCCTTAATAATCCGGTTATTTTTCACAAACCTGAAACTGAGGTTGTAAATGCTGAGCTCCAACACCCCAGCCTTAGCAGGGTCTTGGTGGGACACCTTGACTTCGAAGGACAACTGTGCCGCCGAGCAAGTTTCTCCTGGCACCCAGCTATTAGACCTTAACTTAAAATGGCTGGCACCGTGTTAGGCCATGCTACCCTGCATAGCCAGGTTTTCCTTGTGGGGAAAGGTTATGAATCAAAATGATGACAGGAGTTTTACACTCCCAGGTTTGATCACTGCTCATACCTATATTCTTTATAACACGGCTAACTAAATGAACTGCACGAAGCGGAGAACGGCATGGGGCAAACGCACCCGGGGCAGCGGAGGGCAAGGTGGTGCCCAGGTGGACGGCCGGGCGGGAAATGAGTTTAGCCTTTCGCTCCTGCAGGCACGGCATTTGCGTTTGCTCAGGAAAGACTACCAAGGAGATCTAAAAGCCCTTCTGTAGTTCTGACGTTCCGTCAGGACCTGAGACTAAGAAACAGCAATGGTACCCATCTTCAGCTGCAAAGGAGAGAGCTGCCCTGGCTTTAGGGGGGCCATTTCCCTCTTTTCAGAGGGATGGGGCAGAGAGACCCTCATGATACCCACATGGGGCTTTTGGTGGGGAGCGAGGAGGAGGACAAGCCACTGCCGGACAATGAGCAAAGCGAAGAATGCTTTGAAGGGTATCTTCGTAATGTTTTTTACATTACTTTGCTGGCTGGACGGCAGCATGGAGCATCTGTTTCCAGCTACAGAACCGCTCATGGAAAATACTCTGGCGGCTGCAGAGGCTCCCTTCCCCCTCCCCAAGGCCTCCCCCAAAACCGCACCAGCGCTGGATTGCAGGCTCCATCGCTCAGGGCATTTTGCCTGTAATCACTGGCAATAGATTTATACGTGGAGTCCAATTATGTCCTCAAATTTATGATTATAATGGAGTGATTTATACTGCAAACAAAAGAGCTAATGGGTCACAAGACTTGTCTTCCTGTGTTTCAGTTTGTTTCCCTGAACCTTTTTTTCTTCTTTCACTTTTGGGGAGTTGGGGTTTGGGTTTTCGTTATTGTTTTTCTGCCAGAGAAGCTGCTTCCTCGAGGCTTGACTGTACAAGGCAAGAGGGAAGAGGCAGGCCAACAGGAAGCAGTGAGTCGCCATGTCTTGTGCATTTAATTGTTTTTAATTTATGAGCTGTAGGCAGACGGTGGCTGCAGCACATTAAAGTTTCTTTAGGAAATAACTCAAAGGTTTATCCCTCCAGTGCCTGTTGCATCCTGGATAAAAAGTGTGAGAGAGTGCAGCCCAGCATGGGCACTGGCGTAAGCACCTCCGTACGACTGACGAACCTTAGGCTTTACTGTTACTCAGGGCTTTTGCTGCATGAAGGCAGCTAAGTACAAGAGTTCCAATGAAATCAGAAAAGCTGATGACAATGGATGCTTGCTCTGAAGGTGTGCACTCCCTCTCACCCTGTGCAACGCCATCTCCATATCCGCTTATCTTCCCTGAACTGGTGAGAAACCTCAAAGGAAAAAGAACAAAGTAAAAAGAAACACGGTCTTGGAAGAGAAGAAGAGCTGCTGCTATGAATAAAGGATGCCAGATGGGAAAATTGCCGCACAGAAATGCAATGTGAATCACTACAACGGGAATTATGGCTCTTTTGGTATACCTGGACCTCAGAAGGCAGACATAGCTGCAGACACTGTGTGTCAGAAGCCTGGCATATGTTATTACTGTTACTAAATAATTCATCTCAGGTCATTTGGAACATGTGGTTCTAAAAAATCTCTGCAAGAAGACTGAGTAGCTCTCCGGATCTCACTGCTGACAACGGTGAAAAGGCAGATAAAACCTTTAATTCTGTTCATGAAAAGAGGAATTCACCATCAATATCTTTCCACCCCAAATATGCTTGGCACGGGATGCTGCAGGTATAAAAGTCTATTTGGGTTCAAGGGACCACTTTACAAGTTCATGAACCAGAAATTCATCAAGAGCTACTACATACAAAAAGGCAATCCCTTCTGGCTCAGACACAAGTTGCTGGCAGTTGGGGAAGCATGCCTTTGCATTTGCCCCAGTCTTATACCATTCCCTGGCTTCCAGTGTGAGCAATGGTAGGGCACAGCTTGCTGGGCTGGGTGAATGTCTGTTCTGACCCACTTTTGCTCTTGTGTTCCTTTAAATGCATTATATAGCAAGTCTGGTCAATTATTGGTAGATCATTCCCATACCTCCTCCAAGATCTTCCTTCCATGAAAGAGCATCTCAGGGCTTACCTACACAGTAGTTTGCACTGGTGTAGCTATTAAGTGTTTTAATGAGTCTGACTGAGCCAATGAGAGCTTATACACAGGCACCCAGTACTGAAATACTGTATTTTGGCTTTGCTTAAACCACTTTTTTTATATTCAACAGACTAAAAGAAATCAGAATAAGCCACTCTTAACCCCCAGTAGCCTACACCTACACTGTCCTATCTAGTCACACCAGCTAAAATACACAATGTTAATTAATCCCTGGTATTTTGCATGCAGAACAGGCCTTTCTTGCAGCTTCTTGCTCAGCACCATGAAACTGCTGCTGCTGTAGACAGGAATTACTTTTTGAGAGAATATATAGAGGTGAGGTAATGCTAGGGTCTAGCATGTCACTCTGCATGCCACCAGGGTGACAGCCAGCCCCTCTCTGGTTGTTGGGGGGTGAAATACCGCGGCGCTGACACTCAGCACACGTGCCTCAGATTCGAGCCTTCGAGGAGGGGGAGAGCCATCTTTTCCCTGGACAGGCTGCTTGCAGTAATAGGATGCCTTCGAGGCATCCAGGCCCCATGTGGGATGAGCACTTTTTTCCACTGTACTAAGAAGAGCAAACTTAAACTTGGATTTTCGACTGTTTTGGAATACAAGTATAAATAGGAATTATACCCAACACATATTTCGCACCTTGTAGTGACAGAATGTTCTCAAAATTGTTCTTTCCATTTGTCTGTCCCTGCTTCCAACAAAATGATTCAACCTTGCACACCATTCAGAGCTTGAACCTTGCGGAGGTTATTTTACATCCCCATGCTTGCAGAGATGAGAAAGTCTTTTGGCCATAAGGCTATACTCAATGTTTAAAACAAAATCATACGAAAAATATATTGGGAATCTTGAACCTTTGAAAAGACAGTATTTAGAGCAGCTGGCTTCTAATAAAGGAGCGTGTAGAAGAAGTTGGTAAAGGCTCACTGTATCCCAAACAAAGCTCGAAATTCAAGACAACCTCTTTCATAATCCCAGGTTGATGTTAACCAGCCGCCTAACACTACAAGCGATACCCCAAGGTCAAGGCAACCAGCTTTCCCAGGTCAGTCTGTTCGCTCCACCCTTGTGCTCAAGAAAGGAAAGCACTAAAAGCCTCCCAGGCTGATCCCAAAGAGCAGGGCTGTGCCAGTCCACATCATTAAAAAAGAAAAAGTGGAGCAGCAGCACGGTTTTTGTTGGCACCACTTCATGTAACTCACTCCTTGGCATTCGCTGCTCTGGAGCAAGAGCACAGCCATCGCGGGCAGGCAGCTGGGGAGCCGTCACGCGAGCCCGCGCCAAGCGCGCCGACGAGGGCTGGCGCTTTCGCCCGTGGGCGGCCATACCTCCATCCATGCCCTTGGCACCTGCCGGTGGGACAGCTGCCTTGCCCTCCCCCAGGCCCGCAGCTCCCCTGCAGCGGGGGCAGAAGCCAGGGGAGGCTGAGCCACGTCCCTGCTCCGGGTGCAGGGAGAGGGGAGCAGAGCCCGGGGGTCCCCTTCCCGTGGGTTGGGTTTCCGGGAGCAGCGCGGTCCCCGGCCGGCAGCTCCCGCCAGCATCGCTGTTTTCTCTCCGGGCTGCTCTTGGCTTTCTCCTGTGCAGCTGTGCTCTCCACATCAGAAGGGACTTTTCAGAGAAAAGTGAAATTAGTAAAAATTAAGATAATTGAACGCATTTTGTTTTACCAGAGAGACTGTTTGTGGTTAGCAAATAGACATGAAATGTTATAAAATATTTTCTAACAGTACCCTATAGAGATGACTTGTCTGTAAAACATGAAATAAAACTGGCAGGAAACCACCACATTGACTTAATAAAACATAACATTAACTGACACCAAAAAGCAACCTAGCTAAGAAGCAGAAAACTTTACAACCTCAGTTATTTGAAAAATACAGAGGTAGCCCCGCTATTAAATCGAAAGGGATCATTAGGGTAATTTGCACTATTTGGTTCACTGCTATTAAATGTGATGCCATGAATGCATTGGGTTGGAATGTCTTTGACTCTGTTATTCTCCTGCTCAAAAAATAGTAAAAGACTAACTGCCATTTTAAAACCATACAATGTTTTGCAACACTCATTTAGAAACATTTCTAGCTGAGCCAATCAAGGCTTCAGAGTTTACGGAGCATATATCTTCCCAGTGCATAATGGTACACACATTCTTGACATACTCCATGGCTCAAACTGGGTAACTAGAGGTACTGCCTGGGTCTAACCAAGGCCCTGGAAGCAGGTATTGTTAATCCTTTCTGTCTTTTAACTGGGATTTTGCAAGAACATCTGTGCACAGAAAAGGTGAAAACAATAGTAGGATGCTGACCTAGAAGACAGTTATTTGTTCACACCTATATTTTTGTACTGACGTAGTCCATAGGAACCCTGCGAACAAGCCAGAACTCCAGCACGGCTGGCACTACACAGGGGTGAGACAAATGCAGAGCCTGGGAATGGTCTCCTCGCCATGCTGCGTGAGCACCTGCACCAGGTGCATGAAAAAGAAAGGAAAAACAGCTGAAGATGTTCTTAGCCATTTTTCAACTATCGTGGCCTTCTGGGCAATAGCTCTTAAGAGGCAGCCCTGAAGCACCTCTCAACACAAACAGCAAAAACATCCATGTTCACACTAGTCCTGGCTTAACCCTGTGCGCCATGGGGCCCAGAAGAGCATCACGGTCTCTGCTGTTCTGCCTGTCATGAGCAGCTTTCTGGAAAAGCACAGGGTGTTCAAACGGCTGGTGAGGTGGGATCAATGTGAATCACAGAGAGAGGTGAACGTCACTGCTCGTGCTGCAAGCGAGCCCTTGTGATGCTGCAGCTGTTATTATTTTGCTTGCAATACCGCAGTCCCAACTCCTGAGTCTTTGGGTTGGGAATCTAGGGTACCAGATCATCTTGATATGGCTGCCAGCCACAGGCTCAGTATAACCTTACCTGAGGTGGTGCACGATCCCAAAGCCTTGCTGAAAAGGCCTATCCCACAACTGGATGGGTCCTGGCCCTACTCCTCTCTGTTCTCCTCTCTGTCTGAATTGTCTCTGTTTTATCACGTCTCCTTTAACAGCACAGTTAGTCATTTGTTCACTTTTAGATGTACAGCTCCCCTGGGAGAGTCAGCAATTTCCCCATCTCTTTCTAAAGACAAGCACAGCACACGTCGGGGTGTCAGGGATGCTTCCAGCTGCCTCTTCACCAGGCAGGCACCATACTTGAAAGACATCTCGTGTGCAACGACAAATACAGCTACTGTAAACTTCTTTCCCAGTACCTAGACAGCCACAGAAAGAGAGAAAGGTGGGGGGTTTTGCTGGTGGTGTGTGTTTTAAGGGTGTCTAGTACCATGGATTATAGCAAGTAACTAAGTCTCCTGAGTGGTAAAATAATATAAAGAAATTAATTAGGAGAACAAAGTAATTATATGAAGTAAATGTGTAAGGGCAATTGATTCAGCCACCCCCCTTAAATTCTAAAGTGGTGTGCCATTGTTCTAAAAAGAGAAGACTCTGATTGCCAACATGCAAAGATTTAATGTGCTTTTTCCTTTAGGCTAAACTAAAGAAAAATTGGCTGCACTTTCCCGGAGTTAACAGCAAACAGGTCACATTTATCATCCTGCCACTTATGTTCAAGAACTAGCAATTTAACTGTTCCTAAACGGGTTGGTTTGGCCCTCCTGAAACTGCAGATGGGTTGCGGTTTATACGCAATCTTATCTGCTAGAAGTGACTAATATTAGAATAACATGGCACTGCAGTCTTGGCATTCTGGAAAGCTGGTGAGATCCTAGCCCCAAATTCTCCTGCTTAAGTGCTGCTGGTAATTTCAGCAGCGTTTGTGTTATTACTATGGTTTATGTATATAGGTCCCAGACAAGTTAGCCACGAAGGAAAAAATAATTGACAAATTCTCCACTAGCCTTCTGAGTTGTTTTTTCCTCTCCCGGGATCAAAATCTCTTCAGAAAAAAGACGATTATTCTCTCCCCACAGCTATAAATTCCTCAGCCAGCTCCTCTGTTACCATGCAGTCTGCTGGGCATATTCCAGAATTATTTCTGAAGTTTCTCAGACTTCCATATAAGTCCAAAAATTCCACAGTCCTGCTCCGTGCCAGCGTGACAGCCGACCCTTACTGCTTGGTATAAATTTTTGAAACACCCAGTTCCGCTGATGCTGAGCAGCCAGTTCCACTGATTGGTAAATTAAGGACACAAAATCCGCACAGGACTTTGTGCAAGCGCTGCCACAATAATCACACCCGTCTCCCCAGCAGCTGCAGTGCTTCGTCGCAAAGCAACCTGCCCCAGAAACCGCGGGGACGGGAAGCATCCAGCCATCCCCACATGGTCTAGCATTGATCACCTCCAGAGAAAGCGGTGTGGTGGGGCAGTTATAAAAAAGAGGGGGGCGGAAACCCCAATATCTGTGCAAAAATACATGAATGGTACAAAACAAAATAACACTCCTCCGCTGGAGGCAAACAAATTACTCCCAGGCTCCGAGTCAAGCACGACTCGAAGCGCGCTGTGAAAACAGGCGCAGCGTCCTCAGCGCGGCGGTGCTCACGGCGAGGCTTCCTACCGGGACCTGGTATCCCAGGCGCGGTGCGGCTCCCACCCCTGCCGTGGGCTGGAGGTGCAAGGCAAGCGCCTGCTCACGGCCTGTGCATCCCTGTTCCTGCTAAAAGAGCGAATTAGCCAACAATAACAGTGTTTGTTTTGTTGCCATCTCAGTAGACGCTCTAATAGTGCTAATAGGAAAAAGAAACCTCACCAGAGAAGGGAAAGGTCAGAAGGCTAATAAAATAAATGCAGCTATTGTGCGTTCACTTGGCAATTCATAAGGGAGTGTGATTTTCTTTTCTTTTATTTTTTTTCAGTAGTAAGAGTCCACTGACGAATCCAAAATGAAATTTCAGCTTTCACACAAGGTTTGTTACTGACAGCCACATGACTGCAGAGGCAGGAATTTGAGAGATTTAGGTTTACACTTGCTAGATTCCCCCCTTATTTCATTTCTTTGTTTTTTTGAGTTTTTCTTCCAATCAGTTCTGGCTATCAAAGAGAAGCAGCATCATCCATGAGAAAAGGTTGGCCAAAAAGGTAATTTTATGCCAAAAGCCCTGTATTGTTCTTGAAGGGCACAGCTGGCCAGCTGCTGTCCTTTTTTAGTGTTGCCCAGCTAGGTAATTCATGGTTGTTCTATCTTTAAGCTTGTGAATGTTCCTCTGCTTATAATCAAACACCTGCTGAAGCGTTTGGCTGGACTGGGGCTTTGAGTTGAGAAAACACAGTTTGACAAATGGTTTACTTCCGAGCACACTCCTCTCCGGCACTGTATCGACACCGTGGTGCTGCTGGGTTCAGGGACCCCCGCTCCTGCGTGTCTAAGAGCACACATGCACATGTATACATAGACTTATATCCCGCGTATCTGAGAGTCACCAGGTACACACAGGGCTGGAATTTGGTCCTCTTACCAGCAGCAAAATCACTACAGTGATGGAAAAGATGCCCCCGTGGATAAGGGATTTAAATGCAGGAGCTGCCCCTCTCTGGGAAGGATGCCCCGGCGCTCCCCTGCCTTCCAGCAAGGCTCAGGGCTCTGAGGCAGCAGCGGCAGCCTGGGGCTGTGAACATGTGGGCACCTCGGGAGGGTCTAACCGGTACCCCAGTGTCTGCCCTGCACCCAGGCAGGACACGAGTCCTCCTGCGCTGCCAGGCCTTGGCTCTCCTCACAGTCAGTGGAGAGCGGCAGCCACGACTCAGAAGCAAGGCAGCTGTCGTAAGGCATCCCAGCACGGGCCACGGTGCTGGGAATAGCTGATCACCAGCACAGCAGAAGCTGGGAGAGAAAGTAGCCTGAAAGGCTGCAAAATAAGTTGCATGGCCACGCTTAAGAAGGCTGGTTTGTTCCCAGGAACCAAGGCAGAAGTCACCTGCTGCAATGAAATTCTCCCGGGTCTGCAGAAGGACGCACTCGGGCTGGAGCCTGCCTTGCACGTCGGCCAGCGCGCTTCCCTGCTACGGACTCCTACACAGTCGTCAGCTGAAACAGCAGCGTCTGCAACTTGCCTAACAGCCCAAAGAAAAGGCCTAGTTTAAAAGTCTATCAAACACATGAGAAGGTTCCATCCTGACTTCTTGTACAGCAGGTCGATGCAAGCAAACACCCAGCCCCGTGCCCTGCGGTGGAAGGAGGGCAGTGTTTCGGTGGGATAGACTTCCCTTCCCAGCATACTAGAGAAGAAATACTAGAGAAGAAACTCACCGCACAAGAGAAGAAAGAACATCTGTCTTGCCAGTCATCCCTCTGCAGCGGTGGAGCTTTTTCCTAGGCAATATATTTGTTGTTTTAAAGGGTCCACTTCGGGGCTTTTCACGTCAACCGTTACTGAAGTTATGCCACGATCACAAAAAACTACTTTTGTACTCTATCTAGTATATATGTTTCATAGGTAACAATATGTCCCGCCTCAACTTCTGTTAACTTCACCTCATTTCTCTAAAAAAACAACAGCCTGAGATTCTCCACAGAGTTAATGGGATGCTGTGTTAAGTAAACAGGGGATTAAGCATCGCTCGCAGGCGCCTTTACTCTCTGCACACAGTACTGGTGAAGGCAGGACAAGGAGAGCTGTAAGTACCAGGCTGACAACCATGCATGCAAAGGGATGCTGGGAAAATGAAGCAGGTTCATAGATCAGCTGCAAGAAAAATCTCATCTTTGGTTGGTGTCCATGTTCATGCAATTGGTGACAGACCATTTAAGAGATGCCTTTTGGCAACTCAGTTAAATAAAGCAAAGCATGGGAACACGAAACTGGCTTGTGAACATCTGAATTAACTTCTTACTCTACGGAAAAACCCATTGCTCGCCACGTATAACCTATCTTCTTGGCAATCTGAGTCTCCTGCCTACATTAGTACTACAGTTCCTTAGTCTTCCCATGAGAGTTTCCTATCCAAACTCCTTATTCTACTGGAAAAAAATAAATTCTATTACATCAATGTGATTTAGATGGGGATTAGTTATTGCTGTCTCTAAAACAGAGATCATCTTTTCTTTTTGAGGCTCTCTTGTATCATATGGGATTGGCTGGCCTTGGAAAACCTGGTTGTTCCATACACTTCAGCGCAGAGGCTCAGACTAGCCACAGGCATCCTACTCACCTACAGGTTACACACATTAGAAAGAGGAAGGCAAGGATTTGATCGAAGCTCTCAACTTCTGGAGGCAGGGAGAACTCCTCATCAGGGAGAAAGACAGGAGGAGTAAAGCAAATTATGCGGGAATTGAGAAAGGAAGGAAAAATATATTAAATTTACTGGCTTTAAACCACAAAGAGACACCGTGATCATCCATTTCATACAAATTCCTGCATAAGCCAGGGGCATGACGTGATTGATTACCTCCAAAAAAATACATGGTTAGTTCCTCTACAGCTGTAATTACAGGTGTCTTCTGAAAAAGAGCATTTCCTTGCATGCCAATATAGCAATATTTTACCAGCATCACCCATTCACCTCTTGGGAATACATTCCTATACTCTTCTCCAGACGATGGATGTGAATTCTTGTGCAAAAATACCTCGGACATGGCCAATACATTCACTAGGGGACCTCAGAAGAATACGGGACGTCCCAGACCTCTTTATTAGGGAACACATACTGCTATTCAAACTTCTTCTAAGTCAACATCCCTCAGAGGAAGAACTGTCTCAGACTTTTCTACGAGCTCTCATTATCACAGCAATATTTATGGCTGCGCCTTAGGGGGAGCAAGCAGACAGCCTAGTCCATCCTACGCGCCGCCAGCGGTCCCTGGGCCCTACTTATACAGAGTGTTCTTTTAATACAAATTTCATCTCGGGCCAAGGGTTCAGGCAATGACCTTCTAGACACCAGCACAGCCCCAGCAGTAATTGCTTGGACAGAATTTTATGCCACGTTAACCTTAGCCTGATAAATGGTACTGAAGGAAGGGCACACAGCCCATTTGCTCATAGCTGTTCTAATCCAGCGTTATCCATCAGACATTCACAGACCGTCGTCACGCTGGATGGGGCCCCCAAGGGCTCTTTCAGTTCCCGATGAAAAAATACAAAACACTTCTCGAGATATTCAAGCATTCTCCAAATACATACAAATCTGATGTGTTTTCAGAAAGCAGCAGGAGCAGCAGCATTTTTCTGGTCTCCGTTGCTTGTGTCCCTTCTGAAGGATATCGGCATCCTGTCTCTTAAGGAAACTGCAACTGAAATTTCCCGGAGGACTTGTGAAGAATGAAAGTTCTACTTGCTGGGGATGCAGGACAAGACCGGCAGGCAGGACCTGATGGACTTCTGCAGTTTTAGAGAAGTGTTGAGACTTGCCTGATATAGAGATCACTGAAATGCAGCCGACTTCTTACTCCATGACACTCCTGGCTATTAATACCACATGTGAACAATTTAACATCAATTGGAGATAAATGTATTTGTTCAGAATTTAGACCTCTACATACTGACATCCCAAATTCACCTGTTTCCTGAACTCATTTTTTATCAAACGTTTCACTAGCTTCAGGAAATTTTCATCTGAATCTGGGCCAGCTTAAGTTTTTAATTGCAATGTCTTGCTTGGATTAGTTCCAAACCAAATTAAGTTTATCAATCATTCATTGTAAATGAGGTCTACACAAAGCTTGGAACTCAAAACCAAGTTCAGAGAATAAAGGTGGCATGCCAAATTTGAAGAAAAAAATTCACCTGGCTCTCAGCAAACAAAAACATTTCGCAAAGGAAAGTTAACATACAAATCAATCATTTTAAATGCAGAATATATATTTCAGGGCAATTTTCTCATTGTATTCTACATAATGCCATTTTCCTAAAAGTACCAGATGATTATTTGCCAGATATATCAAGCACCACTGCCATTCTGTACTATGTTGCAATACTTCATCCGACGAGGAAGAATACAAGAAGTAGTCAATTTTGTTTGCATTTTTGGCCACCTTGACTGATGGATGAAGCACAGTACTGTGAAATGCCTACATGTCCTAATAAACCAGAGCATCCCTTTGGTTAATGGAAAAGTTGAATTTGATTTTTATTTGGTCCCACTAAAAAGCACAATCCCAGTTAAAGGAATATGACACAGAGCAGAAAATAGTCCACAGAAAGGTTATAGGAAAGTGGTAGGTCTGCCTAAGTTCCTACCACAGCAACGCAAGGCTGGATTCCCACAAGAATGCAATCAAAGCAGGTCACTTCAGCATGACAGCTCTTGCTTCTTCCGTGTATTTGAGTTGGTAGTGTACCATGAACAATAGTAGGGAGTTCCTGGGGAAAAAGATGAAAAAGACTTTTTGTTCAAAAACTGGTTTTTTAATTTGCATGGCATCATCTGCACAGTTTTAGAGAGTACAAGAAGCAGCCAGGGGTTACCATTGTCCGTTCCCTTCTCTCCTTTGCCAGGTGGCAGAGAAAGTGACATAAAATGGATTATTTTGTTCCTATGGAAAAAAATCCCAATAAATGCTGGAAGTGCTCTTCCCTGCTTGTGTAGATCATGTCTTAATAGACAGCTGTCTGCTGGATTTATCCAGCTGCCTGCTCTGCCTGAGTCATGGTGATCTGGGGTGTGCAACTGCTGTCAGTCGGGAAAGGCGGATGTTTGAATCTGGACTGTCTGTACATCAGACAATAAACCCCACAAGCAGCTACAGGCTCTTCTGGGAGCAACTACCTCTAGGAAAGCAGAGGGTCTGCACACACGTCAGTGCTGCTTAGTTTAATGTTAGTTCACGTCGAGAGTGAAGGTTATCGTGGCAATAGGATACTGTTTGGTCTAGGTGGGGCCTGTCTTTTATTTGGTGTATTTTTCTTATAGAATAATGTTAGCAAGGCTGAGGCATTCTTGATAATCCTTGACTACGAGCTGAGAATTTGACAGATGAGGTCAATGGAGATGATGGGTTGTTTTGGGTGGTGGTACTAACTCCTGTGGGCAGCTTTTAATCTTCCCCCCAAAAATACTGTGACAGATAACCAAATAACTGGCTTTCTACAAGCACAGTTTTTTTGTTTTTGTTGTTTTCCAGTTATACCCTTTTTCTGATTCCTTGTTTTTTTCAGAAAATTTTTACAAGTTTCTCACCGTAGTCAAATTAGTACAAATTAGTACAAAACAGAGGCTCTCTCCTCTCTCTGCGTCTTCCACTGCATTTGTTTTTCTGGTCAAGGTGAAGGATAAAACCTGATCATTTCTCCAAGAGAAGCTGAGGTTGTGTTGCTTTAAAAAAGAATGTGATTATCCCAATTTTCAGCCTATAGTCTTTTTTTTTGCTTTTCCCTGAAAAAAAAGCATAAAAAACTGGTGCTGTGACTTTCCAACAATTCTCTCCTTTTGATCTGCAGTCTTACAGGTAGTTCTTTCTTCTTTTCCACTTATGTTTCATGTTGCTGATTCTTACTTGGTGCTATATTTAATTTTGCACTCATTAACATAACCCAAATGTCACTGCCAACTGCCACCAAGACAGTCATTCTGACTCGAGATGAACAAATTAATTGTGAATTTCTTTGGAAAAAACCCCCACTCCACAGCCTAAATATCTGCAGAAGAAGAAGTCTAAATTTGATTATGACGAAAATCAGTAAATCAGAGTTCTTGTTTAGCTGCCGTTACATGTTCTCTGACTCAGACAACAAATTTATTTCATTCCTGTTCTCCTTTCAAGCCAATAGAAAATAGTTTCATGGAGCTGGAAAATGCTTTGGGCAAGACTGGGGGAAGCAAATAACTTCTTTACTGAATACGGGGTGTTGACTGATCCAAAATGTCTTGCCAAATTCATCCCAAGTCACCAAACGCTTGGAGCCAGACAGAGGATGTGGGGCTCAATCAGTGGAACGAGACCATGACGAGGGCAAACGGCTCCCCTCGAGCAGTCAGGAGACTGCCCGCAGCATTTTTGGGAAATGCAGAGTCTCCCTCTAGGTGAGCATCTCGGGCACTGGGCTGGAGGGGGTCACCTCTGCCTCGCTGCCCCAGCTAACGAGCATTTTGGCAATTTTGGCTGCAGGAACACAGAATTCATCACCTCCAAAATGCTCCTGGCATGGCAGGCAGGGCACTCTGGTGAGAGGTCACTTCAGCAGAGGAAGAATTCAATGCTGCTCTCCTGCATTTCGGAGGAGTGTCCTAACTGCCTACCCAGAGAGCCCAGGCGAAGCTGCAGCACCCGCCTCCTCCCTCCTTGCATGAATGGTGCTGCCATCCCACCCTTTTTCATTCATCCAGAAATAAATCAATAAATCACAGGATCATAGAATAGTTTGGCTTGGAAGGGACCTTTAAAGGCCATCTAGTCTAACCCCCTGCCCTGGGCAAATCAAGGGGGGAAGACCAAAGGTCTCATTTCCTTGGGGGGCAAGGGGTAGGGAGGAAAACCAGACATTTTTCCTGAATTTCAGTTCAGGGGCTAACAGGAAGCCTTCGTTTTTTATGACATTCATAGTGCAGGACTAGCATTTCACCTCTACGATACATCTGGGTAATTGCAAGAGCAGTTCCAGCTCAAGCAATAGCCTTTTAAGACCAAGGCTTCAGTGAGGAAGCAATATGAGAACTATACACATACACTGCCACTTGGATTAACCTGGCAACACTTAGATGTAAACAAGGTCTAATGGTGGACACCTTCTGTCCTCCCAACGCATTGTCAGCTCGCGCTCTGCCAGGAGGGGTGAGTTCCTCTCCAACGCTCGGTCGTAGTGGGGAATCAAAGCATGGAAACCACATGAGCAGAGATCACACAGCCTCTCGAGTCTGGCAGCCAGATGTTGGATTGCAAGAGTGAGCGTAACCAGATGGTTTTTCTGCCATTTTTCCTCCAAACACCCAGAAGAGGTTAACAGAACGACACACACACAGATAAGCTCATGATCACATTTGCATGTTTAGACATATACGCATATTAGCCCCTTCAAAACTGTAATCCCTACGGATCCATAATTGGACAACACAGCTAGGATTTTCGGATGTCAGGTCCAGCTCAGACTCTGCAAGAAGCTCCAAGTAAGCAACAGCCGGACTAGGACTTCTCTATATTGCTGCCTCAACGGCAGGACCAGCCCGGGGGTGCAGCCCACAGAATCCCTCTAACGCTGGCTCCACGCATGCTCCTGGGTGCAGCACATGGGGACAGATTCTCAGCTGGCCACGACAGCTTTGCTCTTTTCTACCCCTGCAAAGCCGCCCTACAGTGAGCTCTTTGGGATTTGCAACAAGAAATACAGCAGGAAGTTGGTTGCACTGTTGTGACACACCAGCTGCTGATGCAAAGGGCTCAGGCAAAGGAGAGGGGGCTTTGATGGGATAGTCCTACATCCCAACATGAGCTGGCTCGTTGGATACTTCTGTGAGGCCACAGAAACACCCTCTAATGAAGCTGAGATCAGAGCTCACTGGAGAGAAATCTGGGCAGGTCAGCCCAGAAATCAGTAGATGCAGATGTTACTTTCAAGGACCAATTTCAAGGCTGACCCCTCATCACCAGCCCACACCTGTATCCATCCCACAGTGTCCATGCCAGACAGCCACATCTAGAACAAAAACATTTAGTTCCAATTAATATCCTGTGCTTTCTCCTATACAAAACATGGGTTTGACACTCACACACACAGTGTGCGTTGCATAGTCCCACACCAGCTGGAGAGAATGCATTTAGGACAGCAGATGGACAACAACCACCACTTAACTGTTACAACTTATGTTTAAGATAAAACAAAATCCAGGAACAACTCCAATTCCCAGCTAGATAATAGAGAAAAGCAGCAGTCCTGGCTCTGAACTGCTGGATCTCATGAAGGCAAGGGGAAAACTCCCACTGGAGGTTTTTACTCTCAGACAGGCTAATTCCAGTTTATTGTTCCCATTTTATTTAGTTATGCAAAAAAGTACCAAGCCCTACGCTTAGCTCTCGGAAATAATATTTCTCCATCCCCAAAAAATCCAAGTGAGAGTTTCCGTTTAGTGATCCTTATTCTTTCATACGAGAAATAAATAAGCAGAAATACATGAGCATTTCTTCCCTGTAAACATCAGCACAGCTTATTCAAATTAAACCCAAGGTCTTTTGAAATGGCTTGAAATCTTAAGTAGAGGTGGAAGAAAAGAGTAAATGGATTCTGACACACGTTTCTCTCAGTGTCTTGGGAAATGAACTCAAACACTCAGAGGACCCAAGAGCTGGGCTCTTCTCCGCCAGAGGGGCAGGCTGGCCAGGTTTGTGTGCATCTTTTATGGGAGGGAGAAGCCGAAGACCGTCCGATGATGCATCCTTTGAAAGACTGCATTTCCCCTCCTCCCTACAGCCTCCTACTCAACACAATTCTGCTCGAGGGTAAGAGCGGCTGGAAACATCCCAGTAAAGCATTTAGTCAGAAGACAGATAGATAGATACCAGAGAGAGAGAGAGGGAGAGCCTTCTGAAACACTACCTTGGTGAGCCCAAAATGCTTTGTTTGAAACAGCTCTGTCTGAATGACCTTTGGAAAAGCCTGAGGCTTGAAGCCCATGACAGCTGCCCCGACAGAAAAGAACATCAAACTTCCCCGGCAGCTGTAGGGCCTGGGGAGCTTCTGGATTCCTGGAAATACAAGTTTTCAATTCTGGCCAGTTTTGACCACAGCCAAACTTCAAAATTCCTGCAGACTAGAAGCCCTTGCTCTTAGCTACCTCGGGTCTGAATTTCTAGAGACATAACAGAGGTTGCAATATTACCCATTCTTGTCAAGGCCAAATACTGAAGTAGTACGAGTCAGCCTTTCTCAGAATCGTAGCATTACCTTCAAATCATGACAATTAAATTAACACCTGTTCTTTCTCCTTACCTCCTGGTTTGCAGAACTCTGATGTGCCCGCGATAACCTTCGCAATAACAGTCTGAAAACTTTTAACCTTCTCTTAAAAAATAAGGAAAAACTGAAATTCCTGTGCAGTAGTCTTCTGATACTGCCCGTGTCGCAAAACTCATTGATAAAAAGAGCTGAATTACCATGCCACTTGCTTCTAGATCTGACTTCTTAGAGCTACAGCTCTATTGCCGGTAGCATAAAGGACAAGCCCTTAAGATGCAAGCGTTACGGAGCAGCCGGTGGGAAGGAACCCAGCTACAAGGAACTAAAGCACTGCAGAACTCACTCTGAAGGAGGTGGCCCTCGATAAGGGACCGCAGCAGAAGTAGGGAGAAGCCAGGGAAGTAAAGACTTGGTTCCTCCCCAGAAAAAAGGTGGTGAAAACAAGAAAGGACTAGGAAATTGTAGTCCAACTGAAGACAGACCTGGACTTTTCAAAGTTTTTACCTTCCCTAGCAGGGCAAAACTCCCTCAGAGGAAGTCAGGTTCTGGAAGTCCCCAACCTGTCTGCAAATACCTATTGCAATAACCAGCAACTTTTGCATGTTTCCCCAGAGTTTTGGAGAAATTAATACCTTCAGAAAACTGTCATTCTTCTGCAACTCTATGTGCAACAGGAGCCCACAACTATGGGACTGCCAGTCATTTCACATAGCCCTAATGCTAAGACTTCCCAAGTGCTGCACTCTAGGGAGTTCTCTGCGTTCCAGGGATTTGCCATCCATCCAGAGGGATGCTTGAAAACACCACAGTGGGACACGTCTGTCAGAGAGTTGCTGCAGTGGTGTCACAAGGCTACACGGGTCCACCACCAGCTCTGGCAGGTCCAGGCAGCAGGTTTGCTGACTTGCCTCTGTGCTAATTTGTCCATCCATCTCTTCAGGTGAGAAGATCCAGTGAAAAGGTGGAGTTTCACTGGAGCAGCAACAGCCCTGGGAGACAGCACAATTGTAACTGTAAACCTCTGTGCCTCAGGCAGCCGGCTGCCTACTCTCTGCAGTCTTGCCTTAATTATAGCAATGTAACAGACCTCGTCCCTTGCAGTTAAACCTCTGGTCTCTGGGCTCGAAAGACCATTCAGAATGTCATGGACATTGTATGTCCCTACACAGACATAGTTAGAGCCTGATGAGGCAGCCAGGTGGGAATCCTAGAAGCATCTTCATTTTAATTAGGAGTGCCGTCCTCTAGCCTCTGCCTGCCTGACCTTAGTCATAGCAAGACCTATATTTGACTGTTTGTATTAAAATAAATTGTCTTCTCTACACCAGCGTTGCCTCCTCCCCACATACTGACAGGCAGCTTCAGCGGCAGGGGCGACTCCGATTATTTAGAGAGTGGAAGCAACAGCCCAAACAGTTCCTCTCCCGCGCAGTGACAGCACACGAACTGCGCCTTAACCTGCCTCCGGGAAATTCAACTCAAAGCCCTACTGACAACGGAGTAAAGCAGATACACACCCCCACCTAGTGGGAAACGCACAGCTCTGGTTCCCTGGGACCGGGGCGGCTTCAGCTCTGCAGTCCAACATGCACACCTACCACGGACCCCAGAGCAGCTTTGCGTTTTGAATCAAAGGGGTCAAAACAGCTACGATGAAATCGGAGGGCATTACTTTTAAACATTAAGCAGAAAGCACTTTAAGGAAAAGGCAGGTTAAGCCTACTAAGTTACAGTATTTTATCCGCTTGATATTAGACACGACTGCAAACAACTCTCTCGCTCTCACTACTGCAATGATTAACTTCTGCAAGGTCAATGCAATAGGCATGTAAAATGTCAGCAGAATGGCATAGCTGCATTTTAAACCTATTTTGCTACACTAGAGAGAACTAAACTCTTGAATGCAAAAAAAAGACAAGTCTTATGTAAATAAAGAGGTTTTAATATGTCTGTAAGAGCCTACCAGCTCACAAGCTGAGTCACTGACCCTATTTTCTGGAGACAGTTTGGGGTTTACTACTACTTTTCTTTTTTTAATACATGCTCTAGGTAAAGGTGAAATAAATAATTGAGAGATGGAAGGTAGAAGCTGGAAGAAAAAAGCGCCTTCCGTCTATTTCCACTTCTGACTGCTCAGCGAAGACATCTACAGACCCCTCCCGTTCCAAGAGCAGGACGAAGGCGCTGCCCTCCGGGCTCTCTGAGACCGGCCACTGGCATCAGCCCCATGACCCACCATGGAGGGAGAGCGAAAGGACTGCAAGAGCTCAGCTTGGCTGGCCTTAAATTACTTTAATCTTTTCTAATACACAAGACACACGTGCTTTGCAATTCGTATTAGCCTTCAATTGTCTTTTACAGCTCAGCAAAAAATCACAAACCTGCACTTGCATTTCGCAGCGGTGTATTGCCCTCGGAGACCTGATTGCACCTGTTTCTGAAAAGCAGTTCAGCCACTGAAATCTGTTTGTAGTCTGCAAACCAAAATCTCTAACTGCAGCAGCTTTGCCACCCATAAGCATTTCTTATGGGATCACCCTGATGCACTTTGTTCTTCCGACTCATAATACATAATAATTTCCAAGAGGATTTGGGTTAGGTACTGCACTTTTTTCCCCCTCTTGAAAACAATTCCAAGTTCTTGTTTTAACATACTGTGGCCTACACACAAATTAACTGTGTATACATACACGACATCTTCATAAGCAACACATTTAAGCAAGGACTGACAAAAGCTAGGCTCAGGGGGACTGTCGGGACGCAGTTCTTCTGCAACTCTTCTGTTTGGCCCAGGTCAAAGACCAATTCAGCTAGCACTGAAGTTAGAAAACTCATTCTTCCTGTCATGCAGATCAAGTCTGCAAGTAACTTCATGCTTGTTGATGAGAGATACCCTGCACAGTTCAGATTGGAGACAACTTTACACACACAGCTACTGTTTTTTACCATTAGGGTCAGGAAGCTCTAGGTAGAACAAACTGCATTAGTAGTTTAATTTTTGAGTAACAGCTCTTAGACTTGTCTGTTCAGACAGGGCACGTGAGATCGGCTGTAATTATTTACCTTCCTGTTTCTCAGTTCATGTAGGGAGAGACACACCTGCCCGCCTCCACCCCAACTTTTGTAAGGCAAAGCGCTAGTTCTGAATAGCAACAGCGCTTCCAAGTTTACTGTCCAACACGGATTAGTATGAGGTTTATGCACTTTTACTGCCCAGACAGTTGACAGCTTTGCTAGCAGACTTGTTAAATTACAGGCACGTACTTCACTTCCTAGTGTCACAAGAACCACTAGGACTTTTTCCAGATTTCACAGAAGTTTGGAGTTAAGACAGTTTAACCAAGCCCTCCCTTCAAACAAACCACACAACCAGCCTTTGTCCTTTATAGTTGTCCACCAGAACAAGCATTAAATCATTTTCATTGCTTCAGTGTTCCTACTATTTGCCTTCAACATTTAGTAAATTTTCATCTTCCTATTCCACAAACATTCCTGTTTGTATACAGCTTTGAACTTTCTACATTCAGACCTAAAGACAGGATACAAGGCATCAGGACAAGTCCACTAGCTGGCTGTAAGCAGGAGATGAGCGGAGCTGCTTCTTAACCTGGTGCGCTGCAGAAACTCAGCATTACCAGCACGTGTTGGGTCTCACACTACTGGCTTTAAAGCCTCAGCAAGAGCTGGTCCTGCTTGAGGAGCTCTGCACGGTTTACCTCCTCAACGCCTTAACTTGGGCTTCCTCCGCAGCTTAAGCACACCCTTCCAGAGCACCAGTGTGTAGGCACGTTTACCTCTCTGTTTTTTAAGAGCATGCAGTACCAAGAAGATGCCCGACATATGCACTATGGCACTCGCCAACAAAGCCCTGCCTCGACATTCACTCACGGAGGAGGAGCACTCCACTAGGGTTTTTTGATCTCTGCTACGTGGTCTTTCACCATATCATATAGTATTTCACCATATCATATAGTCTTGAATAAGGAAAGAAAAAAGGACTCCGCTGTTTTCCTTTATCTTCAGGCAGACTCCACGGTAAACACAACATGCCTCCTCTGTACTTTGAAGGTACTTCCAGAAAGCAAGCAGCAAAGGATTCTCTTTATATCCGAAGTGCCTGTTCCTCCTCTAAAAAACCGCCACTGCTTCACCCCCACTCAATCCACCTTATCTGCAGGATTTCAATAAGCTGAAGTCTGACAACTAAAACCTAAGTATAGGCCTTTACTAATCCAGATGCCAACCCACCTTGCTTAAATTAAGCTTTATATCTATAGCTAGCTCCACATGATTTACAAGTTATGATACTGTTCCTTTCTACAATAATCAACAATATTAATCAACTCTGTAACTAATAGCAAGTCCTTAAAAAGGAGTTACCTCAATAGCCTTGCAACAAGAATACTGTGGGCTACATGATGTATTTTGCATTAATTTAAGCATTCTGAAGTGCTTAGAAGGAAATACACAAGGACAGAGGCTGGGAACATTAAGTTAGGAAGACGGGTTTCAAAATAAACTGATCACCCCAGTAAATAACTACAGCAAAGATTTAGTTTTGAATTGCCACCTAGAAAGTATAATTCTTTCTGCCAGAAGCTTCTGTCAGGGAAAAAATCTAAGTGATGCTAGCGTTTACCCAGGCTTCCTCTCTAAGAAGAAAAGCTGAGCATAGTTTGTGACAGAGACTTCGTTCCCCAGCTCTCCAGACTTACAGAGGATTCTGCAGACAGCGAGAATACGGACCCTTCAGTAGGCTTTTTTTTTTAAAAAAATCCAAGTCAAAAGCTGTCAGACTGATTACCAATAGACTTACTTTTCTTCATCACTGCTCTCACGCCCTCGGAGGCAAACCAAGGATGTGAGGGATGATGATGTAAGTTTTTAAACAAGATTATGAAGCAATCCAGACTTAAGCAGAAGCTCAAGCTGCAAACCTGAGATGAGAACTAGGCCTAGAGAAAAGATATTCCACAGTAGGAAAAAAACCCCACACCACTTTAAATGTGAAATAAGCCATGTTTGCATAACTCACTTTCATTTGCAACAGAGGTATCTCACCACTCGCAGCTTTGGTTAGTGACTAAAGACTGTTCCTATGGTGGTGGTAGTTTCCCTCCCTGCATCTGCTAATGAAAGACATCTTTCTTTACAAACACTTCTCCCCTTAATCTTACTTGATACTTCAAAATAGCAGCCTAGCAGTATGGTAATGTAAGCCTATTCCTTGTTTCCCTGAGAATCCATCCTGAACTTAAAGGAGCATACTAAGAAAGCGCAAAGAAAACTTAGGCGCAAGGTACTATGTATGTCCAGGAGCATCCACTCTGAAATACTTGCAACAGAATTAGCAAAAAAAAGTAAAACACACCAACAATTTCTTGTATTTTTCAAGACCTTTTGGGCATGCTCCTTTATACCCAATGGTACTTCATACCCGCCTGAAGCATTAAGTTTAACTTGTTATGATTGCTTCAGGAACTCATCTACACAGAGACAATTTATACTTGATATATGCACATCATCAGGCTCTTAAGTTAAAGGATGTTTTAGGATATACTTGAACAGCTAGTATGGAATGAGTATCACATGCTGTCATTCAGTTCCTATGAACAATTTAGCCTGACCCAGTACTGTAATCTCTTGCCCAGGGTAACAGTGCATCAGTGCCATACATGAAGATCTCACTTAAGAGATCCAGGAAAAGGTAGGAATGACCAAAAACAGTCAAGTCAGGCAGGCACCTATTTCCCTTTCACCTATCTTTTTAATCTGCAAGAAAGCTCCATACCCTCTAATACAACAAATTACAAAAGACGTTTCTCTTCTCCAACCATTTTCAAACCAAGTAACCAGACCAGCTCTTACTAAAAAGGAGTCTCTTATAGACAGTTATAGAAGATTCTTCTTTGAGTTTTATTTGTTTATAGCAACATGAAGTACATGTTCCCACTTAGGTATTTTAGTACAACAAGGAAATCCATTACCTCAACAAGCTTCAGCAAGGTGATCTATGTTTCTATATGCAATGGAAAAGATTATTTAAAGTGTCTCCCTTTGTTGCACAACAGTTCAAAGCTTCAAAAATCTAAGTAAATAGCTCTCACAGAATTAAACAAGCAGACACTTTGCTTGACTATGAAATGCTTTTGTTGGATGAGCTAAGTGTTTTCTGCAGTAGAGCAATTCATTTGTAAGCCACAGGCACTACTACAAGAGTGCTATCAGAGCAGAAGTGGTAACATTTTAGTAGTCTGTGCAGGAATTCCACTCTACTTTTTGCAGGTAGCATATCTTGAAGATACATTCTCCCAGTTGATCACGTTCCAGATGGCTTTCAAATAATCAGGTCGAACATTTTTATACTGAAGATAATAAGCATGTTCCCATACATCGATTCCTAGCAAAGGAATGAGACCTGGAAAAAAAAGAGGAGGATAAATTTTGTAAATCTGTGAAAACACTCTTTACATGTAAAGTCTTATATTGCATCTCAAAGTTGCATCCAATTTCTGAGTCTTTATCTGCAGAAAGATAAAGAGCTCTCCAGCACATAGGTGCTTATTGCAACACTTTACAGAATTATTTGCTCTCCACACATGCACGTATTGCATAAACCAAAAAGGCTGATGAAGATAAACACCTATGAATACTCTAGAACTGCCTTGAAGACATAACTGAAACGAGATAAAGTAATTTTTGAAAGGTTTACATCTTTTGCACAGTTATGCATTTTCATGAAAAGTTACACCATGAAGGAGTGTCTTGCCATGTCAATTTGCTTCCAATATTTTAATCACAAGTTATTAATTGTCTAATTACTTTCCTTGCTTTTGTGCTAAAATATCCTTCTCACTGAATTTTTAATGGAGAGTTTTCATGGGGGGGAGGGGTGAAATTTACCCATGTTATGCTGTATGTCCCTATAATAAAATTATTCTTTTTTTTGTCCTACTGATAAGCAATACATGGATTGCTGGCAATACATGAAATTCCTTGCCATTCTCTATGAATTCTACAGGACATGTTTTAAAGATACCTGCAATAGGATTTGGACAAACTGCCCCTGAGGGCAGGATTCTCATTGGCCATGAGCTCCTCCCTCTGTCAAGGGTTTCCAGCCTGCCATCATCACTGCCATGTCACTCTAAGCAAGTAAAAATATCTTCAAAAGTGATCTTAGCCAGTATTACACTGCTTACCTAGCTGTAAGATTTATCCCCATCCAAGGCTTATTTAATTGACACTCATTACACTTTACCAATATTAAGGAAGCAGATTATAAGCCATCCATTTTAAACCCAGCCTACATAGTAACTAAAGTTACTATGCACACCTGCCCCTCTCCTGTTGTCTGGCTACACTGCCAGTTCTGTGAATAGCCCCTCTGCCAGAGAAAACAATCTAAAGGCAAGAGGCTTAATCTTCCTTGATACAGGCAAGCTACTCCAGTTACTCAAAAATAATCCAAAGGAGCCTATGCTAAAAGTATTGTCTAAGAGAGAGCACTTTCACAATATGCCCCATCTATTTCCCCTTTGACTAGACAGACTTTAAACCCTACTGCTCTTCACAGTTTTTAAGTCCTGCTTTACAAATGCTGTTTTAAAAATTGCAACTGTTTCTCACTTCTGCTAGTAGTGATATTCAGTTTTCCAGCCCTATTTATCCAGCAATTTCTTCTCAGCATTTGTCGACAAACCCCTTTTCAGATCTCATACACTTGCCTATGAGATCTACAAAGAGAGAAGTAGAAGGGAAGGAGAGAAACCTGACCTGTTGTTCCTTGCAAAGGGTCTTGATTTGCACAAGCTGCTATTTGTAGGCGCCCCTGCTCTTTGTTATAGCCAAGCCACCCCCAGCCTGATCCTTGAACACCAACTGATACGGCTGTCAGCTTGTCCTTGAAGTTTGCGAAGGAACCAAAGTCACGCTTGATGGCTTCCATCAATTCTCCTTTAAAAAAAGCACAGAAAGATCACAGAATGTCAGGTACTTAACATCTTTCAATCTCCAGATATCACCTGGAAATAGAAGGAAAGAGGAGCAGAAGCATTTGGGCTCTGTGGGACGGAAGTGTCTAGACAGAGTACTTGCATCATGAATTAACAATTCTGTCCCAACCTGCTTCAGAGGGCAAGCAGACTGGAAAGAAATTAGTGCAGTTGTCAAACATGCTGTCCTCAAATACACAGTCAGGGTGCTATCAACAGGACACTCAGGTGTTTACATTCTTGTCTAAAAGGAAAGGAGGACTAGGAAAGAAGGTAAAGAGCTAGTTTGCACATCTAAAAGGCAACACTAAGTGGCTGTGATTTCTTTGTCTTAAAACAAAGAAGTATTTGGACATCTTTAGTATCAATATAATGAACCTACACATAGTAAGAGGTATTTAACCATTTCCCTCAGATTTTAGATTTACATCTGCTTCTACAGTTAACTAGTCTATTTGATATAGATCAGTAGGCTCTGTGATTAGATCTCTTCTTTATTATACAGTTAAGCTAACCTATGCTGGGGCAAAGGGAACAGAAACTAAAATCGTTTAGTGTAACAATGCACTGTCAAACTACTTCCTTTCCCCTAAACGCTAGCACACTTGTGGTTTTCAGATATTTAAGTGTTTGCTCAAAACCTGAAGGTATCTACGCTCCTCTCTAATTAGCATGTGTAAGAATACTTCATACAGTGCAACGCTGGAGAATTCTTCATTCTTCATTCCTTCCACCTTCAGACAGATGGTCTTGAAAATCTCTTGGTGATAGCTGCAAGTGCATCTTACGACAGGCTTTAGCAGGCTTCCTACCAAAGCCTTGGACCATTCAGTTGAAACGAAAAATAGCATTTTAGGCTTATTGACTTTCACAGAAACTTCACAGAAATTGGGAGACAAAAATCAAGGCTTTAGAGCATCTTTTCTGAGATTGTCATCTAAACCAAAGCTCTATCAGAAACGGACCGATACCAGAACTGCTTGTTGAAATTTCAGCTTCGAAGCTTCAAAACTTTATGCTCTAGTCTTAACTAGATCATCTTCACAGCATCTTTGTACTTCCATGGTAGAGTCAAAAGTCACAAGCAGATGTCACCTATGAACACTGAACCGGAGTACAAAGCACCTGAAGCCCACCAATTTAGACAGGCATATGAACCTCATTCAAAAACCCTCAAGTTTATCACAACAGCTTTTGTGAGATCTGTATTATAGGGCCTTTACTTTTAATTGCAGGTCACTTGTAGATGATCACTACTCTATCCTCCCAAAGGGGATTTCCTCCTTTAGGCTTTAACTGCTAAACTATCCCTATTTCAAATTGGAGCATAAATCCAGTCACTAGGTTGGGTGGTCTGCAGCACATTTCTTCCTTTTCTGTGAATCGAGTACATATATGGGAACTTAATTAGCATAGCTTTGGAAAACTGTTTTCTCATATGGAGATGAAAAGGGCAATATGCAGCAATAGCCAATTATTTTGCAGTGTACAGAACTGGCTTTAGAAATCAAAAATACTTAGCACAGGGCTAGCTTTTTATATTCTTGGCTTGCATCTGAAAACGGCTGAATTCCTCAGAACTGTTGTAACTGTCATATAGACAGGCAAATTAACTCTGAAAAATAAAGATCCTTTAGACTCCTTCAAAGAGAGAAAAGTTCATCAGTTGTATTCGTCAATTAAAATTGATGCAATAAACCATCATAACAAACACTAACCTTTAGGCTCTCCTCCTCCTTTAGGAGAAAGGTTTGTCCAGAAGATGGTGTGATTGATATGACCCCCGCCATTGAACTTCAGTGCAGGCTGAAGTGACACTTGAGCAGTAACATCACCTAAGGACGCAGAAGATAAAAATATATAGATAAATAAAAACATCATCATCACTACAGTGGTCACTAAGTTGCCACTAAACCTCCATCGATCTCCAAAATCTTTCAAGTGTTACTAACCTATAACATGTCTATGGAAAAGGTAAGGTTTGTGACTGTTACCCATGTTTCTGACATAAACTACATTAAAGTTTTCTTTGACCTTTCCTTATCCTGTAATGATATGTGATCTACCAATATTGCACCTATCAGGCAACCCATATTACACATATAAGATCTACCGCCATTCTACAGCAGAATAAAGAAACTAGTAGAGCCAAAACATTTTAAGGACCCAGCACTTATAAATTGCTCAGTATTACCACTACAAGACAAGAACATTGTTCACCCATTAGCTCACTGATTTGCAAATCAAGAATTTTTAAACGTCTTAAATGATTTACAGGGTAAACAGTTTGTGCTTCAGAGAAAGCTGATGAGTACAGTGAGCATGTACACGAACAAAATGTTTTTCTCCCTCCTATTTTTTGTTTCGTTTTGGTTTTTTTTGGAATGAGGTACTTGCAGGAAGAGAGTGTGACCCAGATCATTTTACTCCGCATTACTGCATCTGAAATCAAGATCAGACAGCCCTGTACTTCCTCCCTCTCCACAAAATGTCATATTCCTTAAAGAATCCACTGGTGCCTTGTGCCTCTAAATGGTGTTGCACCACTTCAACACAAATGTTTTAAATGCTGTTATGGCTTTTAAAATAATTGAAACATTTCAAAGGTTTTTGAAGCTTCTTCCACCACTCCAATACATTCTCTAATAAGAAATCAGTGGTGGCAGCTGTTTCCTCCACTCACTTTCAGGAACGAGTGGTAGAAGTCTTCCTATAGCAATAAATGAGTCATCTTAACACAGACGTGAAGGCAAGCCACAAAGCAGCAGCACACCTATTACTAAGGTTTTAATACAGGATTCCAGGTTCTCAGCATCTCCTCCTACCATTCAGAAATTAGAACAGCCCTGGTAAGCTTCATACAAATAAAGTATCTGGATGAAGCTCTTCCAATATAACTCACAAGTCCCCCAAAAATACAGAATTCAATGCTTTGCTAAAATAAATTACAGTAGCACTCAATCACACACCCGTGGCTTTTTGTTTTTGCTGGAAATAACCAGTTATAGTAAAGAGTTTCCTTAAGATGTAGAAACGAAACAGTTTTCTATAAACTTTTCTTAAGAATAATTTTGTCCCCACACCAATTCACTTTCACATGCAATACGGTTTGTTTTTTTTTTTCCCATTCAGAAAAATATCTGTGAGTTAAAAAACAGTCTATGACTAATGTGTGGTTAGGACCTCCAGTCCTAATAATACACAGAGCAACAAAACCAGAGGGGTACAAAGCATCCAATGCAGTTAGTACAAATCCTGCTGAATTCAGGTATCAAGTTAAGGGTGAGACAGCTCTTGCATCCAGTCAAACGGCATCTTTGGGACATTTTCCTTGAATTTCGCATGCCTTAATGACACTTTTAAGTTCATCCAGAGCATACAACATATCACAAGCCAGAAATCCAAAAATAACCCAGGATGTCTTTAATGTCTTTATCACTGTTTATTCCACCATTCCTAAGAGGAACCTATTCCCCAGGACCACTAAGAACCAGAGATGGCGTTTGACCATTGTCCTTAAAACACAGTATTTGTGGTGCTGTCAGATCAGTCCTGCTGAACTTTGCACTGGAAAAGACAATGGAAAAAAAGTAACTTGCCCTTAAGTTACAGCAAAAGTATCTTGGAATTTATTTGTATACAGAGTCCCTAGCCTTTGCTCCAGCTTACCACACTCCTCAACACAGCCATAGAGGACAATTCAGTAAACCAAGACAGGCAGGTTAGAGGTGCTCCAGAGACTAGTCCTCAGTTTCTCAGTCTACCGAGAGTCATTTGTTTCCTTGTAAGAGCAGTAAGTAAAGCACCACAGGTGATGCGACTGTCAGAAAAGAGCAGGGAAAATTCTGGTGGGCACAAGTTTTCACTTAAAGTAAGTTTCAAGTTTATATCCTTTGATTAGCCAATCCTGCACATTTTGATGAATCAGTAATCAGAACCAGCTTATGCTGAAATAAATAACAAAGTCCTGTGCTGCATCCTATCACAGAAGCGCATACTCATTTTCAAATGAGCTGACAACACAAGCCAATGGGACTCAACTCACAAAGCAGATATAGATAGGTGAAGAAGATGTTAAAGATGATCTGAAGAGAATACTTTACTTTCTATTGCTGAACAAAAGCCACTGACAAGGTTCTGTTATCCAGAAGAGATATGAGATAGTGACCAGACATGCTGTGTAACCCAACACTGAAATGCAGCACAGAAAGATTTTTGATCATTCTCAGATCCTAAGTATGGAAAAAGAATGAGGTGACAGTTCAGACTTTGCCCTTTCCTAAATCCTGGTCTTAGAAGCCTTCCTAATGAGGGTCAAAATATTACACAGAGTATACTGGGATACCAATTAGGGGGGAGAAAAAAGCCAAACCAAAACACACACAAATATCGCAAGCAAGTATTTGTCTGCTTTGATGTGCATGACCACCACCAGTACATTATCCATTTGCAAAATAATGCCTGCAAAATCCTTAACCTCTACCTCTAGATACACCATTTCCAACAGCAAACGATGAAAGCCTATCAAAGGATAGTATTTTTAAAAAATCTGTATCTCAAAGGATCCACAACACTGCAGATGTTTCTGCTAACCACAAATTTTGCCTCCACTAGTGGCTGAAGTCTTGGTCATTAAACATCATAAGTAACATCAGCAGCAGATCCACTGATTTCTTCTATAGTTAGGTTCCCTCCCCAATTTTGTTTGCACTAATCAAATCTCCAGAACACAACTTTCCTGGATCCACCACTGGCAGGACAAAGCAACAGCCAATCTTGACTGTCTGACTCTTAATTGAACCTCATTAGTTCATTTAGACTGCACAAATTATTTTTATGCTTACTTAGGCACTTGAAAATCTCTAAACTTACATAGGTAATCAACTTTCTCTATTCAAGCACACTAGCATTTATCAAGGGCTGCAGGGCTCAAGTTTACTCAGATACTGACAATTCTCACTTTCATCCAAGCCCAAGCAGTTAAGTTGCACTGTGAACCCACCTGGCAACCAGACAGAAGTGAGCCTATAAAGTAATCACTTCTCAGAGGTAAACTGATACTCTTTAGAAATATCATCACAATAGAAAAAAACTTAGAAAATATTCCACCTTCTTAAAAAGATATACACGTTATTTCACACATTTTCACCAGTCCAACTGAAAGAAGATTTGAAAAAAGTATTTCATGTGTTTCAGTGTTGCCCAGCTAGAACAACTGTAAAGTTTTCATAGAAGTCAGCATATCTCAAGATTCAATTTGAGATCTTAACAAAAAATTCCATGATGGCTTGCTGTATATTTTAGTGTCTCACACTGGCATGCAAGCTACGTGACTCCTTAATCGGATCCACTGGCAAATTCAGATCTCTTCACCGGCTGTCGTATACATTAACTGCCCGTTTGTCTTATGTCCATTTGTAGGCGACTAAGATTATCTCACAACAGTCAGCAGAGCATCTCATGTGAAAACAATCAAGGTGCACAAATTTTACTTCACATAAGTTTATTACTACCCTTTCATTACAAAGTATTTGTTTAGTAAAATCACTGCAATTTCCTATTGACTCAGTTTTTGGTTCAAGTTACTAATGTAAATACGGACTAAATCCACAACAATCAATGAATTTTCTTTTAGTTTTACAGTACTACAGAGAACAAAATTCATGCTTTTTAGTTACACATAGTTTCTAATTATCAGCACCACTGAAGCTTACAATGAAAGCTTGTTCCTAATACCGTATCATTTTATTAAAAAAAACCCAACTTGAATTAGATAATCCAAAACTTTTAAAAGAAACTATTTCCCCTGGAAAGAAGGGCTATACATTTTTTTTCTCCTGTATCATCTATCTCAACTAGCTTCCATCTCATCTGTTGACTGTGGATATACAAACCCTTTGCCAGTGCCTCTTTGTATTTCTCCTCTGTGACATTCAGGTTGTTCACGTAGGTGGCATGATGTTTGCTGTGGTGCAGCTGCATGATCTCTGCATTAATATGAGGTTCCAGAGCACCATAGTCATACGGCAAGTCAGGAAGAGTGTGCTTTTGCCTAGAGACCAAGCATCCCAATGGTGCTATCAACTTGGCACCGCTTCTAGAAGAGAAAAAACAGAAGTAATTAGTCTTATTCAGTACTTAGGCTTTACTGCTGAAACCATGACTGTTATGATCAGCTGCTATAAATACACAGGGTGATATCTTAGATAAAGAAGTCAAATGTCCATTTTTCCAGAGCTCAAAGCAAACACACTCTGTAGCTTAACTGCAGAGATGAATCCACATGAAGGTCACAGATCTAGGGCCATGCAATGTAAAGCTGCCATTTCTCAAATCCAGGCCCCCAAGCCACTGCAAAGAGTCACATGCCCTCCCAAGCATGTAGGCAAGGCAAAGGTGGGGAGTGGAAGGGAAAGCCAGCAGTAACACACTGACATTCAAAGCTTCACCTAATCTTCATTGATTAAAAATGGAAGCCAAGATGTTCCTGATAAGTTTCCCTACCTCACTACGCAAAAAGTCCCTGCATTGAAAAATAAAAAGGTTGAAAAACCTGGGCTCCCAGGACTGAACCTCTTTAGCGTTAATGTTCCTGTGCCAACACACATGCTTCCCTGTTCCTATGGCTGCTACTGGAAAAACCACACGCTGCGTGAGGATAGGGCAGCCGCATTGTCCAGCACAGAAAACCACGCAGGCTCTGGTTACCCTTCCCCGTTTTAACACCTTACACTTGTCATGAGACACGACAACGACCATGATAAAGGGAGAACCACTGGGCTGCGACGAAGGCTAAGTCCTGAGGCCCTTTTATGTTTCGCTGGTGACCTTGGCATAAAGCAGGGACAAACCAACAGCAAAAACCCTCGGGGCCCTGAAGAGAGGCCAAACGCGGCGACCCTGCCTAGCAAAGACGAGAGGATCTGGCAGTACCATGTCAAGCAACGAGAGCCCCTACGCGGAGGGCGAGGGCAGAACCTGGGAGGGCGAAAGGACAACCGCCAGCAGTCCCCCGGCCGCGCCGCTGCCCAGGCCGGCACCGAGCCCTGCGGAGCTGTCGGCAGCAGCGCGACCTCCCTCCTCCCGAAATGGCGGGGAGCCACTGAGGGGCAAGGAGGGGGCGACCCCACCGCCTTCCTCCTCCACTCCCACCCATCGCTCGGCCGCGGAGGACGAGGGCGGCCCGGCCGCCGCCTCACGCTGCGGGGCTCTGGCCGCCATTACGCTCCCCCACCCCACCGCGGCGCGGCTCTCACCTGCCCGCCGATGCGAGGCGGCACAACATGGCGGCTATCTCGCGGCCGGGCGCGCTACACCGACGGCGCAACCGCGTATCCGATCGCCCTCGGCGCCGCCCGCCGCGCCGGGCGGCGCCGAGGGCGGGCGAAGCTGAGGGGGCTGAGCTTCGCTCCCATGGAAGGTCGGTTGGCGTCGGGCCTTGCCCGCCTCAGCAGCTGAGGACGCGGACTAGCCTGAGAGGAGCCTCTACCAAGCAGAAAATTGCCTGCCAGGAGCCTCTGCCTGTTGAACGGCTGTTGGGCACCAGAGAGGATACAGCAGTACAAGACAGCTGTAGTAAGCTCTGAAAACCTGCCTGGCAAAGAAATGTTTCTGTCAGTTTACTGACCGGAGCAGCAGCACTTACAAATACCTTTTCAGCTATTTTGTCTACAACTTACTTTTTTTGGTTCATTTCTGTTCTTTTCCTCATTTTTGTGCGCATCTTGTTTCCCAACATCTGTTTTCCTCCTGGTAGCAATTCAACGGCCTTTAATGCTGATGAAAATCCTTCATTCCGGTACCTTAACCCCATCAGCTAAAATAATCGGTGTAGTTAGTGCAAATGAGTTCAAAGACACATTAAAAATTGGTTCTCCAGAAAAGGTCAGTGAGGGGAACTCTTCCCTCAGTGTTAGGAGGCACTCTGCAGACAAGACAAACATTAGGTAAAATTTTAATTGTATGGAAATAATCTCTGCTACCACAAAACCCTCAACCTTTCGGTTTTTGTCTTTTTAAATAAACACATATATTCTAAGATCTTACAGAACCCACATTTATCAGACTATAAAAACACGTTACAAAAATTCAGTAGGGGTTAGGTCTGAAAAACCTTCTTGAAAATAAACTACTTTATCTTGAAAATAAATTACCTTATCTTCGAAATTGCCAGGAAATCCACCTAGAGACCCCTATACAGGGAATCTCAGCCCACCGTGAGGCACAGTACAGTAGTGTGTGTCCATCCCCCCGCTCTTGAAGGACCCTAGAAAACCATGTTAATTTATTTTCAACTATCAGCCAGCGGTACTTTCCAGAAATCAGCAGTGAAAATAACTGCTTTATCAATAGATACGATAAAAGATGCATTGTCCCAAAATCAACAGGAGGTTTGGAAACAAGATTTTCCCTGAATGCTGAAAATCTATACATAAAGATTTAGGCAGTACCTAATTTTAAAGAGGAATATGTTGTATTTATTGGTGATCAATAAAATGTCATCATTTGTTAAAATGAACCAACTACATTCAGGATTGTTAAATGTCGTAATATAGGCATTGACAGCCAGGCAAGAACATGAATATTACTTGTTTTAGCATTTCTCTATGTATTACTATACTGCAATTCACTAATGCTTTGCAGTAAGTGTTCCAAGAAAGCAAGTCAACTATATGATGCATTTTGTTACTAACTGGTGCAGTTGTTGAGTTGCTTTCATTTTGAAAAAAGTCAAATAAAACACCCCAGCCTGCTTATTTAGAAGATACCCTCCAAGCAGAGAAAGACCTTGCCTTACAATTGTTCCTTCAACTAGTTAAGCTAACTTCTAGTCTGAGCATAGTTTGTATTTCTGATTTTAGCTCTTCAGCTAAGCTTTAATTTACTATTTAAAAATTAAGTACCACACACACTTGAGAAAATTAAAATCATCTTTATATGAGGTTTTAAGACATGAATGTCCTATACTAACAGATTTAAGTAGCAAGCTATCTCCACCTGAAATCTATGCTTTTTGTTAACCTTAGCACAATTAATAGCAATTACTGTAACTCTAAAGATATTTTACATCCTTCCGATTCCTTATATTAGGTGAAAAGATGTCTACCATTTTCTTGGCATGAGTTGCTTTCAGACTGAGATTTGAACCATGATCAGAGATTTCCCCACAAGGCTTTTTACCATCTATATTATCAGATAAAGCCATTGTTAAATCTATTATCAGCATTTTAAGCTTCTTACAAGTATTATATTCTACCATGTACAGGATCTGTACAGGGATAAACATATACACACGCTATGGATAATCAAGCAATATGACACTAAAACCAAATATAGTATCACCAGCAACTACAAATCTAGATCACCATCAGGGATTTTTGTTAACTAGAAATTACTTTGGTGCCAGATGCTGGTACTTCTTTGTATAGATACTTGTCACTTCCCTTTCATGCATTCAACTAATAATTACTATTCTTCAGGCAATGAGGGCTAAGGTAACAAAGAACAACCAGGTATCACTAATGGAATTTACGCTTCCAGTGACAACTACTAAGTGGCTTTAATACATTGAAGTGAACCCTATGATATTAAAATAGCAGTGGTACATGGACTAGCATGTCTCACATAGATGACACTAGCTAGTAGTATTGCAATTACATCCATTTGTCTCGGACAATACTACTGCAGATGCTAATGCTCATGTAATAGGCCACTTAAACATGGTACCACAGAAACCCTTCTATAGTCTAGGAATTTATTATAACTGTGTAAGTTTGAAACAAATTCAAGTATGTCCTAGAACTTTGGAGAAATACTGCCTTCAAACAAGAGTCTCGCTATTTCCAGTGAATTGCAAAGCTATAAGCTGTTTACTATTGTTTTAGTGGCTACATGAGATAATTTTATTAGTTATCTGGTAATTACAAGATTCACAGGTAGAAAAATGTTGAAACTGGACTTAAGTGTACCCAAAAGTATACTGCTAAGTACTTCTATTTTCCCTTTGAACAGTGCTTAAAAGCCAGTGCTTTTCCACCTCCTTGCTTATGTGCTACCATCACTAAACTAGTAGATAGAAAATAATCACAAGAAATTCAGGTTCTGAGAAATTCATAACTCCTTGCTACTGAACAATAGAAGTATGCTCAATTAAAGGTAATTTTTCATTCTCTGCACCTGTTAGGAAGTCAGTAGGCATTTAAAAACAACAGGAGTTACACCTGGTTTCAGAGGCTGAATTACTAACTCAAAGTTTTTTGATTTGTGTATGTACCTGTTGGATACTTCTAGCTCTTTTTTTTTTTTTTAATCTTTATAAAAGCCAGGTTCCAACTATAAGGTTTACTTTTATTAACTTTTTCCTTTTTTCTTTTTTTTTTTTCCTCCTTATCTGCCAGTAAGGACAAAATCTGTAGAATAAGTGCTATCAGGTTGGCCTGAAATTAGTATGATAGTGCACACCTGTAACTTCAGGTATTTGGCATAAGCTGTATCAGACAGGATCGACACAGGAACAAATTCAATAAAAAAAGCAAGTACTGTAAATACACTGCATACAAATAAGCTATGTAAGCCAATGCAGAACAATGAGGAAATTACATTATTAAAAGTTTTTATTTAGGTTTGGTCAGTACAGGTAAGATAATATTGGAGTCACAGAGCAATATGCATAAACAGGATACAACAGTTCTTAAAAACTGAGTAACTATGCACACAATTCATAAACATTCGGTCACCTAAGGAGAAAATGCACAGATGTATGGTGGGAAAAACTGTAATTAACACTGAAACTACTACAGGACTCCTTCAGTAAGTCCCTCTTTTAGTGATAAAACTACTGTACTGGGCAAACTTGGCAGTCATAAACCCACAGCTATTATGACAAATCTTGAAGGTGGTGTAAGTATAACAGTATGAGTAAGAATGCCCTTACACAGCACAGGTTCTAGATATACACAGATTTGTACAGACATCATTTATGTTATACTTTATGGAAATAATTTCCATTTCAACTTCACATTAACTCATATAAAAATAACTTGAGCTACACAAACGTCCTTTTAGCAACATTCAACGTAATTAACTGTTAAAATTTCCAAAGTGGCAGAGGTATTGAAGCAAAAAGAAACCCACAAAAAGGCAAAATTGTGACAAGTATGCACTAATTTAAACGGCTTCTGGACAGCATCCTCTCCCAATTTAAATGACACTGTATAAAAATGTTGCAGAAAAACGTTACAAAACTGAACCCTGCACATTTACACTGGAGTCCAAACCATTCTGGACATGACGAGAACCCACAGTTCTGTTACCTTTCATGCTCACTGTTTTCTCCTCTTGAGGATCATGATTGGAGTCTGTGTCATTTGAGTGGTGAGTGAGAGAGTTTTCACTGCCAGTGGGAGAGTCTACACTTTCATACCCAGTACTGAGCTGGTTTATGTAGCTACCACCTCCTCTACCAGTTCTATCTTCAGAGTGGTTGGACAGCTTATTACCATTCCCTGGAGAAGCCGGGAAGTCATCTTCCGTGCCGCTACCCTCCCTATAAAATCCAGGCCCAGACGTCCGCTGATGGGAGGAGCTACCATTGCTTGGTCCGTTTGCCAGGCGGCTGCAGTCTTTACCCACAGCCTCTCCCTGGTCTGTGGGCTCAGAAGATGGAGTCCTGCTGGTACCTGGGTTGGAGGCCTGGGACTGCTGCTGCTGGTACTGCGCCAACTGCTGGCGAGTCTCCTTCAACTGCTGCTGAAGAACTAGAATGGTACTCTGCATACCCTCTACCTCCTCATCAAGCTGGATGATGAAGTCATTCAACTCTATATAAAGAAAACACATTTGTTGCAAACACTTAATAGTCCATATATAGCTTGAATCTCAAGACAAAAAAATTAAAACCCTGTAACTCAACATTTTATGCTGTGATTTTTCAACAGACTATTGTTCAGCCATCAGGTATGCACTGGTTTTGATATTCTGCCTCTGAAGGAGGAAATGCTTAACTATTATCTACATACTTGTTATACTGCTACTCAGAATATATGAGAAATATAGGAGAAGAAATTAGTTTCTGGGCAAGAAATGAGGATATCTGGAAAACAGCTCAATTCCAACAATTGATATTTTGCAAGTAGATCCTCATGTATCTACTTTTACTCAAGTATAAAACCTCAGCAGAAATACTGTAAAAGTGCCCATGAACCACATCTGTATATAATACATCTGTATAATTACAAAAGCCTACTCAGTGACAAAACAAAGATTTTAGGCACATTTCAAGGAAATTTCAGCTCTTACTGCTCTTAATCCTTGAAATCCTGCATAACGGGACACTAAAAGAAAGACTTTCTTACCAAAAAAACCTGCTAACTAATTCCACAGGGTGTTTTATTACTTATGTACCAAGAAAAAGGATTTTACAATTAAATTGCATTTTGGAGCAAAACAAATTTGACCTGAAAACAGTGAAAGAAATACTGAATCCCTTAGTCTTCAATTCAACTGCATCATTGATATGATGGAGCAAATAAAATGCAGACTGCTTATTATTGTAAAAATTCATAAAATTAAAGTGTTCTTGCTGCTATGGAAAAAAAATCATTAGGAAAACTGATATTGCAGGATTATTATAGTCTTTGTTCATATGGAGAAAGAAGCAATAGGGGCTAAGAAAACACCTCAGTTCTGGAGCTTACTTTACTATACTGCATTCAAGAGCAGAAATCTTTAAAGAATGTCCATGCTTGCTTCAATTATGAACTTGATAAATTCAGATGAAGTGCATTATCGAAATAGTATTTAAGAAGCAACAGGGTAACTATTCCAACAACATGTAATTACAGAAAGAATAATTTACCTTAAGAATTCTAGTTATTGTATATTATTTTATACTGCTACTTTCTCAAAAATATGATCCTATGGCCAGGAGGGGAATCCTTAAAAATACAGGATATGTCAGACTTGGATAATGCCAAATCAAGTCTGTGCTATCTTATGGACTTCAGTTATAAAACAAAACATATCGAGCTTTATGTGTCTAAATAGCTCATGTCCCAAGACTTACTGTAATAATCGGATAATCTACTCTGTAACATTCTGCCAAAAAAACACTGATTCTATGCAGAACTCTCAACTGAAGATTTTTTGAATTTGCATTTTCCCCTCCATTTAAATTATGCAAGAGGTCAGAGTTTATAGGTAATTTCAATTTAGGTTTACAATGCTGTAAAATTTGGACTGTGAATGCAATAATGAGGTATTTTTGTTCATCTGAGTTACCTAAACAAAAAAAAATATCTATTTTTATACTTAGGCATTGTTAAAAAGTTGTTGATTTCTTAAAATCAATTTCAAAATGAGTCAGAGTTAACAAGCATTCTGTTCTCAGTGCATGCTTAGCTTCATGCAACGTTAACAGCTTTCATCTTACCAATTCACCAACAATGTGTGCAGTCTAAACATTCCCTATTAAATAGCAAGACCTACAGTACGAAATCTGGCAATTTCAAATTCAAACACTGCATTACTGGAGCTGCAAATCCCATCAGTCCCCCAAAGTTAAGTGTGGTGTTTTGTTTTTTTGTTTGGTTTTTTTTTTTTTTTTTTAAAAAAAAAAAAAAAAGACTACCAGTGAAGACTTACAATTGTCATATTTTACTCAATATTGCCTTTTCATTCTGGCAAAGATGGTTTTACAGTACGTGTATCATCAGGCAATGAAACTAGCAGAAGTGCAAGGCATCTTCCATTTTCTTAAAAAAACCCCTTACCATCCTGACTGCTTTTAAGTTCCTCACTATATTTCTTCTGTAAAGCCAACTCTGCCTCAAGCTGTGCAATACGTCCTTGGGACAGCTGCCTTCCAAGCTCTTGATTCTCCTGGATAAGCATTCGACACTTCGCCATTAACTTTTTGCCTGTTTGGCTGCAAAGGAAAGAGCCATCTATCACAAAATGAATATAAAACCTTCAGTAATCTTCCTCAATCACAATTACAGACAAAAAGGAGATGCAATTTCTGCATGTCACAATTCAAGGAACATTATGCCTCAACATAATTGTCATAGCAGAAAGTCTCCCTATAGTTACCACGTGCTGTTCCAACGCCAGTTGATCTTCTGTCGCTGTCCCATAAAGTGGAAGGCAAGTTTTATTACTGCAAATACGAATAAGCATATTGTTCTTTTTTTGATACCAACATCTGGATTATCAGTATGCACAATCTTGCATGTGCTAATTCTCAATGGAGTTAAATATTTGATTAAAGATGTGCCTTGTAATTCAGAAGATCAAGCACCGCATAAAAATTATACGTGTAAACTGAATTATAAACAAAAACCTTCTTCATTTATTGTGCTAGTAAAATTTAATATTTAAATTTGGGTGAAGAGAAGAAAGTTGCTTGGGGTAGAATATTAAATCCCATGTTCATTTTTCATAGTGACATCCATTTTCCTTTAAGAGGCTTAGACATTTTTTTGAATGCTGTCCAGGTACTCGTTTAAAAAATTAGATGTCTGTTTTTCAACTCAGTTTATATATTTGACAGTAATGTACACAGTCTGTTTCATGATTTCTATGGTCAGCTTTTCCTAAGCACATCTTGCATGGTGAGGAGAAAGTAAAATGTAGTTAAAAATTGGTAGGAAATTAAAGGAAGGAGTATATTATTAATCTACTTCCTTTAGAAGGACAGATTTCAGATGATGAGTAATGATCATTAAGATGTCCAGTTTCTGAAAGAAATGGGAAACACGCAGGAAAAACATATTTTGAACTGACAAGATTTTCTTTACTAAATGGGTAACATCACACATCTTTAATCTTCAATATAAAAATTGCATTGTAAAGCATTATAGGAAGTAGTATGCAAATTAATATATAGGCAATACAGCTGACTCCATAAAAGAGAAGAATTAAAGTCCTTTAAGACTCTTGGTCTGCCAAAGTCAGGATAGCAACCACAAACAGTTCTCCTTTTAATAGGCTCAGCAACATTATGAAGCTGTCCTCTTCTCTACAAAAGTGTAAGCTCTGCCAAAGAAAAAAAAAAAAAAAACCCAAAAAAACCAACCCAAACTTGAACAGGTTTATTGTGAACTCAATGGCAGGACTTGCATTACTTTTCAAGACCAAGAAGGTCATTGAATTTTTTGTTTGTTTGCTTTTAAACAAGTGACAAAGATTGAAAGAAATTTTGAGGATTGAAAAAGTAGAACAAGAAATTTCTGCTACAATTCACAGCCACGGTTCTCTCCTGCAACCGAAATACCCAACCGAAAGAATTTAAAATAATAATTTCCTTATCAACTACCTTTTAAGCATTCAAGCCTTAGTCAACTTTTAAGTTCTGCCAACTCTGCCCCATTTAACATTTTCCAACTGACTGTCCCAAATCTTTCAGATGGGCTGCTCCAGAAGGAATCTGGCTGTGTAAAGTCCTGGAAGCCTGAAACTCTGCTAAAGGCAGCAACCCGTTTTCTTTCTTGATGTGATGTCCAATGCCAGGTCCTTGAAGTTTAAATTGTGCTGACCTAATACAGTCCCAGGCGCACACTTAAGATGCAAGTTTCCTTAGAGATGTTCATTCTGTGTAAAGCAGGACCACTTTGGAGATAACCAATGTGACATATCCCAAAAGTTACTAGGCAGACATGCAATGATTTTTAGCCATTTGCAAATTCCTGTTACGGTATTCATGACTACAAGTTGAAGAAGTTCACAGTGCTTAAGTCATTTAATGCTCTTCTCTTCACAAAACAATGTCAACTGTAGAATTAGCAAGTACCAGTTACCTTGGAATTGGGACAATTTTAGAATCCCATTAATTTCTTCATGTTAATTCCTGCCAAAATGCAAAATATTTATTACCTGTATAGAAATTTGCATAGTTACCTATAATGCTATTTCTTCCCAACAAATTTTTCCAGATGTTCTGAACTAGTATGGCACCAAGTAACCTCCCGTGGCAATTTATAAAAAAGACAACACATGCAAGAATATAAAATCCAGTAACTATTAAGATAACTCCTATTAGCTGTAAAACTAAGTTTGGAATTTTTTCACAAATCCTCTTGAACACACATGCAACAGAACCTGTAAGAATATAAGTGGTTAAATTTCGGAAGACTAGTGTTTGTTGTACTAGGCTTACTGCAAATGACATTTCTATTAATTTTTAATCCAAGTGTATACTCTGTGTTTAATGATGGTTGAAATAGCTTAGCATAGCCATTCCTTTGATTACATGCCCTTTTATTTCTCCCTCCAGACATCAGCAACGATTATGCTGTACACCCTTATCTACGGTTAAGGCCCAGAACTAATACCGCTTAGGGCTGCAGTGAACACATTGCCCTAAGAACACCAGTTAGTGATCTGAATCAGAGCATCACCTCTTCCAAAAACTAAGTCAGATGCCGTGAAATAAGAGTAGTTGCATACAAGGATGGACAATTAGAGCAATTAAAAGGGGGGGAATGAAAAAAATCCTATAAATACTTTACATGAGTCATCATTTCTTTACCTTTCCAGAAATAAAAATCAGTAACATCTTAACCCAGTTAACGAAGACAGCCTCAATTATTTACCAGGAAATAACTCTAATTTTCTGTATTTCAGCTGCTGCATATATTAATTATGCACATTCACACCACTGACTTAAAATTGTATGATGCATATTAGGGTACATTGTAGCTACAGAAATAACAAAATTGTCTTTTGATACTTTTGCTTGAAAGAAGGTGGTAAGTTACTTGTCTCTCCTCAGTTGTACCCACGCATTTAGAGCCTGAGAAAACAACCAACCTGTATCTAATGTATTAAATAATTTTCTGAACTCCAAGTTAAACAAGCAACTTGCACGGCATGCCTCTATCCGCACATTATAGTGAGCTTTACAAATGGCTTGGTAACATGTTAACAATTTATTAATGCAAGTCTTACCTCTGTTTTGATGCTAGATCATTAAAATCTTAGATACTGCTATAGTAAAATCATTCCAGATGTATCCCTTTTAAAAAGGTAAAGTTTTTCTGTAGGTTTTTCTTTTGCTGTTAAGTCATTACTCATGCAAAAAAAATAAACCTGCGAAGTACACTACTCTTCGATCCCATATCATCTGAAGCACAAACAGTTAAGATACTTCTGAGTTAATATACTTCTGAGTTAAAAAATACGCAATGCCATCTTAATAAAAGTCATCAAAACAGTTAGAATACATCACCTTCTGTGTCAGCTGGATACCTTTTTTTTTTTTTAATTTAAAATTGAATTTTCTAGGATCAGACTGAGTCATAAAATGTTGCCCAACTGTTTTGAAAATAAAAATCTCAGATTACTAAATAGAACTCAATTCGCTAAGGAAAAAAATAAACACATAAATGCTATATCAAATCTGTATTTCGCTTTACACACCTCAGACATGCACTCCCACCTGTCCCGGATTGCTACTCTTACAAGTAACTTGGGACAACAGAACAGAGGCATCAATAGAGTAGCAAAGGCTCCTTCACTGATTCCACCGAGGAAAATGCATGCATTTACGTTTTTTTGGTTTGTTAAAATACTGACTTTGTTTTCAGAGAACGAGACAATGCAGAAATAACAACCTGTTCAATTCTCGTTCATCCCAGGAGTTTCACAATACAACAGTATAACCAGCAGTGTTCCTTGAACTATGTATTACAACTATTTCAAGGCACATTTTATATAGAAGTGCAATACAAAAAAACCCCAGGTGTACAAAGGAATAAAAACACCCCACCAACACTGAAGACAGATGCCATCGTGTGCCTTCTGTATTGAGCATTTGAAATCAGTTCTTAGTATAGAAGATTGAAAAATTCTCATTTCTGCATGTAAACATGCAGCGAAATACTTATCACAACCAGTTTTTCTTATACATGCTAGTTGTGATCAAATATATATTGCTTCCAACAATTTTAAACCTGCAATTAGATAGAACGTACATTTTCGTACAGTCCTAATTTTGAGGCGTCCACAGTATTACCAACCATCCAGAAAACAGTTCATTATTTAGCAACATTGACTTAAGGCTCCGTCAAGTGCTAGAGAGCCCAAAGGCTAAACAGTCAAATGTGTACACTACCACTGTTGTGATATCAAATAGCACTCTCACGGCTATTCAAAACTGGTTAGCAAGTAAACTCTTTAACGCAAAATTCACCTCATCGAGTTTTGACCCAGCAGTTCAGTGAACAAGCAGGAAGTCCACAGTCTTATTGGCAAAACTGACTTACAGTGTCTCTAAGTCACTAGGCTCAAGGTTAAGAGCGAAGCATATTCCACTTCTACATTTTACGGGAATTTTACATGTTCAATTCATGATTTATAATCTCTAGGTTCTCTCTCCTCCAAACTGTCTGTAGACACAGTGTGCCACAGACTTAAGACTTCTGTTTCTCCCTCTATTTTCTTCAAATAGAACAATTTTGCAAATGTCTACATGTTCTAGAAAAGATTTTTTTTCGAAGATGGCCATTTCTTCAGAATAGTCCGACGCCGTCAGGCCTCTGAAGCAAAGGGGGAGAAAAAAGCTGAAACACAAGGTTCATCTGGTAAGTTTTACATTAAGCATTACAAGCTGGACAGTATAAAAATGTGGCTTTTGCCTCAAAACGTCTGAGTCTTGGTGTGGAAACGAGTACTTGGCTGTCCCACCATAGCATTCTCGTAGTGGGACTGTCAGGGAAGTCTTGACTGGGGAGTATTTGTTTTGTTTACCTATCAGGCGTAAATTTCCAGGCACTCAGTTCATTTTGGGCTTGTTCCAGTTTGTCTTTAGTCTGTTCCAGTTCACCTTTCATTTTTAGGAAAAACAAGTTGATGGCTGGGTCCACCATTGTTGATCTCAGTTGGGCAACACTAGGCTGCTGGACTTGCTTGAGGTACTGAATCTGATTCTGCATAAAATAAGAAAAAAGACTGTTATTTATACAATATTAAATAAAACTTTAAAGTCATTTATATACAAATAAAAACAGTTATTTCAAAGATAACATCGAGGAAGCTTGCCTTCTTTCAACACTGTAACCTGAAAAAGGCAGGATAAAAATCACTTTTGCCCACCTGCACCCTATCAATGTGCGTATTCACCCAATCCCCCATCCTATCACCTGCCAAGCTTAAACTTTCAAGGCCAATTTTTTTTCCCCTCTCTCTGCTTCAAATTGTTTTCTACATGTCAGTTTACATTTACCAAAGCAATGATCGGAGCATTATAATTCTTCCTTTCTTTTATATCTGCCTGTAGTCTTTTTTTTGGGGGGGAAAAAAGTATATACAAAGAGTTATCTGCTTAAAACAGATCGCTAATTTCCATGTAACTTCAGTAAAAGTTATTATGGAACATTACAGCTAATATTAATACATAATATTTTTAAACAACTACTAAAAAAGTTTTTACAAACGTTTAAGTTTCTTGCGATAGGCACTTATGATGCAAGTTTGCATGTTTATTTTTTAAACAAAATAATTTAGAAATATTAATATCAGCTGAACAGATTTTGGTTGGATTTGATTCTCTTGCAATAACCACAACCCAAAAGATCTACCATGTTATAATTTCTAACCCAGAAGACTTACAATACAATCAAAATTTCAGAAGGAGTAACTGTGAGAGGATTCCTTTTAAATACAGCATTCATTAGTCAAAACTTGTATGTATTTAAATAGGATTAATGTTTTTGAAAGTTTCTTGTATTTTAATCCCATCACAACAATCTTAAAATGTACTAAACAGTACATGTTTAGAATCCAGCTAATCACTAAAATCACATCAGCCTACACAGAGAGTGTTCATTCTTAAGTTCAATTTATTATGCTCCCTGTATCATACACATTTCTTCATCAGCAAGAGGTGAACAAAATTACATGAGATTAAAAAACAAACATTAATTGAAAGTCGGGAGTTTTGCCTCCTGCTGCACACACAACCCTGCAATCAGACTTCATAGCAACAGAACTTCACTGACAAACAGTACAAGGCATCACCAGCAAAATCCCTCCGCACTTTGCTTTACTTGGGACAAGCAGCACAGCCAAAAGCACTGTCAGTTTAACCACTGGGATCGAGTGCACCCTCAGCAAGTTTGCAGGTGACACCAAGCTGAGTGGTGCAGTCAACACACCTGAGCGATGAGATGTCATCCAGAGGGACCTGGACAAGCTCAAGAAGTGGGCCCATGTGAACCTCATGACGTTCAACAAGGCCAAGTGCAGCGTCCTGTACCTGGGTCGGGGCAACCCCCAGTATCAATACAGGCTGGGGGATGAAGGGATTGAGAGCAGCCCTGCCAAGAAGGACGTGGGGATACTGCTAGACGAAAAGCTGCACATGAGCCAGCAATGTGCACTTGCAGCCCAGAAGCCAACTGTATCCTGGGCTGCATCAAAGGAAGCGTGGCCAGCAGGTCAAGGGAGGTGATTCTGCCCCTTTACTCTGCTCTTGTGAGATCCCACCTGCAGTACTGCGTCCGGCTCTGGAACGCTCAGCACAAGAAAGACATGGAGCAGGTCTAGAGGAGGGCCACAAAAATGATCAGGGGCATGGAATGCCTCTCCTATGAGGACAGGCTGAGAGGGTTGGGGTTATTCAGCCTGGAGAAGAGAAGGCTTCGGGGAGACCTTATCGTGGCCTTTCAGAAAGATGGGGACAGACTTTTTAGCAGGGCCTGTTGTGATAGGACAAGGGGTAATGGTTTTAAACTAAAAGAGGGTAGATTTAGACTAGATATAAGGAAGAAATTTTTCACAATGAGGGTGGTGAAACACTGGAACAGGTTGCCCAGAGAGGTGGTAGATGCCCCATCCCTGGAAACATTCAAGGTCAGGTTGGAAGGGGCTCTGAGCAACCTGATCTAGTTGAAGATGCCCCTGCTCATTGCAGGGGCGTTGGACTAGATGACCTTTAAAGGTCCCTTCCAAACCAAACTATTGTATGATTCTGAAATTTTCCTGTATATAGTTACTGTGTTACGGGGTCTTTACGCAGCAATGGTGAAGAGAAAGTGTAAGTACAAACGTTTAATTTACCTTAAAAATGTGCAGTGGTGACCTCAGTCACTTCTTGATTGAGGACAACATATGTTTTAATTTATTTATTGTTAAGTAGCAACAATTCTTGCATTTTATTTCAACTAAGTGATTTCAAAGTTATTGAAATAACTGAAATATTTCCATTGACTTCACATTAATCTGATATGATCAAAATAAAAATATTTAGCTACTTACAAAAAAAAATTGAAAGAATCATCATATTTTAAGTTTCAAATAGACAAACTTTTCTGTGTCCAGAAAGAAATATAGATAAATAAAGCACTGCATTAAAATATTTTCAAGAAATAAAGGACTCAAGAACCCACTTACAAGCATTACTTAGAAACAGAAAGTCCAAATTAAGATTATCCTAACATTTCTTAGATGGCATTTTACCCCCACAGGTCCTTTGCCTCACTGAATGCACAAAATGTTGCTCACTGAATAAAGATCAATCTAATTTATTGTTATTGATATATCTTTTCTATCCACTCAACTTTTTGACGCTTGCACTACTGGAAGTATTTCAACAACCTGTCAATTCTTTGTGAGGGCTAGCTCTAGTAGAGGGTGAAATGGCTAGTTTAACAGATGTCTGCACACATACAGACACTCCAGCTGGCAACGTATTCCAGGAATATAATTATGCTACAGCAACATGGTTCCCAACCTATTTTTAGACAGGCATCATTGATGAAAAAAAAAGACCACGTTCCTTGTCTTACCTAGGCCCAACTCCCTCCCTCTTCTACTGCCAGTCTAAGAACTGTAACATATTCCTTGGATGAGTAGCACAAAGAATTGCCGCCACCTGCTCCTCACTCATGCCAGAAATGCACTAAAACACTCAAGAGGACCCAGCTGATTCTGTGCAATGTCAGTTACTTAACAGTCTCATGTGGGTATCTCTACCTTATGCTCCTAGGCCAACCAGAGAGCACTTGCATAAGCTCCACATAACACCTCAGCTGTCATTCCTAAAACAGTAGCATAGAAAGAATTTACTTACTTGAGCTGAACAACCCTTGCTCATTCCCTCCCCAAACTTAAAGACCCCATTTTTCCAACTCAAATTTTCTCCATGCCTCCACCAGTGCTTTCTCCAGTTGTAACTTCACAGTTCTCACCTGTCAGGCTTTTCATCCACCCAGATCTAGCAACCTTTCCCCAATATGACCTGCTCCCAAAGCAAGCCCATACCTCTTAACCCTTCTGCCTACTTCCTTATTCCATTCTTCTTCCTGCTTAGCCAGTCCAAGCCCCTCCCTCTAACCACTCCTCTGGTATGTCTCTCCTCCCGTTGATATTCCAGGTAGTAAGGGGTGGGGAGCAGAAGACTTTGCCTGCATTCAGGACCAACTTCAGATTAGAGCTGAATATACAGGAATAGTCATGTCCAATGCCAGAGCCCAGGACGTATCCACTCTAACACCTGAAACACCCACTGGCTGTTCATATTCCCAAATGTGAAAGCACACACTAGCTAGTATTTTTCAAAAGCCCGTCAGATGGACAAATAGGGATGAATTTTCGCAAACAGAATAAAAACCTTGGTATCAGCTTTCCCTCTGCTCTAACCCAAGGCAGGAGAACACTGAAAGTAGTCTATTTAGAGGACATCAGGCTGTGTGGGGTTTTGTTTGGGTGGATTTTTTTTTTTTTTTAAGACAGACAATAACATTTTCAACCCCTCTGCTTCTCACATATTCTTCAAAACAGTTGAATCCTTTCAGCTGAAGTTGTCCAAAGACATCCCCAAAGAACAGACCCTCTGACATGAAGAATTTAACAGAACAGAATACAGGTGCTTAACAGAAAATGTAAGCAATCTAAATAAGTACAACTATACATCCTTCTTATAGAGAAGGAGTAGGAGGGAAGAAACTGTATAATGAAGAAGAGATAAAACACAACAGAGCTGTAACTTAAACCACAAGTAGGTTAAGAGTAATGACTATTTAGGTACTATAGTCCAACTGCACCCACAAGAAGCTTCCACTCATTGTTATCTGTTCCATGGAAAACCTATTTCAGCAAGTAGCAAGTATTTCCAAATGCCTTTCTGCTTATTAACCTACAGTAGCTGTGCAGTAGCTTGGGAGGGGGTTAAGGCCTTCCCCTGAAGTTGCAATAAATTCATCACCACCTCTGCCAGAAATAAAGCTTGATGTAGAAACAGTAGCCAATACCTCAACCTGCACTTCCCTAACAGCAGCAACCCCTTTTAGGGGGTTGTTTCTGCTAGGGGAAAGGTAGCTCAAGGCTGCTGCTGACAATAGGGCACATGAGGTATTGAACACCTAAACGTCAATCTAGTCCTTTCATTAGCCACCCTAGACTATACAGAATAAGTCTGCAACACCAGTCAGACTCTCAGTAAGCTCCTAGCTCAAAAGAAACCCATGTATTCTGCTGCTAGACTCGGCACAGAGCACAAGAATGGAGCTATACACTCAACTACCATCTTGTTTCTTCAACAAGTACTGAAACAGAATCAGGACAATGATTTTGCTACTCCTACTCTGACATGTACACCTATACTTTCGAGACGATGACTGGTGACTTTTATAAGCTGAAGTAGGTTTTGTTGTTTTTTATCTTTTTAAAAGAAGGGTACAAATTAAAACAGCAACTAAGACAAAGTCTATCACACCTTATTTTAAAACAGAGCTAGTATACTTTAACTAGCAAAATGTTTTACGCATCAATAATCAGAAAACTCACTTATGTCTTTGTCAACTATTACCATTTGAACATGGTATAGTATTTTTAAGTTTTTATCCATTTAAATTTGCAAGACCTGAATGTGATATGTTTGTAAGTATAAAACATGTCCAAAAATACATTAAGAGTAATATGAACAGTAAGTATTATATGGTAAATATTCGTCTGCAGTTTTCAAGAAGCTTGACACCATTGATGTTCAGTCTTTCTAATTAAGATGTGACAGGAAACATTGAAGGTTTACATATAAATAACTGTCACTGGTACATTTTACCTGTAAATATGGATTATAAAACATTGTTAACTATGCTAAAAATAGAAGTTATTTTATGGACTAATAACTTATCATATGGTGAATAGTTTTTGTTCATTTATGAAATGATTTAGCAACCTATAGCTTAGCTTTGCATCTCATCAAACATGATTTATTTTGCTACTGTTACTTTACTGGAAAAATACTATCTAATAATACAAAGCCAAGTAGTCCTCCAGAACTTCTTGAAACTATGTACATTTAAACTTGGAAACACTTCAAGGTGCCAATGCCTCTATTACAGCTTTTACCCCCCCTTCTTCAAGGATGCATCTTCCTACCTATAAGCCACCTGGGGGTAGGGGTGGGGCGTTTGGTTTTTGTTTCTTTTTGGTGCATTGCATCGTGTTCCCCCCCCCCCTTTTTTTTTCAAGTACACTGAAATCAATAAAAGCTCTTCAGAAGTTCTTCTACACAGATATTCCGGAAAGCCTATGCATCACAACTATAAACATCTATAACAAAATACAGCCAAAAATCCTATAGTCTTCATGATCTTGTCAAAACTCATAGTCTTAAATACTTGAAATTTTTGTCTAACTTATTCTTTTAGAAATAGGGAGGAAGAAAGGTAAAAATAGTACACACAAATTTGGTTTTGGTGAAAAGCTTACATTTCTTTTTATTTTTTTTTTTAGTATTTATTGCTTCAGCTATATGCTCAGAAGTTCAAAAGAAAAAAGCTCCTATTACTGCTGTTCCTCACAGCAGAATTTATCAGTAAAACTAACAAAAGAAGCAGGATCAATATAGTAGTCTTACTACTAGGGAAGTCTTGCAGTATAGTACCAGAACAGATCTTCATTAGCATCCTGGGCTGCCTTAGGAGGAGTGCTGCCAACAGGTCGAGGGAGGTGATCCTTCCTCTCCGCTCGGCACTGGTGAGACATCTGAAGTACTGGGTCCAGTTCTGGGCTCCCCAGAACAAGAGAGACATGGACATATTAGGGTGAGGCCAACGAAGGGCCATGAAGATGATTAAGGGGTTGGAGCATCTGACATACAAGCAGAGGCTGTTCAGCCTGGAGAAGAGAAGGCTCAGGGGGATCTTATCAGTGTGCATAAATACCTGATGGGGGGAGTAAAGAAGGCGGAGCCAGGCTCTTCTCAGTGGTGCCCACTGAAAGCACAGAAGGCAATGGACACAAATTGAAGCACAGGGAATTCCATTTAAACATAAGTAAATGCTTTTTGCTGTGAGGGTGCTTGAACACTAGCACAGGTCACCCAGAGAGGTTTTGGAGTCTCCACTCTAGGAGACACTCAAAACCCAACTGTGCACAGTCCCTTCCAACCTCAGTGATTCTGTGACTCATTTTTTGCCACTGCAAAGTAAACTTTACCCCCTTGTTTTTTCTTTTCATACCAGTGCTTACTACAAACTAAAGTCATTTTATGGTCTTAAAGGCAGTGAAAATAATGTGTACAGAGTTAAGCATCACACTACTATACCTGACAGCTCTGAAAACCTACAGGAAAAAAGAAAGGAAGGCTAGAAGAAAATAACAGAGGAAAGCTACAAGTTATTAGTTTTGCACAGAGCTTGTATTTTTCATAAAAGAAGCTCTCAGGAGTATGTTACACAAACTAGCAGTAAGAAGTTTTTTTACAATCTTCTCTCAGGAACTGCCAAATTAAAGCAGCAGGTGAAAATTATGTTAAGAAGGTAATCCAAAAAAAGATCAAAAGTCCAAAAGTGACAGAAAGTAGTTTCAAGAAACCAAAATGAAACACAGAAGAAAAAGTCACAGAAAGCCCACAGAAATAAAGGAGAGAGAAACAGAAACAACCACAAAAAAGGTATTCAGTACAAAGAACATTACAAACCCCAAGAAGCAGATCTGCCAAATTTCAAAAGCCCTGCCTCTGAAAAAGTCAGTAGCTCTTTCCCCTACCTAGCCAAATGGATGCAGAAGCTTACAAATACCTTGTTATCCAAATCCAATGTAAATATCAGCCTAAAACCTCCTAAATGAAACTTGGTAAACTCAATCTATCCTTACGTTTCAATTTGTTCCTGCATCCAGTGATAGTCAGAAGTAACATTTTTGGTAAATATGCACAGTTGATAAATGCTAGAAGAAAGTAAGCACAGCTCATGCAAGGATTAGCTTGGTTCTGAAGCAAAAGTCCTTCCAAGCACAACTGCTGCTGAAAAATCAACTGAAATAACCAATATTAAAAAAGCAAACTTTAAGGAATTATCTTTACTAGGTTCAGTGAAAATTTAAGTGCCCTGCCATTTCTTTCAGCACAGAAAATGGGATGCCATAGATATACAAAAAACATAGCACATGGGTACTGGCTCAAAAGCTGATATTCCTGTAACAGTCTGAAAACACTTATCCTCTCTAAATACTTACAGTACACTCTTGCATCTCCTGTTCCTTAGTTGCCAGCCTCATCACCAGAATATTTTCTCTTCGGGCAGACTCTTGCTGTTGCTGTTTCAGCTTCTCTTCAGATTCTCTCAATCCCGTCACATCATTAGCTAATACAAGTAATAAAACACAAAAAGCACATGTTTTATAGCATCCTCTCATGAACAGTTTTTAAAGACAGCTAAAAGACTCTGAAAACCAAATTCATAAACAACAGAAGAGCTAAATAAATAAGCATGACTATAATAAGCATAATAAGCATAAATAAGAAAAATAAAATATCATTAAGTATTAGAAAAGCTTGACAAGTTGGTTTTAAATACATCTTTCTGATCTTTTTTACAATCTTCTCTCAGGAACTGCCAAATTAAAGCAGCAGGTGAAAATTATGTTAAGAATGACTATAATAAGCATATATGACTATAATAAGCATAATAAGCATAAATAAGAAAAATAAAATATCATTAAGTATTAGAAAAGCTTGACAAGTTGGTTTTAAATACATCTTTCTGATCCTTCCTTAAGGCTGACTGAAGTTTTGAAAATGTTTCCATGTTTATATAGGAAATAACTTTTAAATTGCTGGCTTAACCAACTACTACTACAACTTGCAGTCTGAAACTCGGGAAGTTGGAACTGCCCTGCTATCTATAAGAAATGTTGAGGCCAGAGTGGGGCAGGGGGGAAGTCTACACTCTGGCAAAAAACAATCCGCAGTCTGTACAACAGTGCCGTTTGTGGTCTATCCTCAGACTGGTCTCAACACTCCATGAGTAAACAGTAAGACACTAAAGAACTTCAGAAATGGCAGTTCAGTCGCAACTAGAAGAATTCTTCTGATCCATGAATATTTATGAAAGTTTATATATGAAATATGAGAGAAAGCAGCACAGCACATTTGCAAATGACTCGTGCAAGCAGCCTGATACAAACAGTATACATTCACTCTACTACGTGTCACATATAAAATGATGAAAAATCTTAATTATTCCAATTTTCATTTTTTCTAATTACTTGAGAATGATCGCATGTAAATGTAAACTAAAACATCACAAATTGCTTCAGGACAATTTTTTCTAAATAATTCTTTGCAGATAATTCACTAATACTGGTTACTACAACCTGTATTAGTTTCTAAAATTGAGAAACTGGGAACATTAAAACAACTTATTTATCTATGTTATGACAGTTTGAGATTAGAATGAAATCAACTGCTTATATTTGCTATATTTCAGTCTGTCCAAAACTCAAATATTACAGGGTGGCAGCATAAGAGGGATGTAACAACAGAGAAAAGAGAGAGGATATCCATTTGGACTGACAGAAAAAAACCCTTCAAACTCAGTGGTACTAAGCCTGTAAGTATTTAGACTGAAAAGGTGAGCGGAAAACAGGAAAGAGCCCATCTCCAGCTGCCAACACAATTTTTAAAAGTGACTTAGGATTGGTGATTCAGTCACTTCCAGAACGTATCCAGCTTTTCTCATTTGCGAGTAGGATGTTTTTCCTATATTCTCTTGTGAAAGACTCAACTGCAGACCAAGTTTTAAAGACCACATAAGACTGACATTCAAATAGTTAATGTGCCTAATCAGATCAAACATTATTTGGGGACTGATTTTAGACCTTTACCTCTACAAACTATTCCCCCTCCCATGTGGTTTACAATCCTGTAAGACTACTGAAAACACAAATATTCATGGAGTATTTTGGTAGAGAATAACATTTCCTTTCTAACAGAAAAGTCATGAAAACACACCTATTTGTGGGGTTATGTTTTGGGACTTTTCCCCCCTAGCAGTCTGGGTACAGATGGTCCTACACACACAAAAATAGACTTTTCAGAAGCTGTGTAAAATCTACAAAGGAAAATAAGTGGCTGAGAAAGTTGGGAAATGCTGAAAACTTACACTAGAAAAAACAGGGATTGTTTTCCGGACAAAAAACTGACATATAGATGATTATCTCTTATTTCTAACAGTTTTAGAAAGCACAGACATTACTTGCACACTCTGCTTTATACAAACATTCAGGTAACTTGTACCATTTTGAAACTTGGCTAACTTACAATTAAGGTCTGTGTACTTGCCCTCCAGAGCTTGCACGTATGCTTCATACTGTTTCCACCTATTGCAGAGATGAAGAGAAAGAAGAATTTTCTGAGGCTCAGTTTATTAAATCAAGGCATCTCATTTCTAAACTTTCAGAGTATACATTTATACCATAATCAGAAAATGTCAAGAGGGAATTACACAATTGGAAAAAAGTCAATTCCAGTTTTAAAAATGGGCCTTTTAATCATGGAAATAGTTAAATCCACTTTGAATCTCAAAAGGCTAAAAAGGTAGCTGTGCGTTACAGCACTTAAAATTGACATCTTAAAACTTACTGTAATGTTTTCGACAAGCATTGCAATCAAACACTTACTAATTAGTTATCTGTGTAAAGTACTTAAGATACATCTCATTCTCAAAGCAGAACAATTCAAACAAAATTCTGTAACAGAAACCATAATACAAAGACAAGATCAAGTCTGTTACCAAGTGAACAAGACGACAAGCAGAAACGTATTACAATATACTAGAATTCAGTCTAGGTTAAGTAGTTATACCAGCTCATTCAAACCAAGACCATACTCTGATTATATTCATCAACCAGAAACCAAACAGTTTAATAACTCTTTTAAGGCATGTTATTTAAGCACTTAATCCACAGTCAGAAAACCTCATACTTAAAAACAACATTGCATCTGATACAAACCGTCAAATCAATACCAAATACAACTCTGCAGTAAAGCTTAGCACAACACGCCTCACCAAAGTTCACAGGATGACGTTTCAGGGATTTTTTGTTTGTTTTTAAAGAAGTACTTTGCTTCTATCTATGCATCTTCCTCACAATGGTACAATTCCACATTATGAAACAAATTCATCTAACAGCTTACCACTACAGAAGGGGAAGGTTTCTGTTCCCTCCTCCCAACTACCCTTTCTCCCTGCCACCTATTTTATGCCAGACTCAACGTAACTGCTCTATTTTAACTCCCTAACCTACTACACCACTACCTCAATTAAAACTATAAAATCTAACTCTAGATCATTTTTGACCATTTAGTGAATTCAAACAGCTTCTTAAAGAGTCTAAAAAGCATCAGATCTGTAACACCAAGTGAGATCACATCACTGGGAAAAGCAAAAGTAAGCACAAGATTTCTTCCTCCTAGCAGCAACAAAGTTTTGCATCTCTTCAGCTGAACATGAAATCACCATTAATTAATCCTCTTAAGCTCTGTAGAAGAGAGCAGTTGTATTCCCACTTAACTCTTAAACTTATCTCTCTGCTCTAACAAGAACATTGTTAGAAACAAAAGTTTCACTGTTTGACCACTAGAAGTTCTATGTTAGTTCAGGAGATTTCAATCCCCTAAAAGTAAAAATGAAACAGTCTACTAAATAGCAAACCCGGAAAGAACGAACCTAATTTTTACACGAAAGAATTACATGAAATAAAAAGAGTTGGTCTTCAAATACAGCTGCAGAATTACTTGATTTCTAGGTTATATCACACACACACACACACCGTGCCCCGATAACAGGAGCTATACAAAGAGCAAGTGAAATTAAGACCTGAAACACAAGGTTAAATAGATGTGACAGACCACCACCAGAAAACAAAAAAACCACATAGCCTATGGTCTACCAAGAACATTGGAGATAATACCTCTAAGTCACCTCTCAACAATTGCTACTGTTTAAGCAAGAACTGAATTCCTGGAAAAGAAAACCCAGAAGTGCGCTAGCCATGTCACAGACTTTTGAAGTCACGTGCCTGCCAAATCTTCTAGAAACATGACTCTTCAGACATAACGTTTTGGCAAAAACCTGGCGAAGACTGTTGCAGTTCATCTTCAAGAAAGTTTATGAAATTGTACAGAATAAACTTGTGATCACCACACTGACATACTCAGAGAGAACTCTTCAACAATCAAGCCATCAATTTTAAAACTTGAACTTTTTCTACCACAGTACCTTTAATTTCACACACATGCACTGTCTCAATTTTGCTACAACTACAGAAGATCTCAGAAGCAATTTTTTCTTCTAGCAATTAATCTGGATTTCACATCACTTCAGGCAAACCAGAAAGATAGCAACTATAGAGACAAAAATCATAAGCAGGCTTATTTCACATGATTTAAAAAATTTATTAAAACAGACAATTGAATAGACTAAAAGCATCAAAACAAAAAGTGAAATGAAAGTTTAAAAACATTCACATTAATGAAATAGACCATTCTTATAAATAACTTCAGCTCAGGAAAATAAGCAAATATATGGGTAGGCCCTTACTGAAAGGGGACTGATTCCTTTTCAATCAAACTTGCAGTTGTGATTCTTCATCTGATGTCTATATATTTTTGTAGTGATCTCAGTAATCCTAACATGTCAAAATATTTACTAAATATATCAACAAGACAGTTTCTCAAGAACATTTGTGAAACCAAGTTAAAGGAAGAAAAACAAAGATTTTCTTTTGAGGGACAACTTTGACTAGTTTTAGGTATTTTAAAAACAGTCTATTATGGCCCTGATAATTTTGTTTTCACTTAAGTGTCTATTAACTGACTTAAGACTTTAAACACCTTTTATAATTTCCAAGTTCTCAGTCTTCTCTTGTAGTAACTTTTGTTGTCCATTGCCTTTAATAACCTATTTTGCTAAATACTGTCTTTCCAGCTTATTTCACTCTGATTGTATTCTCTTGTTAACAGTAGTAGCACAGATCATTATTAAGGGAATTAAAATGGAATTCTGATCTTTGAAAAGCTAAAGTTCAAGTTGTAGCTTCTGAAGTTATGCAAAAGAAAATAAAAAGGAAAATAAGGAACTATCACAGAATAAAGCATTTTAAAAAAAGAAGATGCTGAAGATGACTGACAGTATTTTTAGTGCTCCAACTTTGAACATTGCTAACACCTGTCTTTTTATTCCTTCTTCTCTGTTTGTTATGTCTACACTGGTAGAGAAGACCAGATGATACTATGATCAAACAGAACAGGTGTAAAACACTGTATTTCTAGGTCTCGGAAGACTACATGAGTGGTGCTTGAATCTGTAACATCATTCTCTAAATGAACAATTCTCACAGAAAATCTGTTTTTACCTGAACAATAAAAGGGCAATATTTCTAGATGCACAACTTTGGTCTTGCATTGTACAACTGAATCTCCATGCATAACAGTTTTACTTCTATACTTTTTTCAGTAACGTGGACTCCCAGCTGCTGATATGCAAGGCTGAGGTGAGCCTGCATCCCCATTACATGAATCTCACTTGCTAAGTTTTCATACAGAGCTTGAAGGAGGTTACAAAGACAGCAAGTTTGTGGAATGTTGTGATTACGCCTTTGCTCAGTGATGGAATCTCAGCCATGCCATGTTGAAACTAGACAGCAGAAGCTGAGGCTAACCTAGCAGTGGATGTGGCATCACCTAGAAATGCCAGCTACCAAGCACAACTCCAGTACAGTCCAAGGGTTCAGAGCTACAAGTTCTTTTTTTTTTTTAACCAAAAAAAAAAGAAAAAAAAAAAAAAGGCAAGTATGATCTAAAGCCTCCATTAGGCCCTCCTGCTATCAGGAAACAGGTAGGAAAAGTCAACTCACAGATGTCACCATATACCACAGAGTAGGTCTTTATTTCAGATCCAGTTAGAAATTTTAATGCAAACTGTATCCAGAAATATTGTAATTCTCTGCATAAAAACATGCAACTTCCACATAAGACACCAGAGCACATTAAAGACCTCTGGTAAATTGTGAAAGTTTCTATATAAATAGCATTCCTAAAAATTACATCCTTCAAACGTTTTCCAGCTAGCTTGCATTACAAGCCCTTCAGGGAAAAGATTCTTGACCCTAAATACATTCTAAAGTTCAGTAAAAGAAACATGTTCAAAAAAATCAGTAGTGCTACAAACAGAAATATTCCCCCTCCTCCCCCGCAAAAAAATTGTCAGAATTAAAATTTGAAGATTGCTACTAGCACATCTTCAACTACAGGAGGAAAGCATTTCCCCCGGGAAACTTTTTTGCCTTACTTGAAGATGATACATCCCTTCTACCAGGTTTCATCTACATATAATACCTGCATTAGTTTAAACTTTTTTTAACAGACATAGGTAAAATCAACACTTACAGTGACATGAAAATCCAGTTTTTGGTTAACCTATTTAAGACTTTGCAGATACTTGCAAAAGTTTCTTTAAATAAACCAGTGACTTACAGGAACTTGCTGGCTAGAAGCCTTATGTCTAAAGCCTTTCTTCCCAAGATCCAAGAAAGAGAGCGTTCTCTTCACACTTGTAATCCAAGAGATGCATTGGTCTAAGCAAACTTGAGAGTTGCCTTGACCTCCTTACCCCATATTGCCCCTTCTGGTACATCTGTAGGAGACTCAGGCAGTTTATCAGTGAACTCGAGTGGGTAAAAAGACAAAGGCTAAAAGCCAGCTTTTTTCTCCAATCAGTTTGGTTTCACTCAATATCAGCTCTTGATCTGTTTAGTAGTTCATGTCAGTAAACTGATGGCTAAACAGTGACAATCTGAAGAGCTTCACTGAAGTGCTACTTGGAAAGGCACTAAAGAACAGAGACAGAGCTGTACACAGAACTAGGAATCAGCCCTGAATCCGATTTACATTCAAGGGGTCACTTACAGTGTCACAAGAACTGGAAGATAATTGGGCAGCATTATGTAGGTTAGTTAATTCCCTTCATTCTCTAAAAATATTAAGCAGACTTTAAGACTCCATGGCTTCAAAATACCTCCATAAATACCACTATTCTTCTTGGAGCACCCATTTTTTATGCTGAGCTTTGGGGTTCACTTTTTCCAAGAATAAATAATAAGCCCTTAGTGGGTAGGGCGCACACAGCATTGCACCTAAGCCGTTCCAAAAGTGACTGGCTGTAAGTCCATGTTGACTGAAGTTCAGTAAAAGCACTGTATTTCCTCAGAACTGCTTGTGTAAATCAGGGTGCTTCAGTGTTTTGCAGACTAACTCCTAGGCTAAACAATCACAGCGTTTTACAGACTAACTCCTAGGCTAAACAATCAGGGCAATACTGGTCAGATTTTTAGCTATGATCCAGAGTGCTTTGTTACTGTGTTCCTGGCTCTTCTTTCTTCACAGAAGCTCCTACACAGTCAAGCTAAGTAGCTACTGCATTAAAAAGGGGAGGGGAAAGATGAAGGAGATAAGTACACAGCAACAAGTAATGAGACAAGCAGAAATTCCCAAAAGGCCAGACTGAAAGGCTTCTTGTTGATCCTGCTCACTTTTAATCAACAAAGTTAAAATGAGCAAACCTGAATTATGTACTTCATGGAAAAGAACAGTGAAATTGGGATTCATGGCAGATGAACTGACAAAAAAAGAATTAATATTTTCTACATATGTATTTTATCAGTGCAATTGTACAGCGATGATGATGTATTACCTAAAAGATCAAAAGCAGGTACCACATGTCTGTATCTTAAAAAAGCATTTGCCCCACCAAAGCATGGGCCAAAAAAAATGCATTCCAAATCTTAATTTAAGATAATCCAGTAGTGGTCAACACATGCTTTTCTATGTCTGAAAGTGGTAAAGATGCCTTTGATTAAAATATGATATACATATAACAGTGTTATATTTTACTCCAACCTACAAATGAAGCCAGCAGTTAGCGTAGTAACTGCTACTTTTATGTGAAATCACAATTAAAGGTGAACTTACTATAAATCCATTAAATATGCACCCCATTCAGAGAAAAAACAACAGCATTCATAGGACTGCTTAATACAAGCAAATAAAATGGACACGGCCAAAACAGCATTTAAGTTTCCCCTTCTGGGTATAACAGACAGTTCTCCTTAAACCCATCAAGTGGCCTTTTTGAGAGCAGAAGTTGCTTTGTCTACACTAAGAAGATTCGATAGCAACACATCTGTCATTAGCAAATTCCCTCCTGTCTCTTGATTAACACAGTTTAGCTGCTGACATACTTTACCTCCTTAGGTGTATTTCATCACATTCTTACTTGAATATACGCTTGTCTTGTCTTCTGTGGTGGCAACTAATCATTGCAAGTTACAGAAACGGATTACAATTGGAAGCCTCTTTTTTGTTTTCACACTATCAATCAGAAAGCAAGTTGCACAGAATCTATGCTTTGGTACTTTGACAGGAATTTTATAGCTGGAAGTAAGGGCATAGCTTTACAGACTTAGGAGTTCACTATTCCTGGAGATAATCTTGAGTACAGAAACTTTTATGAAAAGGTTCACAAGGCCTAAAACACTTAACATCAAACAAGCATTTTTTCCTACTGTTTAAATACATTATCCTTTACTATCCAAAAGACTAGATACTCAGAGGAAGCCAGAAACCATTTTTAAACATATGGAGCCAGACTCCCCTGGAAAGAACTGTGACCCCAGAAGTAGCTGGCAGGATAGTTTGCCCAGAAGAGGGAGTAGTTGATCATATACATTAAGTGTTGCACTTGTATCCTCATGTTTCTACACGAGGCAAGTTTACTCTTTGGTCTATGAAACAGCAATATTTAACTTGACATTTAATATTAACATTTAATAATGCTTACAGTGTACAAAAAAACAAGAGCTGAAGTTTACCAAAACACACACACAAACTACTATAGCAGATAAACAGATGACCCACAGATGCCTAGTTTAGTTAGCTCCTTGTTTTCAAATCAGGAAATTTAGGTAATAGAGAGACAAGTGGCTTGGGTTGGTTTCTTTAAGCAGGCAGTCTGTGTGACGGGATTGCCTATTATTTTTTCCATGGTAACACTTAGCTTTCTAAAAAGCAAAGAAGATGGCCAGGCTCTTCTTTATGCAAGTTCTAGGTGATAAAAACCTCATTTTAACATTTTACTGTTAATAGCTGAACATGCTGAGAAGATGACTGTGCAGACTAAGAAAAACTAAAACCTATTGTAGGAGTAAGGAGTTAACATTTTTCTGCTGTTTAAAAATAACTTGCTATCTAGCAAGGAATGCAAGCAACCGTATCTTCTAAAGTTAAAAGTGAAGAAAAACACTCCTACTCACGTATTACAAAATATTGTTCAAGATTTTGTCTCTTTGGAAGGTGTTTCCTCCCAAGCTATACATAAAAATATTTGAGACAAGATGAGAACTTTACAGAAGAGATGTATCATGAAAACGATAAAATAGTTTTTCAGAACAAGGATGCTAAAAACAATGGAAGAGGGAGGTCACACATCTTCCATTAAAAGTTCATTAAAATGTTGAGATGGAAAAACTGCTTTTTACTTTACCTTAGGATGAGCTCGTCTCTAGGTAAAACCTTAAAATCTGCTTCACTAAGGCGAACCTATGGAGCAAAAGGAGAAGCACAACTTTTCAAGCTGTCGTGATGACCTGGGGGGGCGGGAGGGAAAGTCACAAGTATTTTTAAACATACCTTCTTTGGGAGAGGTTCTTCATTCGTCATTGTGAACTCTGAAGGAGGAGGAAAAAAAAGTTTTATTTAGTGTAGTCACTACTGTACATGAACTAGTCAGAAACTTGTACTTCTAGCCTTTTTTTTTTTAATTTACAATATCAAGACTACTGAAATATTGGTTCCACACAATGCAGAACCAGAGTACAAAACAACACTATGACAAATTTGCTGCTGTAACCTAGATACAAAGTCGGATGCATTTTTTCTAAAAATTAACCAAAACTTTCTTTAGATTTCTAAAGCCTATCAGTAATCAATTCTTCCTACTTAACTAAGCAAAACCACCCAACTTTGTCCATATTTATTTAGATCAAACTGATGTTTCGTATGTGCCTACATCTATTTAACATTGTATTTTACGAGGTAGAGGATAATCAGGGTTTAGGGAAAGCAATTTATACTACTACTTCAGTATCTCTGTGGAATAAAAGTAAATAATTCATGAATATTACCACTAATGTTTGGGTTATGTCAAAACATGTTCTTCCAAGTACTTATTCTCTTACTTTTAAGATTCTGATAAACAGGAAGTATTAAGCAGTTATTTTAAAATCCTTGTGAATATTTTTAGGAAAAGTAAGACGTCAAATGAACTGCTTCGATACACCGTCAAATTCAGTTCCTCTTGTGTGTATGTAGCATAACAGGATTGCATTGTGCTAGGTTAAATATTCACACTGCCTTGAGTTACAGGACATGCTTCCTTACCTCAAAAGGATAATACACAGTATTTTCTATAACTATGATTATATGAAAAATATTGAGTCTGCAAAGATTATAAGTACACAAATGACAATGAATGCAAGGTTTGCTAGAGGCATGCATCTCTGCAATATGCTTTCCAACAGAAAGGTTGCATACAATATTAAGATTCCCCAAGCTTGTAAAGCTGCTGCAATGCACGTATACCAGGGAAAGGATGTGTCAACTCCTTGGTTGTGAACGCTTAGCTTCACAAAAACAATGCTCTTAAATAGTTAAAAAAATATTTTATTTTCTCAAAAAGACTTTACAGACTACCTTAGGTATTTTCACAACGACACCCAAGGAACTAATTTAACTTTTCCAAATCCTACGACAAACAAATCCTAGAATTGTTAGTCAATGAGACAAACAAATACACACCCAATGAAGTAGAGCCTCTTCAATCTACACCAACCATTGACAAATACATAGCACTCTACCAAACAAGGCCCTGGTTTAAAAAAAAAGAAAAAACACCCCCAAAAAAACCCAAACAAAAAATCCCACACCAAGTACAGTGCACAGATGAAACAACTTCCAAGCCTTTCATAAAATAAAAACTGACATTAGAACCCATGGAAAGGTTTCCAAACACATTCAGTAGAAGCATTTCACTGATGAATGGCAGCTTCCTGTTCCTAGTCTAAGTAACACGCAGGCACTTAAGTGCTTCCCTAGCCCCTAAGAAGTCTTCCCCCTCCCACTCCCACCACCTTCCCTCTCGCACACAAGAAGTTACTAAAGCATTTTGCTTTAACTTCAGGATGAGCTCCTTATTTGAGACTGTTTTACCAAAAACGTACCTTAAATATATTCAAGCATAAGAGGCTGTCGATACAAACTGCTGGTGCCCAACTCAGTAACCCAAAATAACACTGAATAACTTGACATCACAGGGGGAATGCTTGTGACCCCTGTATATAGGTTGCCTATCTCTCCCACTATAATTTTCCTAAAGATTTCTAGAATCTTTTAACTCCTTCAGTATTTGGAAGTAGTCTTGAAGATCTCAGCAAGATTTAAATCCCTGCCAGAGAGAAACATGCTTTTCAGGTGTCCCACAGAACTACAGCTAACACAGATGATGTCAAGTCATTATTTGTGTGTTCCTCAGAAAAGTACCAGAAGCATACAAATACCAAAAAAGGTGAGATTCCCCAAAGACTTGGCTGCAGCAGCATACAACAATTATAAACGCTTGATTGCTCCCACAATCATGACTGAAAGAAATCAAAGGCTGATGCTCCATCTAAGGGTAGCCTACCTCCTATCTCCAGACCTTGCACAAGGTTCCAGCATTCAGTTCTCTACAGCAGCACCAGACCTGGCTGCTCTAACCTCTACGCCCAGCACACCACCATTTACAAAGCTATCTCTTGCTTTCCAACAAGTACAAAAGTGCTGAAGACTGAGCTTACAGGCCACTGCATTACGGACGTTACCGTTACTGTCTTACTGCCACCTATTATCACTTGTAGTGATAGAACCGTACACCAAAAAAACCACACTAGCTAAAAATATTCTGCAGGTTATTTTAGAAAAGCTAGGTTGATCACATCTACAGATAAACACTAGCACTCTTTCTGTATGTGTGAATTTCACCTCACTGCTCCCATGCAACAGCTTTTCTGGCACTTACAGTAACTTAGCAAAAGCTTAGAAATGTATTACTGCTATACATTTCTACCATTGTGCTCAGTGTTTTTCAGAAACATTAAGAGCATCAGGCTGACTACATCAGTTGTCACAGTGATTTGCCTTAGGTTTCTTTTCATGTAGAAATTAATTTGTATGCTACGGACAGTAACATTACAACTGAAATGTTCATTCTTTGAATTTAATACAGTAACTTTTAAAGCACTGTGCAGCAAGAGGTGCTTCTCATCACTTGGCTCTCCTCTGAAAGAGAAGATAACGTCTCTCCTACGCAGATCAGAAATATTTTGCAAGAGCATGATGAAGTGCCATTTTCTACAATAAAAAGAATCAACGAAAACAACATTCCTGTATAACTGGCTATAATTAACACAATTATATTTTGTGATTTATATGATGAACAGCTTAACTGTACTATCCTAACTAAGCACTTTCATGATTTTGGGGAAACGATGGCTGCTACATGCCACTCCTTCTGCATATCTGCTCCTGGCAACGAGCAATATAAAACCATATTCCATACTTAAGATAACATTGTCATGAGCACTGAAAGAATTTTCATGTAATCTCATCATGTTTTAGGCTTTTATGGCACTTCAAATATGAAGAGAGATGAAATAGGGAAAGTGCATTTTAATTTTGGGAACTCCAGTAGTCTGTACAGCTTTTATTACAATGTTTAGAAAACATGGGATTTAAGGATTAAAAAAAATAAGAAACAAAGTAATTAAATAACATCAGGTATGCTGCTTTACTAGTTAAACCTGAAGTAACTGCCAGTTATTTTAACGATATGAAAAAGAGTTCCGTGGGGAAAACCCCGGCATAGGCTACCGGCTCCCGAAATACGAAAAAAAGCTTCAAAATAACACTCTGCCTGGGCAGACTTCACACTCGCCTCAGCAACCGCGGTCTGAAGCCAGCTCCCGCGCCCACCCACCCCGCTACAGACAGCGAGGCCCCGCCACGCAGCCCCGCCTCCTGCGCGGAGACCCTGCCGGCTGCGGGCCAGGCGCAGCTGCAGGCCGCCGACCGGCTGGCTCGCCGCAGACGCTTGACAGACCCCGCTGCCGCCGCCGCCCCCCACAAGCTCGGGCACTGCCCGCCCCGGCGGGCCGCCCTCGCTCGTCTTCAACAAGGGAAGAGAGAAAACGCGTCTCCCGCGCCCGGTGGGGCGGCGGCGGCCGTGCCCGGGCGTGGCGGTTGCCGAAGGCTGGGGGAGGAGGATCCCAGCGGAGCAGCCGGGCCGGGCTCGGGGCCTCGCACAAAATGGCTCTAAGTGCTTCCGCTCCTCCCCCCGCTCGAGGTGAGGGATGGAGCCGCCGCCGGGGTTTGGCGCCCCGGGACCGCGAGGTGCCCGGTCCCTCCCGTGGGCCCCGCTACCTCCCGCGAGGGGGGAGACGGCGGCGCCGGGGAAGGGAGGCGGGGGGCTCGGCGGCAGGGAGGAGCGCTCGCGCGGCCACTCACCTCCCGCCCGCGGTGCGGAGGCCTCGCTCTCCCAGCACACTAGCTGCCTGGGCCGCGCCCGTCACATCGAGGGCGAAACGCCGCCACCGCTCACGCCTGCCGCCACCGCTGCACCCGCAACCAGCTCTACAGGGACCGCTGCTCCGGAGCCGGGGTCGCCGCCGCGTCCCCCCGCCCGGGCTCCCTCGCGCGCCGCTCCCGCCCGCTCTTTATTTGCGGATTCTCTGCGCTACAAAATGGCGCCCAAGGAGGAAACGAGCGCCCGGCCGCCCCGCCCACAGGCCGCCCCCCACGTTAGGGGCGGGGGGCTGCGCGCGCAGCTAGCGCGGGGCGGCGGGAGCCGCCGCAGTGGTGCGCGTCGGTGTAGCATGGCGGGCCCGGCAGCGGGCGGCTCAGCCCCAGCCCGCTTGCGGGGCTGCCTCTGGGGAGCTCGCCTCTCGCCCGCCCGCCCCGCCGGAAGGCGGTATCGGGGTACCCCTGCCTTGCCGGTGCGACGGTTTCCTTGGGTTATTTGAATGTTGATTTAAAGTCTGGCAGTTAAACAGGCAGAGGCGTGGGGCGGGAGAGCGCGCAGCGGGACGCGGGGCATCCTGGGGCGGGCGGAAGGATACCGGCTCCGGGCGGCCACCTGCTGGCGGGAGGCGGCGGCGGCGCCGCGCCGCCGGGCGGGTGGGCGGGAGTGGGGCGGCCCCCGGGGGCCGTGCGTTCGCGCCTCACTGCGCCTCAGCCTGCGCCACCGCCATGGCCTCCCCTGTGAAACCAGCTGACGGGGAGCGGCGGCGGGAGCCCTGGGGGGGCCGCCTGGGAAAGCTGCTTGGCGCCTTCTGGGAAGGCTGGCGGAAAAGATGGCATCTCTAGCAAGGAGAATTGCGCGTAGCAGTTAGTAACGTGCAAGGTGGGCGCCGGGCTTCCCAAACTGACTTCTGGGGCTTTCTGCCCGTCTGCCAGGTCGGGGAATGATCGTTTTCACCACTCGGTTACGCCGAGCTCAGCGGTATTAGTCAGCGTCATCAATCGACAATGAAAGAAAAGGCAGTTATATACCAGCAGCTTCCAAATAAATTGAACTTCACTTTCAGCATTGGGGAAAAATAAATAATAGAGCATACTGTTTTGCCTTAATTGCGGTCTAGCAGTGCACTGCTATTTCAAAATCAAATTTATCTTCCTTATTCTTCTCTCGAGCAATGTTACTAGGACAAGTGAACACGTTCCCTTCTTGCCAGCAAAGTCATAAAGCTTCTGTAGGCTAAATTAGTCTGTCAGCTGGGGTGTGCAGGTGTAATTGATTGTCACTCACTACGTCGCTGTTGAAGATGCTTCAGAAATACGCCTTCTTGGCTCTGTTACTGGTAGCAGAAAGAATGTATTTGCTACAGAGTAGATTCCAATGTACATGTCCCCATGTCTGTCTGTCTGTCTGTCTCTGTGTGTGTGTGTGAACACACAGATTTTCAGTGAGAACTTGAAACTTTGAAACCCATGCCACGCTTCAAGTGATTTGACATGGATACCCAAAAAAGGGTTAGGATTGTGTGATCAGTGACCACAAGGACAGAGGGCTTGAATTAATTCCTTTGAACTCTTACCTTGTTTTTAAACTAAAAAAGATCTGCTGTGATTACTGTTCTGGGTTTCCTGCTCCTGCCTTTGGTTTCCTCCAAAAATACCTTGCAGGTATTTGTTTTAAGCTTTCAAGATACTAATTAACAGATGAAGCCACCCGAGGATAAGGTAGCATGGACGAGGCGCTGAAATACCAGAGTAGTCCTTAATATGAACATTAACGTAGCAAATTCACTTGATTTCATCATGCACAAATGTAAACATTACAATACTAAAAATGCTTATAAGCCAAGTGGGACAAGAAATGAAAACTTTTTCCATATAAAAGTGATGCAGAGTTGTATATAAGGTTGTTTCTGTTCTGTGTATTTCTATTCTCTATATAAATTGCCTAACATTTTCTGTATATCAGTGGTGATTGATTTAGACACAAGATCTCCCAATATTTGCCTGGAGTTTGGCTATTCTTTATTATGTTCAGAAACCAGGCCTCCCTTGTGTCTTTTTAATAGCACAGATAAAGGTCTCGCTCAGATACACTGTAAGGTGCGGGACCTTAAACCTTCCACCAGTGCCTGTTGTTTGTGTTCATGAGCATGTAGAAAATATTCCTGCATTTTTTTTTTACCCCTTGTCAGCACTTAGTTTTTTAAAATTTATCTCTACAAGTGTAGATTACATTTGTGGGAAACATGCTAGCTAAGCAAGAGGCAGCCAGCCAGAGACATCTAGAGGTAAGAGGAATCAGTCTGCAGAGCTTTATATTCTGGCCTGCCTTCTTTCTATGCCTTCAAATTAACACGTGTATTATCGGCCTACACTTACACTCTTTGTTTGAGAAAATGAGAGCAGCAATTTGTTAACCGGTCCTCTGATACTTTTGGGAAGAGGACATATAACTGAAATAGTCTTTTATTCTCTTTGCACATGACCTAACGCAATGAGAACTAACCTGGGATTTTTTGGTGCTATTGGAATAAACATGTTGACACCTGCACTGGGTTGTGTTTACAGCGTGATAGCAGGAGTAAATTTGCTTTTCGAATAGGTGCTAGCACAACCCTCGGCAGCATCTTTTGTCCTCAGATGAGAGGACACATAACGACCTGTCCAAGCACCAACAAAAAAGAAAATTCATATATTCATTCATCTATAACAATAAGATGAAATAGGAACCAGATTATGAATGTGTGGGCAGTACAGCTTGCCATAATTAAACACAAGAAAAATATGTGTATGGTGAAAATAACCACTGCACTTTCATTAAGTATATTGTGTTTGTATCTCTGTTTAAGAGGTCACGTGAATTGTACAGAAAAATTGTTGCAGATTCTCTCTCTTCTACGTTTGGCTTTGATGGAACAGTCGATGTAAAAAAGAAGAATGTCCCGGCGAGGCGGTCGTTCGGCACTGGGGCAAAGCCCCTGCGCTCCCGCACCACTGCCCACGCTCCTCCTAGCGCCGCCTTCACCCTGGGCCTGCGCAGGGGGTGTTGATGGAAACGGTGCTTATTTGGGTGTTAAATCTGTTCGTGTTGTCTCATCTGGTTTTAGGTTCCTTGAATGACAGTGTGTTGTTCATTAACTTAATTGTCTATTAACTGGAAGGCTTGTAATTGTTTTTACCTGCCCAGTTCTGGGTTTCCTTTTCGCCCCTTGGTTTGGGATGGAAGCCAGCTGGAGCAAGGCAAACACCAAGACGCTCCTAAACTTGGAGGGATGCTGTTTGTCACCTTCTTTTTTTTGCCTTATTTTTCTGTTTGCAGTCTGTCCCGCCTTCGCATGTGCCGCTGCCCTCCCATGCCCGACGGCGGCTGCAGGGGGGGGACGCTGCGGCACCCCGAGCACGGGTCTCCGTGCTTCCCTCCGGGACCACGAGGGCCGCGTCCCCTGCTTTTCATGGCTGAACAGCGAGAGGCAGGTGAAAGACTGCAGCGTGGGAAACACAGGCTTTAAGAAAAACTATTCACTGGTATAAAAGACTCATAAAATAATAGTCTGCAGGTCATGAAAGCTAGGAAATAGGAAAAAAGTGAGATAAAGCATTGTTCAGAAGAAAAAAAATGTTTGGAGAACTGCTATGTACATTTCTTAGCATTTTAAGGTACCTCAAAATATCAGGAACTAAAGAAAGGCTAATCAGCTCTTGTAAAGGTTGTCCTTGAGTTGTAAGGACACGAGATGGAGGACAGCAAAACAGCCGTACGTCTGCTGCTGGAACAGAGAGTGAGCTCTTGGGGGACACTACAAAAGGCTGCTGTAGCCTACAGGTGTGGGGGGGAAGAGAAAATGTATGGATTGCTGCACTGTGAAGGAAGTGGTACAGAGAGGTCTTTCAGGTAACTACTAGGTAAAGATCTGGGCAGCAAAAAGCCCAAATTTGACATCCATGAACTCTCCCTCTCTTACAGAAGCTTCCTGAACAGCAGGCTGCAGGCTTAATGCTCTCTTTATATCCCCTGATAAGACGTTTTTAAGGATCTTACTGGAATTGTCACGTATTTTTCTTCCATTTTTAAAGCAAGAAGTAATTAGAACTTCTTCAGAAAGCTCTTATAAGTACTTCTCTTTTAATTACCAGTAATTTTTTATGATTATATATATAAAAGACTCCATGAAAGCATATAAAACCAGCAGTATGATAATGTACAGCTCCACAGAGCCAATTTGATATGCAGCTCTTGCCTCCAAGATGGCAGCACTTGCGATGCTACCGCACACCTGTGAATTGGTGTGTGCAACATAGTGGTCAGGAATTTTGTTCCTGATGGGGGCTGACCACAGCGGTGAGTGAACTCCAGAGCCTCTCCTGAAGACATCCCCTGACTGACAATCAATCAAGATACAATTACAGCCAAATGGTGATTCGAGTTAAATTCAGTTTTGGGATGCTTGGTAAATGCTGCAAGCTTGCATTTGAAGTACAGGTGTGCATATAGTTGCTAAGGGTATAAACCCAGGTATTGACTATACCTTTTTTTAAGCCATAGAAAGGCCATGATGGTCTTAATAATGCAAAGTTTTTCTGTCTGTGGGGAAGACAGCATTTTTTATTAAACACTGATTAGATTATGAGCTTTCCCTGACAAAAATAGATTCAAGGAAAACACAGATTGCTCTAAACACAGCCAAGAACATTTTTTGCCTATCAGGAACTTGATTTCCAAGGACCCAATCAGTCAGGTTGGTGTTTGAGATTGAGGAATTTTAGAAAATGTAAATCTCATCCTCACTGGGAAAACAGTTCATTCTTTGAGGCGTACCTTATGTGCTGAACTTACCCGTAGACAACTGAGTGTCAGTCCACTGGTAAAACCTGGAAAAAGAAAGAATTGTCTTTCTAGACCTGAGAAAGGTACTAAAGATGCTCAGCAAGCCTGAGTGCCCTATATATCCTGATACGATGTGGAGAAAGGGAAAGGCTTCCTCAGAACTTTCCCAAGTGAAAACGGCTCTGTTTTTTGTGAAATTATGCTTCTTGTTGAGCTTACTTGTTTTGGTAGCTGATTTAATTTTTTTAAGGGGGAAAAAAGGGTAACTTCGCTCTCCCTTTGTCAAAGAGCAAAAAGCTGGCTTTTTGCTTAGTCCAACTAAAGAACAATTCCTATTCCCTATCAGGAGTCAAAGTAATTTCAAACACAGACAAAGCACAGGAAACCTGTATCTAAAGGGTGAATGCCTCTTAAATGCTTTCAGATGAGAACTATGGACCCCAAAAGTATCAAGGATTATGACGTGTCTTACATAATTACTGTGACAAGGTTTGAATCCTGTCTTTGAAGACACCGGTTTTAGTGTACATTCCTGCAAAAGTAGTCAAGTGTGTTCCAATCTGCTGGCAAAGAATAAAAAACAAAAGAGAAATAAGGAAAATCAGGATACTTTTATCACTATTAGTAACAGAAGTCCCAAATGTTGGCCAATTATTTGACATTAAATGTAAGTATCAGAAGTATCATATCCTATAGCAAAGGGCCAATTCCATAAAATATAAAGATGGATCGCTTCTGCTTCAAAACTTACGTCTTGATCATGGGAACACATTGGCATTTGCTTATTTCATTGCCGTGAGCGTTCCCACACAGCTGCAGATCAACTGAGCACCGGAGAGGACGTGAATAATGTTGTACCTCCGTGAGTGACCGGAGTTGCCCACCAGTTTCTTCTGGCTGTACAGCATAGAATGATGCAAGGCAACATCAGCGGGGAAAGAGAGGAGCCACATCTCCTTCCCTGAAGAATCCCATGTGCATTTTTTTCTGTAAGGATCCCAACAAAGCAGATATTAGTACCATTATTTGTGTATAACATTTTAAAGACTAGAGAATTTCCTATTACAGGGAAGTTGTAAAATTAAGGGTTTTTTTAAATTATAGAAAGATCTCCTATCGAGATTTATGAATTTGAAGTAATTGTTCTTTGCCATTTTTTTGCCTATAAAGGGTGCAGCTTAGTTTTTATCAAACTCAGATCCCCAACAAAAGCATTTTTGTAAATACTCACTGACCAAGTGTCAGATTTATGGTAAAAAGCAAGGGTTTCACATTTTGGTAGCAACACTGATCTCTGTAAAGGTTAAATTTAGAAAATATTTTTTAGCAAATTAGTGAACACTGAAATGCTCTAAATTTTACCCTATTTCTAAAAAAAACTGAGCCACCATTACCAAACGAAAATGCCAAAATCTTTGCACTTTGAGTATTTCGCATAAGGCACAAGTCCATTTCATTGCGTTCATAGAAAGGTAATAAATAAACTTTGCGCAACATAGCCTTGCCCTACTCTTTTACTGATAGCAAGTAAGCTCTCTGTTCTGAATTGACATCCTAATTTTTACTGACTGACTTAATTTCCCAGAGCTTAGATTTCCAAGAAATGGTAAAATGTACTAGCATAGGGTGGTAGTTTGCTATTGAGTATTATGCTGCTTATTAACTACCCTGAATTTAAAAGCACAGCTGCATATGTTTAATAGGTTTTTTCCTACATTTAAATAACTTAACTTTGAACTGTACCATACATGTTTCATAATTGTTTGCCTTTGTGCAATTGCTACATTATTTTGTTCCTTTACATGTCCCTTTTATGCATTTGGATCTCAATCCTGGACGCCGTCCAAGCAGAGTTAGATAGGGTACTGCAAGTCTGATAAAGATACCAAGATAAAACTCATTCACCTTTGTTGTTTCAGGGTGGCCCAACGTCGTGGTCTGGTCCGTCACTCGTGTCGAGTTGCAAAACAGCTCTGCTGCCAGAGGCTGAGAGCGAGGGTGCAGCCGGTCGGCCCATTGGGATGAGCCAGCCTGGAGCCCCTGGGCCTGCTTCACATTCAAACTCTTTCCCTCTGTTAGTGGATTAAAGGTGAAGTGTGGGGAGGGAAGGGGCTGAAGCCTCGCTTTATATTCTATTCAGTGATTTATGATGATATCACCATTCATACCATTTATGGTGATATTTGTAAAGTTTTAAATACAAGGGAATCCTGTCTGTAAGGCTTACTTCAGGTGTATTGTCGTTTTTGGACTTTGCACACCTGCTAACATTTAGTGTTACATTATTGATTTTGTATTTGCATTCATGACCTTAAGTTGTAATCAGTCAAATATTACATTAAGAATGATGTGTTGGTATATGGTACAGTTGATAAACTAGCTTACTTGGTGCTGCCCTCATGCATCTATATTACTCATTCTCTACTGAATTTTGAAAAGATGCAGAGACTATATTCAGTTGTATAGGGTTGCTCAGGAACTGTACAATATTTTTCTAAAACAATGACTCTGTATTACTTAAAATCATATATTCCTGAGTTTTGCCTGTATGGTAGATCTACTAATTACTTACTGACAAGTCTTTTGAAAAGACACCAAACATGTTTTTCCCATCCAGATTTAATCTGAAGTCTTTGTTAGTGTTATCAGCTGCCCTGAGTGCACAGCATCCTTTAAGAAAAGCTGTAGCGCATGCCTGTTGCCAATTAATGCATCCTTAGGAGACTGGTAGATCGGTCCACCTGAAGATTTGGCTGCCCACAGGATTTCCCAGAGATTCCCTTTCCTGAAGACATCTGAGGGGATTCTTCTCTTGTCAAAAGCTGGAAACCCCAAAGTAACTGAAGAAATCTTATGACACATGGTTCCCTCCTTTGGCCTTACCCTCCAGTCAGACTGAAATATCTAAAAGGAGAAACCTATTTTGAGTGTTGGAGTTACTCTGATCAGCGTGGTTTAACAGAATTATTGGTGAGATCTAAGCTAAGTCTTGTGTTCCATAGCTGAAGTGGGGTTTTTCCGAATCTGGTAATGCTGTAGCTTTTAGCATTATAAAGCATGAGTAGTGACTGATAGGAGCCAGAGGAATCCAACTCGGGTATTGTATTGCTCCTGTTGCTCATGTTTCTACACAGAGGCTTCAGATACATTTTATGCACGCAGATTTAATACCACCAAGTTCAGATTAGCCAGCATGCGGAATGTGATTACAGGTGTATTGGTGCATCCGCTGTCATATATGTTTGTCAGTGTTTGTCATCACATACTATGTGCTTTTCTAGGACTTAATTTGTCCTTCTTTCCCTTCCCGCCCCGAAATCCTACTAAATTTTACCACATGGGTAGAAAAATGTATCTCCCAACTTCGTTGATACTCTGGCTAAGGTAGGAGCGACAGCACATTTTCTTACCATCTTCTTGGCCTTCAGTTGCAACTTCAGTGCGGTGCGTTGGCTGGCATGTCCGTGAGGCTGAGTACCTGTTCTGCGAACAAGTCAGCACAGGACTCGGCACAGGAAGGAATAAGGACTGAAGATCCAGGCTGTGAGATAGATGACTGATTTCAGCCCATCTATCCATCTTTTTTTACTGCTGTTACTTTTTTTGACTTAGGCTCTCGGGTCCCCCCTTTACTCTGTCCCTTCTTCCTCCAAATGTCTTAATATTGTTGCTCCCCAGCCCACATCTCTAGGCTTCCCAGCTACGTTTCCCCACAGAGAAACATGTCCGTCTGCCCGACCTGCCAAGGGTTGCAGTCATCGCTGCTGCCTCCTCCTCTCCTCCCAGCCTCTGCCTCCCTGGCTGCCGGGGAGCTCCTGCTCCCGGCTCCGGCTCCCTCTCGGCTACCCCGGCGTTCCCCTCGCAGCCCTCGCCTCCCGCGGAGGCGGCCTGGCGGTAGCCCCCCCGCTTGCCGCCTTGCGCAGGCCGGACAGGATCGGCTCTGGCGCCAGTGGCACGGCGCTGCCGCTGCTAAAAAAATACAAATACGTTGGGCTTCTGTTAAATTAAAAAAAAAAAACCAAAACCAAAAGAGGCTTGTGTTGGTAATCTCTGGGTGTCAGTAGCAGCTGCTGAGCAGATCAACCAGTGATAGGCAATTTCGTATAGTTTGATTTAATTATTCTGTTGGGTTTTTTTTCTGCTCACATAGATCCTGTGAAATGCCACCGTGAAATAAACGAACTGCCTATGGGCCAGAGTATAATAATAGAGCATTTGATCTGCATACTTTATTTTATAAAAAAGTAAACCGAGCATTAGCAAGAGCTGGCAAAAGGCGTTCAACACACCCCGGGTGCGTTTCCGGGCCGGGGGAGAGGGAGGCGACTGAACGCCCCCCGACGCGGGCAGCAGCCGCGGGCCCGGCGGGCGCAGGCCTGGCGGCCGTTCTTCCCACCGCCGCCGGGAGGGAGGTGGCAGAGGACGCCCTTACCCCATCGCCACCCGGAGGGACGGGTGGGCCCCGCCGCCGGCCGCCCGCCCCGCTCTCCCCAGGGGCCTGGCCACGAATCGCCCGCGCGGGCCCCCTCCGCCCGCCCCGCTGCCGGCAGCAGCCCGCCCCGCCCGGCGGCAGGCGAGGGGCGGGACCGGCAACGCGCGAGGGGCGGCCCCGGCGCCGGCCACGCTCTCGCTGCGGCCGCTGTTGTTGCCTCCGCTGCTCCGGGGCCGCAGCGCCGCTCCGCGCCCGCCACTGCTGCCGCCATGAGCGCGGACCCCGTCGTCTTCGTCTCCGCCGCCAGGACCGCCATCGGTGAGGGACCGGGCCGGGCCGGGCGGCGGGTGCCCCCCCTTGGGCGGGTGTCCCCCGGGGCCGGTGCTGAGCTCTCTCCCTCTGTGTCCGGCCAGGCTCCTTCAACGGCGGCCTGTCCGCGCTGCCGGCGCACGAGCTGGGGGCCGCCGTCATCCGGGAGGTGCTGCGGCGGGCCGGGCTGGCCCCCGCCGAGGTGTCGGAGGTGATCCTGGGGCAGGTCCTCGCTGCAGGTAGGCGGGCGGGTCTCTCTTCCCGCAGCCGGGTGGTGCTGGACGGGCTCTTCCTCTCTTCCTCCCGCTGAGGCAGCTCGGGCTGCGCGCCTCAGAACGCTATTCCTTGCCATTAAGAACACGGTTCGTTAACAAAGGACTCGAGCGGCGTTCTTGAGTCTTCGAGCCGTCCATCCACAGCTTCTCCACACGCTCTGGATGACCAAACCCATCGCTGGGTTTTTGGAAAGGATGTGGTGGGGGGATAGTTTGGTTTTTTTTTTAAATCCCCAAAGTAGCTAACAGCGTGTGTGTGAAAGTCAGCTTCCTTTCTTTGTTACAGCATCCCTTCTCTCGCATTGGTCATCTCCTCTCATAAATTTAACGTCATAAGTAATGGTAACTCTGAGATTTTAAGAGTGGGGCCTGCATTTGTGTTTATCTGCAAGACCCACCTGTGAGATCTGTGATGCTACTTGCAGGGAGACAAATATTTTGATTTAATGAAAATGTGGCTGATAGGCAATTGTTTGTTTTGAAATGGTCCTCTGCTTTTTGCAGGGTAATGTTTAATCAGCAGAGTCATAGGGCAGGTTTGTATTTTAAAGGCGGAGGAAGAAAATAAAGGAAATAAATATCTTACTTAAAGCTGATCCAGATTCCTGTGTATTTTTAGCTCCCTGAATGATGTGCTCTCCTTATGCGTTTCTTTACATACAAAGAGCTGGCATTACTTTGCCCTGGGGAGGTGCAGATGAAGAATGTTTTCCTTGAATATACTGTTCTGATTCTCTCCATCACGATTACAACAAAGAATGGGAGCCTTGGGAAGTGTCCTTGCGTAATGGTGCTTTTGGTTTCCGTAGGAACTTCTAGGGAAAGTTGTCTGCTGGTGACGTACAGAAGATGTCAAAAAGAAGCTCTTCAGCGAGCTCTCATCTTGCACACGTTCAACAGGCTAGCGCTAATCTGAAGTTGGTGTTTCACCTGACCTGCCGTCAAAAGCAGAGTTGCAGATATAAAACTATCAGTAGCAAGTCCCTGATCTTGCAGTTATTTTATTGATCAACAATATAAATGAGAGAGGTAACTGAGATCCTGTTTACAGATTACTGCTGGGAACTTCTCTAGCTACCAACTGAAAATAGGAGCAAGCTCTAAATTTTGGTGGAATCAGGGTACCTATTGTGAAAAGTGACAAGGCCCTTTGTTTTTTAAGAACAGAGAAAGGAAAAATCCTGCCTGTTCCTGCAGGTGCCGGCCAGAACCCCGTTCGGCAGGCGAGTGTTGCTGCGGGAATCCCTTACTCCGTGCCCGCCTGGAGCTGCCAGATGGTCTGCGGGTCAGGCTTGAAAGCGGTATGTCTGGCTGCTCAGTCTATACTGACGGGAGACTCCAGCATCGTGGTCGCAGGGGGCATGGAAAGTATGAGCAAGGTAAAGCAAACGGTTGCACTCGCATTGCGCCCATTTGGTGGGAACAAACAGCATTAAGTTACGTTGAAACACTGTATTTCTAGGCTAGTGCTCTGGAGGCAGATTGAAAGAGGAGCTTCAGTTTCTGCACTTGGGAATGAATTTACACAGGCAACAATTGACTTCAGCAGCTTTTTTTTTTAAAAAAAAGACCTGATACTGTAGCTACTGAAAAGGTGCCATGCAAACACACACCACATTTAAAATTCCATTTTAATTTCCATCTAGCCCTGTTGTGGTGAATGATTTGCTTGTGACAGCTGGCAATAGACAGGTTTTTTGTGTTGCAAGAAGCCCAAAGAAGGAATAACTGGAAACGTTATTGTTCACCAAGCAATTTCAGCTTGGAAAGGAAGCAAAGAGCTTTCATTTCAAGGTTTTCAGCCTAAGGCTGTATGGCAGTGGGCTAGTGATTTGATCCCTAACAAGGAGCGGCCTCTTCTGCCAGGGCTCGCTCACTGCCCACTCTGAGAGTGATGTTGGCGTTGGCTGGCTGCTCTAGTCGGGATCCACCTAGAGCAGACTAGTAGGATGGAGAAACCATGGCCATATGGCCGCAGGTACGATTAACTTGATCTGTGGAGAGAAAACATTTGGTGCTTGGTGATCTGTTGCCGGGGAAATGCACAGGCTAAACAGAGCATGCCAGCTGTCCGGAGGGAGAGATGGAGCAAGCAGCTGGGGAGACTGCTGGGATTTGGGGTAGCTACCTGCAGCTGCAAGGCAGGGGTCTGTCTCTTCAGCTGTCTGGCTGTGTTGTGCACTGGAGATATAAAACATCTAACTCCTTTCGAAATACCTTCTTGCAGGCTCCTCATGTAATTCACATGCGAGCTGGGGTGAGAATGGGAGAGGCGTCCTTGCAGGACAGTATAATCCTTGATGGCCTTACAGATGCTTTTTATCAGTATCACATGGGTATAACAGGTAAGTGGTGACAGTCCAGAAAATGAAGCTGTTAACTGGGGAGCGGGGAGAATTCACTGATACAAAATTTCAGAAATCTGAAGTTTCAAATAAGGTGTTTCAAGCTGTCCGTAAGTTGTACTTGTGAAAAAGAAAGAAATCCGTAACATTGAAAGGCATTGAAGGCATTTTCCGCTTTGTTTGTAAAGCTACTGTGTTTTTTATATCTGAGCTAATCTCACTGCATCTCTTTTGTATCGGAGCAATTTAATTTAATTTCAGGAAAAATAAACAATCCCTGTATGTAACTGAAGCATTCAGCAGCAGAGGTTTAGAGTGGGGGAATCATGTAAAGTGTACTGTGGATACACATGGTTCTGCAACTTCAGGTCATTGCATTCTGGATGGGATAGTCAGCCAACTGCTTTTTCAGACCCTGCTTATGAAACAGACTAACTTCAGAACTGTTCCCTCCTCTGAAGTAACTGTAGAGAGATCTGAGCATAATAATCCAGAGAAGCAATAGACTCGAAAAGCTTGCTTGCATGTGTATTTATCTTGATACACCCTCTGGGAGAAGATTCCGCACGGAAATTTTCACCCTCAAAAGAAAATAGAGCATCATGAGCAAACAAAACGAGGAAATCAGAATGAAAACTGTTCAACAGGCTTAGCTGCTTGCTACAGCAAACATTAATGACCTTTGTGCTTACAGTTTTACAACTTACAATTTTAGCATTTCCTGATGGCAGTTTGCATTTTGTTCCTATTTCAGCTGAAAATGTGGCCAATCAGTGGCAAGTCAGCAGAGGAGAACAAGACCAACTTGCTGTACAGTCACAAAACAGGGCAGAGGCAGCACAGAAAGCTGGCTATTTTACAAAAGAAATTGTTCCTGTTCTTGTACCTTCTAAAAAAGGTAGGTGTGAATGGATAATGAGAGCTGATTTTAAAGAAAAATCTGTTTTCTGCTACGTCTGCTATGATCAGTGGGTGGTTTCCCAGTTATACAGCCTTTTCTGTAAGCTGTTCTGTAAGCATGTAGCTTGTTGCTCTCTTTTTCAACTTCCAGTGGTTATATTTTGAAATGAGAAAGAAACAATGCAAATGTGGAATATCTAAATGTAGCTCTCTGCAAATACTACTCCTATCTGTTTTATCGGGGGATGTAATTACTACCTAGGCAAACCGCTGACTTAATGTAGGCTCGGCTATGGTACCAAAATCAGTATTTTCATTTTGTTAGACTCCTGATGCACCAAACTTAAAGCAGTCATGTTTATTTAGCAAACCTTGCCCACCTAGTAAAATACACAGTGACAATAATTAGGGTTATTAGTTAATTAACTGGGTCAGGTTACATATATTAGGTATGTTTCTCTTTAGGTCTGTTAGGGATATAAACAGACCTATTATGGTGCTTGAGCCAAAGGTCTGTTTCTAGAGCAGGGGAATTCCCCCAGCTCCTTGTGAGATAGATACAAAAACTGAACTTTCCAAACAGAAATCAAGAATCAGTTGTTCAACATTTGCATTGAATAGACCCTGTGGGAAAAGTTCTGGCATTAGGCGGGTTAGAAACTAATGACGGACTTTCCTGATAGCAGCTTAGATAATAAAATTTAACGACACTTGACTACTCTTTGCAGGAAGAGGAACAGCAAGGAACAGCAAGAACAAGATCTGCGTTTGTACAACTAGACAGTATTTTAGTTGTTAGTGTTTCTCTCGGAAAACCCAGATGTCTGTCCTGCTAGAAGCAGCTGGAGGGAGCTTTAACAAATTGCACTGAGTTGGAAGCTGTCTCTGACAGAATGGCTTGTTGGTTAAAAGGAATACAGCATATATTCCCCATCAGCCTGTTGTTTGTGCCAGATCTCTGTTCGAGACAAGTGCGTGCTATTAGACCCTCCTGTGAGTATAACGCTCTGTTTTTCAGGTCCTATAGAGGTTAAAACAGATGAACACCCTCGACATGGGAGCAACGTGGAAGCAATGGCAAAGTTAAAGCCCTGTTTCCTGACAGATGGAACTGGGACAGTAACAGCAGCTAATGCTTCAGGTTGGTCCGTCTGGCTAAAACTGAAATGGAAAAGAACAGTGGCTGCTTGTGGCTCAAGGCAGGGTCTCTGTGAGGGGTTGGCTGCCGTGGGGTTAGTGCTGAATATATTTTGCAGAAAATGGCAACGTGTTTGACAACATAGGTAGAACTTGAATATAACTGTGGTGGGGGATTTCTTTACAGATGAATCATAGAATCATAGAATCATTAAGGTTGCAAAAGACCTCTAAGATCATCAAGTCCAACCGTCAACCCAACACCACCATGCCCACTACACCATGTCCCTAAGCGCCTCATCTACATGTCTTTTAAATACTTCCAGGGGTGGTGACTCCACCACTTCCCTGGGCAGCCTGTTCCAAGGCCTGACCGCTCTTTCAGTAAAGAAATTTCTCCTAATGTCCAATCTAAACCTCCCTTGGCACAACTTGAGGCCATTTCCTCTCGTCTTATCGCCAGTTACTTGGCAGAAGAGACCAACACCCACCTCGCTACAACCTCCTTTCAGGTAGTTGTAGAGCGCGATGAGGTCTCCCCTCAGCCTCCTCTTCTCCAGACTAAACAGTCCCAGTTCCCTCAGCCGCTCCTCATAAGACTTGTGCTCCAGGCCCTTCACCAGCTTTGTTGCCCTTCTCTGGACACGCTCCAGCACCTCCATGTCCTTCGTGTAGTGAGGGGCCCAAAACTGAACACAGGATTCGAGGTGCGGCCTCACCAGTGCCGAGTACAGGGGCACGATCACCTCCCTGCTCCTGCTGGCCACACTATTTCTGATACAGGCCAGGATGCTGTTGGCCTTCTTGGCCACCTGGGCACATTGCCGGCTCATGTTCAGCCGGCTGTCAGCCAGCACCCCCAGGTCCTTTTCCTCTGGGCAGCTTTCCAGCCACTCTTCCCCAAGCCTGTAGCGTTGCCTGGGGTTGTTGTGGCCGAAGTGCAGGACCTGGCACTTGGCCTTGTTGAACCTCACACAATTGGCCTCGGCCCATCGATCCAGCCTGCCCAGGTCCCTCTGCAGAGCCTTCCTACCCTCCAGCAGATCAACACTCCTGCCCAACTTGTCTTTTGTTTGTTTTTTGAGTTGTCTTTTGTTTGTTTGCTTGCTTTCTATGAAGCAATGCAAGTATTTGGACAATAACAACAATATTTGATAGGCTGGAACAAGGAGAAACTACATCCTCTCTTTTTAAAACTAGCTGTCTAGGTTTCAAATATTGCAGGTCTGAACAAAGGAAAACTTAACAATTCATGTTTGAAAATGTTACTCCTGTAACTAACTCTCCTGCCACAGGCAGCTTTGAAACTTCTTCCTTGGTCCTTATGCTGCCTCTTCCAAAGTCTACCTAATAAATCTGATGTGCTCCTTTTTCAGATTTTGTCTCAACTCTTCCACCTGCTGCTTTCCAAATAGAAATCACAAAGGTGTCACATTTACAGCAGTACAGATATGTTACCCATTCTAAGTGTTTGTCAGAGGTCAGACTTGGCTGATCTGAAAAAAATACTGACTTAAACCAATAACAGATTTGTGATTTTTTTTTTCTTGTTTTGTCTAGATTATGAACTTATGCAAGCAGGAAAAAGTGACACAGTAAAAGCCACAAAACCCAACAAATCCATAAAAATTGTTTTGTCATTCCACAGGTATAAACGATGGAGCTGCAGCTGTAATTCTAATGAAGAAATCGGAAGCTGCTAGGAGAGGTCTTATGCCTTTGGCTCGGATTGTATCTTGGGCTCAGACAGGTATAGATCCATCTATTATGGGAGTAGGGCCCATTTCAGCAATAAAGCAAGCTGTAAGTAATTATCTATGTATCTATTGTTTAAAAACTCTTGCTTGTAATCGCTTGACATTTTCTGGCCATGTCTTGGTTTTTCTATATTCTAAGGAAAACTTAGAAGAAAAAATAGAATAAGTGAAAACAAGACTTAAAATAGTGGAGAGTATGTAAGATTAAGATTTCTAGTGCTACCAGGCTAGTGCCTACTTGCTGGAAAAAAAAAATGTATAGGTCTATGAATGGATTTCAGAACATAAACTAGTCAGGTTTGTGAAAGACCACCAAGATAAGGAGGCTAAAGATCAAATTTCATGGATGTGTATACTAACCTCATTTGGGGACGATTTGTTTCTGCCATGATATGGTTCCGATGCTGTGTCTGGCCAGGTTAATTTTCAGATCACTGCCTGATTGTATTTGCAATAGTACAACACTGAGAGAAGGGCTGGTGAGTGCATCTGCATTAGCAAATGTGATGGTGCCCTTTGTGTTTTGGTTTGCCCTGCGAAAGAGTTGGAGCACGCAAACTGGATTCCTTTCAGATGAAACTAAACAAGAAGGTGCACTCCAGAACCACATGTAACGTGCCCAAACCATTATTGCACCCACTGGTGCGCTCTCTGTTCAGTCCACAGGACAAGGTTCTCAGATAACATGTCCCGAGTGAGCAGCTGCTATGGTACCACGCTGCTTGCTAGTATAGACTTGGCCCATGGCAACCCCAGCTGATCGTTTGCTGAAAGTGAGCAATGAAACTGAGCGTGGAAAGAGCTCTTGTACAGCTGGCAAGGATAGATTTGCTTTAGTATTCCTTCTCAGTTTTATTTATACTGTGTAAAGGCCTTATTTTGTTCATCTCTGGAATGTCCTGGCAATGCAGAAGCCTGACCTGAACTCACCCAAGCTCTATGGCTTTTAATGGGAAAATCTGAACTGTAATGCTGGAGCTTTTTCTCATCAGATCTCAAACTGTTCTTTTAGATCAAGGATGCTATAAATGTATAGACAATACACATTTTTAGTTTGAATTGTAGAACAGACAAGCTGTACTTAACAGTACCTATAATTTTATAGGTACTCTGAAAAACAGCACGCTACTTCTTAATGTAAACTTTGTAACGGATGTTATCAAACACTTCTCATCCTCCATATATTATCAGTTTCTCTCTTCAGAATTTCATACTAGCACTTTATAGTGAGAGAATGACTAGGCCATGCATTTTAGTGTTGCACCAACATAGTAAATCTTTAAAAGATAAGATTTTTCCCAAAAGGTGAACGGTTTCCATACTACCTCTATCATATCTAATAGAAAGAGGCCCTTCTCCTTGACTATAGTCTTGGAGATGCACCAGCCTCGCTAGCTGGTTGTGAAACATCATTGCTGCAGGTGATTCTGTTGATAAAGCATTGCTGTTAGAAACAAAGTGAGTGGAAGTAAAAATGTAAATATAGGAAACATGCCTAAGCCTGTACCCAAGTAGGCAATTGCACGACAATCTCAAGTGAAACCATGAGCCAAACAGTCTTCCAAAATAACCTCCTGTGAAAAGCTTCAAGTGGCCACTTTCAACTTAAAGGCAGGGCAGACTGGATGAATTACACTTAGCAGCCATCGCTAATGGTCATTTCATTATTTTCTGTGTAAAAATCTGTATTAAGCAGAGAATCTCTAATGGAACCAGGCTTATGTTCTGAAAAACTTGCTTTTAATCTGTTAAAACCTACTTTTGAAACCAGTGCTTGTTCTATTAAGGGCACCACATACGGTTTGATTCCCACAATGGCTCCACCACCACTATGTGTGTAAAATTAGACAAGATTTTTTAGAGCAGCCAGCATGTTATAGCATGTCGTACTGACTTTTGCTGACACTGAATTTTTGTCTGTTGTCTTCAAGAATTCTGTCAACCCTGGCTATAAAAAGAGTTTTTAGAACTTTTTAGAAGTGATGGCTTCAAATCATCCAATTTAAGTCTTACAAAAAGCTTCCTCTGGTGCTGAGGAAAACCTAAAAGATAATAAACGCTAAATTTATTTTGTTTTCTCAGATTGACAAAGCCAGCTGGACTCTAGAACAAGTTGACCTGTTTGAAATTAATGAAGCCTTTGCATCGCTATCTGTTGCAATAGCAAAAGAACTGAAAGTAAATCCAGAGAAGGTAATGAATATATTTCAGGCCACAATTAGTTTACCTCCTGTAATTCAAAGTTGTTCCATTCTGTGCGTCTGGATTGTGTTCTAAAGAGGTGAGAACAGTCCTTTTGCAATCGCTTTGCCGTAAGCAAAAAGGACAGGAACCCCAGCAGGCGTTTTCTTATGCTGCTCTGCTGCAGGCTTGCTTTGCCAGCAGTTCCCCAGCTGAACAGGCTACAACTGTATGATAGTGGATGCGTATGCAACTCTGGAGAACTGCTTGAGCGTATTTGTAATTAACTTCAGAATCTGACCTCGCTGCTGGATTTGCCACTGTATTCTTCCAGTGATGGCAAAAAGCGCAGGTATTACTCTCCGCTCCCTAAATTCACCTCAGTTACCACCTTAATTATCTTCAGAGAGTAAAGATGGGCCCCTTTCCGAAGAAATACTAATTATTACAGCTGTTGTATTCATGTTCAATTTCTCCTTGAAATGGTGGCAGCAGTTTCAGGCTTACTCGCAATCAAAGACTATATCCAGTGAAGTAATTCGTGTTGAAATTCAACTAAATGATTTCTTAACTTGACCTTCTGTTTTTGTTTTTGGGTTTTTTTTAGATTAATATCCAAGGTGGAGCTATTGCTCTTGGCCACCCTCTTGGCGCCTCTGGTTGTCGCATCCTTGTTACCCTTCTACACGCACTGGAACGAACAGGTGGAAAATGTGGTGTTGCTGCTCTCTGCATAGGAGGAGGAATGGGAATAGCCATGTGTGTTGAGAGATGAATGTGAATCAGTGAATAGCTAGTGCTAACTAGCTTTGAAACAGTTTACTAATAAACTTCTAATCATGGAGCTTACGTTTGTTTGTCTTGCCTAAAACTAAATGAGCTTACTCCATTGCTTCATGCCACTCAATCATTGCCATGACAAGAAGATTGGTGGCTACTGCAGGCACTCTAGTTGTTAACACATACACAGCTTAAGTTCTCAACGCAAGGACCAACCTCACTTCCACAAATTAATTTGTTCACAAGAAAATAGCAGCAGCATTCAACTACCTGTTTTATTAACATTTTAGTTACAAGAGTGGGAAGTGTAAGTTAGACAAACATAAATAAAACCTAAGTTATTCTTCAAGTGCTCCAGAGTGAACTGCATCCTCATAGCACCCTCTCTCTTCTTTAGTTTCAGGATGCAGTTTAATAAGATCATCAATTCGAAGAATAGTAATTGCAGCTTCTGTTGCAAACTTCAGGCTCTTAGTTTTGACCATGGTTGGTTCAAAGACACCGGCTTGCTTGTTATCACGAGGTTTTCCATTGATCAAGTCAAGACCAATCCTGAAAAGAAGAAATATTGTCAGACGGAGGGGTAGAAAACGTTAGAAGTATAGTTGGGAGTACGCTGTTTAACTACTACTAGGTCCCAGTGATGCACACACAGGACTGAAGGACAGAGGGAGAAAAGTTCAGTGATAACCTACAACCTTTTTTTACATGCAAATTATGGTTCAGTAAACTGGCAGAACAATTTTCCATCCAAGTCACCAACCCACTTCACTTTTAATAGCCTTCCTACAGGTAGATACTTGCCATTTCAGATTTTTGCGATCCGGGTTAACTTGAGCCTCGTTGTGGAATGCTCTCAACTTCGCAACGAGATCTGTCGCATCTTGAGCGGCATTTACTGCCAATGTATTTGGAATTATTAAGAGGGATCTTGCAAATTCTGCTATTGCAAGTTGTTCACGTGATCCCTAGAAAGAGGAAAAAGTTTTTAAACCAATTGCTGCAACAAAAGAGGAAAAAATACAGCCATGATGAAGACTGTCAATAGTAGGTAGGGGTTTTCACATGCAAAACCTATTTTTAAGCCAAAGAACCATGTAGTTTAATTATCCAAGAAAGAGTAACTCATATCCTCCATTTTAAAGAAGCATCGTGCGTTCTGTAAGATGATTAGGTTTTAATGAACCACAGAACCAACTTCTAGTAGAAGAAAATAAATGCTGAAAAATTCATATTGTCCTAGTTTAACACATACACACTGTTACTTCTTCGTGCAAGACTTACCATGCTGGTTGCGTAATTTTCAAGATATATTGAAAGTGCTGCCTCTACAGCACCACCACCTGGGACAACAGACTTGGACTCCAATACCCTTTTAACAACACAGAGAGCATCATGGATAGATCGTTCCATTTCATCGCACATGAAGTCATTAGCTCCTCGTAAGATAATTGATGCTGAAGTACGAGCCTTTGTACTAGAGAAAAAAGGAATCAGAAGTCAGCTGTGTTGAACAGAATATAAATTAAAACTCTTCTCGCCAAAATTTTCCTTCTAAAGCCAAGTTCAATTGAGCCAGTTTCTTTCAATGTTTAAAAGAAAATCTTAACATTGTTATGCACCCTTGCAGGATATATACATTGTAACTTAGTAAGTCAGTATTTTAAGTTCTAATATGCAAAAACCTAGTTCGGGGTTTAGTCTTTTAGAGAAAGCTACCTGACAAAAGTATGACAGACAAGACGTTTTCCCATCAAGTAAGGGGAAAATTAATTACGTATTAGGAAAGTTCTCTTTCGTATAGCCATCAAGTGAGCTAATGATTGCCAACATTACAGGATAAGCAGTCATGTAACTGCCACAGAAGTGCCATGGTCAGAATACTTCATTCACACACAAATGAGACTACAGGAAGTTGAACACTGAGAAGGGTCTTCTTGCCCATTAAAAAAAAAAAAAACAACCTAAAAAAAAAAATCCTTTTAACAATGTGGTCCATTTCCTACTACCAAGCAGATGACTGATTCAATGAAACCAGCACAAGTGAACCCTGTCTTCCACTATAAAGATCTAGCTTGCACCGCCTTATTCAGGGGAAATTACTCAGATGGTACCTATTTCCCTTTACTGTCTGTAAAGGGAAGCCAGTGTGACTATACTGCTAAAAGCCAGGTAAAGGAACGCAATATGAATGCTGTAATAATGTCTCTATTGTAAATTTCAGGAAAATTTGTTTATGAACAAAATTTTAAGTCTATCTAGTAATCTGATTGTTTCACATTATGGTTGATGAAACAGGTGTCCAGCCCCAGCAGAAAAGATTAAATACTGATAATTTCACCTCTAATTTGCAGTGGACTTGTATACTCTTTCCCATGCATGTACCTACTCATACCACTGAGATAGCATGGAAGTAAATAAACGGAATTTTATCTCAAACTTAGTAGAAAGTGTACACAAAAAGAGTATTTTAAAACGGATCCTTACTTTTTGATTAAAATCAGCTCATCATCACAGATTCTCTCTTGAATCACCTCTTCTGCCTGTCCCAGCATTAATGCCTCAAAACTCTCCTCGCCTTCAAGGTTTGCAAGGGTTGAACATATGGTTGCTTTAACAAACAAACAAAAAAGTGAAATTAGCATTCAATTCCAGCACATCCTTTGCCAACTTCCCAGAACAGGCATACAGAAAAAAAACCAGAAATTGAAAACAGAAATAAAAACAATATAAGTAGATTTTTCTTAAATTCAACGGCACTTTTATTTCTCAGTTAGCAATTCAATATTCCTCAGTTTATAATTGATACTGCTCTTTTTGCTCAACTTTTACAGCACTTACTTTTCCACAGCTAGTACAAATTCCTGTGCTTTACCATAATGAAAATGCTTTCTTGCAAATTTAAGAATTGACAGATAAAATTTGTATAGGACCAGAAATTTTTTTCAGTATTTATTTAATGATTTAGGAATTCTTCATTTGTCTTTAACTATCTAAACAAGGTACTTAACACAACTCTCCAAACAGAGGCTTATGAATGTGTTCTTAATAGAGACAAATAAATACAGATTCTGGCTCCCACTTCCAGAAGACAACAGTCTTCCCAGTGCAAGGCAGCATTTTCTTCCCCACTGTCAGTCAGCTCTTATGGTACTCATCTACTTTGACAGAAGAGTCAATTAAAAGCACAGTAAAGTTAAAACCTAACAGGAGTTGCTCAGCTCTACTCATCCTCTCCTTGCATGGCTTGCATGTTAAGAAGCCACGTTCTGAAAATTAGTTACTAATACCTTAACAGCAGCTTTTACTTAAAAAAAAAAAAAAAAAAAAAAAAAAGAGAGATATTTTTATATATACATACCTCCTGATGCCTTAGCAATCCGCTTAAGGTCCTTTTTTACAACTCTTCGTACTGCCATAGCACCAGCATCAACAAAGTATTTCAGACACATATCATCAATACCTCCAGTGGTGAGAATAACATTGGCACCAGTGGCCAAAATCTTCTGGATCCTTTCTTTGGTAATATCTGACTCTCTACAAGGATAACGTCTAAGTTATAAAAATGGATTTAAAAGTCTACAATCACATTCTGTTAACTAATTTCCTGAAATCTTAATGTAGAACTCTGCAAGGATAAGGAACCATTGCACAAACATACTTGGATTTCTCTAAAACTGACTTAGTACTAGTTCTGCCTCCAAAAGTGAAGAGTTCTACCATTAGTATTTGGTATCATTGGGAAATGTTAACATTTAAAACATTTTTACCTCTTGCGCTCAGCCAAAATTACATCGAGCCACCTCAAATGAAGAGACCAAAACAAGCCTGTGAAACCCCACTGTCTCAGTTATCCAAGCTTCCACACACCTCTGCCTTATCTGGTCCAGCTTCTCAGGGTCTGAAATAACAACCTGAACACCAAGCTTCATTTTTGCTTTCTGCAGGCTGAAGTCAAGGCATGCAATCTTCGCATTAACTATTCTCTTGGTCATACCTGACGAGAGAGAACAAGAAAAAGGATTTTGTCAAATCGAGTTAACAGAACATCAAGTTAGCATTAGAGATTAAAACTAATGCTACTTTCACATTTCAGGTTTCTATTCAGTTTGCTTCTCTGCCTCCAGTTCTGCCCTAGTACAGAAGAATGCTAGCAAAGACTTTCAAAGAGAGAATTTAAAAAAAAAAAAAAAATCTCTACTATAACCTGTTACCTTTTTACAGACCCCACCTGCAAAATGTGAATGACTATGAAAAGCTGACCTATCAGTCTCGCATCCTTTAGGTTACCTGATCAAAACACAGCTCTGCTAAATGTAACAGTTCCCTACAACCTGACATTGGCTCCCCACAAGGGAGGTCCTTATATTCCAGAAGATCACAGTGTTACCATGCCGACAGTGAGCTAGAGAAACTACAGTAACTTACCAGCACTTCGTGGATCACTAGTAGCTGGCAGACCCTAGTCTAGAAACCACTGGTGAAGTGGTAAGGTTTTTTTGTGTTCTTGTTTAATTGTTCTGGAATTGAAAACCCACATGATCTGCAACTAATGCAAACTCTTCAGTAAGAAGAGCCATGCAGAAAGACTAAGAGGACTAAGTTCACACAAAAGCTTTATGAAACATAGCACGTTCTTACCCTGTGAGCCCACCACGCAGTTCAGAGCGTAACCGTTCACAAGTATGCTCTCTTTTTGGCTGCGGCCATGTGCCTTCAAAACATTAACTGAGTTGATTGGATACCGAGCCTGACCCTTCTGGTCTGTATATTTAACTGCCAGTGCAGCATCCACCACCATATTAGCAAAGAAATCACCATCACTGCAAAGCTGTTAAGGTTAAAACTGAAGAAGAAAACTAGTATTATGCTTAAGAAAAAAAAAAGTCACTGACAGTGCCCAAACTAAGACTCAAAAAAGGTTTCCAAAAAAGAACTTTAGAAAGGTACAGAAGTGCGAGCTTTTTTTACCATTCCCGTAAAGGAACAAGTAATTCTTAAAGCTGAAACACTGGCAAGAAAACTAGGACAGGCTAGCGTGATGCTTGCATTTTACGCACCTTTTGTTCCTTAACAAAAATACCTATCCTATGGTCAGTCTGCATTCCCTTGTTAGCACAAAGGCTAAAACCGCAGGTTTTTCTACTACTATGAAGTAAAATGCAACCTTCTGTCCCCTAGTTTCACTCCCCAGGTATCTGGCTTCTGTAATGCATTCTTCCATTCACACAATTCCTTATCTAGACTCGCTAACATGCAATGTCCTAAGGAAACAATATACTGTTAAAACTACTGTGATGTGCCTAATCAGGTTTAAATAAATTGGAAGAGTCTGAACATGTTTTCCCATACCAGATAATACCTGTGAAATGTTTTTCACACCCCTGTTATAAAAACAACAGATTGAATACTATATCCCATTCATAAACACTGCTGCAAAAGAAACTAGCCTAGCTACTCGAGCTCTCCCATCAAACACTCTCACTTGAATAACTTGATCAAGTTAAAGGATACATTCCGATAATTTTAGAGGACATTGATGTTTTAGCAGCATTAATTAGGCACTCCCTGCCCAATTCATCTGTGTTAATAATAAGATTTTCATTGATGTAGCGAACTGCTTCCCTGTAGAATAAAGACACATACTGGTAAAGAATTCCACCCCCAAAAAGACAAAAATCTTACATGTTTTCATCCCTTCTAAATGTTAACTCAAAGAACACAGGGATGAAATAAATTAATCTTCTAGGACAGTAAAGTGACATTTCTATGTGAGACTACAGAAATTCAAAATAAATTTGAAAAAACCCAAAACACCAAACCAACAAAAAAAGCCCAAAACACACCCCCAAACGAAAACACCGTATGCACTTTGCACCAGGAAGCCTGTATTAACGCAGTCACAAATACAGAAATAAGCAAAAAACATGCAGTTATTATACTTTTAAAAAGGCAATGTACTTCAACTGTATTAGTTTCTTACTTGCAAGCAAGTCGGTATCCACCAATAATGGAGGTAGGATGAATTTTCTGTTTCACTAGTTCATCTGCGTTTTTTAGAAGTTCTGCAGCAATAATTACCTGTTTGAAATACAAACACTAAATACATGTATTTCATACAAGCAAAATAACTACCTGTTGCCACTAAGTGGAAACGAGAATCACAAATAGTTGTCCAATGTCTACTCAGTGGAAACAAGTAGTAGTGGAATTATAAATAGTTTCTGACATCAGGTAAAAGCCACCTGATTCCCCCTCCCCTGCCCCAAGTTGTCAAAAGTCTCAGGCAAATTTTCAACACTCAGCATCCTTACAGTCCTAAACTTCAATTTCTCATGGTTGTTAAAAATTAAGAACCTTAATTCAGAATCTACCCTCAACCTTCAAGAAAGCAAAAAATAAATAATGAAACTGCAGCAAGCAAATTCCATTCCAGAGCACCAGCTGCGAACGGAAACTAGCATCTCTAGATTCATAACGGATAAATCAAAAACTGCGCTGTGATAACGGAACACTGACTTTTGGTGTATCTGCCTGTAAAACTTTCTATGTACCACTGATGTTGTCCCATCGCCAACTTCTTTGTCTTGCAGGTCTGCCAGCTCACAAAGAACTTTTGCAGCAGGGTGTTCCACTTCTAGCAGCTTCAGAATGGTGGCACCATCATTAGTAATGGTCACGTCCTAATTTTCAGAAATCGAATGTTAATATGAAGTATATTTCTATTATGTTTTTACTGTTGTGTTTCATAATGATTATGCAAATGAAAGTTAATTATTCTTTGTGAATGCCCATAAAATAACTATTTATACCAAATGTTTACTGCTTCTTTTTAATCAGGAGTCCCATTCTAACAACAGAAATGTTACCAGTGCAGAATCTGCACTTTCTTTTTATCAGAGAAGTCTTTATGTTACAGAAACTCATCAAACATTTTGCACATACCAGATAAGCAGCAGTGCAGACAATACCCTCTAATACAGTATTTTATTACAGCAACCTGTAAAATGGCAAACTTTCCTCATTTGCTTTAAATATTTTAAAATGTGAAATATGGAATATTGCTTTAAAATGGTTATGGAATTATTGGAATTCATTTTTATGTTATTCCTCCTAATGTAGACATTGGGATATACAAGTCAACACCACCACAAGGCGTGACTTCAATGGTGATATTCATTCCTGTGAATTTGACCAATACTGGTAAGTGGTGACAAGAACTTAAATGTACTGTATGGAGACAATTGACTACATAAACTACAGTACTAGATTAAATTAAAATGATGTAGCGTACATTACCTGATAGCTAGCATGGTCAATTTTACTAAAGATCTCCTCCCACCCCCTCTCAGAACCATGGAAAAAAACAGGTATGTGCACATTAGACCTATGAAGCACACTAAGTGGAAGCACTTTTACACAGGAACGCTGTATAAGCCCTCCTGACGCTTAAAGAAAGCTTACTTACCCCAATATCATCCACCAACATCTTATCCAGGCCAACTGGCCCAAGAGAACTCTTTACAATGTTGGCAATAGCAGATGCAGCAGTAACTGAATAAATGAAAGAAAAACAGTTTTATCTTCCAACTTTAGGTCGATTCAGGTTTACAAGAAAATGTGCCAAGAACCTGCGATTCAGAAACATTAGATAAAGTGACCTAATTTAGGATTAGGTTTCAGCCTAGCTAAACTAGTAATGGCTTGCAGCTACTACAAAATACAATCTGTGCCAATCCCCACTCTTCCCTCCAAGCTGGTTCAGCTAACTAACCTGGCAAAACTAACCGCTCAGAAGACGAATGGTAAGATGGAGGACACTACCGAGATCAGAAAAGTGGTGGCTTAGCAAAGGTTGGCAGCACTGTTTTGGCAGCAGCCAAGTCATGCCATGAAACTTCACTCTCATTTACTCCTCAGTTCTAGAGGATACAGAACAATGGTATCACCCTATATCAATTAGCAACACAACATTAGGTCTGTGACTGAAATAAAACTTATTCTCTAACTAAGTCAAGAAAGTAAAAAGTGACCTTTTAGTCACTACTAAAGTAACATGAAACCTCTAACACAGTGGCTTGTTTAAATTATGTTCTGCCAACTTCATATAGGAAAAAGATACAATCAACCTTTTCCTTCAGACCGTGGCAAGTTTTCCTCTGTCCCACAAGCATAGCCACTTAATCTGGAAATTGAAAAAGTGGTAGTATAATGGGAATAGTTACAACTCAGACCTTCACTTTGAACTTCAAACAACATAACTTTTTTTTTGTTTTGGAAGAGTAAGGGCAGCTTTCGGGAGGGGGGGGGGGAAGTTGTATCATCAAAGTTGCCATTATCAAGTATCTCGGCCATTGATTAAGATAATTTTCATTCTAAGTGTTCTGCCTAAAGTACCATCAGAGCTGCATGACTCTCGCGATCATCAGGAAGCAGGTCTTCAGCTTCTTCCTTTGTCTTTTACCTACTCTGAAGTTGAGAACTGCCTCGGAATTTGCAGCCTTTTCCCAAGACTTGGGATAAAATCCAGAGAAACGTGGAACGTTTTTGAGAACTACAGTTAAAGACACTTATCTTGAGGACAGTCCCCACTTTCAGAAGCAGGTTATTTCCCTGTGCTGGCAACCAGTAAGCTTCCCCCACCGCCCTTTCCCCACCAAGGCCCCTCAGCTAGTCTGCAGCCCGTGCCGGCTCAACGCCCTACGAGCTCGGCACGGAACCGAGCCGATCTCCAGTCAGCAGCCGCCCCCCTCCCAGTGTGTGCTTCTACTAAAGAAGGAGGAGGGATGCGGGATCACTTCGCCACTGAGACCCTTGGAAGCGGCGCGGGACCGCGCGAGCCCGTCGTCTCCTCGTGGAGGCTGTGGAAAAGGAGTAGTGCCACCCGCCCTTCCCGCCGGCAGCAGCGGCCCTCGCAACGGCTCCTAGCGGCCCGAGACTGAGGTAAGCTGGCGGCAGGGCGCGGCCCTTCCCGGGATGGGGAGGGGGGGGAGAGGCGGGTAAGCACATGGCGGCGGTTACGGCCGCGCCATATTACCTCCTTTCTGCCCCTCCCTCCACCGCTCATCAAACCCCTGCCGGCAGCGCGCGGCCGTTACCGTTTTGCGTGCGGATCGCGTCGCCGCTGGTCCGCTCGCCGAAGACAGCCAGGGGCCCCTCCATCGCCGCCATCTTCCCGCCCGGCCGCGGCACGAGACGTATCGAGGGCAGCGCGCGGAGCCGCGGAATGGCCAGAGGGCCGCAAGGAATGTTGGGTACACCCCCCTCCCGGGAAAGGGTGGAGGGACCGGGGGCGGCCCCGCGCGGGCGAGGGGCGGGACCACACCTGCCTGCCCAATCCAAGGGCGCGGTACGGCCCAGCCTCAAGCCGCGATTGGTGCGTGCGGATGAACAAAGCCGTCACGCCGAGGGACGGGCAGGAGGACTTCCAGGAGGTTCTAGAAGCTAGAGCGGGCTCGTGCGCACGCGCGCTGCCTCCCTCGCCTCTCAGGGGCGAGGCGGGGAAAGGGGGTGGGGGTGCTGCCGCCGCCGGAGGGTTCTCATCTGCCACTATTTGTCCCTTCGGGCGGAGCGTGCGCTCCGTGTCTCCGCAAACGGTGTGGGGTTTGTAAGAGCTCAGGATAGCCCTGCAGGGGCCGGGGAGCGGGATGGGCGGTTCGAGGTGGCGGAGCAGGCGCTGTCGCGGGGAAGGCGGTATCGCAGGCCTCCCGACGCCGCCTGTATCCGATTCAGTAGCAAAGTCTGCAGCGCGAAAGACCCGGTTTTGCGTTTAATGCCGGTAGGCAGTTCTTGTAGCGGCTCTGGTCTCTATCCCGCGGCTTTGATAGGCGCTGGGAGAGGAGGGGAGTCCCCCGCCTCTCTTTGCCGTGCGGGCGCGCCCGCTTCATGGGCCCAGCTGCCTGTGCCTTAGGCCCCGCTCCAGGGAACGGAGCCCCGGCCTCTGCAGCTCAGCATCTCCTCGCTCCCTTTTTCTAAGGGGAAAAATTACAAAGGGTCCTCCGAGTCGGGGAGGAGCTGCCTGCTTTATTCTGTGAGACGTGACTTAACAGCCACGGGCTTCCCCACGAGCTTGCCCGGGGCGTACTTCGCCAGCGGAACGGGAGCCGCTTCCCTCGCTACACGGGGAGGGGGGCGGAAAAGAAGGCGGTGCTTCCGTAGGGAAAGTGGGCGGAAGTCCTCTCGACGCCGGCTTCCGGGGGAAGGTGCTGGCTTCACCAAGATGGCGGCGCCCGGGTGCCCCTGAGCGGAGCGGAGCGAGGGGACTGCCGCCCGAGCCAGTGGCGGGCACCGGCTCCCCATGGCGCTGAGCAGCCGCAGCTGCCTGCTGCTGGCGGCCGGCAGGCTCCAGGCACGTGGAGCGGGTAAGCTCGGCCCCTCTGCGGCTCGCCAAGCCGGCCTTTCCCGGCAGGGGGGCTCCGCGTCCCCCGTGCTGCCGGCGGAGGGCCGCTCCCAGGGTGATGCGGAAGCCGGGTGTCTTGGTGGAGCTGCTCCGCCGTGCGCAGGCCCCGGTCTGTGCCGGGCTCCCGCTTGTAACGGCCGTTCGGGCTGCTGTGGGACGGGGGACTGCTGGTGCGTCTCCGGCCGGGGTGGGCGGTCTGACGAGGAGAGGCCCTGTCCGTCACTCTGGTGAGAGGTTCCCGCTGCCTCTCTGGCCCGAAACGTTGTGTAGCTGAGTGAGTTTACAAGCCTAATTCCAAATTCGCGTTTGTTAGCTTAATTAGTGACGATTAGCCTGACAGGACTGAGGATTTTTACCATGTTACTTGTAGCGCTGTCATCTGTTCTTTGTGTACTTCACTTTCAGTATTTTGTAAAGCCTTAATCCTAGGGATCTTCTAGTCATCCGTGAATTTATATTTTATGCATGGGTTTTGAACCGCTGTTAAAAACTTAATATACTTTTCACTTTTGGTCTACAGTTCACCTCATAATCTGGAGAAACAGGTTGAGCTCTGGTAATCCATCTATTTAGTGTTTAAAAAAAAAAAAAAAGCTGATCTTGCCCTGCTGGCTTTTACAAGCTGCATCATTCTGTATTGTATTCATTCTACTGTCTGCACTATATATTTTTTTAAGTCTGTGGGGTTTTATTTCCTGCTTTTCCTCAAGGTCTTCGTTTTGCGTCAACTACAGTCAGTCTCAGAACTGAGACTGAAGTGGACACAAGCGAAAATGAGGTTGTTGCTCCAGACTTCACTAACAGGAATCCTCGGAACTTAGAGCAGTTGGCCCTGGCTAGGAAAGAGCGTGGCTGGAAGACAACGTGGCCAAAGCGTGAATTCTGGCATAGGTGAGTCAGAAAGTCACCAGCAGAAATGAAAACTCCAAAAGAAATAAAAAACCCTACCAGGTAGAATTTCTACAAAATGCACTTTTTGGGTTGTTGAATCAGTCGCCTCCGTAGCTGTTCTTAGTTAGCAGGCATCTTCTGTGTTCAGAGAACAGTAGGCTGTCATCACATGAAAGTTAGCATATGTGTTGAAGATCTTTCCATCTATCGTTAAGGTAGCAGTAATATTGCTTAAGAACATTTTTTATGTATATTAAAGTTATATATTTTTATATATATATAAAAGCAAACTCTTTACCAATGCTTCTCAAAAAGTGGTGCAGAAATACAGTGTAAAAACACAGCCTCTAGTATAAGACTTGCAGTTATAGCAGCAGTTTCTAGAACATAAAATCCGAGACAAGCTACTGCGTGAAGTGGTAAGAAAGTGAGGTACGGTCCAGCCGAGCAAGGGGATTGCCCACGGGGTGCTGTTAACCTTGGTGAGAGAGACATCATGCCGTCAGCATCTCCATGGGGATCCATCCAGAGACGAGCCCTGTGCTGGGAACTTAGGATTCTCCTAGACCTGTGCTGACCATGCATCATTATTTTATTTGAGGCACCATAATAGTCTAGGTGGTTTTTTAGAAAATGCTGACTGCTTGTCCTCTGGAAAATCAGCTCATTTTAAGCTCGGGAGTCAAAATCCTTATTTTGTTCGTGAGGGACTACCATGCCTAGTTTGTTCATACCTGGAAATCTGATATTGTCTCAGTGCAATAGAAGATAGTTGCTGCTAATACTCTGTGGTCATGTGTTACGGCTTATGAAGTACTGCTTGATCACTTGCCGATCCCGACAAGTTGTTACCTGCTGTGTGAGCAGAAGCTTTAAGAGACTGCATAGCAAACCTAAGGTTACGTTTCTGCTGGAGTAGTTCCCCTGATCTAGTTCATAAGCACCCGTACCACATTGTGCAGGTGTACAGTGCTTGGTCTGGAGTGACTGCTGGCGTGAGGCAGCGTAGGACTGTCACCTGCGTAACTGGTGAAAAGTTGCTCTTGGAATTTCACTCTCTTGAACTGGTAAAATGAGTCCTATTTTATGTCCTAATAAAGTAAGCAAAAACCTGGATAAGATAATAAAAGCAATATTAAGAAATCATTATTGTATTAATAGCTCCAGTACATTGTTTTATTTAAAGTGAGTCACTTACACATGTAAGCATTTGAATGTGTTCGCTCTTTAGATCTGGAAAAGAGATCCTAATCCCATGTTATTTCTTTCCTTCACTCAGATTACGGCTTGAGCAGACACAGCATTATGTCGAAGCCTTCGTTGAGCGCTGTAATGGGGATGTTGTGGTGTCTGCCTCTACCCGAGAGTGGGCCATAAAGAGACACCTTTACAGTCCTAAGGGAGTAGCAGCATGCAAAAACCTTGGCCGCGTAATGGCACAGCGCTGTTTGGAAGCAGGAATCAACTTTGTGAACTTTAAAGCTGTTATCCCCTGGGAACGTCGTTGTGACTCGGCAAGTACCCATCTCCTGACAGTCATTTGGCCTTTTTTCCTTTCTAAGCATTAATTTCACTCCTCTTCACCATTGATTTTCTTATGTGGCTTGACAATCCCTTCTTGCAACACTCAAAAGGGTAACATTGACAAGCTGCGATTCCTGGCATTATGCTTCAGGGAGGCTGTTAACCTCTGCCCCCCACGTAACATGTCCCCACTGATATGTTGGTGCTGATAGATTTTCTTTGTACTTACTCGTGTCTCTCTCTTTTAAACAAGATTCAGGAATTCGAAAAAGCTATGGAGGAGGGGGGTGTCGTTCTGCGTGAGCCACGAAGAATCTATCAGTAAAATGCAGATCATTGGGAAAACTTCCCAAGGAACAACAATCACTTCTTTAGGTGTGTGTACCGGCACAGTGAAGGTCCAGAGCTGGAGAAAGTTGGAACATGGCATCTTACAATAAAATATTTTTAAATGCATGGAATTGGGTCACATTCTTGATTCTGAAATCATCAACACCTTTCTTTTAAGGCTAGGAGAAACTGTTGTAGTTCAGCCTGACAGACTAACAGCATTTACTTCAGAATTCAATAATTTTAAAGTATATTTTATTTATTTGATTTTGTGTTTGTTCTAACCTGAACTCTTTGAAATGTCAGTCTAATTGAGCAAAATGCAGTCATGATGTGAATGTTTAGAACTGTAATAAAGTTATGTGCTAAACTTGGTAAAAAGATTAAATTCCCCTAACTCATCTTTGCAGCTTTCTTGCAACCCTTAGATTCTAACGACTAAACCCTCGCAGGTCTAGGAGGGAAGCTGCACAAATGCCAGCGGTAGGGAGCAAGAAGCCCGTTTCCCTCCTTCTGTGTCTGTCTGCTGCTTAGGCGCCGGCCCCGCTGTCAGCTTGTCCGCCTGATGGATCGGCACGGCTCCCCAGTGCGCCCGGGCCCTGTCATCCTGCAGCGTGACCTGCCCGCGACAAGCAGCACAGGGCGGTCGCAGCGGGGCTCGGGGGGCCGGCCTGCTCAGCGCCGCTCCCGCGGCGAGGGGCGGTGTGCTGCCTCCGGCTGTTCGCGAACTGGGAGGTGCGAGGTGAAGGCCAGGGTGTGCCCCGCGGTGCTGCCCTCTGCGGGGACGCACTAAATCCTTAACGTCCAACTGACATCGTTCTTAAAAAAAATCCCAGTATTTTACTGAATTTTTACCTGGCCTTGGTGCTGTTTCATAATATTTAATGACTCGCAGACCCTGCTAGCCTTTGCGTGATCTTTATTTCCAGAAGCTGAAGACTCGGCCTACGCCCTCTCCCCCTTCTACGTTTCCAGCCTAAACCGCCCCCTCTATTCTCGGCGCGCTGCCCGCCCCTCGCCGCCGCCCTCGGGTCCCGACGGGTTCTGCCTTTTTTCTTTCTTTGAAGCCGGGTAAAAGCCGCCCCCGCCGGAGCAGCGCGGGGCGCGCAGGCGCAGCGGGTCGGGGGCGGTGCGGAGGCCCGCGATGGAGGTGGGGGCGGCGGGCTTCGAGCGGCGCCTCTCGCGCCTCCGGAGCCGCCTCCGCCGCGCCGCCTTCCTGGGTGAGCGGCGGCGGGGGCAGCTCTCGGCCGTTCACGGCGCCCTCGGCCCCTGCGGCCCGCCCGGCCCCCGGCCTCGGAGCGCGGCGGCAGCCCCTTGCCCGGCGAGGGGCGAGGCCGTGGCGACGCGGGCCTTGAGGTGTATTTTAGCAGATAACGGCGCTGGTGCGCAGTGGAAGAGCGGAGGCTGGGACACGGGGTTTCCAAGCAGGCAGCAGCGGTTGGAAAGTGAGGCCGCTCTGCGGGGCTGGCCTCGGCTCGGCGGCTCAGGGTGTCCGTAACGCAGGGGCAGGCTCCAGAGGGTGAGGCGGGCCCTCCCCGGCGTGGGGGCAGTGCGTTTCCGCTCCTCGTCCTGCCGCAGGGGTGAGGGCGCAGGAGGCTGCACTCCCACAGCAGTCGGTTGCCTTTTCTCTTGAGCTTGCTAGCGGTGGGTTTAACGCAGAGGTTACGGTGGAGAGAGGCGTTTCAGAGATCCTTGGCCTGATGTTGGTGAAATGCATGCTTCATGTTTCAGATTTTTTTGTGTTCTTTCCATCTCGACAGCCCTTGATATGGAGTTTACTGGCTTACATTCAACGTTCCCACAAAATAACGAGCCCAGGTAAAGCTGTTCGACTTGAAATGTGAGGGAGGCTTGCTGCTCTAGCTCTGTGAGAACAGCCTGTGCCTTGCAAACCTTCTTGTTTCCACTCCCCCCGATTCTGGTTTTGTTCGTAGCCTGTTTGATTCCCCTGTGGAGCGGTACCTGAAGGCCAGGCGGAGCGTTCAGCGCTTCACTGTCACTCAGCTTGGTAAGTGCTGTTCCGACACAGCAGAAAATGATCTCCCAAGGTCTTAGTGGTCACTGGCCTTTTGCCAGCTGGCGGGCCCTGCAGGTAGCTCTGGTCTTAATTCACTTGTTACAGAGACATTTGTTTGCTGTGGTAGGTTCCGCTCCGCCCCCCCATGTTTAATACTATCAACTTTTTAATATTTTAAACATATAAAAGTCATATACTTTTTACTGGTCTAAAGTTCTTCATATTTAAAGATTGCAGGTACAAAAACAGGGCTTTTAAAACAGGATGCAAGCAAGAAGTAGGTGACAGCAGCTCCTATTCAAGGCTGTGTCATTTGATATAGTGTATGAGTAAGGGGACTATCAGAGGAAAATGAAGGCTAGTATTTTTGATATTCCTAAAGTAATAAAAAAATCAACACAAGAAAGGACTAGTCGTGGTGGTGGAGGGCTACTGACACTTAAGAACCAGTTAGAGGTCAAGAAACCAGCTCCAAAACTGTTTAAAATATGTTCAAAGCCTATTTAAGCTTATTAATGTGCTTTTTAGGGATTAATAGAAAAAAAAAAACCCTAAGTAGTAAAAATCATGTTTCAGTCTTCTGTGGTGCCTAGCTCCTTCCAAATGCTTTTGTAGCGTAGTTGGACCCACAGACCTGTGTATGCGTAGTTGGAGATTTTCGTCACCAACTCCTCTCCTCACCCGTTGCTCAGTCTATTGGCTGTGTAATCAGACTTGACCCCTTTTCCCTCAGCACGGAAAGCTCGTCCCTGTTCAGCTCTCAGGGAGCTGGGGAGTGGCCTGGCAGTTGCTGTTGAGATTTGCACTGTGGCATTAGCGAATGGAAAACACGTACTCCATCAGGGGATCTCCACATCCCGTATCTAATTTTCACAGCATCTGTAGACATCCAGCTGAACATTGCCATTTCAATGGAGGTTTCTCTCTCTTGCAGGGCTGGCAATATTCTCAAATGAAAATTCAAACAAGTAAGTAAAAAAGCAGTTTCCTGTTATAATGAAGACAGTGCAGTTGAGATTTTATGCAGAATTCTCTGGGAGGAGTTGTTTCTTGTAATTATCTTCTAGAGAGATTTTTCTTTTCATTGTAGGTATGTGGTGCATTCATACAACTTTTTTCTCTTTCCCTCAACATTGGGGGTTACGGATGTCGAATTCACCCTTTCTGCATCTAGCATTCAGTTCCTGTCTCATTATGGCTTCGACTATAATAAGGTATGTAATCTCCCTGCCAGAAATCTAGAACAGAGGAAGTCTCTGCAATTACAAGAGAAATCAGGATTAATATCCGTAAATGCTACGTTTCTAGGGTAAATAGCATCTTGCTAAAGTATGAATGCATCATGTGGTTCATTATCAACAGGGAGAGTGAGTGCTGGTTTTTCTGAACTGCCGTAGAGGCAATAACCATATCTTTTGTCAGCCTAAGACAGATTTCCCTACCTCAAAAAAAGAAAACCTGTCTCTGGTGAGCTGAGAAGAGGAGTTACTAAACAGACCCCAGTGGGGGTCTTTACTAGCCATGAAGGTGGGGAAGTCTCAGTTTACCTGCATCTTATGTATTGCCATATTTCCCATAAAATTCGGACTATGTCATCACATAAGAGCACTGTTTAGCAATTTTGGACAGGCAGCATCGTGGTATCTTGAAGCACACTTGAAGTATCTCATAAAGGAAAGGTAAAAGCAGAGCAAAAAAATTTAATTACAGTTGATAAAAATCCTTTTCTTTCTTCCATACATAAACACGTCTTCCTTTATGTAAGAATGCATCTTGGATTACCTACCGTTTGTATTTCTGAAGAGAATATTCTGAGAATGAGGAACACCAGCATCTTCTAAGTATATGCTGGTTTTGGACCTGGTTAACCTGCTAGTCTCTAATTTGCTGCAGGAAAGTCCAGGGGAGACTAACTAACCTGGCATTTTTTTCCCCCCTCAGTTCCTCAAAGATGGAATCCCATACATGAATGAGGTACAGGAGGAGATCCTTAGCCAGCATCTCTTAGCGGGTAGCTGGAAAGTCAGCAGGTGAGCGCTATTCAGAGGTGGATCCTCAGTACTGACTGTATTGACAGCTCACCTTCACTCAGATCACATTTTGTGGAAATACTAAAGCCTATTGGTCTGAATGCCTCGCCGCCAGCTGTTCCAGCATGCTGTGGTCTGTCTGAAGGAAGATGGAGATCACAGGATGCAATCTGGAGAGTTGGGTGAATGTTGGGAAGTGATGCTTTTGCATTCCCACAGCAAGGCACAAGGCTCCCTCTTTACAGAGCTTTATCTCACACTCTGCCTCTTTCCCCCTGATCCTGCTTTAGTGCCCTGGACAGGGATGTGCTGAAGAAAGCTATTGATGAAGTGACCTGTTGGATAGCTGCAGCAGAGGAAGAGGAGACTATGGTTCTGCGGGATCTGAGTGGTATGAAACAGGATGCCTCCCTTAGGCACCTGTGGGCTCTGAGTGGCTTCATCGCTTCTGAACCTCTGGGGCTGCTACTGTCCTTTGCTGCCTGTTCTGTTAAACTGCTCTCTTGAGAGTGAAAGCATCTGTGCCCATCCTGCCTTTACAACTCTTTGCCCCTGTCTATGCTTCGGTTCCTGTCAGGCATTCATCTCTGGACCCTGCTTTTCTGCTCCCTTGTGGTGGTGGGTCTAGGTGCTTGGAGCATGCTTTGTGGTAACCAACTTCCATTTTGTGCTGCTTCAGAGCAGCAACTGGAGAATTTGTAGTTGCTCTGGATCAGGATAACTTTTGACCTGTTTTAAATTCTGGGTGATCTGGTTTTTGTTTTCTTCCCCTTGGAGAAGGGAAAGGTGGGTCTCCTTTCAGAGTTTGTTCCTTCTCATATGGAGCAACAAGGAGCCCCTCAGAAACACATATGTATGCCAGTGGGGATAAACAGGCCACTTAACACCTGTGTTACCTTTTGGGAGCACTGCAGCAGAGCTGAGGAATTTCTGTGCTGCTCTGGAGGAGTTGAGGGACAGGGAATTGTAGCAGAGAATAGTTTGTACGTTTGCTCGCAGAAACCAAATCTTAATCCTTTAGGTCGGGGAATAAAATACAGAAAAGGTTAGGAAGGACAGAAAGTATTTAAGGCTTTGTCTGTTGATGCTTTTTTGCAGAGTGTGAAATATAGGGGGTGGGGAGTGTGCTGTGTTTTGTATCTGCTAGGTCAGCTGCAGTAGATATGGTATTGATACTTTAATAGGGCTGGCAATGGTGAGCACCTGTGACAAGAAAGACATTTATTTAAGTTAGCCATAGACTGATTAAGGTGACTTTCTGCATGCTGTTCAGAAGAGGACTGGGTTAGTTCCTTATCAGCTGTGGGGGAAAATGCATTGGTACCTCTCATCTGTGCTGGGCTTCTGGGTCTGTTGCTCTGAAACCTTCCAAAACCATAGGCAGTCTTTTTCATAGTAGTAGCCTTCCTCCCTCTTCTTTTCAGTTAATTTTTTCCTTTCCTCTGTGTCCTCACATAAGCTTATTTGCCTGAAATTCTCACCGTGACTTTTTTGTTGTTGTTTGTTGTTTTTTTTCTTTTTTTTCCTGTCGTGTATGGTAATGTACCAAGATCATACATTCAGGAGTATTTTCTGTACACTGGGAGAGAAACATTTGGTCAGTCCTTCTGCCTAGAAAAATATGTTTTCCTAAATAGGCTTGTCTGCACCTCTGAAGTTTTTACTACTCTTCACCCCCCGCCTACCCCCCCCCCAGGCTATCAGATGTTTGAAGTTCAGCTGGTTCTGAGACAAGCTCTCCAAAATGTTTGGACACAGCCTCTTGGACACAAGAAGGTGAGACGGAAATGTGGACCTTTTGAAAAGAGGGTTTCTATCTAGGCAGATAGGACTGGCATTCTTGCAGGGACTCTGAAATGTTGCTTGTACTTTTAATGATAGGGTCCAGGAAGAGGAGAAGACAATGACAAAGGAATGTTCTGGGAAGTGTTGATTGTGGGATCCCAAGAAAAAGGATCCAGAAAACTGAGTAACTTTGGTTTCTTTTTGTCCTGTAGCCACAAAATACCTTGAGCTGGAAGTGCTTGTCCTTCGCGCGCTTCTGGAGGGACCCTCTCTATGTCTCCAGACTTTGTTAGGTCTCTCTTTCAATACCTCCACAAGAATGTACAGTTTTTAGCCTTTTTTTGTGGTTTTCCTTTGACTTTTGCCATGTAGTTGCTTTGAAGACTTTTACTGTCTGTTACATGGCTTGCTGTTTTGCTATTTGCTATTGCTATTTTACATTTGGTGCAGTATTTTCTGAATTAAACCTATGTGGACTTCTCAAAACATGAGTATGATACCAGTGAGTCGCTTAGAAGTGGATTTCGGAAGTCTTTTTTTTCCATTAGTACTATTTTGGTCTGATGACACTGGTCATCAGACATACTTACCCAGCCTTCTCACCTGAAGCATAGCCTTTGGGGACTCGGTTTGTGTGATTGCTGTTTGTTTCCGTTTTTTGGTGCCATGAACTTACCATGTTGGTGTCAAGTTAAATTGAATTATGTTCATTTGTGCTCCAAAAAAACTGTGGTAGGAGCCATCCTCTTAACAAGAGAAGCATTAATAAAACACCCTTAGAGCAGGTCTCTTTTGTTACTGGAGCACTGGTCTCCATATGGAAGAGAAGTGAGACAGTCCTGAAGTCCCAGGGGATGCACTGTTTCTCCATCCTTCATAGCCTAGAAGTTGAACTCATCCCCAGCATTACTGAATCCCAGTAAGCAATGTACATACAACTAGCATGGGAGGCTGAGATACCCAATGACTGTTCTTTTCAGGTAATGGTGAAAAAAGTGAGCCCAGAACATCGTCGGCTTCTGGAGAACTCTCCTTATGACTACTGCCAGAAGGAGCTCATTCTGCTGTCTGCCCGGGGCTTCACCAACCTCTTCCAGACACTTGTTAAAGCCAAGAAGGTAAAATGCCTCATCCCTGCTCTCATTTTTCATCTCTTTTTGATTTGCTACACTGGATGTAAAGGGATGATAAAAGATAAAGTAGTAATTTGTATTAAATGACTCAACTCATTCAGTGTGATCATCCTGTTTAGTTGTCAGTAAAACTGAGATGAATTCTTAGATTGCAGTCATGGTTAGAAAAAATGAGTGTTAAACATTACATCTTCTTACTGACCATGTCCCACTCCTAAGGCATGCTCAGAATTATGGATCCAAACACTAGATTTCCCTGTGTTACTTTTCTATTACTCCTGCAAACCAAGTGCAGCCAGGGGAGAGGGAGCCGGAACCTGTTCTGCAATGTGTTTCTTATGTCACTTGAGAAAACGCAGGAGTCCGCAATGTTGAAAATCATTGTGTTACCCAGCATAAGTCACCATCTAAGCAAGCTGAGCAGATTCTTTTGGGCAGGTTATGCTTTTCAGCGTGTGACAGACCAATTTATTGGACCATGTGGACCATTGGTCTGATTATGTGTGGAAATTCCTATGTTCTGTATGCAGATTATTGAATGAATTTCAGCTTCAGAAGACTATGGGTGATGTGCAGGCAAAGGCTGTCCCTCCCCTTGGGAGAGAGCCTATAAATCTGATGGCTGGAAGACTTTACCAGTGTTCAGCTGAACTGAGAATCCACCTAGCTCTTTAGGTCCACTCAAACTAGAATGGTGTTGAAAAAATACCCTCCTCAGAGAGTCCACAAGACTGATTTCCTGAAAGCAGTAGTCCTCCTGTGAGCTTTGCAGCCTGAATGACTTTTGGGTGAATCCACCGGAGGAAAGGATTCCAGCTGTTGAGCATGTCTAGAATTGGTTATCTTTGAGCTCTCTTCAAACACATGCTCCAATGGGCTGTTATGTTTATATTCTTCCCATAGCCCCTGGTGGGACACAACATGCTTATGGACCTCATGCATCTTCACGACAAGTTCTACAGGCCCCTTCCAGGTAATGCTGTACATAGCTGCTGTCCCCAGGCTGCTGCCTTTGCAACGGGAGTGGGACAGTAAGTACAGTGGTCATTTGCCACCACCAGCCACCCACGGTGCTTAGCAAGCAGCAGTGCTAGTTGCCTCTTCTGAGCTCTAACTGCTGGAGCGGTGCATCGTTCTCTGACTTCACCTCTCTTTTTTATTCATTTGAAATACCGTTAGCTTTTCCTCAGTTTTACGATGTCTTTCTCCACATGTGTTTTGCCTTCAGAAAGCTATGAGGAGTTTAAAAGGAACATTCACAACCTGTTTCCTGTCCTCATAGACACCAAGACTGTAACAAAATCCATCTGGAAGGTGAGACGCAAAGGTCTTTTTGTTTAGAGTTAAAGCTTGTCTTTCACCCGAAAGGGAGGATATCTTTCCTCAGTACCCTGTGGTTACAGAACTGTGACCAGTTCAGTGTTACCCTGACACATTCTGGTTTTAGATGTCATTTAATGAATCAGCAGTACCAGTAAATGAGCTCACGTACCATGAGGTCTGTCTTGGTTGGTTTTCTAACATGTTCTTCTTTTATAGAAATGTCCATTTCCTCGAGTATCTAATCTTTTGGAGGTGTATGCAGTTTTGTGCAGGTAAGTGGTGGGCTATAAAGCCTTCAGCAATCCCTTTGTTTTCTTGGGAAAGATATTTCAAAGTCAGTCATTTCACATGTTCATACTTTCCCTCCTCCCAAATGTTTTTCAGCTGGCTTCTTGTCTTTCTAAATTTAAGAGCAAAAGATTTGCTCATCTTTCTTATAAAGTAATTGTGCAGTAAATTATTTGTTCTAAGTCACTTCTCATATTGTACCACCATTACTTCATTGGTCACAAGTTTGGCTTGCAGACAGCCTTACATACAACTTTAGAATTGTATGTTGCTTATGTCATGTTACAGAAATGAGTGAGTTTCAGTTCTCGGTGAAAATATACCCTAATTTCAAATGCCAGCTCCCAAGAAAGAGCTGCACTGAGCCCAAAGCAGTAACTAGATACAATGTTCAAATGGAGCACATGAGTAGATACCATATCTCATGAGCTTAGCTATGATGTGGTAGAAGAGTTCTGTTTTTTACACTTTTGTGGATAAATTGTTTTCATGTCAATTTTGCTAAGAAAAGGAAAAATTTTGCTTCTTTCCCCTCACCCGCTACTCCCAAGAAGGAGATGCAAAATTAGTTCTTATAAAAACAGTACTGGGATTCCGGGTTTTGTGTTTGTTTTAGCAATTTCAGACTGCAGATTGTCACGAGTTTTTATGCTTCTTTGTTCTTTCTTTTATTTCTGTCATTCCACGGGTATCTGTTTATTAATCTGTCTCCAGAGTTCCCCATTCAAATAGAATTCATCATCAACCCCTTTCCTTGGAGTTTTCCATTGATTTTTAGTTCTGTTCACGTTTTTTGTATGCAATTAGAGCAGACTTGCTGCTTAGAAGGCTTGATTGGTGGAAGAGACTGAGGAAGTATTTAGGAGTAAGTTTACAGGAAGAAAACTGGTAGATATTATTCAGCTAAGCATCTCTGCCTTTTCATAGAATACTACTAAAGTTCCTTTTAAAGTCTTCAGTAGCTTTTTCTGAAATGAAGCCACAGGTCACTAGAGAATAGTAACTTGTCTCTAACATAATGAGGAAAGACAAAAATCTTATACATCCACTTGTCTTCAGCAGCAACCTAAATCCCAAAGATCCAACGTGCCCAGTGATAGCTCTTGCAAGTGACTGCTCAAGATACGGTATGTTCTTAAGCAAATCTTCAAAGTCGGGTAGCTAAAAAGGGTTTTAATCTGTGGACGTCCACATGCAAACATGAGTGAGTGCCCGTGGGTCTGCTGAATTTGCACCGAGCTGCCGATACACATTTTTATCCAGACCCAAAGCCTGGGCTCCCAAAACGTCGTGTGTTCTGCATGTCCCTGTTAGCTGCCAAGGGTAATGCAGGGCAGGTTTTCATCATGCTACTAGCACAAGCGGCATTTACGCTAAGTTGGGCTGAACTGGGCCCGACTTGGGGCTGTGAAGAGTCGGTAGCCCTTGGAAGGGGCAAGGGGAGGTGGGAAACAGTGGTCCTAGAATGGAAGGTAGTGGGGGCTAATGGCAGGGAGGTCCCAGAAAGTAGCAGGAGCTCGGTGGCTCATGTGCAGGATTAGAGGTGCTGCGTGTGCAGGCAGTTGTGTTCAGTACATGGTGTGATACTGGCTGCGAGGCAGACGTTTTCTGGCTTCTCCTGGCAGCGCAGTGTCCTGCGGCGCAGGGCCTCCTGTGTTTTGAAATGGTTCCCATACCATCAATAATGTATATAACACAATTTGGTTTAGCTCTTCATGAAAGTTAAAATTTTTTAATGTGCATCTTGCTAAGCTTTTCAGCCATTCGTGTAACTGCTGCCTTTTTGTTGGTATCGTTTTAAAATGCATGGTAGAAGCATAGACTTTCTATGGGGTGTAAAGGTTTCAGGGTGAGGAAGGACACAGAGCTGAGGTTTGGGGGGGTGGGGTGGGAAAACTCCAAAACAGAACAGTGGATCTTATGAAAGTTAGGATTCTGCAGTGGAGCAGTTTCCACAGCATGCTAAAGGTGTTTACTCCTTTTTGATTTTGTCGGACAATTACAGCTGAGAAGAAGTCTCCTCATGAGGCAGGCTATGATGCGTTTCTCTGTGGTTCAGGTAAAATGCTTCTTAAACACTTCTTGAGTTGTGTTGGGACTTGGCAATTCCTTTCCTGCTCTGTAGCTCTATTTGATGCTAAGAAATATTTGTTTATATACAGTCTGTTGCTCTTAGTAACTTAGCTGCACTCCAGTGAGTTTTTGCTTTCCATTTGTTTAGTTATGTTTCTTTAGCTTTGTTCTAATGCTACCTCATTATTCCTCCTTCTAGTTCTTCTGAAGTCAGCTCATTTGCTACTGTGCAGATCCACAGAGTGAGTGATGTTTACATGTTTACTGAAAATTGCATTACATGGATGGGTCCTCCGGAAAACAGTCATCGGTTCGCTCTGGCTGACTTCTTGTTTTGCAGGCTGGCCTTCCTTTTGGATAAGAAAACGTGTTATTGGAAATGTCACTGTTCTAATTAGATTTTTATTTTATAAATCTGAAAGTAGTAGCTTTATGTCAAAGCTGACATTTAAAAAAGAAATCAGGGGCCATGCGATGGCTCAGAGGTTGGGAAATGCCATTGTGACTCCTTTATCCTTGAACAAGCTCTCTCAAGTTCAGTTCACTTGGGTAACGGTCAAATCATTTTCCATTAGTTTCCATTTTTGAAATCTGTGTGATTCAGTGCCTTCAGTTAAGTTCCTAGGAGGCAACTGTTCAAATCCCTTCCCTTTGCTTGCAGCTTTTCGACTTCTATAGAAGATACCAAGATCTAAAATACCTGTTTTGTCACTAGTTAAAGAGCTTCTTCAGGAGCTCTGTGCTCCAGAGACTGTGCAGCAGTGCAGCGCTGGAGCAACAAAACTTTGTTCTATTTTGTTTTCTGATAGTGATGCAGTGGAGGCTGATCCTTCTTTCTCTCAGTATCTCACCGTGCTAGCCGAGTATCTGAACAAAGTGAATTTCATCCGAGGTGGTGTTTCAAGCATTGTGCGTATGAATTGCAGGTCTGTGGCCAATTTGTGGGGTGCGTAGGTCAGCAGCCTAGTTGATGGCTTCATTAGAGGAGAAAAATCCACCAGTGCCTGGGCCCACCTTAGCAGAAGTTGCCATCATACAAATGACACAATTGACCTTTCAAAATGGCAAATGAGTTGAATTTCTGCTTTGTGAAGTGTTTTAATATTGTTATTCTGTAAGATGGCACGAGTCAGTTTACATTGCCCTAATTCTCTCTGCTCTATAAGAGAGCTTGCAGTTTCTCTGGTGGTTTCTCCATGGTAATCATGACAGTTTGCTTTTATGACTCATGTTTAGAAAAATCTTGGGACAAAAGAAAAATAATTTTTGTACCAACAGCTGTGTTGTACAACCTGTCTTATTTGTGTCACGTTTTGCATATTTTCTGATTATATTAGTAGTGCTTCTATAGTATTTCCAAACTCAGATATGGCTCAGTATCGTACATTTTCCAGAATTTTTCTGGGGAAGATGCTCCCTGCCAACATCCCCCTCTCTTGGTTGTCCATGTCCGAGGCTGGCCAGGGCTGAATGAAAGGCAGATTTACCAAGAGTTTAAAGCTCTTTGTCGCTTTGATGTCAGACGGCTTTCAAACAACCAGTTCATTCTGCTCTCCAATAAATTTAAGCAGTAAGTGACCGGAAAGTCTTTGTTTCCTGTCCCTTGATACTCTTTGATGCAAGCCTTCATCCCACCCTCCCTCTGCTGTGACAACTCTCAGATAAAAAGATTCCTGTCCTGGGCTGTGGGGTGGTGTAACCAGCCTGCCAGCCACGGCTCATGACATCTGCTTTCATTACAGCGTCAGGCGTGTTCTGCAAGATTATAAGCATCACCCTCATCTGCGGGTTTCCATCTATCGCCACTGGAGGCACTCCCCGCGCGTGAACTGCCTGCTGCAGTGAGTTACGGAAATCACAGGAATGGGGAGGGGGAAAAGCATTCCTTTCAGGGTGCCTGGCCCTGTCACAGCAGCAGTCTGCCACTCTTTTGCGACGTCCTTCTGCCAGCCCTTCAGGAGAACAAGGGGTTCAGAAGCAGGTTCGCTTGCCGAGTTCTGGGTGGCTACTTGTGGGCTTTCAGCCCTGGGCAACTGGACTTTAACCCTGATCTTGATTAACTAGGGAATGTTACCCCATGGATAGGACAAAACTATGTATGTGCGATCATAAGACAGAGGGTTATCTTAATGAGCTGTAGTGCTAGCTCTAATAAGCTTGAGGAGAGAGAGGCAGAGTCTCCCAGGTGTGGGATGGATGTGTTTTTTCTACAACAGAGTTGAAAGCTCGGTAGTAGGAGAGAATTCCACATTCAAAGTGCACCCCTCTTGTGAGGCAGTGACAGCAATGCTCATGAAGGGTGAATTTCTGGCCTGACACAGTTTGGAAAAGAATCTCAGTGCTTAATAAGAACAAAATTAAGCCCTAAATACAAGTAGCCTAAGAGCATTTTACTATTCTTGCCCTTTAGAGTCTCTGGTATTGTGGCACTGTGGTCTCTCGTGGCCTTTGTACTCGGAGGAGCTCCTTGCTGTTCATTCTAAAGGACTGCCTTACAGATGAGACATGAGGAATGCAGATCTTTTCTTTTGTGTTTGTCTATGTTTTGTTTCATTTCATTCAATAAACTATGAAGAAAAAAAAAAAGCTATGAATAGTGTTTTTAATTGCTTTCTTGGAAATGTGTTTTTAAAGAGGATGTGTTAGTTTCCAATTTGTGGTATTTTGTAATCTGTTTAAAGCATAGTCCCCTCCCGAGGCGGGAGAAGTGGTTCTTTCAATGCCTAATTTACTTTGATCCTCTGTTGGTTCTTCACAGCTGTTCATAACCCCAGTGTGTTCCTGGTGCTCGTGCTGCTGCATAAGACACATTTCTGATGAAGTTCGGGAAGTTATGAAATGAAAGAGGCTATTTTTACCTTCAGTTGTAAAGCAGGGGAAATGTCCCTGTTTACCAAATGAAAATGGGCAGAGTTGATGGAGAAACCACTCTTGGGGCTCATGAAGGATTCTCGGGAATAGTAAATAATTTGCAGTGCTGTCAGTGTCGTGCAGTGGTATTTTCAGTGGCAGTGGAGCTGAGGGTAGATGCAGATAAGTGGAATTTATCAGCTTCCAATTTGTAGAATATACACAGGTCAGGTGAGTTGGCACACATTTCTGTTTGCTTCTAGTGCACAGCATGTGAGCAGTCCTTTATCCAAAAATATCATGAGACGTGCTTTGTTGATCAGTTTCCCTGATACAGCTGGAGTATTTGCCAGTCCAGGGACTGTGGTCTTCAGAAATTTTTCTTATTGATTTCCTTCTCTTAAAAACAACCTGCTGATCCATGGTTCCAAATAATGGTCCCTAGATTTCATCAGTCAGATCTAATTGGCTGGGGGCTCATGATTGTCTAATACGTAGAATCTGCCTTTAATTGACTGTAAAATGGGAGTTGCTGCAGGGGACCTTAAAGCAGCAGCACGGTATTGCGGTGTGCCTGAAGATGACGTGCTCTGTGCTGCTAACGGTTTGCTGCTTTGCTGCTCTTCAGGAGGAAAGGGCAGTGTATCTTCACACGTGGTTCTCGAGTTCTGCACAGCTTGTGGTTTACAGCTCTTGCTTCACAAGCCTGCTCCTAGCCAGACACGTAACTGACTTCTTGATGACTTTTCTTTTTGGTAACCCCTTCAGTGATGGGGTTCTCTGTTGCAGTGTTCCTTCAAACACCAGTGTAGGTATCTCCCTGTTTATTCTGAAATGTTCTTTTGTCTTTTAGCATCATTAGACACCCCCCTTGTGTCAAGGGGAGCACAGGCTCTGTGTGTTGTGTAGATTTGGGAAAATTTTCACTGGGTGTTACATGCAGTAACATGCATTTTTCCCATAAAAACCACTCTTCTTGGCTTATGATCTGGGAAACAATACTCTTGTTCTCTGGAGTCAGGATTCAGCTAGCTACTTAAAAGTGGGGAGATGCAGCCTCAGTTGCCTATAACCTTTACAATCTGGGGATCATGAAGATACAGATCCTGTTACCTTTGAGAAGCACAGCAGTTTTTAAGGGAGCGTGCACTGTGAAGGAACAAAGAAATTGTTTGTCTGCCTTTAAATTTTGCTCCCTTCCCCCCATTTTCTTCTCCAAGTGGCACACAGACAAATAATGAATTAGTTCCCGCAGTACTATTCTCTCTCTTGGTTCATCCTCTAGAGAAACACACTTCCCCGTGGAAGAAAGCAGAGATCCTCTCACCCCTTTTTGAGAAATAGCCCATGGGTCTGACCGTGCCTTCTCCGTTTGCAAGGGACAGACATACCTCATGTAGCAACATGCTGTAGTGAATCAAGAGACTTTCCTTTCCTGTATTATAGCTGGGATATCTTATAAATAACAATTGCTGTAGGTCTACTCACTATTCCTACTATAAATCAGTTAAGCTTACATGCAGAGTAAATACATGAAGAAATGAAAGCGGGTTGAGTATATTCTCATCTCCCTCCTAGGGGAGAATTTACAGAAACAAGTTGCCTGTCTGTAATGACCTAGGGTCACTTGCTGCTCAGAGCCTTTTAAAGACATCAATCAGATGTCCTAGCAGTCAATTCCCATGAAATGAGTTAGCTGGAGGCTAGTCTAACAAATCAGAGCAGCAACTTTTAGCTGTGGGAACAGATTTACAAGTTTTTCTGAGCAGCTGTAGATCAAGACAAAATCTCCCTGAGCATGCCGATCTGGCCATTCTGACCTCAGCTGTTGCTTTTGCTCTAGACTAGGGAATTGCTATTAATTGAAGTTGGAAGTATCAAAAGCAGTTCAGGTTATGCCTGTTCCTGCGTGTCTTCTGCAAGAAGTGGGGGGTACTTTTGATTCTTGTGAAGCCAGTTCAAGGTGGTGCAACCTGCCTCGTAGCTCTGGCTCTGAAGAGGTACGTGTCAACGTTGCTGAGTGGCTCCGGCAGCTCAGAAAATCAAACCTATCTCCCTAAGATGGTGATAAAACCACAGCAAAATCCCTAGCAGCAGTTATAGCACACCTGCTTCTCAGCACTATGAGAAACTTGCACTTTAGCTGTAAGGCTTGAAAGGATAATTCCAACCCTCAATGAAACAAGATGTTAGAATTCAAGTTGTGAAGGTGCGCATTAAAAGTATAGCCCTGCAAATAGAGCACAGCAGATCAGAATATATCTATTTCCAAGAACAATTTGATTTTTGATACATTGATTTTTTTTCCCACATGTTCAAGATTAAATATGTGTTTTTTGAGATAACATCTCTACTCTGGTGGGAAGCCTCTCGGGGCACCTCCTGCTGCTAAACACACAGAGTGGAAGTCTTGCAATGGAGGAGCTCAGCATTGTCTCAGATTAAAAGAAATACCATTACACCAGACTGTTGTTGAAGTTTTTATTTTTATCATTAATTTTGAAAAAAAAACTCCCAACAAACAACACTGTTCAATTATGCAAAAATGTCTATGGATCCATACAAGGAAAAGGCAAAACTATCTCTAAATATTTCTTAAAACATCGTTCTTGCTGCTCGTGGCTTCAGTGGTGATATGCCAGACACACACTGGCATTGGAGGAGAGCAGGATTTACCTCTCTTAAAAGTCAAGGTATTCTTTTTATATCAAAGAAAATTGTATATACTCCTATGTTTTCTAATGGTGTGAATCAACGATTCTTCTTAATACTATGCATTCATGCAAAATACATCATAGCTGAAAACCTTGGGGCATCTTGGAATGGCGAGGTTGCAGATGTCTTGCTGGACGAATCAAGTGAAGCAGCCCGGTGCTAAGTGCCGGCATCGCTCACCCCCTTGATGGGAGGTAGCCTAACGAGCCAGAATGGCGTTGGCTGTATCGCAGCACCGCAGCTCAGACAGAACTTGAAACGACTGAGGAAATTTCTGTATGCTTTAGACGTGGGAAAACCCTGCTGTACAACTGCTCCGTTAACACATTTTTGTGGTGTTCTCCATACGCAGCAGCAGATCTGACTTCTATTTTCTGGTTTTATCTCCCCCTTTCCCGTGGCTTTTCCTAACTGCCCCTCTCCACTGGTTGCTGTAGTCTCCACCACTGGAGAAAGCCCCCCAGAAGACTCATTGAGGGGGCAGTGCATGAAATGCTGTGGCCATATTTCTTCCAACAATCCTTATGCTTAAGGAAAGGGGGTGATTATACCCAGTCTGACACCTGGGACCCTCAGAAGGGGAGCGTTGTGTTGGCTCAGTCCCCTCCCTAAGGCAGGTGCGTTAAGGAGATACAGACCTGCGATGCTGGGGAGAGCACGGATCTCTCTGGATTTGCTGGAGGAGCCCAAAAGCAACGGATTAGAGCTGCACTGGAGGTTGGTGTGTCTCGTGGTGGGGATGGCTGACAGCTTGAGATGGCTGGCTCGCAGAGCCGCTGCCGGGGCTAGCCCAGGCACCCCAGGAGCGCTGGTGGAGAGCTACCCATGCTAAACACTGCGTGTTTTGTTACCAGGGCTGTGGCTGAGCAGCAGGGAAGGGGGCAAGCCGCCTCCAAGCCCTACCTGTGCCCCCAGAGACACGTGGAGCTCATGGGGCCGAAGATGCTGGCTGCGGGGCACAGGCTGGGGCAGGCAGAAAGAGGAGGCTCAGCAGGGACAGAGACTGGAAGGAGAACATATGCAGGCAGAGGTGATGGAAAGGAAGATTTTCTTCCAGAGGTCCCTGAGGAGCTGTGAGTTTGTTGCAAGGCAGGAGGCCATGAAAAATGGAGAAGAGTCATAGTGCCAGGATGCATGGAGGACGAGGGAGAGTTTATGCCCAGTGTCTCACCCAGCTCATCTATGCTTTCTCTTGCTGCAGAAACTACCTTGTTCAGATTTGTGGTTTTAACAAAACCAGTACTTCAAGTATTGTGTGAGCACCTTCGGGCTCACCTTCAGGGAAAGAGCACAGGCAGTCCCAGCTCTGAGGGGTACCTGGGCTGGGGTTGCTCACTTTTAAGAACCACTCCTGCCTGACATTCAGACCCCTGCCCTGCAGCTTGGGCAGGGGAATGAGACCCAGATCCTTGGCATGGGGTGATTCAAATGTGCCTCTCCCATCAGCATCCTAACAGACAGACAAGTAGTCAAATCCTCTTGCAACTTCTCCCCAGCCAGGTGAGCATATAGAGATGAACAGACAGATGTTTCACCAAGGGCAAGATGGAGATGGGGCTCCTGCACACCCTCCTCCCCGTGTAGGACAGCCAAGGGCCCCCTCCAGACACAGGACTGATTGACACTGGTTCTCCTGTTTCTGGAGCAAGTGTGCTAACCCATAGACCTATACAAGACCTTTTGCAGCCAAGCTTTAAAAGAAAATAGCAACAGCAAGTCTGTTGGCAAAGAACCTAATGCCAGTGCTGTAAGTTAGGCTTGCTTTTAAAATACCTAGAGATGGAAATCTACAAGACGTAATGGTTATGACGCAGGAGAAACACATGGTGTCCTGGCAGAAACACATCCAGTTAAAAAGAAAAAACAAAAAGTGCTATTTAGAACATGAAAATTGGTTATTCAACACCACCCAGGCACACACAAATTGAGGAAATCCTAAAGTAGTTCTAAGTCTGGACCTGGTCCAACCCACTGACACCCCTGGAGTTCACCTGGGTTTCTAAGCAGTGGAAGAGTAATCGGCAATCCTCATTCTGTATTTTGAAGTAATACAAACTATTTTATTTGTCCCATAAAACTTGGCACTAGTGATCAGACAGAGCTGTGGCATGTTCTGAGCTTGCTCTAAAAGATGCTGCTAGAAATTTCTGCTTTGCCTCCTTACCAAAGGTCACGCTGTCTGTAATTTCTCATTGTTTAACAAGCTGCTTGCTTACAAGTGCTGCCAGCGTAACCAAAACAGGCAGTCGTTCACTCACCCACTGGAACTCATCTCTCCTGTGCATGAAACACGTACAATGAACTTTGCCATTCCTACTTAAATACGAGCTTTTGCAAACCCACAGGCTCCCACAGCTGCCTGCAGTGCTGAAAACTTGCCCCCTCCCCTGGGATGTGGGACTGAAGCAGCTTGATGTAATTGTTCCATAGGGCCGCTGGGTCATGGGAACCGATGCCACAGGAGACATGCCGGGCTCCTGGGCCTCCCCTGCGGTCCTGCAGCCTCCAGCAGCTGGGAGCCTCCAGGGGATGAGCTGGGGCCGGCTGCTCAGCGAGGGGTGTCCAGGGGCTGCCTGCAGCTAGAGGCATCCCTGTGGAGGGGGGATGCTCTTGCTCCATAGCTTGCATTGATGAATAGCCTACCATAATTCAGTACAAGAGAAGAGCATGGTGATGGGGGACAGAAATGCAACCAGAGCTCTTCCTAATCCCATAGGCACCTGTCGCCATCTTTAGACTCCCAAATACTTGTACAGTCTGGCTGGCACCTGCAATTCCATACCTACTCCCTAGTGAGCTTAGCCTCCTTTACCTGTGCGCTTCCAGTGGTGTTAGTGCTGGAAGAGGCACCTGGAGGAACAAATCGTGCCTGTTGGTGGCTGCTGGCCCACAGTGGGCTCACATTGAGCAGGAGGCAGGGCTGCTGCACAAAGCACCGCTCCATCCCCTTGCTGCAGGCAGTTCCCAAGGAGGATGTGCTTGCCTGTCAGCTATTTTTATTAGTATTTGTGCTAGAGCAGTGGTCGTGAACTCCTGGCACGCATACCAGCCTCACTGCTTGCAAGGCAAGAGTACAAAAGGACCCTGGTCCCACCCTTTCTTCCCAGTTTTTGGTCCCCACCAGGTCCCAGGGTCAGCAAGCATAGGAGAGAGATGGGCTTTGCCTCTCCTCAGTGGGGGAGAGCGGCTGGGAGAAGAAGTTGGATTTGGAGAGGATGGGCAGGAATAAGTGACTGGTGATGTGAAAGGGTTTGCTACTGCTGATTTGCAGGGTGAAACTGGGCTCCAGCACAAGGCTGGAGATTTTGGCCAGCACTTCCCCCTTGCTGAAGGTTACCACTTCTCTCAGGGTTTTGCACATTCACCCTCTATAATCTGCCACATCAGCACGAAGCCCACCCGACCCATCAGAGACAGGCAAGAGGGCTGGAGCAGCCGACGTGAGGAGCTGGCAACCTGCAGCAAGGGCCAGTGTTTCTTTCCTGCTACTCCCCCCCTGCAGCTCTGAAGTATAAAAATGAATGCAGTTTTCTTTATAAGTATGGATTTCTCCTGCCCCCAATACTTCTTCTAGCGTGGGGGTAGTGCTCAGGGATGGTGCTCTGCTCTGTGTTTGCAGGTCTCCTATCCCCAGGCAGGTGTCCCGGGCCAGCTAAATACAGCCACGGTTGCCCCACTCTGCACCGAGCTCTCCACACGCACCAGAGCCAGCCTGGACCCGTGCCGGTGCCCCGGCACTGGGCAGCCTGCCCGTCCTTGGCCCTCCGCGCTGGAGCTGGTTTCCCTGCCCCCTTTAGTCGGCTCAGCTGGCTTGTTCCGTTGGGGGCTGGGAGGAAATTTCCCTCAAATCACTCTGGCAGGGACCCTGTGTGATTTTAATTTTCTAGCCAGGGAAAGGGTGCCTTGAACATTTTTTGCTTCCTTCGCTCCTTACCCCTGCAATACCCGAGTGGCAGCTTCCCATCCTGTAGCCACTTGCCATTTTTTGAGATGTGAAATGCTCTGTCTCATTAAAGTTTTGAGGATTTCGTGTTTTTTTTTCAAGAAATTCCAAATTCACCTACAAATGAGTTTTCACCACAAAAATGGGGAAAGTTTTGGAAAAAAAATAACATGGAGAGTTCATTTTAACTTTTCAAAAACTGCTTTTCTTTGCAAATGGAAAAATGTTTTGTTTCTGTCACACCATGAGTCTGACAACACCGCCTGCCACTTGTTTCACCTCCCTTCAAATCCACTTGTGCTGAAGACTCCGAAGCCTTCCTCGGTAATCTCGCATAGTGACTCACTGTCTTTATAGTCTTCACAAGTCCCTCTGCAAAGTGCATCCCCTCGAGAGGGTCTTGTAACTAAACTCCTGGGTTTCCAACCCGCCCTGGCTCTGTTTCTGCTCTCACCTTGCCCTCCCTGTCCCATCCTTTAAGGCTCTCTGAAGTGCTCTCTGAATGGCTTCTCCGAGTCTCATCTTCCTCTGTCCCCTGACACAGAAGGAGACCGGGGTGTCTGCATTCCTCTTGGTGATGTTGAACGAAGCAGAAACGTAAACGAGCCCGAATGGCAGCGATGTAGGAAGTGGGCGTTTCACAGTGCTTGCAAGTCTGACAGGCATGGCAAAGATGAGGAATGCCACTGACAGTGACAACGACGGCGAAGTCGAGCCTCATTTGGGGGCCCTGCTGCGGAGGCCTCTTTTGGACAGTGATGAACAAGATCAAACTGGAGGGAACCACAAGAGGGGTAAAAATGAGATAATTAATGACAGAAGTGAAGATAATTATTGCATTGCTGCTCCGAGAGCCCTCGGCGAGCAGAGCTTGCGAGTCCTTCATTTGGTGAAATCCCCCATCCCACTGAGAAGGCAGGACAGGCTCCGAAGAAGAGCACAGGCGCGAGATGAGAGGGGCTCAGGCCGACTGTGCCGGTGCTGTGTGGGGGACAGGACCCTCAGGCACCGCGCTGCACTGGCAGCTGTCAAAAGAAGGGACCAGCATTGTCCCCAGTGGGGAAAATTATGCCCAGCACCAAGTTGAGATAGCTGAGAAGCTCTCCTGAAACTGCAGGTGACTGCAGGTCCATTGGTGTGGGCATGGAGGTCACGTCGGCGATGGCCAGACTTAGGACATACACAGTGAATTTGCTCCTCTTCATCCTGGAGCACAGAAACCAGAGGATGATACCATTCCCACTGAATCCCAAAGTGGTGGTGGGAAGCGCTCACCTGACAAAGACTGCCTTCAGAAATAACATGCTGTCTTCTCAGCCCTTGGATTCGGTCTTGTTAGGCTTTGCTGGGTCTGTAATGAGGGACAACATGGTGTTTGGCTCTGTCATGGTGTCACTTGAACCGAGAGCTCTTTGTCAGCAAGCGGGGGATGTTCTGCCATCAGTTTGCATTACTGAAGTTGATGGAAAAATATCATCATCTTATTATCAAATAGTTTAAAAGTTCATAGGTGGTATAATTCAGAGAGATTGCAAACAACTTAATTTCTCATGAGTCCAAAGTATTAGGAACAGAATAGTCTCTGAATGTTACTTTAATCAAACAAATTACTTCACCAAAGGAGAAATGGGTTTATCAGACACCTCGGAGTTAAAGCCGATATGCATTTCATACTGCATATTCTATCACAGCTGTTTTACTGAGTGATTCCCAGTTCCCTGTTACAGCAGGGTTACAAAGATCTCGGCGCACGTAGGAAAAGGGGAAGGTAAATATAGTTTCTTGCAGAGAGAAAGCTGCTCATTGGAGAGGACTTCTGCAAAGGTTAGAAATAAAATTCTGCAAGTTACGCAAACGTCCAAGCTGACAGCATTGAGCTGATGGCACAGCAGAGATTCTCTTTTAAATAGCACTGCATGCAAAGAAATAACTAGAAAAAAAAATACGATGTGGGCCTAGTGATCTTACTTTTGTGGATGAGTATCAGGAATCCAGAGCCCCGAAGCAATGAAGAATGCTTCTTCTCTTGTGATAAAGACCCAGCAAATGTGACCATGTTAACAAATTACCTGTATTACAATGCGCTTTGTCAACTACTAAGTACTTTTTGTGGAAACCAATCTGATAAAATCATAACTACCATCAAAGAAAAAAATCACCACAGCTAGATCAAGTCTTGTTTATGTAACCAAAATGTTTGTAATTTTTTAGAGCACACAAAGTCATTGATCAAAATCATTTGTGTCCCTCTGTGTTAAAATGGCGATTAATGCATTGTGTTAAAACACAAAAATATGCAAGTATATACACGTAACTCACGGTATCATTTGATCTTGCGCCTTTTGCTATCTAGTATAGTTTGCTCATATTTATATGAAAAAAAAGTACCATGTAAAAGTACCAAGCACAAAGTACCAAGCATCTTTTACCCAATTTATGGTAATAACAGCTGATAATGCTCAGTGCTTTGTGGGACTGGGGCCTACATTTTCCACGAGTCATGAACTTTGTCGGAATTTGTCTCCAAGGATCTAACCGGGGATGCAACGCAGATCCCTCCAGCTCTGGCGTGCTGATTTCCATCGTTCTCTGTATCCAACAGAAAAGGGGAGAGCTTGTTTGTTTTATAGGCTTGTGCTCCCTGAGGCTGTGTCTCCTTGCCTTGAGACACAGCCTCAATACGTCTGTGGTGAGGAAGGGCTGGGTACTCAGCTCTGTCACCGTGACCTTCCCCAGAGTGTCCTGGGTTATCTCCTGTCAACAGAGGCGAAGGACCGCCTTATCAGTCTGCTTTCAGAGAGCTAACAGGGAATGCCCAGGGGCATTTTAAAAGTATATAAATAAGAATAAAACCCTACCGTTGCTCTTTAAAAATGAGACTATGAAAACTGGAACAAAAAAAAAGATTTTAAGTTTGGGATGAAATCTTCATTCTGGTGCATTTGATCTCTGAGTTTTGAACGAAATGGCAAAAATCCTTTAGGCAGTTTAAATACTTCTTTAGTATTTAATGTATACTCCATTAATTAAAAAGACTCAGAAAAATTTGAGTACTAGATGTCATTGATTTAAAACAATAAGCCAACCAGTATTGCAATTCAAATTACTTTTCTTCTTTCGTAAGCAAAGTAGGCCAGGAGGCATTTGCTAAGACTCTTGTTTTATGCTCACAGCGCCCACACCCACCATCCCCATGTCGTCCTTGCTGAGACAGAACGTGAGCCTTGTGGCAGCCTCACGTGCTTTTTCGGCTCCCTTGAAGGAGGAACTGTGGGCACAAGGGCGTAGACTTGCTATTGCAATTGTTTACGGCGGCTCTGGTCTACAGGGAATGGCAGGAGATGGCCGCCTTCTTTCTCATACAACTCTCTCACTTGCAAGACCTGCAAACGAAGCAAATGGGATGCTGAAGGCTCCACTGGTCGTACAGGAATGGAAAGTCCCAGACATACCCATGAACTAGATTAAAGCTAAGTAAGCAGACTTTATTAGTACCACTGCTGCAGACACAGTGCTCAAATCCAGAATTCCCAAGAGCAGAGCAGATGCAAAGGAGAATATACTGATTTTTTTTTGCACTAAACTGAAGCGAGATCATTAATGTGCTGAAGTATGTGGGAGCGCAGGACTAGAACGGAACTCTTACTTTCCAAAGACCGATTTCTTGTTATTGCATAAAAAAAAAAATCGCATATTTAAGCTGATCATGCTCCTTCCTAAAAGTATTCAGGATTTTCTGCCCCTTCTTCTCCCAGCTTGTCCAGAAACCGCGGTCCTTTAACAACCAGATCAGTTTCCAGCCCAGATGCACTATCATGCTGGAGGTGATACGATCTTGTCAGCCAGGCCAAGGCACTCTGACACTTTTAGATAATGTCTGACATAAGTAACCATGTTATTTCCTAACTGGAGGAAAAAATGTGCTGCACAGGCAGTTTTCCTCAGTTTTTCAGAACAAAAATATAAGTCAAGATTCAAGCAAGTTCCAGGCTGGGTCCTGTTCCCAGTCAAGCCAAGGGTGAGCTTTGCTGGAGGTTTTGATGGGAGCTGCTGAGGTAATGAAAATGTTTAAGATACATGCTTAAAAATAATTACTTTTATCTTGAATAATGCCAGCATGTCAATTTTTGTGGAAAATGGGTAATTGTGAAGAATTGCACGCGTTCAGTGGCAGCCACCATGCTCATGGCGAGGGGAACCCTGGCTAATCCAGCTCATGACTTCTTCGCCAAGCGGGTTAGTGACGTCCCACAGTCTATAGATGAGCCGTGTGGGAGAAGGGCGAAAGGCAAAGCCAAGGCAGGTCACCGTGTGCGCTCGGACAAGCTCCAGGGCTGATGTTGTAACTGGAGGGACAGCACAAAGCCTCCAAAAAGGTAACATTTCCTCAATGCTCAGTGAATCTAAAGGGTTAAGAGGAAAGAGAAGGTTTTCTTTTCTGCCTAAATTAGGAAAGCGAAGAAACTTCTGAGATTCCCTGTTTCATGTGTATGTCTGTGTCCTGGAAGACCTGTACCAAATAAAGACCTCATGTAAACAATCGGGCAAAAATAAATCGTCTGTCTGAGGTAGAAGGAGCACATTGTAAGAGGGGGTGAGGGCAGCCCCCTGGAGCCAGCGGGTGATTTTGGAATGAGCATGTATGGAGAGAAGAGCTTTTATTGCTGGTGGTGTGACAGGAGGAGGGCATGAAGCAGGTTATGATTAGACTGAGTGTGGAGACCTGCTGGGCAGAAATGCAATGATGGGATGTTGCAGGGAGATCCTGAAGATGCGTGCTCTCCATACTAGTTTTACTCGTGCTTTAAGGGCTCTGTCTGCATTGAAGTAAAGGAAAAAGTCACATGGCTTTTTTCTTCAGAGGTTTTTTCCTTTCCATCATTCCTCTCTTTTAATTTTCCCAATCTCTCACAAGTGCCTTGTCTGGCACTTCAAGTGGTCACAAGAAGGAAGTTAACATCTCTCAAGGGAGAGCTGCAGAGCATGTAGGTGATGAGAGAAAGGGCAGAGCAAAAAAAAAGGAAGAAAAGAGGAAATTAGAAAAAAAGCTGTGGACATTGGAGTAATATGGAGGACAAAGGAGGCACAACAGTCATTTTAGCGCTGCTTATTCTGCTCCTTTTGCTTGGTCCAATTCAACGCAGGGCTGAAAGTTTGAAGCCAATGCAATGGCAGAAATACTATTTTAAGGAGTGTTTGTTTTGAAATCAGCTGTCAAACAGACGATTTGGCAGCCCAGGCCTTTGCCTAGCCCCAGGAGGGCATCTCTGGCTTCTACATCCATCAGATTGTGAAGTTATCCAAGAGTAGAAGGGACCAGGGCAGAAGCCCAAAAAGGAAATGCTTCCCCTCCTTTCCCCAGAAGTGTTTCCAAATCCTCATCTGAGAGAAACAGCTTGGCTTTGGCATATGAGAATGAAATGACCCTAGAAGGGAAAGGCCACCTGTGCCTATTCCAGAAGGTTTTTGACTCTTATGCAATATTTTGTATGGAAAGAAAGGCTTTTCAAAGCACAAACATGCAATTCACCTCGTGGTGCTACAACAGCCATGTCCGAGAACGATACAAGCGGTCGATCTGCTTGTGATACAAGGGTGTACTTGAGATACGTGAGGAACAAGCGAAACTATGAGTATTGCCACTCCGGAAGATCATGCCTGTTACTGCAGTTGGGGAGTGCTCTCGGCTGTGAATTAGGGCACAGAATGTATCTCTTGTTGCATTAACATAAAGGCCTGTTTTTGGAAGCCAGAAGGTATAATTAGGCTTACTCAATCACAGGTTTCCATCGGGGAAGTCTGTTTCACCACTGACACAAGGGGATGAATGCTTGAAAAGCCTGGCCTTGTTTTGCCTGGCACGATATGCCTTCAGGAAACCCGCACTTACAGTTTAATGATCATCACAAGAAAGATTTGCATTTGCAATTATGGGACAGACAGTGCCACCCCCTCAGCTGTTTCTTCCCAGCTGATGAAAATGTGAAGACTGAAGCATTTAAGCCTTGATTGAATAAAGTGCCTGAACACAGTCTTGAATTTCGGTGATGTGATTTAAGGAATGCACTCATGCCATGCTGAATTGAGCTTGCCTTTCAGAAGAGTTAGTGGTTTGTATACCGTACAGAGCCTTTGTATTCAGAGGCCCCACCCTGATCCCATCCTCAGGTACACATACCAGCTTGCTTAAGTAGCTGAGAAGATGCAAGAAACCCCTGTAAAACTAGTTAGCTGGGATCAGGAAGCACCCTATAGCCTGGGGCTCACTCCCTGTTATTGAGCGCACAAATTCTGTAGTGTAGTTTAACTCTGCCAAAACAGGATTAGTAGATGTACATGGAGACTATCACAGGTGATAGGAACAAAACATGCATGTTTACAGGTCCCGGCCAGCATCCTCCCATATTGCCTCCTCTGTCACAGCACAGTCGTCAAACCGACGGTCATGATCCAAGAGACATGGGCTCCAGTGACTCGTCTGACACGTGAGGGATGAACCTCACTGCCTCGTCGTCCTGACACGGTGCCGCGTGCAGCTCTCACTGTAACCGGCCACTGTCTCCACGGCTCTCCTGGAGCTCCCCATCATGCACAGATCATCGCCAGCATATGGAAGCAGGAGAAGGTGAGCCCCACAACCTCCCTCATCATCACTGTGCAGGGGTATGACTGCTGGTAGACCCGTTAGCACCAGCTTCAGAAATTCATTCATCTGTACAGTCCCCGGCACAAGGCAAGCTGCGGCGGTAGCAGGCAGGTAGCGCACACCAAGGCTGCCACGGCAGCTCTGCGCTGGCGCTGGACGTCTGCGCCTTGCCTGCAGGGCCAACGGGGCGCTCCTGGCCCAGAACGGTGGTGACCTGCCGGCGGCTGACCGCTTTGAGACCATTTCCTTGCTCTGTGCTCTTGCAGTTCTCCTCCTCCCCTATTATTCCAGTCCATCATTTACTTGAAAAGGAGGGGGCAGCCCTCCAGCGCCCATTTCAGGACTCTGTCCCTCAAGTCACCTGGCAGCACTGAAGGATGGCACTCGACCTCTACGTGGTGTCAAAAGACATCACAATGTCTGCAAAAGTTTCCAGTGAAAGAAAGAGATAAAGTCCATCTGGCTGTTTTGCTAATCTCTTTACCTGCTTTTCTTCTTCTGACTAATATGGTTTCTACACCATCAACTCTGTTCTAGTCTCTTACAGATTCTTCCTTCCCCCATCCCTGTCCCCCAAAAAACAACACCAGAAACCAAGCCTTTCTTCACCCGGGAGAGTAGTAAGTTTAATTTTGGCAAGATGTATGTGTATAAATATTATGCATATTATATATTATACAGTCATCTGGAGTGTTGGTACATTCAGCCTGATGAGGAGGCGCTGTCCAGCTCTGTGACTGACACCTCGTTATCTTCTTCCATCAATCCATATTTAGAGGATACTAAGGAAATAGCTTTGCTGGGAATATATCTCAGATCAGAGTCTGGTTTCTTTGTACCGCAGCAGAACAGTCCGCATGACAACGTAGGTGGAGAAAACTCAATCTGTCATGGGTATTAAGTGTGCCTTGAGTCACGCGTGTAAACTCTGCTCCTAAATGAGAATGTATATTCCTATCAGTGGGAACGTGAGTGCATGTAAACCACAACAAGGTATTAAAAGATTAGGCCAGGAACTGGGAGAAAAAAATATAGGGCAGTGAGGCACAGAAACAGGACAGATGATACAGAGCTGCCAACCTTCTAGCTTTTTAACCTACGTGCCTCGTGAGCTGTTAAAGTGCAGTTAAGTGCCTCCTTGCCAGGACTACATCTTGTGGGTTTTACTGGGACTGTGCAGGCTGGGGGGCTGGTGGTAACCTGAACATTTCTGTGCTACCCTGGCTCTCCTCTGCACAGCCAGCTCAGCCCCACTCCACCCCACCCACCTGGAGACATGCCCTGAAGCCCTCCCTGCGGCTGGCTCCACTGTGGCCAGCAGCACGGATTGCATGGCCAAGAGCCAAACAGAAATGCTGGTGTGTTGCTTGTAGGGCAAGAAAAATCCTGTGTCCTTGACATCAAAAGATAAAGGGAAAGCATGACAAGGAAGAAAAAACATAGTCCTAGGAAATGTGTTCAGCAGGAAACAGAGGCAGCAATAGTCCCTGGAGCATCTAAATTTTGAGGAAAATATTTGTTATTAACAAAAGACTGAGATTTCAAGTGAGTCTGAACACATTTTAGTTGCTGGAAGTCCCTGTTAAGGGGAGGGAGAATGCAGTGGTGTCTTTAACCTCTCCACCTCAGAGGAAGAAGGAACCTGACGTTTTGATGCAGGAAGAAGTGGAATTCCTAAAAAATGCAGAACTTCAGTTTCTTTACCTCCAGCTGCAATTCAGTTGGTTATTGTTCACTACCTAACTTATTTGGTGTTACCTCATCTCTACAGAGCAAATGCTGTTACCAAACCAACCTATGAATAGAAGAGGACAAGTCAATACTGTTTCTGGAAGCAAACTGATGACACAGCCAATATAGATGTTCATGCTGAAGCTTTGGCAAGATGTACCACCACATCACTGTGGGAGCTAGGAATCCTGAACCTGGAGTCCTCAAGAGCACTGGAGGACTGGATCCCCTTGTTGCCTGGTTTACTGACACGGATTTCCATGGCTTTGTGATGATTTACCACAGCTGAGCATCTTGTTCCATTTCTGTCACAGGTATAAAGGAGAAAGTTGGAAAAGGTGGAAAAATAAAAAAAGCCAAGACCACTTGTTCTTACTGTAATAGAATCAAACTCTGTTCTTACTGTGTTAGTGAGGCTGAAGTAGTAAGTGAATTCCTTGTATTTTAAATATTTATATTAGTATGCTAGTTAAGCATCTCACAGATTTGAAGTTATCCTCCCAGTGTTCCCATGTTACTCCCATTTTGCAGAGGAGGGATTTTTACGAGGATGAGGAACTCTGAGACAGAGTAAACACGGGCCTCATGATTTCTACCCTCAGAATCATTGTTTTACTACACTTTAAAAATATCCTTTTGCAGAAAATATGATGGCTTTGTTTGATATTTTAGGATTCTAGATCCACTCCGGGTATATATGCTTGATAGAAGAGACAGAGAGCTCAGAGTTTTCATTCAGTGACCTTCTGGCTTTATGCAGTAAAAATACTGCATGAGCTTGTTTTGCACTTGTGCTCAAGCTAGATCACCTTGAAAAATACAAATTATCTCTGAGTCTATATTTTGTCTTTGAAAAGAGACTAGTATAGAAGCAGTTTAAAAATAACAGAAAAACTTTACTCAAAGGAAAATATTTGGCTACTTGAGATTTTTCATTTTAAAAATTCAACATTTGGGAAAAATCCTAAAGTAGAAAGAAGTATTTCACTTCTGAAATGATGTTTTCATGCACTGTGCTCTGGTTCATCTCTGTCAGGCAGGCTCCCAGTCGGACAGCAAGAGAAAAGAGGATTGTATTACAAAGTCCTATTCCATGGTGCCCTGTGGGAGCTTCATTCCAGTAAAGGAGAACTGAGACATGAGAAAACTGGGCTACAGTTTCCCTGTAGAACCACAATGTGATATCCACAATGAAATTTTCATTTTAAAATACTGAATTAATCCATGGACTTTTAGACCACTTTCACAGTTCAGATGGAAATTCCTTTATTAAATCCCAGCATCATATAGCAATACACAGCTCTTTCAGTCATGTCACTACAAAGCTCTCGTCTAATTACATCCATATACAGTAGTTATATCTGCAAGCATGCCAATAGATGACTTGTAAAGGTTTTGCCCTAAGGAGTCACACACCTGTCCTGGCTGAGTCCAAAGAGTGTTCAGAAAAGGCTGTCAACAATTCCTATGTCATCTGCCTTGATTTTTTGAAGTACTGGTGCCTCCATACAGCAGTTATCATCCTTTTAAATAATTTTCCAATAGAAGGGATCCTGAGCGCCATAGCTATTTCTCTTCTGTGTAGGAGCAGAGTGCAGGGAGATAGGTGGACCACCAGACTTCAGCTGAAAAATCATGAGAGTTCAGTGAACCCAACCAAAGAGACTAAGGTTTCACAGTAACAAGCATCAAGGATTTTACTTAACCACCTATTCCTGCAGTGAATAACGGCTAACTTCTGTGATAGGTTGGAAATGCATGTAAATGATGAATATGTGATACAGAATAAAAATAAAAAGAGGGGTAAAAGAAAGAAGACAGGCAGATTGGTACAATCAGGAGTAAAGATTATTTCAGGGCAGTCTTTCTTACTAGGGCAGGCACTTCACATAACTTATTCTGACCAGCAACTCTCTTTCAAGAAGGATTTGGACATCTGTTGATTGGAACCTCCAGAAACAACACAAGTTAAAGGATAGCGCACCATGGTACCAGACCCTTCTTTCATTATCTTTATCAGTAATACAAAATGTCTTAGTGGTATGCCAAGTATATAACCACACCATCTTATCCTAAACGAAGTAAAAGCTAAGTTTACTGGCTACTTGGCACTCCAACTTTTTCTTCCAACCTTTTGTCATGGAAAGCTCTGACTCATCTCTGTCATGTCTATCTCATATTTTCTAATCCTGTAACTTCTGCTTTGCACAACTGAAGTTAAAATGGTCTAAATTGCCTGTACTAGCTCATCATATATGCCAAGTTATTACTCCCATTCTTACCCTATTCTCTCCCCAATGGTTTCCTGTCTTACATATATAAAATTAAAATGTAGAATGAAAATACTATTTCCTGTATTGTCTTACACTACATAGCAGTGGTGGCCCTACTGCTTGGTAGCTGGTGGGGCTGCCAGCAGGCAGGTGCAGTGTATTTTCTCTTCTGATGTGGGATGACGTTGGGTTTGGTGCTAGCGTTTGTGCCATCGGTGACTGGCCCAAGAGGAAAATAAGAGTCAGAATGATTTTAGCAAAGGTAGATTCCTGCTGGGGACAGACCCCACTGTCCCCAAGGTAAGAGCTGCCACCTGCTACATGTGTTAGGACTAAAGGATAGGTCTACAAACAGTTGAGGAGCCTCTGAAACCCAAGGATAGAAGAGACCTCCTCACATTCAGCGTGCCTGAAGATAGGAGCTGTCTGAATAAGCCAGGTTTTGTGAAGGACTCATGGCGATTTCTCGTGAAGAGGGAGACAGGGAACAAAACGTCGGTGAGGCTTTCCAGGGGACTGACTGCTAATGACCAAAGACTCAGACAGGCGAAACGTAAGCAAAAGCGGATCAGAGTACAGAAAGATGCGAGGCTGGTTTGTGAAGAAAGAAGACAGCTGCTCTGTACTTCATTAAGGCCCAGGTTCACCCTCTCCATGACTCGGTATTTAAAAGACGTGTAGATGAGGTGCTTAGGGACATGGTGTAGTGGGCATGGTGGTGTTGGGTTGATGGTTGGACTCGATGATCTTAGAGGTCTTTTCCAACCTTACTGATTCTATGATTGGTGGGAGGCAGGCAAAGAGCGGGAACACATTTCCACTTGCAAAGGACCTTCTAAACCAACAGATACAGAAATATGTTATGGAGATTCTTTGAGAGGTGAACGCTTGTGGGTTTTAGTAAAGATATGTATTCTTTTCCTTGCCCAGGAATACCTTTTCCATTCACTTTTCATAACTTCTCAAATTTTATATTTTTTCCTCCCCCCCCCAAAAAAACACATAAAGATGGGCAATAGGAAACCTTGTTATTTTATATTAGTTTCTCCGAAGCTCACAGCATCACTAAGAGCTCCTCGCTTCCCGGTACTCTCCCTCCCCTCTGCTCCCCACCCCTCTCTGGTTTGGCAAACTCCCTGCCATTGCCCTCTGGCTGCTTCCTCACCACAGGACACCGAGGTACGAGCTCGGATCCAGAACATCGCGTGTGCTGCACCCAGGCGGGTAAACGCGGCCACCTGGTACCGTATCAACGCGTCTGTACAGCTTCTGTACCCAAACTGGCCCATTTCCCCTCTGGTTGTGGGGTTGCACAAGTGGAGTCAGCCTAGGGTTGTCCTCCCCCCCCCGGCAGAAACGTGCCCGGGCAGCAGAGGCCTCGCCCGGGTGCTGCAGAGCGGGAGCTCTGCTCCTCCTGCCGCCCGCACCGCCCCTGAGCGCCCAGCCCGGGCGTGCCAGCCGGGCCGCCCTGGTGGGGAGAAAGAAGGCGCGGCTGAAGACAGGAGCAGGAACATCTCCAAATCCTCCCGTGCTCACGTGACAGGCAGTCCGTAAGTTACGTGTAAACAACTCCCCCAACCTGCCACCAGTCTGGGCAACGCGGCAACGGGCCTGGCACCTCACTTTGCTTCCAGAGATTTCCAGAGCCCTGCACGCCGCTTTTGGGCCCGTCTACCCCTCGCTTTCTATCCGCTACTAACTACCCTTTTCTCATCAGCCATTTCAGAGCAGAACCTGAAATGCATGAATCATCCAAACCCATCTCTGACAAAGAATAGAAAAGTAATCTGAAAATAGCTTTACTAAACTATTTTAGGGGCCTGTATGGTCCCAACAGTAATCATAAACTGCCCATCTCTCACTAGCCGCCTTATTCTTACCTCTGATAAGGTTCTTCGCAGGTTCTCAGAGTACACCTAGTTTTCAGGCCCTCTGCCACAGGCCCTAAATCCACTTTCCTAAACAACACGCAGCGAGTCTTAACTGCCCAGAAAAAAAAATTATTAATTCACCCCTACCAACTTTAGTTGTCAAAATCTCTCAGTAGGATTTCAGGATTAAGCAGTAATCCTTGCTTTTGGAGCCTGCTATTCCATACTGTTCTCATAAAAACACAATCCTATGATAGCCATTAACAGGATTTTACAACTGGCCTTATAACAACTGAGCAGCCACTGAGGTGTCTTCATCCTAACCCTGATTCTGGACTTAGTCTTCTTAGTATCTTCTGTTTTCTTGAATCTTATCTCCTATCATAACTTTACTTTTACCTATGAACAGCTGATCCCTGCTGGCCTCAAAACTAGCTAGTGACACATACTTTCACCTTGCTTTGCAGAAGCCAACAATAAATCCAGCTCTCACACCTGTTGCCTATAAAACACCATCCACCAATTACCACCCTCTAGGGAACTGGGCATATGCTAGGATAATGGCTGATACAAGTAGGATAAAAGATGTCTAGCAAGTTCTGTGGTGGGTTTTGGGTTAGGGTAACCCTAACTCCTACTTTGACGATATTCTCATATCACCTATTGAGGAGTAACCATAAGTCATTCTGGCTCTTCTAGTATCTGTGAGCCTTAATAGATCTTAAGACACTTAGGACCCATGCATTTGTCCCCATTGTGCCCCAGAGTCCTCTGTTTGCTCTCCATAGCACCCTTGAGTCCTCTGATTGGGCTTTGGTCATCTTACAACCCCTCTGTTTTCCACTGTGCCCCTCAGCCCTGTTAGTTGTTTGAGCCCAGCTCTTCTTTTCCTCTGAAACCTAAGCCCAACTCCTAACTTTTGTTTAAGCTGAATAATTATGGAATGAATTTCAGCTGGAAAGTGGTAATGACTGAATGACCATCAGGAAAAATTGCACTGCCTGAAAGTGCTGCCGAAGCTCATCCCTTAGAGGTTTTTGTCATGGCTGTGTAAGTATATAATTAGGAGATCTAACTCCCAGGTACACAGAGGCTCTTTTATATACTGGCACCTATATCAACCACATAAACCCCTCTAATTTGGTTTAGAAATCCTAGGTTGTTGAGTTTTGTTTAATGAATGAATTGCGAGTCCTTTTCAGGTTGCCTTCTGCTTCCAGTAATTGGAGATATAAGAACATGGAATTATTCAAAGGCTCAAAGCAAAATGATAAAAAGGTAACACAGCTAGCTTTGTACATACAGGATATTTGAAATTGTTAGTACATTCAGTTTACATCCACTGCAAGGCTACTCTGTCCCACCAGGTAGTGTATGAGAGAAATTTTTTAGGATAAATTATCATTCATGTCACATATTGCTGTATATTCAGTTTAGATTGAAATTAACAGAGTATCTATATTGTCCATCATGTCTTTATTGTCAATACTAATTTCTAGTCCTAAGATCTGTTGGGGTTCCATGCTTCGTTCTTGTAGTCCCCTTGTTCAATATCTGAATAGTCGAACTGATTCAGAAATAGCCACTCCATCTCTTGGCAGCATCTGATATAAACACTCCAATGGTCAGCAGGCGCGGGGTCCCCCTATGCTATTCAACCATCCTGTTACTCCTGAAGTCTCCAAGGATAAGCTGTGTTCGTGATATATTCCCCTCAAGACAAGGTTTCACTCTGCTGCCCTGGCCATGTAGATGATGACTGATGGTGCCCCAGGGAGCAGTCATGAAGGAGGTGCTGTGTGCGTGTGAGAGAGGTGTCACAAACCACCCGCCCCGTGGAGACACGGGGGCCAGGGCATCCCCGATTTTGGATTGTGTTTGCGCAGCGGATTGAGTGGGCTACGAACCCAGGTACCTGGTCAATCTTGAAATGTTGACATGTTCCTACAATGACCCTTCTCATTACTCATATGCATATCTCATTTTATGGGAAAGGAACAGGTTTTTTTCTTTTTCAGAGGTAGCTTGAAATTTTTGGTCCCATAGCTGTTGAACGTAAGGTGGACTACGGCTTAAGCCAACAAAAGCAATTAGAAGTTGTTTTTATTTCACTTTATTTCTTTCCTAACTTTATTCTGACCCTCCACTTTGGGGTCATTTATTTCTCACATTAGTTAGTAGTTTCTCCCGTTTGGGGATTTGGTAGTTTTAGTGAAACATTGAAAGGAGAAGACCAAGCAAATTCTCTCCTTTTTTGGCTAAGAATGTTTGTTCTGCTAATATCTGAATATAAAAACAACCTAATACTTGGTGCAAAAGCAGGGGACATCCTCAGGGGACTTTTTCAAAGAGTTTATCTGCTCCTAGGCCTGTTTGAACTTTTCAGGGGAACAGATTTTCACTTCGCATAGCTGGGTTTTTTTGGTACAATAATCTCAAGATATAGTTTTTACCAAGAGGAATGGATGTATGAGACTAACACAACGATGTGGGTATTTTCTTTGCTCTGTGGTTTCTTTCTTTCTGTCTGTTTTCTTCATTCCATGAATTAGTTTTACTCCCTTCCTCCCTTCCCTCTTTTTCTCTCTTTTCTTTCTCTTTCCTTCTCTTTTTTCTCACCTTCTATCTTTTTTCTCTTTCTTTCTTTCTTTCTTCTCTTTCATTCTCCCTCTCTGTCTTTCTTGCTTTCTTGTTTTCTCATATAAAAAAAAATAAGGCAAATTTACAAATCAACTTCTATTATTTTAGATGGCATTTGGTGGCACAGTTCTAAATTTGAGATTTTTCCTTCTTCAGATCTTATAATCCCCAAATAGATTTCCTACTCACTTCGTGTTTGTTTGTTTAAACTATGTCTCTTGGTATTGTAGCAGCTCAGGACAACTTTCCATACACTGCCGTTCAGTTCCCACAAGAGTTAACTCCCAGGCTTTCAGCTAGATGACTTGCCAGTTACTGAGTGGTGATGCCATTTGAAGCACAGCCTCGGATGATGAGCCTGGGGCCCTTTGCTTGGCATGCCTCAGACATTTGGAGCAATGGGAGAACTGCACACTTCTTTTTGAGGAAGTCATGGTCAGAGTCAGTCTTCGCTCCCCCTTCTTACCAAAGGCAAATGGTTGGAGAAGGTAACCTTCAGCTTCTTCAAGAAAGTTCTTCAACAGCTTCAGGGAAATCTGAACAAACCATGGATGTATCTGGAAGGAGAGGACTCTTTCCATTCTCATCTCTGAATGCTCTCACGTGGGAATGACCTTAGTAAGTCCAGAACTTTTTCCTCTTCGTTTTACTCTCCAGACAGAAATACCCCATTTATACGGAGATATGAATGAAGAACTTTCTTGAGTCTTTTCGTGCTGTTCTTTTTTTCCTTTCCTATTTGTTTTAACACTTGAAGTAGATCACTTCTCCTCTCTTTCTCCAGTGAAGCTTTACTACACTTCCAGCAGCACAGTGTTTGAGCACCTTCCCTCTGCAGTTTTTGCAGAACACTGCTTTTGGGAGGCTTGCCACTCATTCTGGTCACTGCATTTACCTGTTGCATTCACACTCACTTCTCTACCACATTTCCAGCTGTGTTGTTTGTTCCCTCCAACTGAGTCTCAGACGGTGGCACAGTCAAGATCCAGGTGGTATCATCATTAACATTTTTGTGCAGGTTTAAATTCCAGCAAGCCCTGAGGCTTCCCAGGTTGCTTACTGAATGCTCTTTTTTAGACTGTGATGTTGTGTCTTAAGAAGCTGTTTTGAACCCAGGAAACCCAGGGCTCATGAGAGAAAATTTATGATTGGGGTCAATGGCTCTGTTTAAATAATCATTGCAAAAGTTAGCCCCAGTAAAACTTCTTTACTTTGCATTTGATGTTCTTAACTGCTTGAGGATACAGGTAAATTCCCATTATGGTATGTTAATGAACAAGGCTGCTTATACGGATGAACCAAGTCAGCTGGGCAAGCTTATTGCCAACAGTTAGTCCCCATTAACATCAGTAAATCAGCAAGGGTCCTGAACGTGACTCTGCATTATCACAGGGGCAGCCGGGAAGTTAACAGCGAAGGGTGCATGAAATATTCATATGAAAATCAGCTAAAGCCAATGCTGCTAATTCTTTGTTATGAGAGAAAAGAAGACATACAAAAGGAGAACTTGTTCCATAACTCAGCAAAACAACAGTTATAACCATTGTAACAATGACAGGGAACCTGAACAACTACTTCTCCTTGTGATGGGTTGGATTTGTAATGCTTGCAGGATATTGCAGTTGTGCTAAGTGTTCGGAGTGTGTAAACATGGTTAAATTATGTTATGCTATGATAAATGACACTTAAAGCTGGTCAAAAATAACTGTCTCAAAACAGTGGCATTTTGCTTTCCCTCCACCTCTGTACTTGGAGGGAATACAATGCTGAGTAACTACATATTATTTTTACTTACTTAATTAAAGCCCTTCCTGGAAAAGAGATGTTGGTATCAATTTTTTTAAAAACCAAAAAACTTATGAGCCAAATTCACTTGAAATACATGTGTTTAACTTAAAATTAATGTCATTAGCTTCAACGGGAGCAGAATAGACTTGTCTGGAAACAATCTAGGGCTCTAACAAGAACCACCAATGCTATCTGTGACCACTGTATCATGAAACTTTGCAACGTGATGGAGATGTTGCTTGTCCAAGAGCTCTTTGAGGATATCTCTTTAGCTGTGGTTTAGCACCCATATGCTGAACCCCATAGAGAAGAAAGCTCAGGATTTCTGCTGGCATGATGGGCTTAGCAATCTTTAACATTGCCAAGAGTAGTTCCACCTGGGTTTCAGCTAGTATCAGTATATCAAGGCTGGTTTTCCTTTTGCTAAGGCTTTCAGATATGACCAGAAAATGAGGGTCCACAAAACAGAAAGAAAAAGGGGAGGGGAGGAGCACACAATGCTCACAGTATATTTTTATACATATTTACAGAAGGAAGAGCTGTGCTATCCAAACTTGAGCTTTCCCCATGGATGAGTCAAACATAACGTTTCATCCCAGCGAAGGCACAGAGAACATCTCAATGCACAGAAACATTTCTACACAGGAAAGAGTCTGGGAGATATTGACCCCACTTTGGGTAATTATGATCATCTCCTTCCTGGGTTTTTGTGAAAATGGAATTGTCCTCTGGTGCCTCTGCTTCCAGATCAAAAGAAACCCATTCACTGCGTACATCACACACCTGTCCATTGCTGACATCTCCTTACTGCTTTGTACATTTATTCTATCAATTGAGTACATTGCCGGTTTTGGATTCGCATATGGTTTTTACTATTATATAACCACCACACTATCCATTATCTTCCTTCTTGGATATAATACTGGTCTCTATCTTCTGACAGCCATTAGTATTGAGAGGTGTCTGTCTATTGTTTACCCCATCTGGTACCGATGCCACCGGTCACAGCACCAATCGGCAATTGTGTGTGCAATTCTGTGGACTCTGTCTTTTCTGATGACAGTAGCCGAATACTTAACATGCAAAGATGATTCAATGAAGGAACAGTTCGACGATGGCAACCATTGCCAAGCACTGCTCATCTTCACATGGATCCTGACTTTCATGATCTTCATTCCTCTAATGATTCTGTCCAGCCTGATCTTGGTTATCAGGATTCATCGTAACTCCCTGAGACCTCATTCGTCAAAGCTCTACATCATCATTGTGGCCACAGTCATTGTCTTCCTCATCTTTGCCATGCCTATGAGGCTGTTGTACCTTCTGAATTACCACCACTGGTCGTCTTTGCTCAGCCAGCAGAACCACGTCACCGTTGTTCTCTCCACTGTTAACAGTAGCATCAACCCCCTTGTGTACTTCTTCGTAGGAAGCAGCAAGAAGAAAAGGTTCAAGGAGAGCCTCAAAGTGGTTCTTAGTAGAGCACTCGCTGATGGGTTGCGGCCGAGAAGCCAGGAAGTTGGCATGAGTTTGGATATAGCTGAAACAATTTTCTAAAGCTTAGGGGGGAAACTCTAGGAGCAAATAATTGGACTTGGAAGGTTTAATAAACCACTGCAAAACTAAAAACTTTTTTCTTCCACAGAATGTAAAAAGCAGTGGTGAAATGGTATGGTTATCTTTGGTGATTGAGCAATGGAAAAATATGGACTAGAATAAAGATAACTTTTATTTGTATTTTCTTAATTATTCAAACACATGCTACATCCTGATGTGACTATGTCAGTCAAAGATACCGCAGTGGAAAAGAGACAGGCCAACAGAGAATATAAAAAAAGGACACAGAAATATGTTATAAATAGTGTGACATTTATACAAGCACTGAGCACCCATAAATGCTATTGAAGTCATCAGGGCCTGTGTGTATTCGCATTTTTAAAAGTCAAACCCACTAAACGCAGGATTCATGTTACATACTGGGATTTAGTTTCAACTGTTTCCAGCTTGTTTAAGTGCGCAAAAGAGCTGCTCCCTGGGGGGGAACAGAGGAAGAAATCCACGTATGAGAGTAAGTCCCCATACATACCCACAAACATACAGTGTAGCTCTGGTGTAGCGAGACAGTTAAGTATGCACTAAATGGTCAAGTTCCTCTGTGGTTAAGGGACTACTTCAGAGCCTCTTTTCAAAGTATATGTTGCATAATTTCCAGTGACATCAACATTTCTGTGGGTCCTTGGATAGTTCGGTACCTGACACACAGGAGTAGCTAGCAACATAGCGATGTTGTCAACTCACAGAGGGCTTTTGCCCTAATTATGAAGGGTGGGGCTGGCTTATCCCCAAAATGTAAGTGTTCCTGTAGGTTTAGTTACTCAGGGAGTCTATGAGAAAGTCAGTCCCAACACTTGCTGTCCCAGCCACGTATTCAGTACTTAGCTGTTCTCTGGAGAATATATATTCCCCGAGTGGTCTCTCTGGTTTATAACGATCGATTTTAGATGAACGGAAAAAAAGAAGGGTGCCTCACACAATGCACGACCGGGGCTACACCCCAGTCACACTCTTCCAGCTGACTGCCTCCTTCTGTTGTACTCCCAGGGTACCGGGACTGGTATTTTGTGGAGTTTAATTCCCAGGGCCACTTGCCCAACTATAGCCAAGCTGCAGAGGGGAGAGGAAGACAACAGCAAGGAGGGGACGGGGCTAGGTCAGGTTTACCAGACAGACACAGAACATGGGGGGTCTGGGCAGTCAGAGAGCTGTGCCACTTTCAAAGAGGCGTCTGGGAGATGCATTTGCTTCTGGCCCCCACGGAGCTCCAAATTCAGCAGGAACCGAGACCTCCTGCCACAGGCAGGAGCAGCATCTTCAGCTTCCCGCCAAGTTTCCATTGGCACACTTAATAGCTAACTGGGGAAAGAAAAATACAACCTACCCCTCCTTTGTTGAAAGATTGCCAGTCCTGGAATAAGGAAGATGGTAGGTTAAGACTGAGGATTGGATGGGAATTCACATAGAGAAGAGATCTCAGAAGGACAAGTATTCCTTCTACGCATGTGCCCTTTTCTCCTTAAAGTGTTGCAGTGTGTCACTGCAGAAAAGCCTCAGGAAAAGGGGGAGGTTACCCTTATATCTTCCTAATTCCCTCACTCCATCGAAACCTTTATCTGTGACAGCCCCTCTATTTATCCCAGTTTTTCTCTTTGAAACTCTAGTCCCAGGCCAGTCACCTCTATTGATGTAGGTGGTAGATGAGTGCAGTCTGCTTCTCTCTTCGGGCAGTGATCTGCTGTACTGCTGGAATGAAAAGTCAGCAGAGCAGCTTCTCATTGCTGATGGTGAGTGCAGGATACGGCAAGCAGGGCTGTGGACACCCTGGGAGGGTCAGGGGGAATGAGTGGGTGGGATGTCCACATACATGTGGCATGTGTGTGCACGCGCCTGCTGGGGGCTGGGGGACTGTCGGGGAATTTGTCAACATTGATAAACGCCATAAACTTGAATACTAGGGGAGATCTAGCCCAGAAAAAAACGCCAGACTCTTCTCTAAAGCCATTCCCTACTCATATCTCAAGACCCTTTACAATAACCACATGGAGAACCAGAGAGAGGAGCAAATCTGCATGAAGCATGTTCAAAACATGCTTCTACTGTAACCCCACATGTAACGCGGCTCTCTCAAAGTGATTCAGGTGAGAGAAGGCATATTATTTACAGTGCTTCAACATACCCAGATTATTATGACAGTTCTGGGTTAAGGATCACTACGCATGCAGCCAGGGCAGTAGATCTGAAGAGGCAATAATATACAGCAGGGCAGTTTGAGTGCTCGTGAGCTGAATAGGTGCTCTAGGACTTTTAGCTTCTTACCCCTTTTCACCTGTGTCTGGCCATGCCCTCAAATGTTTCAGAATTTGGACAACTATCCATAGATCAGTTCACAGAGCAGACAAAATCAACATTCATCATGAGATGAACGTCCAGAAGGATGAATAAGAGTGAACAGCTAGTAGTTGAAAAATGATTAATGTTTCCCAGTCCACGGATAAAAATATCTTAGGGATGTTCTTCTTTATCACAGTGCATGATGACTCGACTCTGTGCAGACAGGCTGCAGTACAAGGGGAACTGATAAGCACGTTATTCCATCATTTAAAAAAAAACCAAGGAAAATGTGACACTTCATTTGTTGCACAAGAAGAATGTGATTCTCCACCAGCCTGCATTTTTAAAAATGGTTTGCATCTGTGGGAGAGGGTGAAATAACCCTGTGCAGGTCAGGCGGTGTTAATAAGCACTTCGCAGTGATGCACGACAGGAAAGATTGTCTTGTGGGTAAAGTACTAGCCATGGAGTTTAGAGATGTGGGTTCTGTTTTAATGCAGTCTAGGCATCTAATTTTTCTGTCCCTCCCTTTCCTGCCTATAAAATGAGGATTACATTATTTTGTTTCCAGTGTTGTGCCTTCACATTTACACTACAGATACTTCAGAACAGCAGCTATCTCTTGGTTATCTCTTGTAATGTCCAGGGCAATAAGGACCCAATTTTACTGTGCACTCATGACAAGGAATTGTTCATGGAAGAAATGCCTAGTATAATGCTTACTTCACTAAAACTCTCTTTACCACACTGCTGTTCTACTTGATACTAACGAATGTTGTGGGATATAAAAGTGTGGTCAGAAATGCAGAGAGGGAAGTCACCTCCCTTGGCACTGCACAGAGTTTTTTGCTGTTGTAGCTGCCCCCTGCGTGGAGAGGATGACGCGGGGCAGGTTGCTGTATGGGTTCAGGTCCAAAATGATGCGATGAGTTTATGCAGCAGCTTTCCTCTATAACTCACAGACTTTGTGATCCTTGTGACAGCAAGGCCAGAGGGGTGAGGAAGAACATACTGCCCAGTTTACATCTAGCCTGGAGCTTAGCCTGGGAAATCCTCTAAGGGAAGGTGAGATACTGTACTGGTTGCTGACGTAGAACAAAACCTCCCCTTGCTCCCTTTCCTAGCATGAGAACAATCTACAAGTGCACAGCATTTCCTGGTATAATGCCTCAGGTCTCTTTCCGGAGGGAGGATAGGAGGGACGGTTCAATTGCAGGGTCCTCCAAAAGATCCTAGGTAGATGTCCAGCAAGGTCCTAGGTAATTTCATCCTCCAGGAGCCTGTGATGCTTGGCTTTGTATGCACCTGGGAGAGACTCCTTCCCAAGTCCTCCTGCTCTGCCAGTCTCAGGGGAAGGGTGATCCACACAGGGTTTTGTGAGCAGAGAGGTTCAGTACAAGGGATCGCATATGACTCCTTGAGTTCCCTGTATCATGGATGCCTGATGAGACACTGCCCAGAGAGGCCGTTTGAATCCTTAGCTGACTTTCACCCTCTACATTCTGCAATTCTTACCCTGCACAGCTTTCTTGACCTGCAAATACCCACAGCCCTTAGCCTGTTACGCTAGACCTGGGCTGTGTACTCCGGTCCTTGTGGTGGGATGTACCCCTTCGGTACTCCCAGTGGGTACCGGGGTGAGACCCAGCTGAGTGCCCACCTCTCCTCCCCCAGCACTGCCGGGTTTCCAGCAGAAAGGACAGCTGCTGCCTGCGGCTTTCAGTTACTCCTTTAGTTTAAGCAGTGGCGTTCGTGGCCTGCTGATATTGCCGTAATTATGCTGGTCAGCAGAGGGTATTCTCAGATGGTACCTAGGTCAAGGGAAAGCAGAAAATCGGTGTGACCTTTCTGTGTAGCTGCCATAATATGCTGCCTGCCATGTGTGTGCTTTGCTGCTTCTCTTCCTAACTCCACGTAGAAATCATTTATTAAAATCCACTACTCGGAGCTTCTAGCTACCTACGCAACAGGAAGGCCAGTTTGATTTCCATTTGGTTGCCCGGGCGCTTATGTGATGTCCATGTGGAATTATTTTGCTTTTCCTGTTGACTCCTACAAGCCTAAAAGATGAAGCACCAGGATCAAGAAGAAAGTACTTTCAAAGAAAAGTACTGTAGGTGCAAAACTCTGAATTCAGAGAAGAGGTACAGAGATGAGGTAGCCTGCGTGATTCTAATAATTCTGCCTTGCATATAATAATGCAATTTTTAATTAGATGATTACAACTATTTTTTTTTCCAAACTGAACCTTTGCCTTATTAAATGGCACAGACTGGACCTGCTGCTAGTATAGTAAATATTTCTAGAATCCTTGCTTTAGTTGTTTAGTTGTTTCAGAAATATGGAGGGTAGGAAAGGAGAGGGAGTGGACGTGGCAGTGTCCATCTGGCCCCAGATCCTATCCCCAGCAGTGTCACAAGCGAATGCCTACAGAGGAGAAGAAACAGGCAAACACATACCACACTTCCTTCTCGTCCTCTCCAAGCCTTCAACAGTTTTCAGCTCAGAGACTTCCTGCTGTAGAAATCTTTGTATTTGGTAACTTTCAATGGATTTCTCTTCAACAAATACATCCGACCGCCACTGGAGGCCACACAAGATTTTTGTGTCTTCAACAACCTGTTAAATGTTTCCTGAAAAATATCCTCCTTTAGGTTGTTTCGAGCTGCCACTTCCTAGATCTTTTAATGCCCCTAATTCTTGTATTGGAAAAAACATGAACAATCTGCTCCAACCTGCCTTTCTGTGCCACTTGTGATTTAACAGATCTCTGTTCTACCTCCCAACAGCTATTTCCCCCTCAACTTCCTTTTTCAAAAAATCTCCTCATTTTTAAGGAGCTCCCTTCTTGACATTGAGTGCAATTGTACACAATTTGGTTGCTCCTGCAAGGATCTGAATGTGTTGTAGTAGCTCCGGCCCAGCAATGTTTTGACAGTGGCATTTTGAACCAGGTCCTATATGCTACTTAGTCAAGTCGAGTCAGGGGATGCTTTTCTCCTCATGGGCCCCTGCGCCAGCTGCTCCGTGGAGAGTCGCTGACTACCTGAAACAGTCGCCTTGGCCCCACGCTCCGACACGACAGTCACTCTACTTGGCCCCCGCCTCGCATTACTGCCCTGTGCGCTGCCTTCACCGCATCTTTGATCGCCGCCAGCACCTTGGCTGGGCAGTCAGTGATACAGGAAATAGAAAAAATGTATTTTTCTTATTCCAACTGGAATTTTGGTCCATAGGTTTGAAATCTAGACTAACATGTTAATTTGTTACAGTGATTTGTATCCTGAACTTTCTTCAATTTGCTACAATTATTCCACCACTAACACTGTCTACTTATCTTTCCTCTATAGTCTGTACCTTAGTATTTCATGGTCACCCTGAAGAATTGTCCTCAAGGGTAGGAGAACTAAATTCTTACTTGGATTCTATCATTCTAACACCACTAAGCAAGAAGTGACACTAAGCAACTAATTTTGGTTTGTTTGGGTTTTTTTAGAGCTGGACACAAAGTATCTCTGGAATAGGAGTAACTTTAAATTAAGTATTTATTTATGCCATTAACTATTTACTTTATGACAAATATGGGCCTTGACAATTGGACATTAGAGCAAATAAATATTAATTTTAATGATAAAAGGTAACAGATTGTTGACATAAAGAATAAATTAAAATATTTATAGTAGCATTTTTATAGTATTTTTATGTATAGAGAGTTCTACAAAGAGATGTAAAACTTGTAACAGCTGTACACAGAAGATGGAGTGAACACCCTGGTGTCACTGTTCTATCTCAGAAGAAAAAAACATTTGCTTAAATGCATTGGAGGAGGGTGCTTTATGCTCTATCTTGTCTTTGATCTATCTGGATTTATTTTTTGACTCAAAGAGTAACATACATGTTTCAGATATAACTGTTTTATATTATTTATAGGAAGAAAGTTCTCTTTATTACTCTAAGCTCACTGAAGATACTCAATTACATACTACAGCAAAGTACAATTATTTTGGTGAAAATAAATATATACAACTGACAATTTTTGTTTTGGCTAATTCTGATAATTTTTTCCTCAGGCCTGGTTTGGAAGGGACCTGCCCCTAGCCAGGGGACAGGCTGGGCCAGTCAGACCAGTGTCAGAACAATGAACAATGTCTCTATTGCTAACCTTGGCATGGCTGAGGTCCTCTGTAAATATAAGTCTATTTGCTAACTATATTCTTTATTATCAGCTCTCCTTTGGTTCATTTATCTGTTAGCATATACCTTTTTGAGCACAACACTGGCCTCTTGTTTCTTAGCAGCCTTCAGCACTGAGAAACTTTTATCTGTACTTTTCCCGTCTGGATTTGATGTCACCTCCCAAAGCATCACTCAGCCACTGCGTGTGCCACCCTGTGGGTTCTCCCTTCTTTAAGCCCTACAGCAGAAGACTTTAAGCCTGCAGCACAGCTATTTTAAGTCCTTGGGCAGTCACAGCGAAATATATGCCACGCATCGCTCATCTTCCTATCCATCCTGAGTTTCCTACTGTGTACTCCACTCACACCGTCCCCCCCCAGTTTGATCTTTAGTGTAAGACTTGTAAAATTCTGCAGAAATCGCATGCCTCCCACCCTGTCTCCTCAGTGACTGCAGCCATTACCTTCCTCTCTTGGCCACGCTCATGAGATCACGTACCTCCTGGAGCATGAGGATAACAAAACACTTCCAGACGGACTGAACAAGCTTTCAGTACTGCTGCCCATCGTCAAACACAGTGCCGGTGTCGTGGTTTAACCTGGCAGGCAGCCAAATACCACGCAGCCGCTCACTCACTCCCCCCGCCCCCCAGTGGGACGGGGAGAGAATCGGAAGGGTAAGAGTGAGAAAAACTCGTGGGTTGAGATAAAGACAGTTTAATAGAACAGAAAAGGGAAAATAATGATAATAAATAATGATAGAATATACAAAATGAGTGATGCACAATGCAATTGCTCACCACCCACGCTGACCGATAACCAAGTAGCGATCAGCACTTCCTGGATCACGCCTACCATTCATATACTGAGCATGATGTCACATGGTATGGAATACCCCATTGGCCAGCTGGGCTGGCTGTCCTGATTATGTTCCCTCCCACCTTGTGTACCTAGCTCAGTCAGTAGGCACGGGAGCTGTCCTTGGACTAGGAGGGCACTTAGCAACAACTGAAAACACCAGTGTGTTATCAACATTCTCCTCGTACTAAATCCAAAACACAGCACTAGGAAGAAATTTAACCCTATCCCAGCCGAAACCGGGACAGCCGGTCTCCTCATCGTTGCTTTGTGTGGAGCGGCAAGAAGAAAAGATACAGAAAATCCCTCCAAGTAGTTTTACTGAAGGCTTCAAAGATGAATTGGTGCTAGCACGTCAGAAGGCAGCAGGTCCTCCAATACCCTTTTCAGCGAATGCTCTGAGGCTCGAGTGCACATTAGAACACTGTGAAAATGAAAGTTAAGGCAAATAATACACAGAGAAAACTATTTTCTCTCTTGTGTGGCACAAAGCTTCCATCGTATTTTGGGAGAAAACATACACGGTATTTCCTAATATTGCTTTATTTAAGCCGCTAAGGAAATAACTGTCTGGAAATATCAATATTTATCACTAGTAAATTTTCCACCACAGTTTTTATTCACTCCAGTAAGGGTGAACTGTGAGATTTCCTTCCCCATGATAACAATTATCATATCTTTAAATTTCATGTCAGTACATGATGAAATGCCAGAAAACTCTTCAAGACAGTTATCATTCCATGTCAATCTGATGCATATTTCTTAGCACATTCACTATCATATTTACACATGTTCTGTTCATTTAACTCAGGTTCTGACTGAAAAAAGGTAAGGAAAATCTGGATTACTTCCACTGACTCAGGTGGAGCTATTACAGATTTAAAACAGTGCAGTTTGGAGATCTCCTTGTCTTGTCATCTACATGTGCAATCTATTATTATAATCTAATGTGAATCTTTAATTGAACCATTTATACAATATTGTTATTTGGCATTAATCCTGTAATGGCTTAACTGGGCCTTCATATATACATTGCTATTGATATTTATTTTTCTGTACCCTATCTCCTTCAGCAACTTGTGAATATAAAACATACAGGGAAATGTGGTATCTATTATTAAAGAAGCAGATTGTTACTTTTCTTCTAAATGAGTTTATATGTAACCTTATTTCTTATTCTTCTACTTCAGATATCTTAAAATGTTTTACAGACACAAATATAATGGAAATAAAATGCATATCTAGAAGACATTTAATATTGGCCTAAACATATTTATGAATGTGGCTATGAAAACAAATGTGTATACATGGACAGAATACATAAATATATTCTAGCAAGACAGGGTGATAGAAGAATAGACTGAATAAATTATACCACATATTTTAGTCCTCCACAAATAGCACATTATGCAAGACATGTCTTGCATAGCTTCTTTCTCCTGAGAGGAATATGAAGAAAGAAAATGCAGGTTGAGCCTTGATGCTTTAAAGAAAACTGATTTGGTCATTTCTCTGCTGTGTATGAAGTTTGTTAATTTTTAAGTGTGATGCTGAAGATGGCATTTTCATTTTAGTGTCCTTCAGTTACAAGGGAAAGAATTCACACTACACAGAGCCGGGAAGAATGAAGCAAACCAGAAATTTATCAGCTACCTTGTGACAATCAAGATGGAACAGATGACAACTTATTGCCATACATAGTACTAATGAATTAGGCGAAATAACGCCTGAATTAGAAAAAGAAAAGTTGCTTATTGTCTCAAAATAAAAATACAACATGATGGGGCAATAAGTCTTCCAGATGTAAGAAGTTTCATTTATTCACTTCAGCTCCACAAGAGATACCTGCAGTTTTTGCCATGGCAAGTGGTCTTTAGTATCTTGTACTAGCTTGCACTTCTCACAGCAGAGGAACCAGAGCTGTTTTCAGCCACTGTAGGTGAGGGAGCAGGAGGTTATCTTTTCCCATTATCACATCCTTCTGTGCTGAGCTGCAACTTACATTGAGATAATTATGTTACAGATGAGGTCCCAGATGCAGGAAAGAGAAACACTTCATCTCCAGGAGTTAAAAAGTGATTGGAAAAATCAAGTTACTGGAGAGCAAAACATGATAGATTATCATATTTGGAAAGAGATGGTGATATTTTTGGAGTACATGGTTAATGACAACAGATAACAGCCTGGGAGATTGCTGACAAATGTAAGTCGGGAAAGGGATAGAGGGAACTGTCAGAAAATAATTCTGAAATAACAATTACGTTTGGGGACATTTTCATTTCCAAAGCCTGCCTTGCAAGTGGGGGCTGTGTTTGCTACCACCACACTTATATCTGCTCATCTGACAGAATGCTCTCTGAGAACACAGCCGGGTCAGCAGGAGCAGGTTTGCGTTGCATGCCTGTCCGGTATCGGCACAGGTCGCAGAACCAAAGGATGGTGGCTAGCTCAGAGATGGCTGTCAACAAGAGACCTCAGAGACAAAAGCTCCTGGGAGAAGAACAGACCAAAGTGTGAAGAGCGACACTGAGGGAAAAGCGCCCAGGACTGGGTAACAAGGTTTAAAACACTGAAGAGTCTTTCACTCTGCATTTACTGCCTTGGTAAGGTGCTTTGAGGTTAAATCGTTTGTGATAAATTTCTAGTAGGTGCCTCAAATGAAACAGGATTAGCAGAGAAATCAAATCATATTCCTCTGACATAAAAAACTTGTGCTAGTGGAATTTCATTGACTACCAATGAAAGTACCATTGCTTTACTCTGGTGAAGTGGTTTGTATTTTACAGCTCTTGCTCTACTTGCTGCAAGTCCACCAAGTAACCTAGGCGCTAGCTGGTGAATCAGATCCTTCATCACCACAAAATATTGCCCCAAGCATAAATAGCCAAGAGTCATATTCCTTGAAAGCTAGACCAAAGATGTGAAAAGAGATGGAGGAATACAGAAAAGCTGCTATAGACTTGCTCAGGCAATGACTCAAGAACGGCCTTGAGTAGGGCTGTCTTCTAATCTTCTAGGCCACAGTACAAAACAGTGCCCTTTTCAGCGCATACACCGAGTACAGCATGTAACGACTTTCCCAACAAGACAAAGATTTCAAATTAAGTCAACGTGTTTAGACAAAGTTGATATTCTTTTACAGTTTCATTGAACAATATCAGCTAGATTAAGAAATGTCATTAATTATCTCTCTAACTGCATTGGGAAGCCTAAACCTAAGTCTGCAAAACAAGGTCATCAGGCACCGTTTTCCTCAACAGTCTTATTTTAAATCATTATAAAGTAGGATAACTCATCATAACAAATCAGGAGGTAATTCTCATCAAGAGCTTGCCTTTGAAAAATGCTAGAGAGAAAGAAACAGGAAGAGTAGCAGTGGAACAGAAAAGGAAGGAAAAGGAGTAGGAAGAATTAGAGAAATGGTGAAAGACTGAATGAGCCGCAAAAAGAACAAGGAGCATTCAGAAATAATGGCAATGGGTGTAAGATTAGGAAGACAAAGTTTAGGTGTAGCGAGCAAGAAAAAGGGAAAGAAGAGAGAACAACCCAGGGAGCGGTGCCTCTGTGCTTTCTGAAGAACAGCACGGCGCCATGGAAGAGCCTTATGAAGTTTTCACAAAGTATAAAAATAATTATTTTATTATAGTGTAGCTTACAGACAGCCAGAAATAAACTGACCAAACCTCACTGGAGAAAGAATTTTCCACAATCAACTGTAAAAACAGCTCTGGATTCTGAAAGAGTTTTTGTTCCTATTTATTGAAAAGACAGAGATCAGATATGAGTGTTAAAAGGAACTGAGACAATAGCAGTAGAAACGAGCTGCCTCTCAGCCAGCCTGTACTGCACAGCTGATACTGGCCACATGAAGCAAGACTGTGAATCAGAAGAACATGAAATGATGTGACATTTGACACCTGCCAAGCTGCAAGGAAGAATCCTACAGGACCTATGTATTCATCACTTATTCATGATACCCTGCCTACTGAAAACCATCCATAACTTGGAAGTTTCAGCGTAAGTTTCAGGTATACCGGGATTTACTGCAACATAACTAGCGGTCATCATGCTGAACCTCTCCTGAGGAAAAGGTAAGATTATGAGATTACATTTCAGAATATTTTAACACTGTCCCATGGTATCCAGTTAGCTGAGATGCCGATATCATTAAACATGGGTGGTAAATATTTAAATTATTTTTTATAAATGATATTAAAAATGAAACATTCCTGCCTATTTGCAAAACATAGTTTAGGATAGAAAAATGACTGACACATAGTTCCCGACAATTTTTATACATGTACTTAGCTTTAAACATGGGAGAAGTTCCATGGATCTTGAGAAAACCACTAGATCCCCCAGATTATAAAAGTTAAGGCAAATATATAGGAAATGGAAACAGTCACAGGATTGGAATCTGCATACTTTTACTTTATAATTTTATTTTAAAGGTATTTGTATTGACAATGTATATTTCAGTATTTATGCAGCTCCATAGCTATCCTTGCTGTGTTGCAACTTTGATTCATTATTAGGTTGATGCATATGTATTCGTACTGCAGATGAAAGTAGAATTTCTGTTTTTTTCCTTTCTAACTGTTTTTTTTTTTCTGATGTTTCAATTTCTTTCCTTCTTGTTAGGTAGCTGTTCACATACTTTTCTCTGTATGCAAAGAAACTGCTCTGCAGTCTCTGAGCCTTGTGCAAATATAGAGGCCTACATATACAAAGCAGCGTGCAGAATGAAGAATGTATCTTGTATGAACTTCTTCGTTCTTTTGTCAGAAAACAACTTTGAATTAGCTCTTATTAGATAACTGAAATTAACTGTTTATACACTGCCAGGCCCTAACACTGCAGATCTTTATATGCATTCTTAATGCTAGCAAGGTCAGCAGTCACATTGTCTTCAGTGGAGTCATTCACGTGCTTAAATGTACCCAAAGATTATTTCAGGAATAAAGCTCTATTTGCAGAAACTCAGGCAGCTAATATGATCAGAAGCTACAGTTTGTCTGCCTGTACTGCTGTCTGCAGTGAATTTCCTGGTCAATGCATTTTTAATTCAACTTGGTAAGCAGAGACAGAATTTACCAGCAGGTCTTATATACTTGCACTGCTCTGTCTAGAGTGAGTGATGCTGGTACTGCCAGCACAGCAGCAACATTTAAGAAACATAACCACAGAAATAATAAACTTGGTATTCCTTTAGTCTACCGCTTTTGTCTTCTTTTGAGCCTTTGAGTTTGTGCCATCAAGCTTATCTTTAAATTATACAGCCTAGAGTCTTAAAAGCAGACAACTGGGATTCTTGGATAACCAGATTTGGAGCTTTAAGGAATCCACTGAAGGCTAAAACCAAAGAGCAAGAATTGGCAATAATCCATCATATAGTAATAGAAAACTGCCAAGGATAACAGCATTTACCCAGTCCTTTTCATTTTTTTTTCCTTAAGTTCTGAGCAAAGATAGGTTGATTATAGTTTCATGTCACGACTCTCTTTCCAGCATAAAGATTTAAGGTCTTCCTCTCTTCATCAGCTGAGGACATTGCTATTAGGTTAGGTTGTGATAACTCTAAAAGCTACGTTGCCACCACAGCTGAACAGACCAATCAATGCGGTCCTCTTTCTGCTTTACCTTCCTCTTGCTCCTCTGCCCTTGTACCAGGATTCATCACTTCACTCAGCTGCTACAACTGCTGAGCCAGCAGAACACTCTTCCTTTTTTTTCAGCAGGTGTTTTTTTTTCTGTTGGACTAATGAGTTGAATTCAGTTGAGTGGCTTTACACAAGTACCAGCACATCGTGTGCCAGCAGACTCGAGCTGTAACTTCTGGTTTCTCTGGTTGGGTGAAATTTCACAGCAGCTAAAGCTGATCTTACTCGGGGTCTCCTGCCGCCGCAGCACCAGCTATGCCTTCTTGAGCTAGTGTCGGTGTTTGTGCTGATATGCAGTGAGCCAAGTCAGGCAACTGATACCGCTGAAAACTTATCTAGAACAATCAAAATAGCATGTTAGTTTTCAGCCAGATCAGCACCTATAACCAGCTGACTGCCCTGTTGCAGAAGAACTAATGCTACTTAAAAGGAGGGAAGTGGAACATGTAACCGAGAGAGAGCAGGAAGAAAGGAGTAGATCACAGCAGCCTGGAATCTGGTTAAACTGCCATAGAGGCAGATCTTCAGTGCTGTTTTATTCCTTTATATGTCAGGGAATGGGGCAAGAAAAACAGAAACTATTTCAGTTGTAGGCCTTTTGCATTTCTTTGTGCAAATGACTTTTGGAAAGCATTCATAATTAGCGAACAGAATTTCTTCACACAAATTAAGACAGCTGTCTGTTTAATGAGTGTAATTTTTATTTTTCTTTCACTCCACCCACCTTTATGCCTCTTCCCACTCTCAAAGGTGCTTTGCTTCTTAACTGCAGTTTCATAAAAATTAAATGCTAAGTCCAATGCTAAGTCCAATTGCTAAATTCAAATGCTTTGAATCTTAAGCACCCCAGTTAAAATTTGCCAACTCCTGGAAATAATCTACTGTACAAGCTCTGGGCCGGCTGGCTCTTCTCAGTAGACTAGGAGGCAGAGGCGGTAGGACAGCATCTCTTCCACTTCCCTCTGACGAGGCTGTTGCCTTGCGCAAGCCTCCCCTCCTGCCTGCCGTTTGAAACGGGGGATAATTTCCACACCACGCCAGCTCCCCTGCTGCAGTAGTAATTCTTACAATACAACTAACCACACATTGCTGTGATCGCCGCCTCAGTCTCCATCCCTACGGGTTTAGTTTTCTGGTCTCTCTTTTGAGTAACTTATTTAAAACCGCATTTAACTTTTTCCAAACAGAGTCTCCCTGATTCGGCCACCGTGCCACTCACACTGCATTTCACAGGGTGAGCCTCCGCACACCCAACCCCACCCAAAGGCCAGCCAGCAGCCGGCACCGCACAAGGCCTCGAGTCTCCCTCCCGCCAGCACGCAGCAGGGCAGGCAGCCCGCCCCTCCCGAGGCCGCCCCTCCAGAAGAGGGCTGACCCGTCCCCGGAGCTGCCCGTGCGGCACCTGAGGCAGGCAGCAGGTCCGCCCCGCGCACCCACACACCACCCCGGGGGCTGCCGAGGGGCGGCATCCCGGGCCGCCTGTTTCCCGTGAGCGAGTAGCAGGGACGCCGCACGGCCTGGCGGCGGCCGGGCCCGCCCCGGCCTGAGCGAGTGACCGACTGACTGGCCGGGCCGCGCCCCAGCCCTGAGGCCGCGCAACCGCCACCCCCACACCCCCCGCGCGCGCCCTCGCGGGGCGGCGGCACGCGGTGAGTGGGCGCGCCCAGCACGTGCAAGGCCGAGAGGTGGCGGGCAGCGGGAGGCTCCACCCACTCCGCGGGAGGGGAAGGGGCGCGTCATGTGAGCGCCGCGCCCGCACATGAGGGTGGTCACATGACCGGGGAATGGGCGGAGGGGATCACATGACGTGCTGCTGGTCGCCGGCGCCGCCTGACGTCCTGGGGCAGCCGCGTCCGCCCGGCCCGGCCCGGCCCGCGCCCACGGCCCCCCGCATGGCGCCGCCCCGGCCCCGCGCCACCGCGCTCGCCCCGCTCCTCCTCGTCCTCGTGTCGCTGCCCCTCGGGCCGGAGGGAGGCGGCGGGGCCGCCGCGGCCCTGAGCGACGCCTACCGGGACCTGTGCAGGTGGGCAACGGGGGGCGGCCGCAACACGCGGCGGCTGGAGGCGGCCTTCCCGCGGGGAAGGGCTGCAGCTGGCGGAGTGCGGGGCGAGGGGGGTCTCCCAGTGCCTGTGCCTTCCGCGGGGCCGCCTGTGAACGAGCGGGAGCTCGGCCTGGGGGCTCGGCGGGGCAGGCCCCGTCCCCGGGGGGGCCCGAGCAGGGCTTTCGGTCACCCGTTCCGGTGAGGGTCAGGCCGGGGAGCGTTGAGGAAGCGCCGGCTGCGGGTGGGCGCGCAGGTGTTCCCCGGCAGAAGACCAAGCGTGGTCTGCAGCGAATGCGCCGCGGCGCTGGGAGGTTAGTGAAGCTCTTCAGAGGGTGGGCTGCGAGGTGTCCGCTGGCTGGCGGTGTGGGGCCGTCCCCAGCGGGACCTCATCGTGTGACTCTGCAGATACGGGAGGTTTGCAGGTGAGAAGATGGGGAGACTTGCTCTGCTCAAGTCGCCTGTGGTCAGCTTTATGTCACTGTATCCGTTCTAGCATGAAAAAACCCAAAGTGGTTTGGAAGGGGCATCACCTGATAGTCTTCTTTTTACTAAGGGTATTGCCAGGTTCCATTGAGTTACTTACAGGGGAGTTAAGAAATCTTTGAGAAATGAGAACTGCTATGTGGAAATGGCACTATTCTTCATGTTTTGGCATGTTTCTACTCTGAATTCAGCCATGAATTTAGTCTGGCAACAATATCTTGCTAGTCTTCATTTCCTCGTTATTTAGTCAGAATATGCAGTGGTGCTTACAGGAATACATTATCTCAATCAAGGGCACTGGGCAGGCACCAATGTAACACAGTGAATGTACCACTGAGGGCAGGGGTTGGGTCACTGGGGGGAATGGGCTCCCCTCCTGGTAGGATCTGGGGTATGATACTGTTAAATGATGGAAAAGGGAAAAAGCAGGTTTGCGTGTAAGATTAGCCCATGAAGGTGGCAAAAAATGGTTTTGTGAGATGACCACCCTAATTGTAGAACTGAGACAGAAATGAGAAACTATTGTGTGGCTTCTGGAGGGAATTTAACTCCTCTGACTCTAATGATTTTTTGAGAAAACCTATCCTAAATGACTTGATTCTCAAGCAGTTCCTATTTTTAGAATAGTGCTAAGTCCTATGAATGTCTGTCTTGGTTTTTTGCATGTCTGTGACTAGAGGAATGTTTGGGAGTGCCATTGGGAGACATGCAGTCTCTTTTTGGATACAAATTACTTAAGTTAGTTTCCTTTTGCTACTGGCAAGTGAAAAATAAATTGTGAATAGGTAGCATAATTGGCAGTTTTCCTTTTAAGATGGACTGCTTCAAAAACACGCGCTTGCTGTTTGTTGTGCCATGGTGGGAAAAACTGCTTTGAAGGACTTATCCCTGGTAATCTAGAATTGGTAAAGGAAAAAACAAGAACTTGCGGTCTGACTGGTGGGAAGACCCCATGGAGATCGGTGGTGAAGTCTCATCTTGGGCACAGTTGCAGAAAAGCTGCCAAGTGAGGGATGATGCAGTTAGGCAACGCAAACACGTACGCTACTGACTGATGTCTCACGCAAAAGACACAACATGGGTGTGCAGGACAAGTCCCTGACCAACCTATTTTTGCACTCCTTAAGGCACTTGTTTTACAAGTGTTAAGAAAACAGTGTCCTGACTTTTGTGTGGCACAATAGGGCTGGTGAAGCTGCAGCAGCCTCTGTGTCGGGTGTGTGAATGTCAAAAGGTGGGCAAGGAAGGAAAATGTTGAGGATTAGAAGAGGCACTGACTCTCCTTTAAAGAAGAGTAGAGTGATACCCAGGTTAGGAAAGCTGTCTTGCAGGGAGGAGAAAAAGCTGTTTTGTGCAAAAACTGTGGCACGGGGCTACTTAAACTTGAGTTAGTGGTTTTCATTGCTTGTTTCGTGTAGCCTTACTGCTGGTATGCTTGGACAGTCTGGGGAAAGAAGAAAAGCTTTCATTCTCTGAAACTTTGTCAAATGTCATGGCTTGTAGTGACTGGTTTCATCATGCTTTCTTCTTTGTTTTTGTGTGTTCCGACAGCTGACTGTGCTGTCGTGTGACTTGCAGTTGGAATTCTCTTTTTATCCTCTCTGTAGAGGTGTCTCCAGGATTGCTGCACCTGGGAAAGAATACAGGGAACTGGTTGGATATAGGAAGTTACTAGCCAGTTTGGTCTCTTTCCCTGTTTTTCCTTCTTCCCCTTGTATCTTTCATGTGACAACACAGGAGAAACAAATTCTGGAGTTAGAGTTAATTTTGTGAACTGTTCTTTAAATCCATCGACTTTAAAAACAAAAGAAAGCTTGACAGTTTGGGTTCACCTTCCATGTAACATGGGGGAATTTACTGTAAAACTTCCCTTCCCCTCTAAAAAAATTGCAGGAAATGTTTCAAGTGTGATGGCAGAGCAGCAAATACAAACTGCCTCCTCTGCCTGCTGTTTTGCCTGATAATCTACGCTGGATGGGAGATGATTTGATGACAGGTAATGTTTTTGTCTACTGTGCAAGGGTAGGAGTTGGTGCATAACTTCTATAACTTTTAGACTCCTGAGTCAAAGGAAAACTCCTTAAACTGCTGCACGTCACAGGATTGCTATTACGCAGAATTTCCAATTTTGGGCTTGTAAGTCAAGTTAACTTTACATTTAATGTTGTAGTTTTTAATAACACAAGTCCTACAGTTGACTGTACGTACAATTTCGTTCATTCAAATACTGTCTTTTCAGCCTTTGTCATGAAACAACAACTGTGCTCTTGTGTGCTGCTGGAAACCCTGGGTTTAGCATTCAGCTTAGCCTGTGCTGAGTACACAGAGGTGACCTTTAAGTGAACTTGCTCAGCTCTATTAAGTGCTTTGACATATTTAAGTGGGAGAAGTCATAAATAAGTCATTACTGGACTTAATTGCATATGTGCGTGGTTGCTTCACATGCCTGGGAAGCTGCCATTATAATGGCTTAAACGTGATTTCTCAGCACGTGAGCTTCCTATAGCTCTTGCGTACTTGAACTTCAAATTGCTGTCCCTTTTCTTACACTTTCTGTAAGATGATGTAGTAGATGTGGTTTACAGTGTAGCATGAAAGACCAAAGGTCTTTTGGATGGAGAAGGCTGAACAGCTTGTGGTGTAACTGTAAGGCTATTACGCATGATGGATATGTAAGACGACTTGCCTGAAGACATGCACTGTGCGTGATGGTTGGAAAAAGTGACAGGTAAGCTAGAGCAGAGCTAAGCATGAGTAGAGCATTAAAAAGCTCTTGAAGCATAGTGATAGCTTTGTACCTTGTGCCATTCAAACTCTCATTTTCTGTAAGGAGATCTTGCTTTGACATAGAAGTTTCTTTACCATACATATTTGTGCTAAAATGTTAGCCACATCTAATAGTGATTTTTGTGGCAACTAGTGGATCTGAGCTGCCAGCTTCAAATTTGAAGTGGTCATCCTGGAAATTGTTCCTGAGCTTGTCTACCTGTGATCATGCTGATTGAACCTGCTCATACAGACCTTTCTGGTATTAGTTTCATCTCTGCAGTGTTCTGATAGCTGAGGAGCTACTGGGTACAAAATTGTGTGGATGCATAATCACACACAGATCCGCTTTCCAACTCTGTGGTTGTAGGTTGCCTTGTCTCGGTGCCAGGTGGTCTGTGTCACACCCCTTCAGCAAAATGAGCCACTTCAGTGCGTTCCCCAGAGAACAAACGCGTGTTTCTTTGTAACTACGCTTTACAGCTGTTTGGAGCAGGGTGTATTCTTCTTCCTAGCAGTCATCCCTTGGATAAGAGTTTGAGAACCAAAAACTTGAGTGTGGTTATGAGTATGGTAGCAATAGTCTTTCTGGCGCTCTGTTGCATTTGAAGTAGTTCACTAGTGCTCAAACCTCAAAGTGGCTCAGGCGTGGGGATGCACGTGCTGTGACAGCCGTTAGCCATCTACACCTTGTCTGACTTCAGTGCCTGAGCTATTGATTCGCAGGGTAAACTAGACTTGCTAATGCTCATATCCCTTTTCCCTTTCTCATGTTATTTTTTCCATGAGTTGCTTCTTTGCTTTGTCAAAAAAATGCAGAGCTCTCTTTTGATCTTACTACTTGCTGAAAAGTAGTTTAATTTTCTTTTTCATGCTGTCGCTTCAGTGTCTTAAAAACAAAGCTAGGTAGCAGGAAAGGCTGACCTGCAGGCAAGGTTATTCCCAGTAACTCGTTTGGACCTTGCTTGCACAACTGCTTTTGACAGCGGCCTGGGTTGGCACTGCCTCCAGCAGGGGATCCTCCCTGCCTGCCTGCCTGCTGCCTGCCCGCTGCCTCTGGTGCACGACCAGAAACCACTGCGAGCCAGACCAGGAACTGGCCAGGCTCAGTCCCCTCTCCACGCACATGCGCACGCACCTGTTGTTTTTGACGAGTTAATTTTGAGAGAGGTCAGTCCCTGGGTCCAGCTTGTGTTGGGTACTGGGGCCAGCAACACGCCAGGGAGGGGGAGAGGAGGAGAGCCTGACCTGGGGGGTTGTTGTGGGTGTGTGTTTCACGCCTCTAATTGTCGGATATAGTCCATGGTGGGGTTTATCTGGAAACAGGTGTCATGTTGTGATTTCAGCAAAAATAACTGTTTGACAGTTTTAATCAAGGCAGATGCCGTCTTTGAGCCCAGATCTTGAGCTGCAGCAGTAATGGCTGCTTGAATGGTGTCATCTGCGAGGCGGCAGCTTATTGAGCCCCCTGGGTAGAGGGTGCATCACACCCCACTCCATGACCAAGGCTGTTGCTTTTTAAAGCTGTTGGTATAACATCTCCCTAAACTGGCTCAACTGCATTGAATAGGATAGCTTAAGCCCTTCAAACAAGATAACTTCGGCTGACCCTGGAGAGGGGGTAATTAGACGAGGCATCACCGCTGGCGGAGCTGAGTGTTGAGCAGCTGGAGGAAGCCGGTCTGTGTGGCTCAGCCATGGTCAGGATGGGCAATGTGATTGCCAACAGATTGTTTCCATTATGGGATGCAGTGGAGAGGTCAGCTTGTATCTTATTGGAAAGTAGAGCACACACAACTTGAAACTATTCCTAGGCACTGATTTAATGCCAGGAGTCTTACTTGTGAGAGAAAGAGAGAGAAATAATTCTTGCTTTTACTGTGGAAGTGTATTTTGCAACTCTCTGATGAGAACAGCTGCTTAGGATACATCCAGCCTGCTGTTATTCCCAGTGAATAAATCCTGCCCTCTTCCTCCCACTCATGTTAAAAAAAAAAAAAAAAAAAAAAAAATCCCTTGAATGTCCTTGAAAGTACTACTACTCTGAAACTGCATTAGATTTTCATTTTTGTGTGGCACTGAAGGTGTGATTAAATCTGGTATCTCTTATTTCCTTTCTGTGGACTGTTTTGAAGGATTCCTCAGCCTTCCCTGTCCAGGGGCCTGTGAAAGGGCGGAGGGAAGGGCTGGCTTCAGTGACTGCTTTGCTTCTGATCTGTAAGCTGCTCATCTTGTTTCTCTTTTGTTCCTGGCATGTGGATGAACTGACTTGAAGCTGTTGATTTCCTCTGTTTCATAACATGGAACTGGGAAAGCAAAACCCTTAATCTCTCATAGAGAATTCTGTTGTGTGAAGCACTTAGATTCTTGTTCCGTTCACAAACAGATTTTAACTTGCAAATTCTCTAAAAAAAAAAAACCAACCCACACTAGAAGAGCACTCTAGCTTGATCAAAACCATTGTGCCTTAGTATTATATGTTACCTTTTTGTCATCTTCCAAAATCAGTTAAAAAAGAGTACTGGAGCCCTTGGGAGTTCTTCAGTGAAATCCTAACTTTCTGGGGCTTCATTGTGAAGAAATTGTATTTTGATTGAAATGCATTTTCTCCTGGAGGTAAAACTCTTAATCTCTTGCTGTTTTCAGAGCCCTTGAAGGTAAAGTCAGGTTATTCAAACTTTTTTTGTGTGTGTTGTCAAGCTTTCTTCCATTGCTGAACTTTGGTTATTCTGTACTGTAGCTTAATTCTCATCATCATCCTGCATCGGGGTTGTCTTTATCCACTTCAGAAATGCAAGAAACTAGCTCAGAGAACTAATCTGTATGACTGTAAAATGTCAGCTCTGCCTGCTTATGAGGAAAAAACAGTGGCAAGTATTTGTCTGGGATTGAGACACCATCCTTATATCTGATTAAAAAGTAATTTTGTTGGTGTTTTGGGTATGACTCAGTACCTGGTAGGTTATTTTTTGAGCCTTATATTATTATATTTGAGCCTTTATATGCCAATATAATTAGGATTTAAAGATTTTCTTTTTTTTTTTCAGTTTGCAGAGAGAACTCTCTTGTAGTTGTCCCTGATTTGTTCCAGCCGTTAGCAGACTGAAATTAATAAGGCTGCTGTAGTACAGGGAAGCCAAGAACTCTGTAGTCCGTAATTAAATGGAAGAGTACATAGTATCTTACTGCTGGCTCTTTGATTAGAGATGGGATGCACTGGATTTGAGAGGAGTTCTCGGAGGATTCAAAATTTAGAGTAAAGTAGCGGAACTGCTGTTGCCCCTTCCTCACCCACAGACTGGGCTTCAGAGTGGAACAAGAATGGGCTCTCCTCCTGGGGAGATCTGGGGTATGATAACATCAAGTGGTGCAACACCTATGAGCAAGAGATTAAGGCAAACAAACCTTATGGGTGAAGCTTCTGGTCAACTTCTAATTTCTTGATAGCTGAGAGGGGAGAGTTGAGCTTTCTCGCTGGTTTGGTACTATTGGTACATTTGTTACTACTGGTACCAGATGTCTACTGGAAATACAATACCTCTCTAAGCAGAGAGGAGACAGTCAAGGAGGTTGCTGTAGTGTGTGGAAGATAACTTCCTGACACGGTGGGTGAGTGAGCCAACTAGGAAAGGCGCCCCGCTGAACCTGTTATCTGTGAACAGAGAAGGACTTGCGGGTGACATGATGGTTGGAGGCTGTCTTGGGCATAGCGACCACAAAATGATAGTTTTCAATTCTTGGAGAAGTAAAGAGCGGGGTCAGCAGAACTGCTACCTTGACTTCTGGAGGGCAGACTTTGGCCTTTTTAGGTGACTGGTTGACAGAGTCCCTTGGGAGGCAGTCCTGAAGGGCAAAGGGGGACTCCAAGAAGGGAGCAGGCCGTGCCCATGTTCCGAAAGATGAGCCGGCGGGGAAGAAGACCGGCCTGGCTGAACAGAGAGCTTTGGCTGGAACTCAGGAAAAAGAGGAGAGTTTATGACCTTTGGAAGAAGGGGCAGGCAACTCAGGAGGACTACAAGGATGTCATGAGGTTATGCAGGGAGAAAATTAGAAGGGCCAAAGCCCAACTAGAACTTAATCTGGCTACTGCTGTAAAAGATAATAAAAAATGTTTCTATAAATACATTAGCAACATCAGGAGGGCTAAGGAGAATCTCCATCCTTTATTGGATGCGGGGGGAAACATAGTGACAAAGGATGAGGAAAAGGCTGAGGTACTTAATGCCTTTTTTGCCTCAGTCTTTAATAGTAAGGCCAGTTGTTCTCTGGGTACTCAGCCCCCTGAGCTGGAAGACAGGGAAGGGGAGCAGAATGAAGCCCCCATAATCCAAGGGGAAATTGTTAACGACCTGCTACACCACTTAGACACACACAAGTCTATGGGGCTGGATGGGATCCACCCAAGGGTACTGAGGGAGCTGGTGGAAGGGCTCACCAAGCCACTTTCAATCCTTTATCAGCAGTCCTGGCTAACCGGGGAGGTCCCAGTTGACTGGAAGTTGGTGAATGTGATGCCCATCTGTACGAAAGGCCAGAAGGAGGATCTGGGGGACTACAGGCCTATCAGTCTGACAAGTGCCGGGAAAGGTCATGGAGCAGATCATCTTTAGTGCCATCACAAGGCACGTACAGGACAACCAGGTGATCAGGCCCAGTCAGCATGGGTTTATGAAAGGCAGGTCCTGCTTGACCAACCTGATCTCCTTCTATGACCAGGTGACCCGCTTAGTGGCTGAGGGAAAGGCTGTGGATGTGGTCTACCTGGACTTCAGTAAAGCCTTTGACACTGTTTTCCACAGCATTCTCCTGGAGAAACTGGCTGCTCATGGCTTGGATGGGCGTACTCTTCACTGGGTAAAAAAACTGGCTGGATGGCTGGGCCCAGAGAGTTGTGGTGAACGGAGTTAAATCCAGTTGGCGGCCGGTCAGGAGCGGTGTTCCCCAGGGCTCAGTACTGGGGCCGGTCCTGTTCAATATCTTTATCAATGATCTGGACGAGGGGATCGAGTGCTCCCTCAGTAAGTTTGCAGACGACACCAAGCTGGGCGGGAGTGTTGATCTGCTGGAGAGTAGGAAGGCTCTGCAGAGGGACCTGGGCAGGCTGGATCCATGGGCTGAGGCCAACTGTATGAGGTTCAACAAGGCCAAGTGCCGGGTCCTGCACTTCGGCCACAACAACCCCAGGCAACGCTACAGGCTTGGGGAAGAGTGGCTGGAAAGCTGCCCAGAGGAAAAGGACCTGGGGGTGCTGGCTGACAGCCGGCTGAACATGAGCCGGCAATGTGCCCAGGTGGCCAAGAAGGCCAACGGCATCCTGGCCTGTATCAGAAATAGTGTGGCCAGCAGGAGCAGGGAGGTGATCGTGCCCCTGTACTCGGCACTGGTGAGGCCGCACCTCGAATCCTGTGTTCAGTTTTGGGCCCCTCACTACAAGAAGGACATGGAGGTGCTGGAGCGTGTCCAGAGAAGGGCAACGAAGCTGGTGAAGGGCCTGGAGCACAAGTCTTATGAGGAGCGGCTGAGGGAACTGGGACTGTTTAGTGTGGAGAAGAGGAGGCTGAGGGGAGACCTCATCGCGCTCTACAACTACCTGAAAGGAGGTTGTAGTGAGGTGGGTGTTGGTCTCTTCTGCCAAGTAACTGGCGATAGGACGAGAGGAAATGGCCTCAAGTTGTGCCAAGGGAGGTTTAGATTGGACATTAGGAGAAATTTCGTCACCAAAGGGATTGTCAAGCATTGGAACAGGCTGCCCAGGGAAGTTGATGGCAGAGTCACCATCCCTGGAAGTATTTAAAAGACGTGTAGATGTGATGCTTCGGGGCATGGTTTAGTGGTGGACTTGGCAGTGTTAGGTTAACGGTTGGACTCGATGATCTTAAAGGTCTTTTCCAACCTAAACGATTTTATGATTCTAATCTGTAGATTAAGACAAATGCTTCTATGGGTCAGATAGATGCATTAAACCCTGTGTGAGTTGTAAATGATGGGAATACCTAATAAGTCACTGTGCTGTCCTCAGTTTTCTGATGTGATGACTCTGTATTAAATCCTACTGAAGTTTCCACTTGGGATAGAAGGGAAGCTGGGGAATCTCTTATGCTGCAAAAATCAATACTGTCCAGAGGATGCAGGCTGCTGCCAGTGCCAGAAGAGGTGTAGCTGAGCCAAGTGGACGGCAAATGTTTACTGAGCTGTGCCTTTTTAACAGAGCTTGGCCACAGCACCGTGCTAGTAAGCCAGGCTGTCCTGATTGCAAACTAGCTGACCTGGGCCTGCCTCGAAACTGGGTGGTGCTGCGTCATGCGGCTGAGCACATCTCACTGCAGTCTTAGCGCTTGCTACGAGGGAAACGAATCCTTGCTGTACCTCTGAACTACACTGCATTTAATTTTTTTCTTCTGTTACTCTGATTTATTCCCCATTGTGTTTAACCAGAGCTTCATGTTCCTTTATCAGTTTTTAGGCAGCTGACTTTCTGATATGGCTGTAGGTAGCTAGTGTGATCTTTCATCGAGTCTCTCGTGGCTAGCTCTGCTTGCTTTCCAGCTTCTGACATTGCCCTTCAGAAATTGTCCTTTCATTATTGAGATAGATATATATATGAAAAAAAAAATGCATAAAGGTGCAGCTAGACCCTAATAAGCATTATTAGCATCCTTCAGTCTGAACGCTGCGAGAATCTCAACCCCAATTTTGATCCTGAAGGTAGGTGGCTCCACTGCTGGCAGGCAGGGTGTGGCTGGCTGTTCTATTCCACTTAGACTTAGCACTTCTGCCACTGTTATTGGGTATTGATAAAGTACAGTAGTGTGCAGCCTGCCAGAGATGTTTGAGAAGTTTATCAGGCTCTCAAGGCAAAAGGTTCACCACCTGTGATATACCTAGTCAGAGTGGCCTTCACAGAGATTTGAGGGGGAAGAATGGGCACTTGGGTGTTCAAGAAAGGGGAAAATGGACCTGATACATGTTCCTCAAGTGGTTAAATCTGGTTTGTTCTTGGCCCTGACACAGCAACAATTATTTCTGGTATTTACTGATATAGAACACCAATATGAAACTTGAGTTAGTGATGCTCTTAGCTTTATAACTTGGTTATTTCAGGGACTGGTGTCTAGAGGATGGCAGTGCAGACAATATGAATACCAACTGACAGGCTTTTTTTTCTTTTCAGTTACACATGGGAAGCAATTGATGCAGACAAACATGTGCTTTATAAAATAAACTTATGTTTTGGTGTTGAGGAGTGTGGAAGATCAAGTGCAGTCTGTGCGTATGACATCAATAAGAAGACCTATCTGTCTGTAGGTAAGTAAACCAGTGTCCTTCCTCATAAGTAGTTCAGAGTCATGTTAATGGATGGTCTTATAACTACTGCAAACTTTGACATGTTAGCGAAGGTTTTTTTCTTCTCAGAACAGTGTAAAACTTCATTCTGTTGTAGAGTTACTGGGGAGATTTGGGAAAACATGATCTGATTGCAGATAATCACTTCACAGGACAGTGAAACTTATCTTATGGTCTAGCTAACTGTACTCTAGTGTGAAACTGTGCAAGGCTATCTCAAGCAGAAGTAAGTGTATCTACCTGTGGCAGAACATGCACTGTTCACAGCTTGATACTGAACACAGGATAAAGCTTGAGTTCTAGCTCTAAACTATACCACAGCCTAGCCTGATGTTACATCAGCTCTTTCTTCAGAGTCAGGTTATTCTCCGTAATGCAATCTTGGAGTATTGCTAAGCTTCTGGGCTGTTGTCTTTAAGTTGTTACTCACAGAAAGGAAGTCAATTACATGCAGTCCTCTGTTTTCGGTTACACTTGTCAAATCTGGTGGCTGCTTCGGTAGTTCGCAAATGTCCTTGGTATTCTGAGGAGTGGTGGACTTCTGCATGCTGATCTAAATATGAAACTGGCATATTCCTATATACACGCTTGCACATGGTTTCATCAATCACAAGCAGCCTGTGCTCTGAACAGTATTTGTGTGCTTATTTTCATTGATGCATGTCACTTTCAAGGTTGCTTCTGTGCTTCAGCTAATGAAATGATAATATATGAATACTGATGAAGAGGTTTTCTGATAGTTGACTGTTACTTCTAATAGAATAAAGCAATAGCTTTCTGAAGAGTAGTATCTCTTCAGACTCTTAGTCCTGCAGATCTGAAGTCTGAATCTAACATGCTTGCCAGTCTTGCTTTCCATTGGCAGACAGCTCTTATGAGAAGCTATGAGTCTTCAGTAAGAGTGTTTGAGCTTGAACTGCTGGAAGATGGTCAGAAGGAAGATGATTCTCGCCTGTATGCAGATGTACAGCAGCTAGTTAACCTCCATTCTCCCCACCTCTCTCCATTTACTATAGAGATACTTTGGTTTCAGGCTGTGATCAATCAGCGCTTTTCAAACAAACTACTAGTGTTGCGACCCAGGCTTATAAAATCATTGGGTGCATGAATAAAAGTATATCTCCGTTCATGGCTGCATGTGTTTTTTTTATGTAGGGCAGTATATCCAAGCTCCAGAGTTTTCTGGGATGACTGGTTAAATGCATCTGAGTTCAAACTGCAGTTGCATATAGTAGCATTTTCTACTCTGAGGAGTGTGGCATCTGAGTAGACCACTGTTAATGTGGACACTGTTAATGTGTTTAATTCCTAAAATGTACAGCAAGAATTTTGTTTCCTGCTGATGTGGGTCTCAACTCATATGCGATTGAGGCTTCAGTTGCCTGTGGATTACAAAAGGAAGCAGCATCCGGGCATCTGTTTTCACATGCTTTTTTGAGTGAGCCTGGAATGTGGCAGGTTGAGGAAGCCTGTTCTCCCCAGGGAAGTGTGAGACCTAGAGAGGCTTGTGTAGGTTTTGTTCCACGCCTCTTGTGGAAAGAGGAAGAGAGAATAGAGCTGGGTGATGACCATGAGCAGCATCAAATATTCCACTGTATGCAAACCTTGAGTGTCTTACTGCCTGACTGCTACTGGGTGGAAGAGGATTTGGCAACAATCATAACTTGGTCTTGCAGAGGCTGTTTGAACTGATTCTCGAGGGTTAAGCCACAAATCCTGTTCAAGTAAGATATGTTTTTAACCACCCTGCAATAAATTAAGAAATCAAGGCAGTGCGGTTAACATCGACATGTGGATGGGATCCACCCGAGGGTACTGAGGGAGCTGGCGGAGGAGCTTGCTGAGCCGCTCTCCATCATTTACCAGCAGTCCTGGTTAACTGGGGAGGTCCCGAATGATTGGAGGCTTGCCAATATGACACCCATCTACAAGAAGGGCTGGAAGAAGGATCCGGGGAACTACAGGCTGGTCAGCCTGACCTCGGTGCCGGGGAAGATTATGGAGCGGTTTGTTTTGAGGGCGCTCACAAGCCATGTCCGGGAGAACCAGGGGATCAGGCCCAGCCAGCACAGGTTCATGGAAGGCAGGTCCTGCTTGACCTGATCTCCTTCTATGACCAGGTGACCTGCCTGGTGGATGAGGGAAAGGCAGTGGATGTGGTCTGCCTGGACTTCAGTAAAGCCTTTGACACTGTCTCCCACGGCATTCTCCTAGAGAAGCTGGTGGCTCACGGCCTAGACAGGTACACTCTTCGCTGGGTAAAAAACTGGCTGGACGGCCGAGCCCAGAGAGTTGTGATGAACGGAGTTAAATCCAGTTGGCGGCCGGTCACGAGCGGTGTTCCCCAAGGCTCAGTACTGGGGCCGGTCCTGTTCAATATTTTTATCAATGATCTGGACGAGGGGATCGAGTGCTCCCTCAGTAAGTTTGCAGATGACACCAAGCTGGGCGGGAGTGTTGATCTGCTGGAGGGTAGGAAGGCTCTGCAGAGGGACCTGGGCAGGCTGGATCCATGGGCTGAGGCCAACTGTATGAGGTTCAACAAGGCCAAGTGCCGGGTCCTGCACTTCGGCCACAACAACCCCAGGCAACGCTACAGGCTTGGGGAAGAGTGGCTGGAAAGCTGCCCGGAGGAAAAGGACCTGGGGGTGCTGGCTGACAGCCGGCTGAACATGAGCCGGCAATGTGCCCAGGTGGCCAAGAAGGCCAATGGCATCCTGGCCTGTGTCAGAAATAGTGTGGCCAGCAGGAGCAGGGAGGTGATCGTGCCCCTGTACTCGGCACTGGTGAGGCCGCACCTCGAATCCTGTGTTCAGTTTTGGGCCCCTCACTACAAGAAGGACATGGAGGTGCTGGAGCGTGTCCAGAGAAGGGCAACGAAGCTGGTGAAGGGCCTGGAGCACAAGTCTTATGAGGAGCGGCTGAGGGAACTGGGACTGTTTAGCCTGGAGAAGAGGAGGCTGAGGGGAGACCTCATCGCGCTCTACAACTACCTGAAGGGAGGTTGTAGCAAGATGGGTGTTGGTCTCTTCTGCCAAGTAACTGGCGATAGGACAAGAGGAAATGGCCTCAAGTTATGCCAAGGGAGGTTTAGACTGGACATTAGGAGAAATTTCTTTACTGAAAGAGTGGTCAGGCCTTGGAACAGGCTGCCCAGGGAAGTGGTTGAGTCACCATCCCTGGAAGTATTTAAAAGACGTGTAGATGAGGCGCTTAGGGACATGGTGTAGTGGGTATGGTGGTGTTGGGTTGATGGTTGGACTCGATCTTAGAGGTCTTTTCCAACCTTAATGATTCTATGATTCTGTGACATTGAATCTTGCATTGTTTTGTTGATCAAATTGTCTAAGTTTTTGTCTTGTTCATGGTAAGTCTGAGGCTTATTAGTGATGCCTGCCATGCTTCATCGTACTGCCTCTAGTTGCATTGGAGCTTCAACACCATCACACTGAGTTGAGATCATGCTAATGGATTATCAAGCCTCTTGTTTGTCAAAAAAAAAAAAAAAAAGAAAAAATAGTCACTGTTAAGGAGAAAAGAAGAATCTCCTTAATCCATGTCTAGGCAGGTGTAGAATCTTACTGTAGATTCCAGTTACCTGGAAGCTAAGCTGCATACAAGTCTTCAAACAATCCAGCTGATACGAGATTAATTGTATGCCAAAGCTGAGTGTAGCTGAAGGGCTTTGATCTGGGGAAGAAGGGCAATTTGCCAGCTGATAAACTTCGCTAAGTTGTAAGATTTCTTCAAATATGGGCTTAATCAGATCTCTTCTTCATTCTTTCAGAAAGAAGCTTTCACTGCAAACAATAGTTTTGCTTTTAAATATCAGCTATGCAAGAGGTAACAGCTATAGAGCTGGTTCTGTTTGTTGATCCCAGCTTTGATAGGGGGTATGCTATCATACCCCCTATGCTCTGTGACTGTGATCAGTCTGTGTCCAAGGGAAGCCTTATGGCTGACGTTAACTGTGTGTCAGCGTGATGTACTGACGTGGGGTGTTGAGACCCCAAAGGCCTCTCCTAGAAAAAGCTCTTCAGCTTCATTGATGGACCTTAGAAGTTTTCAAGGTGTAGGCAAATGCTTAGTTCTTGAACGTCAGTGAGGATGGAAATGACGTGGTACTTGTTTAACTTAGTGTGACACCTAGTGACTCGTGTGACATTTAGTTGAACTACTACTAAAATGAAAAGTGGAAATATTACCATAACTGTTTGTTAACCTGAGTGGTGAAAAGTGCGCTTTGTCCAGCTGTAGTAGAAGGACTGAATGTGAAATGATAGCTGCCACCTAAATGCCCCCTTCTTCTGGACAATTGATTGGATGTCTTCCATGATTGCCTTTCTCCTTCCAAACAGCTGAACAGATAAAGAAGTCAATGAGTAAAAGGTGTTGTGGGCAGTGCAGATACTGATTTAGCACAACTGTGTAATATGAAGTATCTGGTGCTAATTTTTGTGAGCTGTACTAGCTGATTTTAGTATGTTACTTTGTGGAAGGAATGCATCTCTAAAGTCGTGAAGAAACGTGTGATCATTGAAGAGAGAGCTTGATGTTATGGAAAAGGTAGTTGCAGAACTGGTGCTCTGGAAGGAAGCTCACGGGAAGCTGATGGTGTGAGGGGATGGTTCATGAGACCACTTGCTCTGAGCAGGGATGGGAGGAGTCATGTGCCACTGAAGACATTCTTGCTAAAACTTCTAGCAAGTTCCCAAACTAGTTTTAAGCATGCAGGGAGGAGGAGAGCATGCATATTGACCTGTAGTAAAAAAGATGTACTGACTTGACTTGATTTTTCTTGAATATCATACTAATGCTTACAGAGCATTGAGGTAAGTCCTCAGATGGAGCTGCCACAAGTTCTCTGCTAAGTTGGGGCTTAACATTGTGTACATTTATAACCAGAGAGTTTTTAATCGCGTGTGCATATTGTTACTATACGCAGCTCTTTTGACTAGAAAGTTGTGTTGGCTTCCTTCTGCTAATCTAGGGAAGAAAAGAGGACACTTTGCCAACATCTTGTAAGCAATGATGTGATAAATAGAAATCTTGCTCTCAAATGTAGCTTTTAGGTTTAAAAGGGCTGCATGGCACCTTTGTGAGCACCAGTGCTGGAATTCTTAAAACCTGAAGATAGCCTTTTGATAACAAGAGTGCCAGGAAATATAAAAGGCATGAACCACTGACAGCCTCCAGGAAGGTGGTACTGAACTGCAGTGATGGTAACATGCTCCAGTGTTTCAGGTTCTGAGCCTGTGCGCATGGATGCATGTACAGGTTTAGTCTGCATTGCCATTCTTCTGGGCTGGCACATCTCCACTCTTACCTTCCCTTGAGAAGGTGGAGGGTTATTGGTACTACTTGTCACCCTGGTTATACAGGGAGTGCTGTGAATGGCTGCTTAGGTATGAGCATCTTAATGTGCCTTCCTGTAACGCAGTTAGCGTAAGCATATGCAGTGTGAATAGAAGAGCCCTGAGCTACTGAGGGGATGCCGTGTGGGTTAGCATCGAGTTTCCATTCAGACTGCCACTGTTTCAGCTTTATCTGCAAGTTTGGTGGCTATAGTCGCTTTCTCTCTGCTACAGTTCAATGCAACTGATGATCATCAGAAACAGTCACAAATGGATCTCTTCCCAGTTCCTTTGCAGGACTGCATTGAAAAATAGTGCTCGGGAGCTTTTTGGACAGATGCCAAACAGTGCCCATCAGTGGGAGAATCACTGGCAGCTTTTAACAGCCTTGAGTATGGGTGCCTGGAGTGGTGTTTCTGCAGAATATTGCCTTGACTGTATTTTTGAGGTTCTTGTACCCTCTTCCTGCCCAGTTTGCTTACTTCTGCTCCTTTTGCTCTCAAGGCTATATTACTTGAGTAATACTTGGGTGTAGTGTAGTTTTGCTTGCCTTGAGTGAGAAGATAACAAGCTGGGCAAAGTTCCAACGAGTGTGTTTTTAAGATGAAACAACGTCTGGCCTAGGTGCAAAGCTGCTGTCTGCAGCAATTACAGATTTGACTTCCTTTCTCCCTAGTGTAGACATCAACAAAAATGGAAAGGGGGAAGCTGGTCAATACTCGCATTTTATAGCGTTCTCAATAGTTCAACCCAAACTCTTTGCAGAATTAAAAGCTACCTATTGAAAATGGACAGGGTGGAGTTGGCATGCTAGATCTAAAAGGGCTTGGTGCTTAATGCTAACCAAAATAGGTTTGAGCAGGAACATTTCAGTGGCCAGAGCTGATGCTTGTCATGACTTGAAATGTGCTCCACCTTTCCTCTTCGTGTCAGGTGCTGAGGAGGAGCGGGATGCGCAGTGACGCAGCACAGACCCCCGCCTTCGTGCAGCATGCAGACTGTGCTAAAGGGGATGGGACCTGCAGGGGGACATGCACTGAGGCAGTGGATCTGTGTTCGGTTTGTCTGCAGGCAACGCCAGTACAGTGGCTGTGCCCAGGGCACCAATGGGTTCTTCATTGAGTAGACTTAAGATTAGATGTAAGCAGAGCCGGCAACGTGTGCATGCAGCCCAGAAAGTCAACCGTATCCTGGGCTGCATAAAAAGAAGTGTGGCCAGCAGGTCGAGAGAGGTGATTCTGCCCTTCTACTCCACTCTAATCAGACCCCTCCTGGAGTACTGCCTTCAGCTCTGGGGTTCCCAGAACAAGAAGGACATGGACCTGTTGGAGCGGGTCCAGAGGAGGGTCATGAAGATGATCAGGGGGCTGAAACACCTCTCCTGTGAGGACAGGCTGAGAGAGTTGGGGTTGTTCAGCCTGGAGAAGAGAAGGCTTTGGGGAAACCTTATTGCAGCCTTTCAGTACTTAAAGGGGGCTTATAAGAAAGATGGGGACAGACTTTTTAGCAGGGCCTGCTGCGATAGGGCAAGGGGTAATGGTTTTAAACTAAAAGAGGGTAGATTTAGACTAGATATAAGGAAGAAATTTTTTACAATGAGGGTGTTGAAACACTGGAACAGATTGCCCAGGGAGGTGGTAGATGCCCCATCCCTGGAAACATTCAAGGTCAGGCTGGACGGGGCTCTGAGCAACCTGATCTAGTTGAAGATGTCCCTGCTTATTGCAGGGGCGTTGGACTAGGTGACCTTTAAAGGTCCCTTCCAACCCAAACTATTCTATGATAGACTCTCTATTATACTGTGCTGATGCTATTTCTATAAATGGCTTAAAGGCTAAAAAGCTGATAAATAGAAGCTGGTGGGAGGAAGGATTGAATTGTGGTACTTGAAACTAGTTGGTAACAGTTTTCTGATGGAGTCCCTTGTTCCAAAGGCTAGTTTGTAGTGGCACCTGCTGTTGGGCTTCTTAGTATTCAAAGTGTTTGCTAAAAACCTTTGAGAAAGTAGAAGTGTGATTAGAGATATCAAACGCTATCTTAACTTGGATCTAGTCTTCCAAATCACAAGAACCAGAAGGAAGGTCTTCAGCTGTACTCTGTTCAAAGACTGTCTTCAAGTGGACTGGTATGTCTTGTCCTGCTCAGTGCTTGAAATTAGAGCCTGTCTGTCAAGCTTCTGTGAAGGCGCTGTATTATGATAACCTGTTTTCTGGGTTTTTTTGTTTTGTTTTTAAACCCTAGGTGACTTAGGCTTGCAAAGTGTTTCTGAAACTCTTCTGGAACTCAACACTACACATAACTGCTTGCAGCAAGGCAGTCAGCACCAAATTCAAAGCAACATTAACTTCCTGTGTGGGAAAACACTGGTAAGTCTAAATCACGTGTTCTTATCTTCAATGGAAATGGCAAGTACTTCTAACTTGCTTTTTAACAAGACTTGCTGTACTCGTGGATGTACTAATTACTGAGCTTCATAGCTTAAGGAAGAGCCAGTTATGTTTTAGTACCAAATTAAGGTCATTATCTACTGTGGCTTTCAAAATTCAGTCCCCATAGAAAAATAATTGCAGATCTGCAGCTTAGCTCTGATCACAGGCTCTTCTGGGTCTTTAATGTTTTTACAGAAATTGCACTCTAGTATTTCAATAGCATAATATGGAGGAATGAGTCAACAGTGTACAGGGTGCTGTAACAATGAGAGCTATTGTTTAAATGCTGGCTGTGCCCAAGCTGTGGACCTAGCATGGCTGTTTAATAGAACAGCATTGAAGAGAATGACTGACCTCTGTAATGGGTCAGCGTAGCTGACAACAGTAAGCGTTAGGTTTTGTCTGCACATAGTTGAACTAAGAGTGCTTACTCATCCGGCTGGGCTTCTGGGGGAGTAGTTGCCTGTGGGAATCTGTTTAAAGCGCGAATGGAGATCCCCAAAAAGTTTCTAGGGGCGTGTGTGTATGCAGTTCACCTCCACGTGCTTTTGGAGTTACACCTTCCACACACTTAACTGGTACCACAGCTTGGTATTCTGTACAGGCTGTGATCAGTTTACATATTTGTGTATCAGTATAAGTACTTACTAGTGCCGCTCTTGGCACTGATGATGCTGTTGCACACCCCCTCTTGGAAATCTAGCCAATTCAAACAAAGTGCCGGTGCAGCAGAGATTTAAATGCTTCCTGTTCTGTTTCAGCAGATGACTCTCTAAACTAAACTCAAAATTATTGCTCAATTCCAGCTGTAACGCCAGATCGTAACGGTCTTCAAACTTCTAGTTAGCGTAGTTCTAACACCTATTCTTCATGTAACCTAGTAAAAGGGTTTTGCAATAGTGTCTGGAACAACTTGTTTCCAACACTTCTATGGCAGGCTTAAATGGAGAGGGAATCAGTTTAAATATGCTAAAGTGCTTCTAGCTGAGGTGATGGGAAGAGACTGGAAAAATCTGATTGTCGTCTTTCTCGAAGTAGAGACATTCATTTGAGCATCCAGCCTTGAATTGTGGTAGAACCCCCATCTTGAGATAGGTACAAATGTGTATAACATGAGCCTATAAAAATAAGTAGCTGAGATCAGAGGTATTCTTTCTGTGTAGCAGAAGAGATTGCTACTCAGTCTTCTTTGTAGGATAAAAGACAGGAAACTGGTATACCATGCATTGCTCTATTTATACACATTTGTATTGGTGTTTTCCTTTCTAGTAACTAGATGTGACTGGTGCTTCTGCCAATATCAATTGGCATCGTGAGCGCTTCTAAAAGATGTAGTACAATTACTCGTATTAGGACTGGCACACGTTAATTTGAGAATTGGTGCATATGCAGACTGAGAAGGATTTGGCACCCTGCATCTTCCTGAGTTTACCAACAAAGCTATTAAATAACAAACTTGCTGTTAACAAGTGCTGTTAAGAAAGTGTATGCCCTTGCTCTGTGACATGCTGTATTCTGTTTTTCTTAATCTCTTGAATGAACTTCTTGCTGTCTGCAGATGTAAAATAAAACTGAAGTCTGTTTTTGAAAGAATTATTTTTTCTCCTTTAAATAGGGTACCCCTGAATTTGTAACAGCAACAGAGTGTGTGCACTATTTTGAATGGAGAACCTTTGTGGCTTGCAAGAAAGACTTGTTTAAACCTGTGAAAGAGGTAATCTATATACTATCCACGCAGAAGTTACTCTTCACACATCTGGCAATTTTACTCTAACCACCTGCCCCCACCCTAAACGAATCCCAAAAACCTCCATAGACCTAACTTTTTCATAGACATATAAAGCATCTGTTGGAAGTGGGTGGAGCTGAGAATTTTAAATAACTCTTCAACCTTTTTTGTCATCTGCATGGTTGTTTATGGTAAAACTCTTCCAAAGGCTGGAGCAGAACAGTCTAACTTTGGATGCCTCGTTTTAGTCAGCATGTTTAGCTTTAAGTCTAGTTTTAAGTATTTGAGCTTCCAGAAGTAAAAACCTTTTCCGCATATTAACTTGGCTTTATATATACCTGTTCATAACTTCTCCCTGCTTGTGTAGCATGGATTGCACGTAATTTTTTGTTGTTGTTCCAGGTCCCTTGCTATGTGTTTGATGAAGATTTGAAGAAACATGACTTGAATCCCCTCATCCAAGTTTCAGGACACTACTTGGTGGATGATTCTGATGATGATTCCTTGTTCATAAACATCTGCAGGGACTTAGGTGTGAACACTGGCTTGTGTCACCCGTCGGTGTATAAATTTCTAGTAGTGTGGTTCTTTCCCAGTGCCTCAGTTGAGGTTGTCCTATGACCAAAGATCAGTATTTTAGGACTTGCACTATTGTTTCAAGCTACTTTTGATGATTTGAAGACTGCTTTCTGTGAAGCCAAGTCTTACTCTTCAACTGTTGTGGTGTTCAGAGATATGCCCCTTCTGGATGGGCAAGTACTGTTAGAAAAGTTGACTTAAACTGGACCGAGTGGAAGAGCTCAGCTTGTCTTGTAGCTGCTTCTGTTTGCTGCCAAATAGGACCGAGATGGTTCATAGCACTTCATGTGCTCTAAATTTATTACTTTGGGCTCCAATTCAGGCTGTCGCTTAGTTCCAAGTGAACATCCTGAGATGCCTCTAAAATGGTGTTTAGGTGCTTGGGTAAGTAATGGTGCATGGCTAGCACTTCTGTGTCAGTTGGGAGCTACATATGTAAGGAATTAAACCAGCAAAATCACTCATTTGATACTTGCTGAAAAGGCTCGTTTAGCTGTATACTCCCACTGTGTTTTTTACTCTGCAGTTAAATATGTATTTTGTGCCCCTGTTAAGGATTTAATACTTCTAGTTTTAGTGGCAGGTCTGTTCTTTTAAAAATCCCATTAGTCTGAAACTTTTTGCTGACAGCTTTGAATAAGTTGGTTCATAAGAAACAAAGGGGGAAAAAACCTTCCTTGTGAGGAGGGGTTATCCATTACTTGGTATCATTTTGGTGTTGTGGAAAAAAAAAAAAAACTAGGCACATTTCTAGAAGTTCTCAAAGCCCTACGCATCCAGCAGCCGTACTAGCAACTGGAAACTAGCTGCAGCTATTTCAGCAGGAAGGATGAATTTGCTCTCCAAAAACAGGGCAGCATGAACTTCCCCGTGTATATCACAAGCACTTCACATTTTAATGTAATCAGTTTTAAAGTTATTTTTAGAAAAGGATAAAGCAATGAATGGTAAGTGAGCCCACAGGTAAAATGGCAAGATACTTCAGGTAGAGCAAGGCTTAGAAACTGAGTCCTATATTCTGTTTTCTGTATTCTATAACAGGAAGTTCAAGTGGAGAGACCAGAAACTGCCCTGCTGGCAGTGCTGCTTGCTTGTTACACGAAGGTCAGGCATATGATGTTGGCCGTCCACAGGAACAACTGAAACTTCATGACAAAGACAGGTATGTAATTTTTGTGGTGATACTTCTATGAATGCTTCTCAGTCATCTGGGCTGGAAAAAGCAGTCTTGGTAACAGATGAATCTTCTAAAACTTAACATCAATACCACTTTGATTTTGAAGCGTTGGCAGAAAAGATTTCTTCAAATACTGGCAGGGCAGAGTCTTTCAGGCATCCTGTTGTACTGCCATAACAGATCAAATTTTCTTCTTCATTGTGAGAGACTCCCTTTTACAGAATTGCAAAACTCCCATAAGCGAGGGATGATTGCTGCTGTCTGCCCACAAGCAGAAGAGGGAGATTTGACCCCATCTGCCTACTGTCTGAGGGCCCACAGGATAAATGCACTTGGCTCTCTGTGGGTTTACGCACTGTATTTGGCTCATTCCACTGCCTGGGAGTACTTTAAAAGTTGATGGATGTTGCTCTTCTGTATTTTTGCATTAATGAGTTCTTAATAGAAGAAATAGATAAGCAATGCAAGGCTTATTGTTCCAGGTGATGGCAGAGCTGGGACTAGGAGAAACTGTTTCCTTGATGCTGCCTCTGTTCTGTTTGCTGCCTTTTGTGCTGGAAGTGTAGCTTGAAAGAAAAAAACACAACCAAAAAAACCCCCCAAACCCAAAACCACCACCAACAAAAAACACACCAAAAAACCACCCACACAACCCAACGTGGCTCATGGGACTGAACATGCTGATCTTTCTGAGCTTCAGGTCATCTGAGCCTGCTTACCTTGTCTGTAGGGTCAATAGTACCCTGTTGACTTCTGCAGTACTCATTATCTCGGATGCAAGCTGAAGAAAACAAGCAGAATAAACCAGGTTAATAACAGGGTTATTTCAGTGACAGGGTTGTGGGTTTTCTTTTGGTTTACAAAGGAAGTTTAGTCCTTCGTTGCAGGGCTTTTCCCGCAGCATGAAACAAGTGGCTGAAGTGTTCTGTACCAAGGCAGAAGGTTACATCTGAGGAAGTGCAAGCTTTTCTCACATTAAAGTGCAACTAGTACTCTCTAAAAGTGCTTGGTGAGAAAGCTTTATCTTATCCCTGCTAGGATTGAAGAGCTTATGTAGAAAATTCGTTGTATGTCCTCAATCAGACTAGGGTGGCCTGGGAAGAGAGTAAGATGATTGTATATCTGTGTCCTAAGGTATAGAGAGACTAGTTAGAGCTGTGGCTAACCTGAAGCCAGGCTGTCACCCCTCTGCGAGCTGTTGTCTTCTGCCTGTTAGATTGTATAGAACAGTAATGCTTAGTTGGGAAGTTGTGTTGGTCTGCTTGTTTTCTCGTCCAAGTCATCTTGCCATTTGTCTCTCCCTGTCAGATAGATACCATGTTTCATTCTCCTATTCCTGCCTTGTCTGATCTGTCCCAGTTGCCTTGCTTCTGTCAATTTGCTAATGAGTTCATCTTGCTTTTAATTCTAGGGACAGAATGGAAAGAGATTATACATACGAAGGTGGTAAAGTATAGGAATGTGGTAAAACATGAGTGGTTATTACTTCCAAAAGCTGCAAGAGTGTTTATCCATCTGCTCTCCAGCAGTCTGAGAGCACAGCTAGAGCGTTCTTGTGACTATCAGCCAAATTACCGCTACAATACAGGTTACAAGGCATTGAGCATAGTCTGAACTGGAGTGCAAGAGGATGCTGTATTAAGTAATTTTGCTGGCACTATCTTAATCTCTATTTTGGTTTACTGTAAGGTTAAAGACCTCCATAAAAATATCTTTCAGGAGCAGGGCTAGTTTGGTATACCCTGCCTGGGTATCTAGCAAAGGGCAGATGTTCTTTCAAAAATGTCCTTCTGTACAGTGCATAGTGTCTTAATTGTATTTTTGGTTTTCCATTTTCTGTTTCTAGACTGGTACTGAGTTATGAGAGAATATACGGTGATGAAGAAAAGCCAGACTTCTGCCTAAGCCATAACCCAGCAGTGACGATCACTTTTGTGTGCCCATCAAAGAGGGGAGAAGAGGTAACTTTGCTGTTTTAGTTTGTGTTAAATGTTGTTCTTTAACTTTTGCGTGCAGTATCTTTCATTGTTATTGAAGGCTGAAGGGAACAGAAATCCTCCTGGTTTGCAGCTTGTGAAGAGCGTAGGAATCTAAATAAATTCTAGACGACTTTGTGAAGAATAAAAGAGATAAACAAGAACTTGAATAGAGTTTTCCCAGGGGTGTGTCCTTTCTTGTTTTGGTGAATTTGGTTGTCCTTTTCTGGATTCAAAGCTTTCCTCTGAGAATAGGACAGAACTAGTACAGTGTTAATTCTTGGCCCAGAGCTCTGCTTGCTGATGAGCGCTCTTCCATCATCAGTCAGGCTGGGCATGCCTACAACTGTTGTCTGTTACTTGTTTCTTTATTAATCTGGCCTTCCTCAGGGAAAAAAAATGGCTAGCAAATGTCATGGCATGGCAAAAGTCTGTCATTTACTAAGCAGGCTCATGAATTCCTGTTACCTTAAAGTAAAATCTGTAGTGTTAAGCAATTTTTGCAGGACAAAGTTTTAGCCTAGCTTCAATGCAGTATGATGATCACTTTGATGTGATGCCAGGTAATCTCAGCCACCCACACTCCTTAAATTGGGCCAGAGTGGCTATTGCTAATGTTCTGCCATTTCATATCATGATGCTTTTGGTTGCAAAAGGTTAGTGAAGGAAGAACTCTCGTCTGGCTAACTTTTGGTTTAATGTTTTGTCTCTCATCTGACCTAGATAGGTACCATACTGCATCCTCATCGCTGCAGAAACAAACCATAGACCTTTCTCTACTGTCACTTTGTAATACCTCACTACAGCTATGCACACATGTAGTATGAATGCTAATGTTACTTGTGCCTGTAACTTATCTGATACTTTACCTGTGTATCTGCCTGTTGTTTTAGTGGGTGGCACAAATACAGATTTACGAAACAAGGTGAGCTTCTAAATGTTTCACTTTAAAGTGAGGAAAAACAAGACTACCTCTTCTCCCAGAGGTGCAAAAATATTTCACTACAGAAAATGCATCCGACGAAAGTGTTGGCTAAAGAATTCTCAAATGTCTTTTAGTCTTGATTTGGACTGAGGGAATCAAAGTTGCTAAAACATCAGTGTCTAAGAGGCTGCTTTGCTTTCAGAGAACACCTGATCTCTGCTCTCTTCTTTGAGGACTCCTCTGAGGCAAACACAATCCAAGCTGTGCTTAGCAATTTGGGCTCACGTATCTCTGCTTTTGCCAACATGTTAAGGAAAAATGCTTTTTAATGTACTGTTACTGCTGCTGACCTTCTGCTAATGCCTGATACTTTACCTCTGTTTAGACTTCTCGTTTGCCACATCATTAATAAGAGCTGTTTTACTTTCTTCTCAACACCTATTTCTGAGAGGCCAGAGACAATGTTTGCAGCTGTTAAGCAATTTACAGGTGAAGTTAGTCATTACTGACCCTAAATGAATGTGTTACTGTTGCTTTAAAGATTATATTTCAAATAAGTCTCTGTAGTTGTAATTTAAATTCTGTTCACTTCTGTATCAGAGTGCAGGTCCCAAACTCACAGCAAAAACAAATTGCCGGTATGAAATTGAGTGGGTTACTGAGTATGCCTGTCACAGGGATTACCTGGAGAGTAGGAACTGTCTTCTGACTAATGAGCAACATGATATCTCTATTGATTTAAGACCACTTGCTCAATTTCCAGGTAAGCTCACTATTTTTCTTTTGTGGTGTGACTAGCCAGTTTTCCAGTTCTGTGTTTGGAGACAGGAAAAATGTCCTCTATAGATACTTGGTTTTTTACATCTGTTCTGCTGTGTTTTAGAACACTTTTCTTTTTCTTACTCATTCAGATTATGTCACACCATATTTAGCCAAAGATGACAAAGAGGAGTATTACTATTACTTGAATGTATGTGGGAAAACCACCGCAGGTAATTGCAAGGACGACATAGAATACATTTCATCTTGCCAAGTAAAATCTTCAAGTAACCAGCAGAAAGTGGCAGGAAGATTTGAGAACCAAACCCTAAGGTGTGTAAAGGCTCTTCAGCCCTGTTAACTTGTCCGAATGACTGATCTTTGTTTCCTAATTTGATGCCCTTATTTGTCATGTAAGCAATATTTGATACAAAGTGCAAGTATTTTTGCTCAGTTTTGTATAGAAAAACAACAGTGTACCAGGATAGCATTAGCAACTGAAGAAGCAGATGGGATTGGTGGGGGCCGTTGCCTAGACAGGGAAGAAACTTTCATCGACTTCGGTGTCAGAATTGCAGATTGTGCTGTGTTGCCTCTTGCCCTCCTTGAGTTTTGCATGTAAAGTGGCATCAGGATTGGATGTTTTAGAAGCTGTCCTCAACAAGAGGGCATGTCTGCTTCCTTTGCAAGGGCATGCATTAATCATATCCAAGACTGCTGAAGTCCAGGATTTTGTGTATGTGGGTTATTTTTTATTTTTTATTTTAAGAACTTCAGGATTCCCAAGTGGCATACTGGGACAATAATTTGCATGAGATTGCAAAGCAGAGATTATTCACCAGGTATTGTCTTCATTCTGTCTGTAAGCACGTGACAGACTTGTCGGAGCGATCTTCCAGGAAGTATGGCTTCTTCCACCTGCAAAAATAGCCATACAATAAACTAATGGGAAGGTGGAGATATTCCACCTTTGGAGAAAAGGAGGCTGAGGGGTGACCTCATTGCTCTCTGCAGCTTCCTGAGGAGGGGAAGTGGAGAGGGAGGTGCTGGTCTCTTCTCCCTGGGATCCAGTGATAGGACGCGTGGGAATGGTTCAAAGCTGCGCCAGGAGAGGTTTAGACTGGACATTAGGAAACATTTCTTTACCGAGAGGGTGGTCAAACACTGGAACAGACTTCCTAGAGAGGTGGTCAATGCCCCAAGCCTGTCAGTGTTTAAGAGGCATTTGGACAATGCCCTTAACAACATCTTTCAACTTGGTCAGCCCCGAATTGGTCAGGCAGTTGGACTAGATGATCGTTGTAGGTCCCTTCCAACTGAAGTAGTCTATTCTAACTGAAAGCACAGATATTCTATTCTATTCAAAGCTGGAATAGCTTTAGAGCATTCTTTAAACGATATACAAATTCATGAGAAGTAACCAGAAAAATCAGCTGATGCAAGCCTTTGTTGCAGTAGAAATGTCAGTATTAATGTTGAACAAGCATTTGTTTTCCCTTTGAGTGAGACAATTATTAAATAAACAAGAGTGTGGCTTCTATTATGTGAAGAATACTGTGTGATTGTGTCTGATCCCATGTTTCTATCTAAAACTGACTTTTTACTCAGATATTCTGATGGGGATCTCACTTTAATTTATCCGAATGGGGATGCATGTAGTTCCGGCTTTCAGAGAATGACTGTCATAAACTTTGAATGCAATGAAACAGCAGGTGAGTTTAACAAGCTGTGATGACTGTGCTCAAGGTTTGACATCTGTGCTTGCTAATATAATTTATGTTCAAAGGAATGCATGCTTTGAGCCACAGCTAACACAAGGAATAAATATTGTTAAGAGTAAGTAAAAATTTCTATGGCTGGCAGGATTGATTTGTGCTGTGTAGTAGCACTGCTATTCTAAATTTACACTGATGATCAATAATATTGAGGTGTAAAAGAACCTCATTTCTTAGTAAAAAAAAAACAAACCCAAACAAACAAAAACAAAACCCAAACCACAAACGCAAGTCCTGTGCAGTAAAAGGATTTTTATCTTCCTTGCTCATTGCTAGTCCTCCTTGCTTTTCTCCCCTTCCCCCACTGGAAACCTAACATCTGTTTATTCATCTTCATTTTAAGGTAATGATGGTAGAGGAACTCCAGTGTTTACTGGTGAAGTGGACTGCACATATTTTTTTACTTGGGGTACAAAATATGCATGTGTTAAAGAGAAAGAAGATCTCCTTTGCAGAGTTACTGATAAGAGAAAACACTACGACTTGTCACCTCTGATCCGCAGTTCAGGTACGGCAATGAAAACTAGCTTTTGATTACTTTTGTCCCGAGTTTATGTGTCATCTCTAGTGCAAATCTTCAGCTGAACATTAATCAGCTTTTGCATTTCTTAGTGAATTTCTGAGGTGCTGGTGTTCACTTCCCTCATCCCAAAGGAGTGGGTGCCTTATGAAAGTACTCATATCCATGACTGCCTTGGTTGCAGTCATCTTAAGTGGTTTTAAATGTGTGTCCTTTGTGATAAAAGGCATTTTGGCATGGAGATGCTAGAACAATTAAACCAGATGACTTGTTGTTAACAACCACTTGTATTTCAGAGTTAGCCCAGAACTGGGAAGCTGTGGACAGTAGCTTTTCGGAGGTAGGGAGGAAGCATTATTACATCAATGTCTGCCATAAAGTGCTAAAGAGAGGAGGAGCTTCCAGCTGCCCGGATGCTGCTGCTATTTGCTCTGTAGGTGAGTCTTTTTGGTTTGGTGTTTTTGTGTGTGTGTGGCTTTTTGGTTTTGTTTTTTTTTTTTTTAAGGCTCTGAAGGCTTGGCACTTCCTCTGCAAATGGAATTGGCTGCCCTGAGAGCCTTCAGTTATTTGAGGAAAGAAGTTAGGAGTACGTTTCTCTTGTGCTCCCAAAGACCCTAGAAGAAATGATGCAAGTAGCCTTTTCTAACTAAAGAATGGTGTTACACTCTCCTCCAGGCTTTGTAACATGGTTTTGGTGAGGTTAAAAACAAACTCCTAATCATATGCTTTCTTAACACTTTCCATTTGGCTAGTTAATATTCTCTTAATAGTGTAAACTTCACTTCTTTGCAGGGAAATAAAAGCAATGTGTTTACTGTCTTTACAGATAAACAAAACAAGAGTAAGAATCTTGGAACATTTGTTTCTTCTCCTAAAAAGGTTGGAGAAAATATTCAACTTACCTATTCAAATGGAGACAGCTGTGGTGGTAACAAAAAAATCAAAACTGTCATCACTCTAGTGTGCAGGCCAGGTGAGAATATCCACATCCTGTTCTCTGATCCAGTTAAAAACTGGAGGTCATTTAATATGCCCAGGCATGAGTGCTAAATATTAGCATGTGCCTTTGTCCTTTATTTCCTTCTATGCAAAAGCTGAAGCATTGTGGTTTGTTTACTAGGATGATAGCAATGTAATTGCAGGTGTTTAGCTCCGTTCACCTTTTATACAAGTACTTTTTAAAGACCCTTGGATAAGTCTCTCGAACTAAGATTCTCCCAAACATGATGAAAGTATGTTTGAGTGTTTAAAGCTCCACAAATACCTGGAAGCTATACAAAACACTTTCTATCCCTAGATTGTCTTGATGGGAGAGACTGGTTCTGAACTGAGATCAGATACTTTAACCTTCTTTTCCAATAAGTATGTTTTGTATCTAAACTGCTTGCAGTTTACGAAAAGCAGAAGCATTTGTAGAAGTTGTTAATGTTGTTCATCTCCACATAGTAGCCCGCTAGGTTAACCATCTCCCAGGGAAATAGAAAACCTGTATTCCTCTATCTCAGCCTGTGGAAGCTGAATCCTCCAAGTGTGCTGGCTGTTAGGATCAGGTTATGCACTACTTCCTAATAAAGCTGTTGCTTTGTAGCAAAACACCAGCTTTGTGTTTCAAAGCAAATATTTTTTTCCAAGAGTGTGATAGTACTCAGGAACAGACCGAGCAGTTCATCTTCACCTTTGGGCTAAACTTTTATTCTGGGGAGGAGGATGCAAAGAATTTGTGCAAGGAATTTTTGGTTCTATTTAGTCCTCATTTTCAGAGGAGAGGTACTTTACCAGTTAATCTTGGTCTGCTGTTGGGGAGGATTTAGCGTTCCTAGGCTTAAATTCATAGTTTCTTTTGGCAGCCTGACTGTTACATGTGTAACACATTGCTCTTGTGATACCAGGTGATCTAGAAAGTGCTCCAATCTTGATGTCTGAGGGTGCATGTTCATATGCATTTGATTGGTATACTGCTGCTGCGTGTGTCCTGTCTAAAACTGAAGGAGATAACTGTCAAGTCTCTGATCCTCAGGCAGGTATGTATTTATGTTCAGCATATTGAAAGGTCATGAGGGATAGAACTTGTGTCACAACACTGAGTTCCTTTTGATGTGCGAGAACAAAGCAAATTCAGCCTAAGTCTAAGCACCCACAACATTTGAGCACAGCAGTTTCAGACACATCTGTGTGGAAGTTCAGAAAAGCACAAGCTTAATGTTCCCCTAATGTGTGTGGAGGAAAATAGGTGTAATGTGCATTTTACTGTAGTAAATATTTCTGTATAAGAAAACATGCTTCTAGTATGTCCAGATTGTTTCTGCAACAATAATTACATGGAAGGAGACTTACTCGGGAGGGAGTGAACTAGCTGTGTGACTGGTAGAATCAAAACCTGTGAGACATTAAACCGATAAAGTTTATTCCTTCCCAATTAGGCTTCTCTTTTGATTTATCACCTCTGGCCAAGAAAAATGGGCACTATATAGTTAATACTACTGAATACTTGTTTTACATAAACATCTGTGGCAGTGTGCTAGATGAGTTGTGTCACACAAAATCAGCAGCATGCCAAGTAACACAAAGGTGAGTAACTAGTTCTGTTGTCTGTAATAAAAGATCTCTTGTTGCATGATGTGTTGTCTGTGTATAACAGTGAACGATTTGCATGTAAAATAATTACTGTGCTGCCTGTAATAGATTCAGGTAATTTGCATGTAAAATACTATTTGGTAGTGCAGTAATTATGCTGCCAGCTGTTTCAAGCAAAGTGCACGCACATGTAATCCTGCTTTTGAGATTGAATGAGTGTGTCCATTGCTCCCCCTTATGTTTCCCATAGGGACTGTAAGCTGTAGATTAACTGCTGCAGCTGTATTAAGCCAGCCCACAATTGGGATTCAGGGTCAGCTGGATTCCAAGAGCTGGCCTAAAGAAGCACTGCTGCGCTCGGGATAAGTAGTGGCTGCCTTATGCAGAGGTGGAGCCCAGAGCTTGGGTGTTGCACTGTATTTCCATTACTAGATGTAGTAAGTAAGATGCAGGCACAGTCCCAGTGTGTACTCTAACGGCATCATTGCTGTTATCTTCTACAAGCTATGTCTGAGGCTGACCTGGAACCTGAAGTGTACAGATACTGTTGCCAGAGATGTGGTACAGTGCAAGCACATGCAGCTGTGGTTGAGTTGGCTCTATCTGAGTTACTCTCCAGCCAAAGAGAGTTCACTGCAGACACTAAAAACGTTCTTCAGGCTAGGTCTGATAGACCCAGTGTTAAGTCAGAATAAAGAAACCCCCCTGAACCAAAGCTGGTCCCGAGCTAAGAGCATATGAAGGCAGGTTTCTTCCCTTAGTGAGAAGACTTGCCGTTGTGCAGTGCTAGGTCTTCACTGTCCACGTGTATTTAAATGGAACCAGTTTGAGCCCAGCATTACTCTGGAGAATGGGAACTTGATATTTCTGTTACTCCTCTAGAGAAGGGAGTGTTAAAGTTTTCTAGATATCTAAGCAAGGTACAACTTCCTTTCCTTTCCAAAAAAGAACACCTGTTCATGTTTTAAGTTTCCTTTTGGCAGCATTCTGTTCATCCTAGCTCACTTATATCTAGTCAACCTTACTTAATTATTTTGTCTTATTATGATGTCTTATATAAACTTACCTGTGTGCTTACTACTTGTAAGACTTCTCCTAAAGAGAGAATTAACTTTGCATTCTGTTCAATCTCAAAGCCTGCTTTTTCTTTTCTAGTAAGGATCAGTTTTGGAGTCTTGGACTGCCCAGTTCCAAACTTTCATATTATGATGGTCTGATTCAGTTGACCTATAAAAATGGTACAGCATACAACGACGAGAAGAAAACACAGCGATCTACCCTTATAACTTTCCTGTGTGACCGTCAGGCTGGAATAGGTCAGCCTGAATATCAGGTAAGAAGTTCTATATGAAGAAGGGAAGGATATCCATCCCAAAACCCTGACAATGATTGGTGCCAGGCCAGTGCAAGCAGAGATTCATGGATGGAAATATCCAATATCTATAAAGCAGACTAAGAGAGATAGCTATTTCTCTTGGTATATCTGCCTCTCGTTGCAGCCATAAAGCTTGTCTTGACCACTAAACAGTAAGCTGGATCCAGGTTCTGACTTCACTCTTCTCTGGGCCATGTAATTACTAGTGCTTTTGATCATCTTATATTTCTAGCTGGGAAAAAAATACCAAACTGGCTGAGAAGTAAAAAGTTACAGGACTGTGTGTCCTGTAACACAGCAGACAGCAATTACATTGCTCTAGTTGCTCTGGTTCTATTATTTTTGGTGAGTATTTTTGGTGACACAGCAAATGACAAGATCTACAACAAAACAGACCTACACAAATCAGTCTGAGAAGGTATATCCTAAAGCCAAGGGGAAATAACAAGCTTAACATACAAAGGCGTAGCTGTGAGTCGCAAAGTATTCTGTGTGGAAAGCCTCACTGACCTATTCTGCTGTTTTTTAGGTAGAAGATAACTATACCTACAACTTCAGGTGGTACACTGAATATGCTTGTCCTGAAATGCCGCTGGAATGTGTTGTGACTGATCCTAACACCATGGACCAGTATGACTTGTCAAGGTAGGAAAGTAACATATGCAACATAACTTGGCTATTCTAGTTTAGTGTTCTGGCTGATAGCTTAGCACTGGATGAAGTTGGTTTCCTGTGTAGACAGCACCAGAAACTTCATCTTAACTGCAAGTATCTTAAAATGAAGATAGTATTTCCCTCTAGTATATTGACTTGCCTCCTAAGATGTAAGTTGACTTTTTGGGATGGTTTTGCTTAATAAACTTACTACTTTGTCAACTGCGCTCTACTTCCTAGGAGTATTCTTTTTAATTGTAACACTTAAAAATGAGGGGAAAAAGTTATTCTGAAATGCCTTACGGTTGCTCTGTTTCCTGAGACTGACAGAGAAAGCTAGAGAGAATCTATGAAGAATGTGTGTTCTTAGCATAGAACTTTTTCTTCCTGCTCAGCTTAGCAAAATCTGAAAAGAGAGGTGAAAACTGGTATGCCATGGATAATTCAAGACCAAGTGAGCGCAAGAAGTACTACATAAACATTTGTCGACCACTGATTGCTATCCCAGGATGTGACCGGCGAGCATCTGTCTGTCAGATGGAATATCGGCATGATCATGTGAGTAACCTTTCCATCCCAGCTCAGAGCTGGTTTGCCGAGTGAGATTAAGGGGTATGCAAGATAGGCACATGAATTCTGGCTTCTTTGTGCAAATTACAGTATTCTGTGTATCCATAATGTTGACATAATCATTGCAGAATGGTAGACCTCCTGTCCACCTCTTCAAAGACCAAAGCTTTAATTTTTACAAGTGTACCAATGCCATGTTTGACAAGAAAAAAAGCTGAAGTCTTTGCGGACAGAGCTGCTTTGGAGGTGTATTATTCTGTTTGTTGCTGTCACTAACGTAAAATAGTTTCTTAAAAATAGGAAACACCAGTTATCTTGCAGAAGTGAAGATTAATTTGGACCTTGGTAGTAGCACCTACTGTTGTTCTAATGCTTAGTTTCTGCTAGTGCTTTTTAGGCTTTGCTAAGCATGGCAGATCCCTAAGGTCAATGCTAAGAAAGCGTGGAGGCTTCCACATACTGTGTTTTAAAGAGCTGTACAAATTAAATCGTACTTACTGCGCATGAGGCGTAGGCCTCCCTAAATTCCTAAGCTGTGTAGCTGGTGAAATGAGGACGGCTGTTGAGAGGCACTACAGGCACCTTACTGTACTGAGAATAAAAACAGCAAAAAACCAACCATGCCTGCTTTTGGAGTTTGTCTGTTAAATATGTGGAACTTAAGTACAGAATGGGGGAGGAATGTAGGGGGATCTCTACACCTTTGTTGTCCTCAAAACTCTCAAGATAACCTTCTGTATACAAGATTATTGTGGTAGGTATTTTCTTCTTTTTGACTGTATCTATAACACCTCACTTGAGTTTAGAATTGCTGACGTGGTTTTCTTTATTTCTAGGCTTCTTACTTTGAAGTCACCTCTATTAGTAATCTTGGTGTTGCCAGCAAAGAACTAGTAGTTGAAAGACCTGGACACATTTTTCTAACCTATGCAAATGGCTCTGTGTGCATTGATGCTGATGGAAAGAAAACTACTTATACCACCACCATCCACTTCATCTGTTCCAAGGGCACTCTTGTAAGGACAAATGATCTTTCAGTCGTTGCTTCATCGTAGTAGGTTTTCCATCATATAACATGAAGCTACATGAAGATGTGTAGTGTATAGCAGATTCATGACAAGGGAGACTTCTTGAGGACTTAAAACAGAGATGTAACAACAAAGCTGACTTAGATGCTAGAGAAGCGTGTGTCTCAGTCTGAGTATTTTATCATAAGCAAGAACTAGTTAAAGACGAACAACAGCCTCAGTGGTCAGTGATAATTTCAGACTAGTCTAATTAGCATGAAAAATACATGGGGACTTAAGACTGACGAGTTAAACATGCAAACACTGCAGACCCTCTTAAGAGGAAGAGTATTGTAAAGTGTATCTTTAGGCTTAGGTTCTGCATCCTCTGTAGCTTGTTGATTCTTAAATCTATAAAGCTTTTGTTGATACAACTCCACATACCGAAGTTTAGACTGAGTGGATTGTTAGACTGAAGCTTGCCTAGACTTGTTCTTGCTGGTTTGGAATCTGCAGGTCTTACTCCCCTCACTCACATGATCTTCAGCCCAAGAGGTATGGTGAAAATCTGTGACTTGGAGCAGTTATGAACTGCTTTGCTTTTGCCTGAAAACACTGAAATGAAGTGTGTATAATTAATATTCCTGTTACTTTATTGCCTCAGCTAACAGAGTTTTGTGTTGTTTGATTTTTACTTTTTTTTTTAAATAGTGAACTATGCGTTACACCCCAAAACTCCTCAAAGCTTATACTAAGGCAAGGTCTGGTTATGCATGTCTAGATTCAGTATTGAATTTAATCTGGATATTTGGATGTCAGATTCAGTTCTTTGCTAAAGCTTAATGACAAGCTAAGTGTTTAGCCAGACACAGTTTTCAGCGGTGACCTTCAAAATAAATAGGGGAGAGGGAAGCGGGATGGGAATTGTGTGTATTTGTAGTGAAGAATTTTAGAAGAACCTGACAGTTTCTCATGAAGTGGAATCTCAAACATGAAATGATGTTGGCTGTTACACTTACTCTGGTCTTCTCTCTGCAATCTGTTTACAGAGTAGCAGCCCACGGTTTATAGCTATTCAGGAATGTGTGGCCACGTTCTTATGGGAAACTGAAGCTGCTTGTCCAATAAAGGAAACAAAAGATGATTCTCAGGTGAGAAAGGGGGACATAATTGTATTCATAGTCTCAATGTACTATTTTTTTTCTAACACTCCTGGTTGCTGTGTTTAAATGACTCTTGGAGAAAACTAACTACAGTGAAGTCTGAAGTTGATCATGATGGAGTCTTGTGATATCTTACTGCTTTCTTCTTGAAGTGTTCCTGAAATGCGTCATTTCTGACCAAAGTATTTGAGTGCTTTCTCTTGAGAACAACTTATTTGCTGTGGCACTGAATGTTTCATTCCCTTACAAGGTTGCTAATAAAACTGAGTTTATATGTAAGGATATATATTGTCCTTGTTTGGGTACAGATCATCAAATGAGGCCTTTTTTTTGTTGTGTTTTTGGGGGTTTTTTTGGTGTTTTTTTTTTTTTTTTAACACTGAGCTACTCAGTTGCTTCCACTTTACAGGTCTCAACATAAATACATTAGTGTGAAAACAACCCTCGGTTAAAATTTCCTTGCTCTTGGCTAACCTGATAGATGTCATCTGTTAAATTGCACTTTGATATGTTGGTATGTGGCTGATGTCAATGGACAACTGTGCAAAAGAATTGAATGGAGTGTTGCTACTGCTAGAGCTGTATTCAGGTTGTCCAAACTAAGTTGCTGATTGGTACGCAGGCTAGGAATATGTGTAAATCACTACTTTGGCTCTTTAAACAAGTTAGAGGTAAAACTTAAACGGAAGAAATGAGAAGGAGAAAATAATGCTGTCGTAATTTTTTTTTTTAGACCTGCTCTGTGCAAGATCCAAACACTGGCTTTCTGTTCAATCTGCAGCCATTAGCTTCTGCAAAAGGCTATATGGCTACTGGCATTGGGAAGAAGTTCTTGGTAAGGATACTGACTGTACCATCTGTTGCTTATGGGTGCTGTTGTTGCAGTTTTCCCAGTCTTGCTTAGTGAGCAAGCAGAGCTTTGACTCAGTCCTGTTACGAAATTTGAGTTGGCAGGAAAGTACTGTGCTTGAGGGGAGGAATGGAAGATAACTTGATTCATCTCAGATAGTCTTAAAAGCATCAAACTTCTGGTTCTTAGCAAACATAAGGTAGTCACACTTTTGAGGCTATGCATGGTTTTCCAGTTATGGATTGTTGCGTAATACCAGTTTATCTGACTGATGCTGAAAAAATGAACAGTGGAAGCCTAGAAAGGGATTTAATCTGTCCATATCAGTGTTCTTAATGCGATCTGCATGTATCAGTAGTCCGAGCCTGTCCACAGATACTACCATAGTGGTTCTTTTTTTAGTCTAAGAATAAACTTGCTAAATCACATCCTGTATTCTAGTGGGGAGAATTCGTGGACCCTGTAAGCTGAAGATTGACGATATTGTTCCTGTATTATAGTTGGTTGTCTTGCAGTCTAGAAATGACAGACATTTCATGCTGTTTGAAATAGTTCTTGACAAGTGAGTTTTCTGATGTAGAAATGGCTATGTGGACCTGATTTTTCTGATGCAGTTAAAACTGTCTACGCCCACATGTTTTCAAAACTTTTAGGTAAACATTTGTGGACCCATGCCAGACTGTGGTAAAATCAATGGCAAAACAGCTGCTGGATGTGAAGCAGAAAATCTGACATCGGTGAGGCTGGTGGAATTGGACAAAACCTTGTATCTGTCTGGTGAAGGGTTTCTAACTCTTACCTACAGAGGTCCTCTTCGTGTGCAGTCAGGTGAGTTCAGGAAATATGCAGTGGAGGTGGATGCTGATATTGTACAAACTTTCTGTGAATGGTCTTCATTCCTTCTTTTGTTCATGTACTAGAACCTACTGGGCTTGGTGTTAGTCACTTAAATGAGCTAGTTCATAGGAAAATTTTAGGAAGAAATCAAATCATGAAGAATGGTAATGGCTCAGTTTTCAGTGATACATGTGCATTTCAAAACTCTGGAAAGAGACCAAACACAGTACAGGATTTTTTCCTTACTGAGTAGATAAAAAATATTGCTCTTCATATGGAGAAATGGATAGTCAAATCGGGAAAACAAGCAAAACGAACTCTGGCTCTTTTTCTAGGTGAAGTCATTGCTTTAAGCTTCAGTTTCATGAATAATGCTCTCTAAAGTTGTTTCATATCTGGAAGGTCAATTTTCAGTAAGCTTATACTCTCTTATATGGAATTTCTGGAATAAGTGCTCTAGTACTTCATGTACGCCTACTTCATGAATTTAAGTCTGTTTCACAGATAAGACTAACAAAAAATGTGTATCTAGCTTTTGGATTTTACATGCTCTCCAACTGTACTGAAGCTGAGTTTTCATAGAAAGGCATATGACACCTTAACAACAAAAGGTTTTTCGGAAAACAGGATTTTGGATTCAGGAACCTCAGATGCTCCTGCATGTTCATCCTCTGTACAAATTGCTATATCTCTTACTTTCCCAGTTGTGACGTTTTCGTACCTAACATGCAACGGGAAACAAATGATTGAGCTCTCATGTATTTTCCTTTGAGAGCTGCTGCCATTTTGATACCACTAGGATACATTGATAACAAATACTACCATAATTCTACCATTTCTCGTGGGCTGTGGAAAGGAGGACTAAATAGTATCTTAAATAGTATCAGTACTACTTGTTTTGCGGTCATTACACTGAACTTCTTAAAAGCAAACAAACAAACCCCCCAAACCCAAAATTTTGCTCTGTGTGATGTAATTTAGAGGTTGCTAGTGCAGCTGACTTGATGTTTTGTAGGTTTTCTGTTTCTTCAAATATGTCATGTCAAAGACCTAAGAAGCACAGTTCAGTGAAGGGAATTATGCTCTTGAAATGTGTTAAGGCATTCTGGTCCCCCATTTGGAGAGACAGTTGTGGCTGCTGGGCAATTTAGCAATTTAGCACAGGTCTCTAAAGAATGTTTATTTACAGTTAAAAAAACATAAACAATAAGGTAGTGTTTTCCTTGAAGCAGTTAGTAATAAGAAACTGTTAGAAAATTTTCAAGTGAAGTGTTAGCATGAACTTAAATTCGAATATTCCCAAGTGAACCAACAGCAGATAAGTGTTTTTTTTACAGGAACATCAGACACGTTCACGGTGACTTTCATTTGTAATGACTCATATCCTGGAGAGCTTAAGTTTGTGCGTGAGGAGATAAACAGTGTGCTGAACATCCATGATACTTTTTTTGAGTTTCACACAGCTCTGGCCTGTGCTCCTGCTCCTGTAGACTGCCAGGTTACAGGTAAGTACCTGGAATTTGGATGGGCTCTGTCCAACAAATCTTGAAAGGATTAACTGAACAGCAAACTTCTGCGGAGGAGGGCCTTAAGAATACCTGTTGTGAAGACATTTGTAAGACTTGAAGTCTTCATAGAAGTTGTAGAGAGGGAGAGGAGGTAAGTTGTTTGAAGCAGGCTTAACTTATGAAGACAGGCAAGAAGCTAATGTGGAACATAGTGGTATACATAAGAGAGCTGATAATTAATTTGAAAACTTTTAATCCCTATCATGACTGGGTGCTGCTTCAGCCCAACTCTGAAGAAAATGGGCTAGTTTAGTATTGGCCTCTGGAAAAATGCACCTGTGAATTGTGGAGTAGTTACTTGTGGGAAGTGACTGTCAAGGGAACTCTGTTCCCTTGACATGGCAACAGTACCTTCTCTCAGTGGATACCTAATGTGATTCTGAAAATTACTTTGAATTATGTGTATTCATCAGTGAAACTTGTGTCATTTCAAACCCGATACTTCTGCAAGTTATCTAATAGGTCGACTTTCAGCTTACTGTATGTACCGCATCTCTTTCAGATGCTGCTGGCAATGAGTATGACTTAAGTGACTTGAGCAAAGAGGGTGAATCATGGATTGCTATAGACACTTCAAAGGAAGCAAAGAAGCGAACATTTTTCTTGAATGTCTGCAAGCCTTTGCCCTATGTGCCTGGGTGCCCTGGTAAGCCAAGTGGCAAGCATTTCTTATCTTGTGACTTCTGATGCAAGACCTTATATGCAGAATGACACCCCTGGTTATTTTCGTAGGATTTCTTGAATCCTGCCTGTTCAATCACTGAACTTGCATAGACCTGGGTAAAGTATGTCAAGGGTATAATAAACAGACTTTCTCAAACTGAGAGCAGTCTTAATGCTCATCAGGACTCTTGCATTGAGATGTGTGGAAATGCATTTGGGAACAATGCATTGAGGCAGTATTTGCCAGTATCCTTGATTTTATTTTATTTTTTAAAGAAGAAAGGAAAGTTAAATGTTGTTGAAGCCCGAGGGTGGAATAAGAAGCTTATGCCACGTCTTACTGCATTTCTAGCCAGTTTGATTTATTTAACCTGTTGCTGTAGTCTTCTATTAGTCTGTGGGAGCAGATAAGTTAGTGCAGTTTTAAAGATTTCAGTGAATGCAGGCCAGTAACTTGTTCTATTCCTCAAAGGCTTTGGGCACACAGTGTCTCCAACTGTATTTATGAAAACACTTGTGTGGTGTTCTGCTTCAGGAGTTTGAGACACTCTGCTTTAATGCTCAAAGGTCTCTTAAAGCTACTCCATCATGTTATTTTACAATAAAGTTAACTCTAGTTGTCAAAGCTTTGAACTAAAATACAGGCTTTGTCTTTTTCCTGTAGGTGGTGCCATAGGATCTTGCATGAAATACGGTGATAAAAGCAAGAACCTTGGAGTCATTCAGATAAACCCACAGGCTGCTACTGATGGATCATTAAGCATTATCTACTTGAATGGTGACATATGCAAAGATAAGCAGCGTTATTCTACACATATAATCTTCCAGTGCGATCAAACAATGGTAATTTTCTGTGCCGATTGCTACTAATGAGGATTTTAGAGCTTGGACTTACTATAACAAAATAGTCAGTGTTTATTCCTCTTGGAATGGAGAGGCTGGTTCTAAAAAGTAATATATTGTATACAGGCTTTTCCCTTGTCTCTCCTTACAACTGCTTTCCTGAGCCCATAGATCACAACAGTGAACTCTATCGTGGAATCCTGTGAGCCACCAAAAGCAGCTCTTTGCTGAAAATGAGTACTGAAATTTGATAATGGTGATCTTAGACTGTGCAACTGCAATAAAAAAGGATTCTGCATGTACATTTTGAGACTTGCAATGTAATTGTTAGTAAGCCTCCTTCATATGGCTTTTTTCTCTAGGGATCGCCGGTGCTTGAGGAAGAGGATGACTGTGAATTTGTATTTGTTTGGAGAACCTTGGCAGCATGTCCTGTTCACAAAGCAGAAGGTAAGTGTGGTTATTTGAGCTTTAAAATATCAAACAAATCTGTACAAGAAGTAAATACTTAGTGAAGCTACGTTTGTTTCTTGCCCTGTGAATATTTCTGTAAAAGGTGCTGGCTTGCGGAGAGGATGTCTCTTCTGAGCTTTAAGCCAACTAAGAGTCACATCTAACATTAAAAGTACAATTTAGGATGACGGGCAAATGTCCTTCCCTATCTAGGGAAAGAAGATAAAGTAATAACACTGTCTCTGACAAATCATAATACAACCTTGTTAAATCACAGGCAGACTTGCTAGCGTCTTGTAAATCTTAAAAAAGCATCAGGTTTCATGAGAATGGACTTGGTCCTATGCCTGGCAAGTCATTCCCTGTCCCCCACTGAAGACTGGAAGCTATACGGTATACTTGACCCTTGTTAGACAATGGGGGAGAGACCAGTGGGGAGGGTGTCAGAGTTTACAGTTGACTCAAGGACATGCAAGAAGGAATCACAGGTTTTAGTTCTGATACTCGGTTGGCTCTTAGATGTGAAGTTGAGTGTGCAGGTATCTTCTCTGCCCTTGCAGGCTTTGTTTTGCAACTTGTAGATAATGCCTCATAAAACATCCAGACTTCCTGTAAAGGATCTGTTGCGACAGTCCTAGACATTATTGAAACTGCCAGTGGTCTCATATGGCGTAAGAGGAATGTTTACAAGCTACAGCTCAGTAGCACACAATTATTGTGCAGGACACTGGTGACAAGAGTTGTGGTTTTGAAGGGAGGGAAACTCATGTGATGTGTTTAACTTGGTACCAATTTGTTGGATGATTGAGGAGAGCATAATAATCATGTGATACAATCTGATGGTTTTTTTAAAAGCTTCAGAATATTGAGCAAAGGGTCACTTTAAAACGTAGGACTTGATCAGTAGCAAAGTTACTGATGTATAACAGCTAATTAGACTCACGAAACTAGAATTTTCCCAAACCTTTTCTGTTTACATCTTGTTAGCTACAGCTTATGGGTCTACCTTTTCCTATGATCAATTATTTCCTAACTCGGCAAACTTCATAGCTGTTAAAAGAAGATACAAGACTGACATCTAGGACAACTTTTGCTTCGTCCTTGTGACCTCTTTGTTCTTTCCAGCTAATTAAGCAAGGGCTGGACTTAGTGTCTCTGGTTCTGTACTTAACCTTCAGCATGGCTGAAGAAAGAACCTGTGAGGCCACTTTGAGGTAGTTCAACAGTGTGACTTTTGCATCTTGCTTTAGTGGCAGTTATAAAAGAAATGTTCCATTTGTAGCATAGTCTCATAGTTCTAGATATTGGTGACTTCCCGAAACGAGCTGCGTAGCTGGACTAAAATGATTCTTCAGTGTCACTGCCCTAAAGTGCCAGCTACTCATTTTTGTGGCCTTATTTGTGCCAGTAAGCCTTAATTGTCTTAAGTGTATTTGGCATGGCTCATAGATATAAGATTGTATTGTAAATTCTTAACTTTTCTTTAAAGGAGAGGATTGCCAGGTGAAAGATCCAAAGTATGGTCATGTTTATAACCTGAAGCCACTTTCCAATAAAGACAAAAAAGTGAGTACAGATGAGTATGACTACTACTTCAGAGTTTGTGGAGAAATTACAGAACCTTGTAAACCAGAGGCTCGCACTGTGTCATCGTGTCAAGTAAAGAAGATGGACAATACTTTCAGAAAAGTAGCAGGTATAGCACTTGATCGGAAGGAACTTAGAGAATGGAAAAATTAACCAGGGTGTAACTGAAGCTATTATACAAGAGGGGTTCTTGCTAATCTTGTACATCGTATGAGATAAAGCACCCTACCACTTTTGCTTCATGTGCAAATAAAATGTCATGTATATAATTATCTTGACACACAACTAGGAATGAGCTCAACACTACTGTGCTGGAGTAGTACTCATTCAATAACTAGGTCACAAGTTTTAGAGGAAGGTTGAGGTCTTTCTGTCAGTACTTTATTGTGGATGTTATTGCTGTCTATGTGACCCTATTGCCAGGGCATTACTGCAGTCATGTATTTACTGGATTAGCTGTTTACTTTTCTCAACTTTTTGCTTCTAGGCTTGCTTACAGAAAAACTGACTTTCAAAAATGGTTTAATAATGATTAATTACACCAACGGAGAAAAATGTCATAAAATATACGAACGATCAACTGCCATATTATTCTATTGTGCCAAGACTACATCTGAGGTTAGTTTCAACACATATGCTTCCCACACGTAGTGTCTTCCAGAGTTGCCCTCTTAATGAGTGGAAGGGTAAGGTGAAGAACATGAACTAGCTTCCTTCAAGGACTGCCTAATCATTTACAGATTAGGCAGGAGATTGAAAGGTCCTGTGAGGTAATAAAAAATGAGGAATGGTCTTAATTTCCTATTTATGGAAGGTACCTTTGTCATGCCCTAGGAGAGTCAGGGCATGTTGTTCCTTTAAGGGATGCCTGCCATTAGCAAAGCTCTTGGAGATGTTGGAAAGGGATGTTCTCCCAGAAATAACAGCTGTTTCTTTGTAAGAAGTAAAAGGTAGGAGGATGAATCTGCAAGAAAGCAGGTATTACATGGCCAGACCAAAATAAGCTGGTTACTTGCTTTTAGTATCTCTCTCTCTACTTGTGCTTTCCTTCCTGTTCTTAAATAATGGTGCCTAGAGTTACTTTTGCTCTTCCCCTTATTTCATCGAGGAGGCAGAAGCTCCTAGTGGCTGCCCTTTTATCCACATGTACACTTCTGATAAACTCAGGTTTGGGAGAAGCCATGCTTTCAGCTGGTCAGAGGCACAGTGTGGCTCTAAGATAATACGTAAATACAAGTTCCTGGATCTTCTTGAAGCAAGACTGAGACATTTGTAGCTTCAGTGTGTCTAAATGAGAAAGTAAATCCCTTTTTGTATTTTGTTCTTTCAGCCTGTATTTTTGAAGGAAACTCCAGATTGCACCTACATGTTTGAATGGCATACTCAGTATGCTTGCCCACCTGTTAAATCTACTGAGTGCTCCTATAAGTAAGTTGTTGCCACAATCTTAAGTGGAGCTGTATGATGACAGAAACAAATACAGCCTTGCTGCAACTCAGTGCAATACTGCCACTTTAGCTATTGTGTTTTGACTTAGTCAGTAACCAGCCACTGTGGCATTCAGTGCCAATGCAATGTGTTTTAAGTAACTTTTGCGATTTGTACTTCCTAGGACTGATTTAACTGAAGAAGAATACTTTCTTTGAGCTGCTTCTGGGAAATAAGCTTAGTATCAAAGTGAACTGTTGGGTATGCAGTTATTGATGGTTGAACTCTGAGTATGTTAGGTCGTTAAATGTGTCTAGCTATTTAACTGGAGCTAATTTAAACAAGAATACAACACCTGTCTGTTTGGAACTTCCACCAAACAAAGCTCCAGGAAAAATGTCACCTATGTCTGTCACAACCAAGTATTAGCTCATTAAGGTTTGAAAAGTGGGGTCAAATATGGCTAATAATTGGCCCAGAGTTTTAACATCTGGTATTTTGATAGGATTCTACCCTAAAGTAAAACAATCCGCTGTAACTGTGCATTTGTGTTTTGCATACACTGAAAGCCTGCATACTTCAATGAAAAGTCAGAATTACTCTTACATTGGCTGAAGGCTGTGTGCGCGTGGACTGTTACTGTGGGGATGGCTGGTGCAGTGATACATCTCTGTAGTGAATTTGAGGTTTGTAGGGAGCAAGGAGTCTGCTGCAGATTTGTTTTCCAGCATGACACTCTGCTTATAGAGTTGTTAGGTTAAAAGTTATTGTAGTAACTTAAGACTTGTAACTTATAGTTACTTGATTTTTTTTTTTAAATGCCTCTTAATTTGAATCCTTTGTCTGTCTTACAGGGATGATGAAGGAAACTTCTATGACTTTTCATCTCTGACACGGCATAGAGAGAACTGGGAGGCAATTGCTCTGTCTGCTTCTGCACAGAAATACTATATTAATGTCTGCAAGCCCTTAGTACCATATGGTGCTGCACGTAAGAGCAAAATAAAAATATATTCTCGCTGTACCTAGGGGATGCAAGTGGTAGGACAGTACTGCTGATTGTTCAGAGTGAAAAAATCACAAAGCAAAGTATGTGGAGACAGTGGTGTAATTTCAGCACCAGAAGGAAGGGTAGATTGTGGGCCTGATTTCCATCTGCTTGGCAGATGAGATTCACTAGCAGCTCTTATCTTCTCTTGATAACTTCAGTACACTAGCTCTTCCATCCTTATCCAAAGTCTGCTATAGCTCTTAAGGTTAAAATAATCTTTTGGCGCAAGATGTTAACTTCAGAATTTTCTCTATGGCATCTTCTGACTGACTCCACATTTTGTGCAGTGGAAGACCATGTAACAGACTCTAGCCTTTTACTCTGTGTAGTAGTCTACTTCCCCAGTAGTAGCTGCCACTACATTCTGTGTGACCTTGAGTGAAGTGAGGCAGTTGCTGCTACTTGTGATTTTGGGGGAAAAACACCTCAATGAGTGTGGCTGGGACAGTGACTTGGAGATAGATCAGCCATGACATATATGAAAGTAGAGTAAGTGGAGTTTTATTCCAGGCAAGTAAGTCTTAATAACATTTGGAGTTTTATTCATCTGTATAGGTTCCTGTCCTTCTGATGCTGCTGCCTCCCTCATGGAAGGTGCAAAATGTACAAGTCTCGGGGAAGTGGCTGATGGTCCCCGGTGGGAAAATGGTATATCTGTTCTGAAATATATTAACGGGGAGCAGTGTCCAGATAAAATTCGCAAGAAAACAACAATATTGCGCCTCAAGTGTGATGAAAGCAAAATTGTAAGTGGGCTCCTTCTGACGGGGTTTTATGTTTTCATGAGCTGTTTGTATCGCTATATGTGTATGGAGAATGGTGGGCAGTTCTTATTCATTCCCTAATCATCTGTAGTTGGATGGCAGCCAGTCTTGCAAGCGGACTGGCTTATAAGTACTTGAACTTTAGATGCTGAGCAGTTTTTAAGAGGTCTTTTTGTACTATGTGCTAGCACAGATTTTATCATCTGTAATAGCTTCAAATTGTCTGTGTCTTGAAGATGAATGTATGGCAGGTTGGGAAGTGTTTCAAGTAGTAAATAGTGCTATTGACTGTGTAGTTCTTAACTCTTGCACATCTGTATGCCTTGCCATTAAGTACTCTTCTATTTGGTGACATGTCTTACCCTCACCTTTTGGATTTTCTGTTGCCCAGCTAGGCTGCCTTTAGCTCTGCTCTCATCAATTTTATTGCTCCTGACAATGATTCTGTACTGTTGTGCATTTGAAATAGTCACAGTTAAATACTTTGTCCTTGGGTTAATTCATTGGCCCACCATGGTCTGTTAAGTTCTAGGACTGGCATTCGAATCGAGCTCAGTTACAGGCTTCAGGGATAACCCCGTGGCCTGAAATCTTACAGTATCACTCTGTAGAGATGTCGCTCTCTCCACTGTTTCATGTTTAGGAATCGAAGCCAGAACTTATAACGGCCATTGAAGATTGTGAATATACTTTCTTATGGTTCACCACTGCTGCATGTCCTCTTAAAAGCAATGTGCAAAATGACTGCCGGGTAACCAATCCTGCAACAGGTAAGGAGGAGGCCTCAGGGTTTTGTATGTAGAAGAGGCCGCTGGAAGCGGCACTACTGTGCATTTGTGTTCTTGAGGGACTTCATTAGAAAAGAGCAGTGTGACGCATCCTCTGGATAGTGACTAACAAGCTTATTAGTGGGTAGAACGATTCTGTAAGGTATGCAATGTTCCTTGGAACATAAATAGTCTATAGTTCTGAAACTAGTTTTACCTCTAGTTATTAATATGAATTAGTAACTGCCTTTCTAAGCTAGCAGGCAAGTAGAGGCTGGTTGACCTTCCTACTAATTTAAGTTACCGAAAGCTTCTAATACAAAGAAATGTCTTGATTTTGAATCTGAAAAAAAGATTAAATTATTCCCTGATCTGCCTACAGGCCACCTCTTTGATTTGACATCGCTAAAGCGAGAGTCTGGCTATACCATCAATGATTCACACAACCGAAAAATTGAGTTGAACGTTTGTGCTGAAGCTAAAAGTTCATGTGCTAATGGAGCTGGTAAGTATCCTATCTCCTCTGATACAGTAATCACTGACTATAGAGTACCTAAAGGAAATACTTATGCTCAAGTTTACAGTAAAATGCGAGGGACAGGTTTTACTGCAAATGTGGAAGGAGTGAAGAGAACAGCTCTGTGGCTGAATTGGCTAGGAAAAGATCCTAAAACTGTTCTAGGTAATGAACTGAGGTATTCCTATCAAATTCTATTCCTAAACTTACATGGGGTCACTTCCAGTCCAATCCCTTTAGGTCCGAAGGGGTGGGTATTCTTTTGGACATGAGGGCAGGAGTGTAGACACTTCTACTGCACCTCCTGGCTGTTGTGAAAAGGAAGAAGTTACAAGCTTCCAGCTAGAGTGAGCTGAGCACAAAAATTGCCCTATAGTGATGTATTGCTGTAATGCATCTGCACTAAGCAAGATGCATCTGCACTAAGCAAGAACTGCACTTCCAACCCTTGCCAGCCCTCTTCCTAGCTTTCTGTTCTGTTTTGGATGCTTCTGAAACATCAGCAGAAGTTAACTTGTATTTTAAGCTGCTTACTAACAGGTTGAATTTCTAGGTATTCTGTCAAACTGAATAAGAGATAATATTTAAGCATCTTAAGTGCTAAAATAGGAGTATTGCTTGTAAATTAAAAATTATTTTTGTGTAGTTAAAAGAAAATACTGGATTGATTTGGTTTTTTAGAGGCATCTTAATAAAATTGTATGTGTAATCTGGCTGACATTTTGCGTTGGTTTTCAGAGAAGGGGTAACCAAACACTGTGCTCTCTGCTTAAACGCATATAGATGCAGTACATTCTGCTGGTTAATGAAGTATTAAAGACAATATTTGGTCTTTGTTTCAGTGCAGTTCAGCTCAGTGTAATGGCAACTCTGGATGGTGTGAAAAAGCCTATCTTTTGTAGGAAAATTAAAGTGAGACTAAAATCTTAAGTTTCCTGCTGTTCATGTTGTAAGGTGCAATTCTGAAGGGCCGTTACATCAGACTTGATCTGGTTTGTTCATTTTTCTTTTTCACTTTAGCTGTCTGCATCACTGGTGGTCCAAAACCAATTAATGCTGGAATACTGAGTAAAACTTTAACTTATGAAGATCAAGTGTTAAAGCTTGTCTATGAAGATGGAGATCCTTGCTCTGCAGACCCTGAACTGAAGCATAAAAGCCATTTTAGCTTTGTATGCAAATCTGGTGTTGGAGATGACAGCCGGCCTGTTTTTCTGTCTTTTGATGAGCAGACATGCACTAGTTACTTCTCTTGGCATACTTCCTTGGCTTGTGAGGAAGAGGTACGAATTACTTCTACGGAAAACACTTGTGAGACTAAGTTTCTGGGCGGGTTAGGCATAACAGCAGTGTATGTTTTAAATTTCTTGAGGGAAAGGTGTCTTTCTGTAGTACAAAACCCAAGTTCTCAAGGAAGTTTTCAAATACTTTTCTTACTGATTTTTTCAGCATGGATGAACAATACTTGGCAAATTTCTGGTCCGTATGGTAAACCAAGTTAAAACTTTAACACTTCAGAAGAACCCTTCTGTGGAACCTACTTAGCTGCTTTTCTGTAGAGCTCAGATGGAAGCCATAGGTCATCTTCTTGGAAATTGGTGGTTGAGATCCTCCAATGCAACAGGCCAACAGAGCTTAGGTTGAGTTGAGGATGGACAGCATCTCTGCGTGGGGATAGTCTTTGTTTCTAAGCAAGCGACTAGAGGCCAGGCAAGTGTATGATCAGTGCAAAAACTGATAAACCTTGATAGTATGAATTTAGGATCTGCCTCTGCTGTATAATACATGCTGTAATAACGTGATTTGGTCAACTCTAGATGAACTGGTGTTCCAGACAATACTTTGAGCTAGTCTTACTTTAGTTAATTTTAGCTAGCTAATTTGTTACCAGTAGTGGGTGCACAGAGTAAAAGCCAGCAATAGGTATAGAAAGCTAAATGAGCTATCAGGTGAATTCAGACCTTTTCTTAACTCCTGAACATTACCTTTTGTGAATCTGCCTAATCATTCTTTTTCGCTGCCTTGATTACTTCTACTGCGACCATCATTCTCTGTGACAAGTTGTTTTTCCTCCTTATCACTCTCTCAATACTACCGTAGTTCTTGCTTCCATTTAGGAAAAAACATTTTCCAGTTTTCCTTTCCCTGACAGGAAGTGTCACATGTCCCCTCCTTCTTTTCTAAGAGTTCTGCTACACATAGCTCTGGTTTCCTCTTCAGTAGTACATACCATGCTGCAATACAAATCAACAGTGCCTAAAACCGGTGTGTTTTCTAGCCTATTAACTCTGTCCAGTGATCATTTGTGCATTTCTGATCACTTTTCACAGTGTATCCACAGTGACCCTAGCTATTTCAGTATGGTAATAGCTAGGTAGCAATGATGATTATTTGTCCTGAAATTAAACGGTAATTTTGTTAGTTGCTCTTTATTTAATATCTAAACAAGAGTAAACTTCCCAAATTCCAGTAGGCTGTCAGTAAGCTAATGTGCTTTAAGAATGCATGAAATAAGTTCTTACAAAGTGCAGTGCTCAAACCATCAACTTGCAATACAATAACTTCACATTGTTATAACCAAGGTTGTTTATTGGAGACGGTCCAATGATGTGTGAGAGATGGGGAGAGGAAGGAACTGTAGGATCTCCTGATCTTATGGAGACATAGTAACTAGGTATGCAGGAGTATGCGTGCTAGATCTTTACGTCTTGGTTTTGTTTTGATGTGGACTCTATTCCATAAGAATGTTTAAATGATTGAGGCTTTTCATATGCAGCTTGTAGGTGCTTAGTATCTATAGACAAACAAAAATTGTAAAAATGCTGCTTTACTTAAATCAAATTTGAAACATTTAAATGCAGCCACACTTCTGGCCCTATGAAGGACAGGATGTTTGTCAATAAATCAAAGTAATAAAAGAATAAGAGCGATAAAATGTACTTTCTTGTAGGTGAAGTGCTCAGTATTGAATGGCAGTTCCGTTATTGACTTGTCTCCTCTGATCCATCGCACTGGGTATTACGAGGCATTTGTGGATGAAGATATAACAGATGTTTCTCCAGACTTCTACATCAACATTTGTGAGCCTCTCAATCCTATCAGAGATGTCAATTGTCCACCTGGAGCGGCTGTTTGCATGGTTCCTGTTAATGAATCGCCAATAGTAAGTACTATGCCTGGAATCACTGAAACGTGCATTTCCCCGATAGTTTAAAACAGTATCCCTGCCTAGAGACCTGATTTGAACCAAGGGCTTGACAATGGGTTAAAGAAATGGAATACAAAATTAAAATCTATCCTGCAAAATTCCCTTTCCATTGCTTTTCCCTGCGAAGAAGTATTTTCCTATCTTGAACCCCAGTGATTTTTGTGGGTGTCAGAAGATTCCATACCGTGACAAATACGAAAAATTACTACAGAGAATTTTTTTATGTAGTGCTGTGTGCAAATACGGAGACTGGGAAGCAGAATGCCTCTTAGTCTGCCATTCTGTGGCACAGAAGTGGCGTGCTTGATCCCATGATAGCGTGTTGCAATATGGAGCAGGATATGTCCTAGCGTGCTCCAAAATGCATTTAGTACTTTCATGTAAGAACTTGACAGCTGCATGAATAGCAAGCCTCTGACAGAATATTGGTTAACTTGTCTGTGTTATTACCTTGAGAGATGGAGGTTCTTACCTTTTGAGGTCTTGTTTGTGAGCTGTAGAAGATGCACGTAAAAAGTTGAGATTGTTTTCCATTAATTTCCACATTGATTTAGGGACCTTACTCCATTGTTAATACTATGCTATTTTTAAGTGATATGTTGGTATTTTGGCACAATGATTTAAAGAAAAATCTACCTGTAAGATGCAGAACCTCCCTGGCTTTTGTCAAGCTTAATCAGAGTGTTTTGAGCTGCTCAACTTGTGTTTTGTTAGGATTGAAATATAACAACTGTTCTTTGAGTATAGAATGCAGTTTTCAAAAGTGCAATACTTGTGCTCCCATGTAAGCTAAACAGATGAATCTGAATTGATCTGAATCTCTGGGCTGATCTGAAATCTAGTTGTGTCCCATATGTCTCTTATATATATTTTTGCTTGTGTAGGATATTGGTCGTGTTACTGAACCTCCCAAGTTAAATGAGGCAGTAAATGAAGTTTACATCACTTACAACAGCACTACTCCTTGTCAGATAAACAACAAATTGAACTATACTTCTCTTATTGTATTTCACTGCAGCCAAGGAACCAGTCTGGTAAGACATCTATTAGACTTACGTTGATACTGGAGTGCAATGGGAAGTGGGTAGTAACCGGTGTTAGCTTTGTTTAAAACTAAATCAAAGATTTTTCTAGCATGTAGGGATGGACTTGTTTCAACAAAGAATATACTTAGTATTTGTATTCTTAACTACTTAAATACTTAATACTTAAATACTTAGTATTTGTATTCTTAACCAGGCAAAATTTCAGAGTGCATGAACTTTAGGCTTGAGAGTAGCAGGTTCTGATGGTTTCAAGGATCAGATTCCACTGAAGTAATGTAGTGATAACTTACTGCTGGCATTAAACTTAATGCTGTATTGCACCTTGTCTGGGTCCAAAAGCTTGTACTTGTACCACAAGCTAACACAAGAACCAGTGTAACTGTTTGTAAAGCTATTACTGTGAAATGTTTCCCCTATGTTGTAACCCTTTCCATAATCATACACAGCTTTAAAAATTTGCATTTAAATACTTATGTTTTTATTTTGTGTTGACACCTGAACACTAAATTGAGGTTGCATGATGGTGTGAATCTAACACTTCTTGAATTTTTTGAATGCTTTAACAAACTGTAGAGAAGCACTCAGGTATGATGTTTGACAAACCAGAGCTTGTTGAAGATACTCAGTGGAACCATTTTCCATCAACATGGGGCATGAGCTGAAACTCTAGGCAGCTTTGAATATTACACAGGCCATACTCATATTTTAAATAAAATATGACAAAGGAAACAGCATTCTTTCTAAACCTTAACTCAGTGAACTTTCTCTACCATGGAGAAACACAGTGCTCTCACACTTTTGTTGCTGCTTGCAACTAATCTGAACATCAAAATCTCAACCCTATTTTTGTTTTATTAATAAGAAACCCTATTATTTTATTAATAAGAAAGCTTGTGTACTTCAATTACTGCTTTGGTTGTTTTCTAGAGCTAGGTAGAATGTACTTGTAGCTTTTTTGGTACCTGTTGTAATATGAAGACATGGTGTTTGTCCTACAGTCAGTAAAGTCTAGCCTCAGTAATAACTGAGGTTAACTGTTGGAGGGGGGGGGAAATGCCAAAAGAACAACAAACTCTTCAAAATTTATGTAATATATCTTGCTGTGTTCTTTGGTAATAGGGCAAGCCAAAGATGATAAGGAAACTTGACTGCAGTTTTGTGTTTGAGTGGGAAACTCCAGTTGTGTGTCCTGATAAAGTGAAAACTTTAGGCTGCTCTGTGACTGATGAACAGCTACACTATACTTTTAACCTGACCAGGCTTTCTGGAAGATCATTTGAGGTAATGCCTTCTGGTGGTGTGATTTTTTTTTTTTTTTTTTTAATTGCCCATTGCTATCAACATTTTCAAACTGAAGCAGGGGTTTCTTTTAACCATCTTGGGGTGTGAGAGGAGACTGAAGCATGTGCTCCAGCTGTGGTCAGTGTTGATATTTGTTTGGCCTCTTACAGAGGGAATAATATTAGAGGGAATAACATTAGGTTTTTAATGATTTTGAGAGGGAAATTCATGGATATACTGATGGGGAAAGGAAGGAGAAATCTCCACCTGTGGCAGAATCCTGAACATGAAAACAAGTCTGCTGAACAGACTGTATCCTTGGTCCTGTGGGTGTACTTTATCTGCAGTTTTGCCATGTTAAGGAAGGCCAGACTTGCAAAATTAGTTATCTTATTTTCCTCCTGCATTATGCAAGTACTGCATGAGTCTTGGTTTATAAAGCACTCGGGTGGTTCTTTAAGTATTGACTGTAGGCTCTGAGGCAGCCTACAGTTTGTGATGCTTCTGGATGTCCACACAGGTATTTTCTGGATCCAACAGTTACCGTGTTGGTGTATGCAGTAAGGCGGAAGACTTGCCCCAGGGAAAATGCAAAGATGGAGCAGTGTGTCTGACATCTGAAAGTGGTGCGTCATCTTTTGGAAACATAAAGGAAATGAAAATGGACTATAGCCACCAGGATGAAACAGTCATCTTGCAGTATACAGGAGGTGATCGGTGCCCTCCAGGTGAGATTGAAGCAGACCCATTCTTTATGTAAAAACCTGTCAGGTTTTTTTACCCTTAAAATATGAGGTTTTGTGGCAATAGGAGGGAAGCAACATGGATTTTGCATACGTTAATAGAAACATGTAGTTTCATTAAATCACATGAACCATACTAATCTGCAACATTAACATATATCTCCTAGAAGAGAGAGTGCAACTTTTCTGTAGGGATGGTCGTAGCTAATTGTATGCTACATCCTAGTTTTCTAATTGGGTTTAGACTCAGTGTCTCAGTATTTCTGTTGTCTGTCTCTGCCCATGACTTTTCTTTAGCATTGAAGTACAGGCTTTGGATATGATCCTGAATATAGATATGCCTGCTATTCTGCTGCATGTTATTAAGAGGATATACCTTTCCTTCTCAGTGACTGAAAAGGGAGAGCTTTGTGTGTTCCCCTTCAAGTACAAAGGGAAGACCTATGAGGAATGTATTACAGAAGAAAAGAATAGACCATGGTGTGCTACAACTGAAAACTACCAGGGAGATGGAAAGTGGGGATTTTGTGGTAACGGTAAGAACTTCCTATACTTCATGTGCAAGGATCTGAGCTAACACAGGGAGTTAGCCATTACTAGGCTGGGCAAAAGACCTCTGATGCAATACAGTGGAAGTAAAGGGATAGGAGTGGGCAAGACAAGGAATCTAGGGGACAAACCTGACTTTACTCAACTGAGTGAGCAAAATACTTCTGAAATAAAAAGTTCATGCTTTTAGATCATGAATGTTCAAGTCGTAAGTGATGATTCTGCTTTGATGGAGATCAGTTGTTTTGGAAGGAACACTAGTTTCTAAAAAGCATGAAAGCTAACCTAGGGAATAAAATTGCTAGGTAAAGCCGTTGTGCCTCTTTGCTATCTGAAACAGTACCCGATTAAATTTTTTGTTGATACTGCGAAATTGCTACACTAAAATCCATACATGCCTGAAAGCCTCTTGCAAAGTACTTTTTTCCTTTTTTTTTTTTTTTCCCCCCCAACCTTCCACCTTACAGCAACTGCAAGACGGGAATCTACCATTATCTTCACATGTGATGAAAATGCTGGTGTTGGGAGACCACACCTTCTGAGTGAGACACTTGGCTGTGCTGTGACATTTGAATGGAAGACTCAGGCTGTTTGTCCTCCCAAGATGATGGAGTGCAAGTTTGTCCAAAAACACAGAACTTATGACTTGAGAATGCTCTCTTCCCTGACGGGATCATGGATCTTTTACAACAATGGGAACTCGTGAGTAATGAGCAACTCCCAGGGAGCAGCTTGCTAATCAGTACAGTTGAAGTTGTAATGTGGCATAGTACTTCTGTTTGGTCCCTGTTCAGAGTCTGTTTAAATTGCTGACAGTGTCTTAAAACTGTCGATGCTTAACACTGCATATAGACAAAAAACCAGAAAGGAACCCATTTTATCTGAAGAGGATGAATAATTACTGCCTTCATCCGCACCCTTTCCCTCTATTGCTAACCTTTTTTAAAGGATGAGTAAGTCTAAACTAAAAGCTTTTTAAAGGCTTTCTATTTAAACTGCTATCTTAAAGTCATTTTATAGTTTAAATGCAATTTTGGGGATTCTTAATCATGTTGAATAAAAATCTTAATGACTTAATTGCTGTCTTTTGACTCAAGTGTGTTAACTTTTTGTCTAAAGTTTAAGTAGGGCTTTTTTCACCCCATTCCTCTAAGAATCAACTTAGAGGAAAATATGAACGGCAGGAAGTCATCAACCTCCCCAGCCTCCCCCCTCCAGTTAGCAAATAGAAATGAAGGACGAGATCCTTCATCCTGGCAAGGATGAGAGCATCTAATTCTAAGCTTATGATAAACTGTGGGCTAACAAAACTGTTACACTCACCGCCTTTGCTACTAGTTCCTCTGTTCTAATAAAACTTAACTGGTACAGCTCCGAAGAGATGCTGCGTTTAGGATAGCAGTATAACCTTTATAGCTGAAAAAACTTTTGGACATTTCTTGACTCAGTTCCAATTTCTAGTTTTGACCTAGGTCAAAATTAACTAGTGAACTAATCTGATAAATAATAAATTTTTTTACATAGTCATTTACTTGAAAATGATAACCTTAGTATACGCTTTATTCTGTCAGCTAATTAGAGTATTTAATTTCTTTCAACCTGGTTAGCTTCCCATGAGGATTCTAAAGTTTATATCTCACTTTTTCAGTTTAGCCTAAATTAATTTTAAAGAAGTTCTGTCTACCATGTTCTTTGTAGGTACTATGTGAATCTCTGTCAGAGGGTACATGAGGGACCCACAGGCTGCCCTGAAAGAGCCAGTATTTGCAGGAAAAGCAACAATGGAGACGTTCAAGTTCTTGGACTTGTTCATACACAGAAGCTGAATGTGACAGGTAAGGTTACATTTGTTCCTGTAGAGAGCTAGAGATGATTAAATCTTACAACCTAACTATAGTGCTTCTTAAATTATGGTGAAGCTTTTAATTTGAAATATCTTTACCAGTGAGTCTTCCGTTTAAAAACAAAAACAGTAAATGCTACTACTCAAAAGTGATGTTTAAGCCATGAGAAAACATTGACGCAAATAAACAGCGTTGTCATTAGAACTGTAAGTGAATTGTCCATCTGAACATCAAGAAACACTTTTCTACAGTGAGGGTGATCGAGCACAGGCACAGGTTGCTGAGAGAGGTTGTGGAGTCTCCTACCTTTGAGATATTCAGAAACTGTCTGGATATGGTCTTGGGCCGCTGGCTCCAGGTGACCCTGCTTGAGCAAGGGGTTTGGACCAGATGACCTCCAGAGGTGTCTCCCAACCTCAACCAGTCTGTGATTCTATGATTGTGGAAGGGTGTAAAGGCCTCAAATTACTGAAGTGCTGTAATTGATACATGGTCTATGCAGTGGGAAAAAAAAAAACCTGGAAGTTAATCTAAAGTAATGAAGTCTGTAGAATGACCAAAGGGAATTTCTGACAGCTGCTTACAAAAACCTTAAGTGTCACCATTTTTCTTTTCTAGGTGATACAGTGTATATTAGTTATTCCAGTGGGCAGGAATGTAGGAAAAACAAGAAAGTAACAACAATTATAGAACTGAAGTGTGCAAAAACAGTTGGCATGCCCATGCTGCAGAGGTGAGTAACAAATAAACATACCACTGATCTTCATGGTTTATTCCTTTGTACCTCTCTAGTAAACTGCAAGTCTCAGGACAGTGACTGTCCATTCTGTTGGACAGTCCCTAAAATAATCCTTGGTCTGTACTTGTAAGACATGGATCTTCTGGAGTTTCTGCACCTGTTCACTTCCATAAACAATTGTATTCTGTATTTATCTTAAAATTTCTGGGCAAAAATTTAAGCATTCTGCTTCGAAATTAGATCTGACAATGGCGGGGATGCTGTTGTTTTCAATGTTAATTGTAGTACAACCACTCTTAACTTTGCTCAAATTCTGTTTAGTAGAGAACACTTACTGTAGATAAGTGATTGAGCTAATAAAACATGTTTACTGTTGCCTCAATACAGATTGTTTAACTAAAAGCAGTCCAAAGTGAGGTATATATGCATGATCACAAATACTAAGAAAGATTGATGGCTTTTTGCTCCCTCTTGTTTTGGTTAACTGTATATTGTTTGTAGAATTGGGAAACTGAGCAAGATGCTCTATATGAGTCGAAGAACAAGGTAGCAAAATCTGACTAGCTTATACTCCTTGTCATAGTTAATTAATGTGCAGCACATTAAATCTGCCAAGAGCAGCCTGACATGTTTGTTAGTTAAATATTTTGATAAAACCCTCTGATATGCTGTGTGACTTCTGGAACTTTTGAAGTAGGAAGTTCCAAATGCAGCCAGGTCTTTTTAGGTCTTGGAACTGCAGAAGAGTGTAGTGCAACTCTTCAAGTAGCTTTTTTTTGAGTGCTACTTGACTATTTTAGCTTACTCTTGGCATGATGCTTAGGCAGGACATTCCCACGCATGGGTTAGCAGCTGTGTGTCTTCTCTTTCTCAAGATACTAAGCACTTGTTACTGTTTCCTGGAATTGAGATTTGTGTCTGTTATTTGGTAGGATTGATGAAGAAAACTGTGCTTACTACATCACTTGGGACACACGTGCAGCTTGTGCTGTGAAGCAGCAGGAGGTGGAGGTGGTGAATGGAACAGTTATTAATCCTGCAACAGGGAAAAACTTCTCTTTAGGGGATGTTTATTTCAAGTAAGTAAAAAAACCAAACCACCCCCCCCCAAAAAACCCAAAACAACAAAACCCCAACAACAACCAAAACCCACAACACCTTAGTCCTGTAGAACTGTACTGCAAGAAAAGAGAACTTGGTGTGAATATTCTATGTTGCCTTAACAGCTGTCAAGGGGAAATAGCACTGAATTCATCTTGTACCAATGACTGACTGGTTAATAGTGCAGCTCACAGCTGGGCTTATAGCTTTGAGCATGTGCAGGTGTACTCAAGACCAGTCTAAAGCCTGCAAATACTCACCTTGATGTTAGGTCTCTTTATTGTGGGTTATTGCTCTCTTCCATACTGTGTAGGCATTAGTTCAGTGCCAGAGAACTTGATTTTTTTCACCTAGAGTACTCCTTGGCTTTTTGCATAGCACCTCTTTTTCCTGCTCAGATGATCCATCTGAAAGTAGGAACCCATGCTTTAGAAGCCGTAGAAGTGAGGAAGGACAGCTCTAGAGGAATGGTCAAGCATGACTGAATTCAGGAGACGGAGGGGAAGACCAGCAGTTACACTGACTGTACTGCTGGTACATTGCACAGAACTCTGGTCCACAATCTCTTATAAACTACTATATTTAACGTCAATGCTAGCGTTATGGAAGGAAATCTGCCCATACTAGTGTTACGGGAAGAATAAACTCTGCTTGCAGGGCACAAACCATCAGTGTGTGCAGGATTGGAGTAGCTGAGCAGAAGTGTTGTGAATAAACCTGCTGTGCAAACATGGTGATAGCATTATAAGGATAGAGATAAAACAAAAATCAAACAGGGCTGGTTGAAGGAGGAGAGGAAGTCGGGACAAAAATAAAACTTGGTGTAATGTGAGATTAAAGGCAAGTCATATTTGAGCAAGCTTAGCCTTTGAGCAGGTGGCTAGCATAAATAGCAGTGAATCTCAGAGCATTCTCACTCTGACCAGCAATGTGAAAGGGTACAATTGTAAATAGTATTTAGGTAACACTTACGGTAGAACTAGTTACCCTTCTGGAGAAGACAGCTAAGCTATGCTATTTATCGTAGCTATAGAACACACAATATGTTTCTTATCGTGAGTAGGCTAGCCTGTGTATAAGCTGCTGAATCATGCTTTTGTCTCCAGTTTATCTTAATCTTTTGGAGGTATTTACATGTTCATACACCCATTGAGGGCAATATAACTAGAGAAGTTTGCTTTTTGTGCTTTCTTAGAAAGATTATATTTATGCTAAATACAATCCTCATTTGTAATGTTCAGGGAGGATGCCTCAGTCCTGCATCTTTTCTGGTTGCTGAATCAGTCACTCCAGCTTGCTCTGGAATCAACCAGTGGTAGCAGCTATCACTGTGGCCAGTCTTAAGTCTTGGGAATAATCGAAATCTGTGAGTTTAGACTTAAGGATGGACCTGCCCTCTGTTTCCTCAGGCTGTACACGGCTTCTGGTGACATACGGACAAATGGTGATAAATATGTATATGAAATTCAACTTTCTGGTATAAGAAACTCAAGTTTCCCAGAATGCTCTGGAGCAAACATCTGCCAGGTTAAAACTAATGAACGTCGCTTTCGGAGAATTGGTTCTGCCAGAAAAGCTAAATACTATGTTAAGGGTAAGTACTTGCTCACTTGCCAGAATTGCTTGATACTCTGTGTGAATTGCTTCATCAGAAAATGGTTCTTGTTTCATAACATCTGTGCTAATCCATTTCTGTAAAGGTGTCCAGAGCCTGTCTAGCAGGATTTTTCTTATTGTTGCAAATGTGGCCTTAATAGGGTTTGGGCTTGACACTTGTTGAAAGACTTTGGTAGAACAATGCAAGATAGAAGACTTGGTCTCCTGTTTTCTTCTGTGCTACTTTTTCTTGTGAAGAGCTTAGCCCACTGTTCCATAGCAACTGGTGGGACCAGCTATGTATAAGTAGTATAACCTCACCTGCAGGTACTGCAAAGTATAAGCTGTTACTGCAGAACAAATACATAACTTTCCAGGGTCTGGTGTTAGTAGAGTGTTCTCAGGGAAGTAGTAAACTATAAGGTTTTCTTGTCGTTGTAGATGATGACTTGGATGTCACATTTTCATCAGACTCCAGATGCGGTAAAGATAAATCAAAGTTTGTATCTTCAACCATTTTCTTGCACTGCAATCTACAAGTAAAGGAAGGCATCCCTGAATTCCTTCATGAGACAGCAGATTGCCAGTATTTATTTACCTGGTACACATCTGCTGTGTGTCCATTAATGTGAGTAGTTAACCATTTTCTGAAAGCGGGTCTTGTCAGCACTTCTCAACTAAAGGTATTTTTGTATTTGTTCAGTGCAGTGATTTTGGAAAAAATGAAAAGCTAAAAAAGCAGCAGACTCATGGGTAGATGGAATTGGTGTTCATGTATATAATGTTTGGCACATGACCACTAAATAAAAGATTGCCAAGTTGATCTGGACCTAAAGCTGCTTGTTTGCACGGGAAATGGAGAGGCATGGTGGAATTAATATTGTTGTTCTCACTAAGTAAAACCTACTGTAGCTAACAGAATATGCTGTTTCATGTTACTGAGAGGAGTAACCAGTATTTGGGTAAGGTTTTTTGTCCTCCTTGCCTTACTGTCTGGGAAACTTTAAAGCCATGGCAAAGACTGGTTTTCCCCTCTATCTGCCTACTTCTTTAGGCTGGAGTGAAAATATTACAGGTTTTAGAGGAATAATGAGGTATTTCTGCAATCAATTATGATCAGCTTATCTACAGATCCAAAAAGGAGTAATGAGGTGATAGTGTTAAAAGCAGAGTGACTGTATCTAGGTGCTTACCAGCATCTTGACATGTAGGCAGCCTCACTACGAAGAATGGAGTGACTACTTCTAGGACTGTTCACTTTCTGGCTGCTAGCTTGAAAACACAAGGAAACTGTTTATTCTGATTTAAACAGGCAGTTAGCTATTGAGGTCTGTGTAGTGCCATAGTCAGCTGGAAGGTAAATAATTGCTGTAGCTTTTGCAGCTTACTCAGGTGCAGGTTTGGTTCTAAAATAGCAGCTTTATGTGGATAGCTGTTGCTCTGTAAACTCTAGAGTGCCTAATCATGCACTTCAGACTTGACTGTAACCAGTTTTATGCACTGCTGGAAAGCATACCAGGATGTAGGCACAGTTTATACATTTTTATTTTTTCAGTAATTTTTTCTTAGAATGAAATCCCCTATATTCAGTTCATTATAGCTGTTAGGTAGAACTGACAGGATGGTGTGGTGTGTTTAATTTCTTTGAATCTGCTGTTTCTAATCCAGTTTGCTGCAACTGCTCAATAGATCTTACTCACCCTTTTCTTCCCAATTTATGTTATTAGATCAACCAATGATCCAGGAAGCCATGAGCACCAGACTGATCAGGAGGCCCAAGTACATAAAGGACTTTCAAGGAGAAGTCAGGCTGTTGGTGCTGTGCTGAGTGTCCTCCTGGTTGTTCTCACTGCATGCCTAATAATCTTGCTGTTCTACAAAAAAGAGAGGAGGTAAGAAATGACTGGGAGGCTTTAGAAGTTTCTTTGGTAGGACTTGGTTTCCTCAGTGAAAGGGAAGTAGTGAACTCTAGAGATTTAAGTTCTGTTTTTGTGTTGGCAGCATCAACTGTCAAACGGCTGGGTTTTTTTCCGAATTCCCCATTACTGGCTGAAGGTCCATGTAAAGAGGGCTGGAGTACACAACTGAATTGAGCCAGTCTCTGTTGTGGACAACTGCTAGTTAAGGAGGATAAAACAGTGTGACAATATTGTTAGTATTTGATAGCCCTCTCCTTTTATGGCGTCAAGCTGGAACCATACAACAGCAGCAAGGAACAAGTGCAAGTCCTGCTGACTCTCTGCTTTCCAGAAAAGTTTGGGTTTTTGCCCCTTAGACATAAAGCCAGAGGTGTTTCAGAACAGTCACCTTGAAGCTGTGGTAAGGGGGAAGATGTAGGTCATCATGGACTGAATTTTGTTAGTTAGAGTGGTTCAGGGTCAAGTGTCACTATGCGATAGCTTGCAGCTTGCTTGGTGAATTGCTTTATGTTGATGGTGAAAAGCCAGTGAAGAAAAGTGAGGACTAATAAGGGGGATACAGTCTCTCTAATGCAGTATTCTTCCCCTTCTTTAGGGAAATCGTAATAAACAAGATAACGAACTGCTGCAGAAGAACATCTGGTGTTTCCTACAAATACACAAAGGTAATACAGTGGCAAAGTCGAAGGTTTTGTTTCTTGTCAAGTTTTCTTAATATGAAGCTTTTATTAATAAATAAATAAACCCCCTTAATTCCTAGTTCATCCAGTGCATGGAAACCATACTGTATGGCTTCAGGAAAGCCACATAGCTGAGCTATCTACATTTATATTGTGAAATGGGAAAGGAAGATAGAGTTGACAAAATGAAGAGCAGTCCATAAATAGCCAAATAACACATAAATGTACAGGAAGAGAAAGAAGTCTGTTTCAGACGTAGTGAAAAGCGAGAGTAACATCATGCTGTTGCAGTATTACTATCTTATGATGGAGTTAAACCCAAGGCCATGTGTGCTGTGGGGTCTCCCCATGGCTGGGGAGATCAGCATGTGGCAGAGTCTAGAGTGGTATATGCAGTCTCCTCTTGCATTTTTCTTCTTGCAGATAAACAGTGAAGAAGAAGCTAATGAGAATGAAACAGAGTGGCTTATGGAGGAAATTGCAGCACCAAGTCAAAGAACAGCAAAAGGAGGGCAGGAGAATGGTCACGTTACTACCAAGTCTGTTACATCTGAAGCCTTTACCTCTCTCCATGTGGATGACCTGGACAGTGAGGATGAAGTGTTAACGATTCCAGATGTAAAGATTCAAACAGGAAGAGGACTAGACAAGAGCAAGCATCCACAAAAGAAGCCACCCAGTCTTGGAAGTGATGACAAAGCTTATTTGCTGAATGGGGGAAGGGAAAGTAAAGCAAAAGCCAAGCCAGGTCAGCAGCAGGCACAGAACTCTACAAATACAGTATCGTTTCATGATGATAGTGATGAGGACTTGTTGAATGTTTAATAACCCTTCTTGTGCCTAATCAAATATATATAGAGAGATTATATATAACGGGACAACATTTCCAACCAAATATGAGGACTTCAGCCTGAAAGATTTTTCTGAATTTTGCCTTTAACAAGAAACCATTGAAAAGGGAAGAAGAGAAAGATTTCTTGGTTGTTTACAATGATCTGTTCAGTAATGACTGGATTTCTAACATCCAGTTGGCTGAGTTAGTTGACTCTCTCTAGCCAGGACACTTTTTTTTTTTAAAGCCTCAGCATAGATGTTAAATGCTTGCTTAAAAAAGAGAAACCTTTGAAAGGAAAGGATTAAGGCTCAATGAAGCCCCTGGCTCCTGAGACTCAAGTTATCTGACTACTAGCATTTTAACTCCTTGTATTTATTGATCCTCACTACTCAGGTTTGCTTAATAGCAACATGTTCTTCCTGCCGGCAGGGTATTATTCTATGGGTTCACCCATCGTAAGACAAGGAAAAATATAACTTGTGTGTTGGGATGATTTGATGTAAATTTTGGAACTGGTCTAATTTATCCTGTAAATTTGAATATCCATTCTAATTTAAACAGATCATTGGTTCAAAGGTATTGACTGAAAGGTACAACTCTGCATAGCTTTAGCCTGAAATGGTTGCTGTTCTTTGCATGATATTTTTTTTTTTTCGTACTGGTCATATGACTGACTTCATCAGTATTTGCCTAAGCAGCTGACAAGCACCCAAAGATTTTTTTTTTTCCTAGATTATGGCTGGACTAGGCCAACTGCACAGAGAACCAGAGTTTTCAAGGACATAGAGGCAGAATTCCTATAATACAATCTGCACTGCCCAGTTTGTCATCACCAAGAAAAGCCCAACAACTAGAGGAGCCCTAGTCGGCACAATACCTCTCTCTGGTATTAATTACAAGAAAAAAAAATTGGGCCAATGTTTTCTGATAGCCTAAGTTCTAGCTCTTATGCTGCAGTCCTGGCCCTGGTCATTGATTTGAAATGTTGCTGGCAATGAATGCAAGTCAAATTTCCTCTAGCAGTCTTGCTCTTCTCCAGGTGTTTCCTAAATTAAATTATGGGCAATGATAGGGTTTCAAAGCATCATACAAGTACACGCATCAGACAGAATTTTTTGAAACTTTTCATTGTTCCTTTTGGCTGGCTTACTCAGTTTCAACAATGGTTTCTTTTTATAAAAAATCCATTTTGAATCAAAATAGTGTAATATAAAGTATTCAGCAATTTCAATAAAAGATATTAAGTGGGTATTCCAAATCCCACATCTCAAGTCTGGGATCTTTCTTGCACTAGTCTGTAATGCTGCTCATCAACCTGGTGATATCCTTTTTTGCTGTGATAGCTAATATCTTAATCACATTACTCAAAACGAGAACTGATGTTTGATGACAAAGATCAGAATATATAGGTAAGCCCTAGTGGTGTATTCTTTCTTTTATCAGACTTACATGTTCTTCCTCTTGTATTGTTACCAGTGAAGCTGTAAATCAGTTCGGCTAAAGCTGCATCTTGTCATACTTAAAACAAAAGCAGCATTTTTTGTATTTAGCATTAGGTTAATTTGGGGGAATGAGAGGCTTGACAGTGTATTTTTAATACTGTCAGTTACCATTGCAGCAGTTCTCTCAATGGATGTTGAAGAATGCTGCTTCCTTTCCACAAGTCTTCAAGGCTGGCATCTTGGAGTTGTTTGATCCGTGAACTGCTGCGTGAAATGACTTTCCAGGTATTAAGGCATAACACCGCATGGTCTCTCTGTTGTGGCTGTGCATAACGAGGCTTAGGTAGAACAGAGGTACTCTGCCTGGGGGTGCTTATCTGAACAATATCAATGATACATTTCTAATATGACAGCAGTGAGTGACTTCAGTGCCTAATCTTGGTACTATTGCCTGCTGCTTTCTACGCATTTGTAGGTAGGCTGACTGAATCTTATCTTGTTCAGAACTGGATGCATGACCTGCTTCACCAGACGAAATTTCCGGTAGAATACCCTGCTTAACCATAGGGAGGGAGGTGTTATGAGAATAGTGGGGACCAGACAAGTATGTACAAATGGCTGGGCCAGGAGCAGAAACCCTGCCAGTCAACAGCACGACTCCCTGGGAAGTGAGCCTCTAAGACAGCCACCCAACCCCTGTCTGGACCGCAGAGAGGGCGGTGGGAAATCAGGAAAAAAGGCCCAGTCTGAATCTAACTTTTTTAGTTCACGTGGAACTTACGCACACCATTACCACCTGGTTAAACGAAACCGCTAGGAAAGAAGCAATGTGAGGTTTTTTGGGTGTGTTTTTTAAGATGCAGCCTAATGGCGATAAACTTCACCCACTTCCCAGGCAGGCTTTGATTTCAGTTCCCTTGGCCTCAGCTGACCGCGCACATCCTCCTGCTGAGGGAGGCTGCGGGGGCAGGCTGCGAGCGTGGCAGCTGCTGTGCTCTTGTGCGTCCCCGTCCCCCTCCCCAGCTCCACACGGAGCCCCTGCAACCACGGAGGCCAAAGTCTGGTGTGGGGTGGTGCTGTGCTGGGCTTGGGGTAACACAGCTGCAAGTGGCTGCGGGAGAGGAGTTCTTGTTACCTTGCTTTTCCTGCCGGAGGAGAGGAGGGGGCACTTCTGTGTGGTGCAGGGAATGATCTTAGAGTGCTGGTCCACAAAGCAGCTTACACAGCTGGTTAGGCCACTGTTGCTCTGATGGCTGACGGGCAGCGAGACCAGATGAAGAACTGGTTCTGTTTCTGTCCCCGGGCCAGAATGGACTTCTAAGCTGGTTTATTTTTTGGAGAGTTTTGAGAGGAGGTCTTTGGTGGTTTTTTTTTTTTTTTCCCCTTTTTGCCTGGTTGCCTAAACTGTGCAAGTCACTTTCCAGATCATTTTTCACTTTTTTCCATCTTCAAAATATTACCTTCACTTATGCTTTTCTTTCCGATGGAAGCAGCTGTTGTCAGCAAAAGGTATTGGAGTAGCAAGTGTCTATCCGTAGACAGCATGAAGTATCATTGGAGCCTGATACAACTGGATTTATTTTCGGGGTGCCCCACAATGAATTCTACCAAAAGTCTTACAGGTCTTCTATGGTAAGAAATAGCTGTTTTGGCCATAAGCATTTTATATTATGCCTTCCCAAAGCTATTCTCAGTGCGTAATTCCTTAGTGAATGCTTTTTATCTTTTGTATCGCTGCAAAAATATGGTCAGGTGAAAATTGTGTTTCCTGATGTAGGTGGGAGAGGTTTTCCTTGGAAATGGAGGAGTGTGGAGAGTGAGGGTAGCTGCAGGGGTGAATCATACACAATACTGGAGTTTGCGGGGAAAGCTGTTCCTTTGCTGTTACATGGCTCAATGTAGAGACAATTCTGTTTCACAGTGTACTTACCTATTCCTTATAGAACCTGGTTGATAAGCCTTGTTCACATGTGGTGCCCAGCAACTGCTAAACTTGCCATTTGCTTGCATGTTGGTGGAATTTTCCAACTGCGCTTGCTCCTTAAAATGCCTCTTCTTTGAGGAGCTGGTTTGGCTAATAAAAAAAAAAACTGAAGTGCTGTGGCTGTTACCAGCTTTTCTGGAGAAAAGGAACATATGTGCTCTGATTAGGGGTTAAATGCAAATTCTCCCTGGGTGAATTAAGGTCTGATTTCAAATGAAACCTAAAAAATAAAGCTTGCAACATGTAGTTTAATAATTTATGGAGTTAGTCCTGACTTTTGGTCAAATGTCTTTGTTACTTAAATAGCTTTGCTGCCAACTAAATATATCAGTGCTGCAGAGACGACCTAGATGAGGTTTTTGGGGTGGTTTTGATGCCAAAATGCCAACCCTAGATGACATTTTGGAGAATGTTGGAGAATTTGACAGGTTCCAGAAGCAAACCTTCTTTGTCCTGTGTTTGCTTTCTGCTGCCTTCACCCCGGTGTATGTGGGTGTCGTCTTCTTCGGGTTCATCCCCGAGCATCGCTGCTTCAGCCCCGGGGCGGCTGAGCTGAGCCAGCGGTGTGGCTGGAGCCTGGAGGAGCAGCTGAATCACACGGTTCCCGAGTGGGGCGGCCGCAGGGCTGGTTTCGGCAGCCGCTGCAGGAGGTACGAGGTGGACTGGAACGCGACGGGCGTCAGCTGCACCGACCCCCTCGGCAGCCTCGTGGGCAACCAGAGCGCCGTCCCCCTCGGTCCCTGCCGGGATGGCTGGGTCTACGACTCCTCGGGGACCTCTCTCGTGACCGAGGTAAAAACACATACTCCCTTCCCTTGCCCCCTCAGTTACAGGCAAGCTGAGGGACAGGGGAGAGGGTTGGTGTAGCCTAGGCTGTGTTAAAATGATGCCTGTTTACCTGGACGAGGGGAATCGTCCTGCCGCGAACTTGCGCAGGGCGCTTTGCAAGTTGTCTTCCCTCTGTCCTTGCTGTGAAGTGTTGCCTTGGCTTCTCGGGAGGCTTATATCTCCAGCTGGGGAGCAAAGCGTATTTCAGCAAATAAATCCCTAGGTAGATAAAGTCCGGTTCTGAATGAAGCTCCGTCACATGAGGGGTCCGATTGGTGGAGGTGTGTAAACAGTGCCTGCGAGGGATGAGCGGCTCGCAGCACTACAAACAAAACCAGCCGATCCCCAAGTGCACAGACCTCCCGATCTTCCTGGGATCCGTGCCCAGGTGTGAAGGTCTTGATTTCTTTTCTTTTTTTAATAAAGAAAGTCTTTTAAAGTTTGTTTCAAATATGATTGAATGACTATGGGTGGGGGAAAGGTAATCACCTGCTACAATTAAACAGCTTAATTCAGGAATAAATTGCAGAAAATCCGACGGCTGTTTTGTGTTCTCAGAAGACGTGTGAATAAACTGAAAATGGTATTTAAGCTACTTCAGGTACTTTAGGGTTTTAGGTGCTTTAACTTTAAAAACAAATCGGTATCTGGGATGACAAACTTGATTTTGTGATAGGAAGTTCCACCACATTTTTAGAGATGGTGGAAGTCAGGATTCTTTCCCCCATGTACCTTACACAAACACAGGAGCAGGTAAATTCTGTGCTCCAGCAACTTCAGCATTTATAGTTTGGAGCTAGATTTTAGGTGGTGTACTGTAAATGTACTTTTTTCAGCAAAGTATGGACTGTGGATATTAAAGTGAGGAAGTGAGACACCTCAAACGGAGGCTGACCCGGGACTTCTACAAAGCCGCAGCGCAGCAGGCACACCTCGCTGCAAAACGCTTGAGAGCAGATGCTGTGGTCCAGACACCCCCACCGTGACCTCTTCAGATTGTGGGAAGCTGAAAACTTGCAGTCTGTGTGGATTCGTGCAGTCACGCTCTCACATCAGTCGTCTTCCCTTTTCTTCTGAAGGGGGTGCAAGGCCAGGCCCGCGGGGCCTTGGTTATTCCCTCACAGGATAACCAGAAACGTCACACGCCTCCCTCTGCATTTTGGCAACGTGTTTTGCTTCTGGATGTGACTGTTTCTGGGAACGCTCTCGGCTCTGTTATGTTGTCCCTTGCTCTGGCAGCTAAGCAAGGGAAAGAATAGCGCAGAGTAAAGCATGTTACTTTGCTCGAAGGAAAAATTTACACATGGAGGAATATTCTCATGGGAAGCCCCACAGAGCATCAGAAGGAGTATCTGGTTTTATGTTCATTAAAGATGCATAGCTTTAAATAAACCCAGCTACCAGTAGGATGGGAAGGGATTCTCAGTCGTGTTAGGACAGCTTTTTGAAATAACTTATTCTCCAGTAGCTTTTATGTATATCTACTTAAGTAAGATAAGAGAACTAAGGCCAGATGGCAAATATATGTGCGTACCCATGTGGTATAAAGCTTGGCCCTGGATACAAAATACCTGGTCTCCAGACACGTTAGGCTGTAGGACAATTTAGTTGAGCAAAAGGCCAGAGCAGAGAGAAAATGGTGTGGCCTCGGGGGCAGATGCAGATACCTCCTCCCACCCTCCTTCAGGAGCTGGTGCTCCACAGGCAGGCTTCTGAAAACATCTAGGATACCTTTAGTGAAGGCATTGCCCTTAGTCCTGAGGGGTCTGCAGGGACTGCTGTGGCATGAGAGGGTTGGAGGCAACCAGAACTGCTTAGAAGTGTTCGCCATCAGCCACAAAAAAAGCTGTTTGAAAAGCCCAGGGTGATCATCAGGTCCATGCTGATTTGATTAACAAGGCCTAACATAAATTAGGGTCCTGATCGTGACAGGTAATAACTCACTCATGTTCTTTCCAGTATCGAGAGATGAGACATGAATGGGAAAAACAGGAAGCTGCTCAAGGGCTTGATCCTGTTTTTAGTGTTGGACACTTAATTAAGTCAGTAGGGTTTCTGGGTGCTGATAAAATGGTCGTTGACCCAGAAAAAAATGTAAATCTTTAACTGAAGCAAAGGAAACTTGTGGATGTGAGCCAGCTCCTTGTTTCACTCTCTTGCTTCTAACTGTGGTTGCTCCTTTAGTTTAACCTGGTGTGTGAGGACTCCTGGAAGCTGGACCTCTTTCAGTCTTCTGTGAATGCTGGGTTTTTTATTGGCTCCATAAACATTGGCTACATAGCAGACAGGTATGTGTGGGCTGACAGTAAAACCCTCTGACCTCCCGTATCGGTGTTCAGCAGCTAAGCTTAGATAAAGGCAGAGAAAGATTGTGCAACTGCTATCATTTCTGCTCTTCTCAAAACAAGGTCAACCACCTGGATGCTCAGTCGTGGTATGAGGAGCGCGTACTCTGTCTCTCGGGTCATACCTGGTGGTTTGCACGAACCTCCTGCTCAGCGAGTCCTGCAGAGCCCGCGAGGACTATTTTAGGACTGTACACCTCAAACTCCCTATCGTGCCACACCAGAGCCCTGGGGTGTTATCGAAGCCAGGAAACGCTGGTTTGGAACCCCCGCTTGATCCCTCACACTCTGTGAGGCTGCAGCTTGGAAACATCTTGCTTCCTTTGGAGAAACTTTGAAATGGTAGAAGTAGAGATTGCCAGATAGGTACAGCAGCAGTCACTGTGAAAAAGCAGAAATCCCTGTGTCCTGGCATCTTCAGCTCCCTGTTCAGAGCCAGCAGAGACAGCTGCCCTAGCCAGGCGGCTGGGGTTAAAAAGAAAAAAATGCCAGTATTTGAAGGCCCTTTTTCCCCCATGTTCCCCTCCTGCCTAGGACTGTTAGTACAGCAGACTCTGAGTTGCTCCAGCTGTGAAATGCAGCCCCCTCACAACAAGATCCATACATATTAGATTTTTGGAGATTAAGATTGTGGTATATAAATCTGTTAAAAATCTGGTTCACGCAGACATATCAGAATGATAGTATTAACCCATACTGATTTTTCACCGCCATTATAAAAAACAAGATTACTAAGCTTCCTGTTCTGAAATTCAGGGATAACAGTCACAGTCCAAATATATGTAAATACGGGACTATTGTTCTTTAACTTGGGAAATTTTTCTTTTTCCTGAAAGCCTTTGTGGAATTGCAGAGCGATTGGCACAGTCATTTTTCAGTGAGTAATGGGCTAAGAATAAAAGTCAGCATGTATCTATCCCTTGTACAGCAAAGTTGGATTTTTTTCTTTTTTCCCCAAAAATGCACAAAGCTCTCACTAGTTTAAAAAGCCTCTGTTTTCATGACTAGTGTTTTGCTTTGAACATGTTATCTTCCAATCCAGGTTTGGCCGTAAATTTTGCCTCTTAAATACAATTCTTGCAAACGTTGTCTGTGGAATCCTTCTGGTCTTCGTGCCCACCTACCTGTGGATAGTCATCCTCCGGTTCTTGCAAGGGCTGGTCAGCAAGGGCTGCTGGACCGCAGGCTACATCCTGGGTGAGTTCAGACCTTTTCCCAGGAGCAACACTGGCTGTGGAAGATGAAGGAAAAAAAAATAACAACCAAAACACCCCAAACAAAAGCCATTTAAAAAAATGCCTCCCATGGTGTTTTATCAAGGAGTTTTCTCCTTCCTTGACTTCTCAGGATTTTTTCAAGCCCTGTCATTAGGGAGAAGCAACAGTGCCTTCAAAGCTCAAGCAAGCGGTGGTATGTTAGGGCTGTTGCCTCAGGATAGGCTTTCCCCTGTGGCGCAGCTCCCCTTTGCAGATCTGAGCCGCCGGGCTCCTCTCCCTCCCCTCCGGCACCGGCTGGGGAAGGCAACGGCCCTGGGGCAGACCGCAGCCGCTGCAGCCCAGTCGCAGATGGGGTGATGACAGAGGAGGCCATTAAAGAAGCAGGCAGAGGGTGGGGAAAATTGGAGGCATTTTTATGACACAAAGAGCATTAACGGGCAAACAGAGGCTTTACAGCCTAAAAATAACCGAAGAACAGCATGTGCTTGCTGAGAAAAAGAGAAGCTGTTTGGGTATCTCTGAGTGGAGGCCAACCCGGGGGATTGCAAAGCCATGCGAGGAGCCAGGCCGTGCTGATGCCTCTCCCAGCGCCTCGCACCGATCGTGTCCGGCGGGGAAGCACGGCTGCCTGGCCGCAGGGTTGGGGCCAGCTCAGGACCACTTTCTGGTGCATGGTAGAGCTGCCTGGGACTTCTCTGACTTCTCTGGTGTGGAGTTCGGGCTCTTGTCAAAAATACCCAACACCAAGCAATCACCAAAGCAGCAAATTAAATATTTTAAAGGCTGCCCAGTAGAACCTTATCTGGATTAGGATGTCAGGTGGCTCTACCAAATAGCTCTGAGTGATCCAGTTCACTGTGATAGTGGAAAAAATGTAAATGTCAACACCCTAAACTTCTGTTGTCTTTTAGCGGGGACATTTTGCTAATGCAGTTATCCAGATGTCTGATATAAATAAAATAAAAACATCTAGTCCACATTCCAGACCATCTTCTGCCAAGACATGATTGTTCCTTCCTGTGCATGTTCTAGATGCTTGCTTGGCCTTTTAAATCTTTTCCTGGCACAAATGAAATCTTCATCACCTCTTCTGGGGAACTTTATGCCATTTTAGAGCATAAAATTCCTATCAGGAAAATGATTTGCCCTATCCTGATATTTTCCCTCAGTTACACCTTGTTTCTTCTGGATTCTCCTTGAAACTCTCTCATGAGAGAGAAGTCACCTAGAATCAGCCCCAAAGCCCCTTTAAACTTGTATCCTTTCCTTAAGGGTGGCCAATGCTGAATGCCCAGGGAAGGGTACAAGGACAGAGCAACCTTGTTGTCATGCTCTCCTGGGACACTTGTCTCCCCTTCAGCTGCTTTTGGCTCAGTCCCACGGAGCCTGAGGAGATGTCTTTGCTCTGTGCATCATTTGGCCAAGCTGTATTAGCTAATCCGTGGCTCCAAAACACAGCACTTCCTTCAGCTGCTAAATAACCGCTTTCTGATCTTTTTCTAATCGGTTTGCTTTCTTGGAATCACACAACCAGATGCAAAATTTTGAGTGTGCTGGTGCCTGCCTGCTGGAATAGTTACTTTTAGCTCTATATCAACCAGACTTAACCTGCGGGTCTATCCTGTGATGTGCAGTTGCAAAGTACAGATGAGTCATGAAGCCATCCTGACCAGGGAGCTGTATGCCGCCCTGTGGTACAAGCATTTCTTAGATACTTGGAGTTAGATGCAGGCTGAAAGGCTGCACTTAGAAAACAAAATATGAGGTTTTGTTATTGGGTTGGAGACATTATGTAGTTGGTGTTAGATTTTAGAACAAAATCCATCCGTGCCCTTTGAGGAATGTTTGATTTACTCAGAGATTTCCACGACAGAGGACAGTACTGGATGCCTTAGACCAGTGTAAGAGCAGGAGCAGTGTTTTCTCCTCTGTGGAGATTTTGGGTGACAGAAAACCAAACCTCCCCTCTGTGAGGGGATTTTTGCCCGGAAGCTTTATGCCAGGAAGCCCAGGATTACCAAGATGGTTTCTTCAGGGCGTTAACGCAGCGTTGGTCTTCCAGCGTCCCCACAGAGCAAGTTATTGCTGCGCCGAGCGGTCATGGCTGAGCTGTCATTCACCTGTCTCTGTGCGTGTTTGCAGTGACGGAAGTTGTCAGTCCGAAGTACCGGAGGACAGTGGGCATCCTCTACCAGACGGCCTTCTCCGTTGGGCTCCTGGTCTTTGATGCCATCGCTTACGCCATCCCTCACTGGCGGTGGCTGCAGCTCACTGTCACCCTGCCAAGCTGCTTCTTCCTGCTCTACTACTGGTAAACAGGCTTTCCTTGTACCTCTGCCTACGACTGAAAAGGCTGTGGCTTCTGCCTCCCAGGGCTTGATACTAAGGGAGATTTGGCACTGCTTTTCAGTTGTGTGTGCCTCTTCGTGCAAAGAGGAAGTACACAGCAAAAAGGAGAGGGAAATAGGACCCCTCGGCAACTGAGACTTCATTGCATCTTAGCCTGTGCGCCGCACCTGACTTCTCTTTAAAAGAAAGACTACTTTGAAAAACACTGAGGGAGAGTGATTTAATACCCTATATTATCTTCATTACGGATTTCTGTTGTGGTTTAACCTGGCAGGCAGCCAAACACCACACAGCTGCTCGCTCGCTCCCCACCCCTCTGCAGTGGGATGGGGGAGAGAATAAAAAAAAAAAAGAAGTAAAATTCATGGATTGAGATAAAGACAGTTTCATAGAACAGAAAAGGAACGGATAGTAACAATAATAATGGTAGAATATACAGAATGAGTGATGCACAATGCAATTGCTCACCACCCGCTGACCGATAACCAAGCAGCGATTGCTACTTCCCGGACCACGCCTCCTATTTAAATACTGAGCATGGCATCATATGGTATGGAATACCCCGTTGGCCAGTTGGGTCAGCTGTCCTGGCTATGCTCCCTCTCAGTTTCTTGTGCACCTGGCAGAGCATGGGAAGCTGAAAAGTCCTTGACTAGTGTAAGCACTGCTTCGCAACAACTACAACATCAGTGTGTTATCAACATCCTTCTTATACTAAATCCAAAACACAGCACTGGGAAGAAATTTAACTCTATCCCAGCCGAAGCCAGGACAATTTTACAAAGGAAAAGAAATGCCTTGACATAATATAATAATAATGCCTGCACTGAAAAGATGGTTATTGAGAGATTGTTGGATGCTAACATAACTGTAACAGGTTATTTACATGTTCCTTTAAGGAAAAAAAGTTGCAGCTTTTTGTGGTCCAACCAAAAGAAGGCACGTGGTTCACCTTTAATTTGGATTCCTTACTTTCTTTTTGATTGATGTTTTTCAGTTTGAGTGCTTTGATTTGAGAAATTGTCTGGATAGGTCAAGAGGTTAGAAATAGATTCGTTGTCTTCCTTTTTCCATATTTATGAATTGGTAAGCCAATTCTAGCTTGTTTACTTCTTCTTAACCTGTGATGGCACAACTGGAAAATGACTCCCTAAGAGGAGCCAGTTTGTGGTGAACAGGCTGAATAAAATGATAGCACTACTCTTGCTCAAAGCCCTTCCCTGATTTATCTTTAGTAAACTCATCTCTGACTAAAGCCACTACCACAACTGCTCCTCTTCCCATTTTGGCAGCGGGATATACTACTTTTCCTGATGGGGGGGGAACCACAACCCCCCTCCCAAAAAACTTAAACAAACAAAGAAAAAAAACCACCTGCCTCCATTCAGCCAAAACCCTCTTTCCACAGTCTCCATACATGGGAGCACTGTGTGAGCCTTATGTTCTGGTATATAATAGCATCCACTCGCATTGTAGGTGCCTCCCAGAGTCTCCCAGGTGGCTGATCTCTCAAGGAAAAAATGACAAAGCTATGAAAATTGTCAGTGATATGGCTAAAAAAAACCGGAAAAAGATGCCTTCCCATTTTGAGGTAAGCTCAGGGTTTGCTTATGCATGTAAGCAAGCATTCATGACAGTCCCTTCCATCAGTTCCTCCCAGTAGAAACTTACTGTGCTTTGTACTGGTGCTTCCGCAGGATATTAAATTTGAAGAGGAAGATGGCGGAAAGCAGAGTCCTTCACTTATTGACCTTGTCAGGACACCACAGATGAGAAAAAACACATTCATTTTGATGTACAACTGGTAAGAAGATAACGTTGGAGAGCTGTTTTTGAAGCTCTGGTTACAAAGGGTCCAGCAGGACACAGACCACGGTCCTCCAACTGACTAATGAAGCTGGGATGCTCTTCTCTGCTCAGGTTCACGAGCTCTGTCCTCTACCAGGGGCTCATCATGCACATGGGAGTAGCTGCTGGGAACGTGTATCTGGATTTCCTCTATTCTGCACTTGTTGAGTTCCCAGCCGCCTTCATCATCATCGTCACCATCGACCGCGTTGGGCGGCGCTACCCCTGGGCTGCAGCAAACCTGGTGGCTGGGGCTGCCTGCCTTGTCACAGCCATGATCCCAGAGGGTGAGTCACCCGCCTGAGGCTACATGGTGACTTCCCACCCTGGCGTTGCCCCCAGGGAACAGCACCCACCTCTCCCTCCCTTTTCCCAAGGTCCAGCCCCCAAGGTCCGCAAACCCACGCCTGCCATCGGGTGCTGCCTCCCTGACTTTTAGTAGCACTCCTCGTGCTGCAGAAGTGAAATGGGGTTGATTTGTAGGACTGCTAATAATAAATCTCAAACCACCTGGGTCCCCTGTGCCGCAGCTCATGCGGTGCTGGCTGTTCCCGTTCCCTCATTCACACAGGTGAAACAAGGCCCCTTAAAAACATCAAGTGACATGGGATCAGAGGTCCCCCCTAGAATAACATTGGTGTATTAACTGACTCCTGCTAAATCGCTGGGATACTTTTAAATGTGTTGAATGCATTTTCACTGCAGACATACATTGGCTAAAAGTGATTGCTGCTTGCATCGGGAGAATGGGAATCACAATGGCTTTTGAAATGGTTTGCTTTGTAAACACTGAACTGTATCCAACATACATCAGGTAGGTGCATCCTCCTCCCTGTTGGCATTTGGCCTGGAAACAAATAGTTGAGGCCAATGCGTATGTTACGTTTTATGCTAAACTAAGTTATCCTTAGATGCTTCAGAACTACACAGGTAACTGAACATAAAGTAAGGGGAGCATAAGTAAAATGCTTTAAAAAGTAGATTCATGAAGACAACAAATGTACTTTAAGGCAGATGAAAACTCATGTGACTGAAATATAGGGAAAAGTGGAGACAACCAGGGTTGATGAGGGTTCTGAAGTCCCACAAGGTGCTTGGGTTTGTACCTTGGTTTGAATCAAAATAACATCTAAGTGGATCTGTGCAGAGTGGAGTTTGCTTTGGAGAATGTGTGTTAACTCAAGCCCTTCGCCTGAGTACCGGATTTTTGCCCTATTTGTAAGTGGGCTGCAGGATGAATAGCTCAGTAGTAGATATGCGTCCTGCAGAAATCTAAAGCTTGGGAGTTAATTCTTTTTCAAAATTTCCTCTTTCTACCCACTGACTGTAGGCCATTGCCTGCAGAGAAGGTGTCTGCACTGACCAGATGAATCTTACTCCTCCTTTCTTCATTGGAGACACAGTGATTATATGAAGCTACACAACATATGAAATCATGAGACTCTATTAATCTTATTTCTCTATCCATAATGAATGCAGTGGAGTTTTAAATTTTATTAATGGTGTATAGCAAACAGAAGGATTGTTTGCCACCCCTTGCTCTAAGTCACCTAAGATGTTTTACATTTTTACCTGTATCCGGAGACTCCCCTCAGACTCCCCTCTGATTCTCTTATATCTTTAGCCTTGGGAATTCGCTTACACCTGTGAAAATGCAGATATACTCTCCTGTTCCTATTTGCTAGCTTTTTATTCTTGCAATACTTAGGTCTAAATAACTTCCGGATGTGCCCACCGGTGGAAAACTAGGGCTTTGCAAACTATTTTGTCATTTTGTGGTCTGCTGAGCTGCATGCCCCGTGCAATGGTCACAACCGTGATCCGTGCCCTTCCACCCTAACATGATCCCTTTGCTGTTGAACCAGGAACCTCGGGGTGATGGTCTGCTCCTCCTTGTGCGATATTGGTGGAGTCATCGTCCCATTCATTGTCTACAGACTGGTGGAAGTCTGGCACGATCTGCCGCTGATAGTCTTCAGTAAGTGCCCCCTTACCTCCTTGCCAGCTGCTCCTGGGCCCCAAGTTTCAAAGCGGGCCCAAGTTTCAAAGGGAGAGAAAAGCAGCTAAGGCAGTTGCCCCAAATTCAGCAGAAGCCCCTTCCCATCTACAAAAGCCATAGCCCTCACTTCATAACAACCTGGAGCCTGTTTATGCATTCATGTTTTCTTTCCCCTTATTATTGTTCCTTGCATTTAAAGGAAGCAGGTTCGACAGACGGCAGAGCGCTGAGAAATGTTCTAATGTTTTGATGAGATTAATATTTTGATGAATTCAAATCTGATCAATTACTGCTTGTATATTGGTATGAGGTATATTATCTCAGTCCAGGAGCCAAAACCTAGAATTTCACATAATTGCCTATTTAATGGAGTACAAGCGTGGCTGTTACACTTCAGCTTTTCTGACAGTCTGTTAACTGGCTGTTCTCCAGATATTTGGAAAGAGGTTGGTAAATAAATGCAAGACGAGTGTTTGCAGACTAGTGACCTGAACTCTCAGATCAGGGTCTGCAAAACTTTTCTGAATCTTTAGATCAGCACACTATTTACAGAAGAATGTCTTGAATGGCAAATTGCAGTTTTCAACAGACAGTACGTTTAGGAGGGTGCTTGGTAGATTTAAAATATAGACACCAAACATGTACAAAGTGCATAAAAGAAATTATCAGTGGAGAAGTTAATCGCATTTTGTAAGAGATAACACATTGTGTATGTATTTTCTAAATCTTGTTATGTAAATAGCAGAAAAATTGAATCAATTTCCTGGCATACACTCAGACTAGAAAGGGTTCTTTCCTCTTTACAGTTGTCTGTCCAGCCTGAGATGCCATAGTTCAGTGCATAAATCACAACTGAACTCGGCTTATTGCTGTCTCCATGTGGATGCCACATACTCCAGAGGTAGCATGCCCGTTTTGCATATAGAGCCTTGACGTGCACATCTTGTATGAAGAAAAAATAAAATGCCATTTATGAGTCCTTTGTGCTAGGCAGTAGAAAGTGGTGTATATGCTGGAAATTGGTATATGCTAACAAGCTCTTTGTGAATCTGTTCGATTTGAAGCTGTTCTTGGTTTGATTGCGGGTGGATTGGTGTTGCTTCTGCCTGAAACTAAAGGAAGGGTTTTGCCTGAGACTGTTGAAGATGTTGAAAACTTTCACGGGTGAGTCAGGATGATGAACTCTTAGCAGCTTTCACTTGAAATTGTGCAAAATCCCTGCCCACAGCTCCTTGGGGAAGCCCAGGCGTTGCTTGGCTGTCTCCTATGCTTCCAAGAAGTTGCTAGTTAATTCCCAGACTCTAGCTGGACAGATTTTCTTTTTACCACTTGTCTACCTAGGCATCTGAAAACAAGCGGCACAGGTCTTTATTGGCCTGTGAATAGCTGCGCTAGTCTCTAAAACCTGCTGCAACACTATTATAAATGTTATTTGTGCTTTAAAAACCTAACTGATCTTGTGGAACAGAAACAGGGCATTCTTGATAGCAGCTACTCATGCGCTGAGTGAAGCACCAGTATCTACTGAGGAGCCAGAGCAAATCTGGAGGATTTGAGGACTAGCTGCTCATTTTCTCTGGGAAGAGGCAGGGCAAGTGAGGAACTTGAAGTTAGGTGCTCACTGAACACCTTCATTCCTGGTTTGCTGCTCATGTCTTGTTATTCTTGCAGGCAGTGTTCCAAAGGCCAAAAAGATCTATCTCCACGTCCAAACGTCAGAAGTAGCACATGACTGAAGAAGGCATAACACTTTCTGGGTAGCCTGCTTAAGGCACTAGCATGGAAAGGCAAATTGGAATAAATACTCTCTCCTGTCTTGCCTCTTTTTTTTGTCTGCCTATCCTTTATTTACAATGTTTGGGGGTTGCTGATGGGATTGTCCCTATTACTGCATAGCTGCTTCCCTCTCTGTACGCTATAATATAAATATGTTTCAGAGCTGGGAACTTTTCATACCTGTGGACCCCAACATGGGGGCAGATCTTAACTTGGGGATGGTGGGGTCCAACCCAACAAAACTTTATAAGCTTCCATGAAGTCTGACTTTGTTGTTTTGCCTTATGAAGGGGCAGCATAATATAACAGAGGTTTACTTCTGTTATGGAGCTGAGATGACTACAAACCTCATACAGTCTTGGTAAAACTTGCAACAGATTTGCACAGATTTTTTTTTTTTTGCTAGCCCTTACCTGTTACAGTGTTCATGTGTGTCCATGTGCCTGTACAGCAGCCCTCATTGGGGATTTTATTGACTATTCTCAAACTCACAAAGATGGGCATGTGGCAACTCCAGAGCATGAAAAGGGGTGCATGGAAGAAAGACTCACAGTCCTTCATAAAGTAATAGCCTTGCTCAGTTTTCAATGTGTAACCACTAAACTTTCTTGTCTTAGTATCATCTTCATAGTGGATAATCTATACTTTTTTTTTGTACAAAACTGTTTTCCTAAGCCTCCCTAGCATTATAAATGTGTGCATGCACAGACATGCAGAATTTTATTAAAATTGTTGAGACTCCAGTCAGGGTGGGAAAAGCATTACAGCTGCCAGGGGACTGAAAGCCTATGAGAGTCCTGCTCTACTGGAGACTTAGGATGGGGCCGGGGCCGGGACAGAGCTGTATCTCTACGTGTTTGGAGGGGGCAGCCCTGCAGGGGCATCCCTTTGGAGTGAGCTGGGCTCAGGCTTAGGGACCTGCAGGACTCTGAGCTGGGATTTGGCCAGGAGTCCTGTGCCTCGGGACCATTGGGGCAATGCTGGGTCTGCCAAGAAATATCCAGCCCCTTTCACAATTTTCCTAGTCCTTCCCACTTAGCAACTGTAACAGTCTTCCGGTTGCAGAGGAAACCAGGCACAACGGTACTGTGGCTCCCCTTCACTGTTTCTGTCTCGTTGTTCCCTAGCACTGTTGGGGAACACTGGTTTCCAACAAGGATGCTGTATGCAGGGCACAAGATACTGCTGCTATTTAACGATCGTCTGCAGGGAGAGAGCTTCCAGCTGAGCAAAGTGTTGCTGGACTCTCGCAAGCAGTATCCTATTCCTCCAGGATTGCTTCCCGGTGTGGCAGTACGGTGATCTTGCCCTTGCTTTTGCCTGGCCTGAGCCCCAGTTAATGTTCAGTGTTGCTGAGGGCCTCACGGGCAGGGAAGCATGTTGCTCAGCGAAGCAGGGCTATGACGAGGTTGCTCTGAGAAGGCAAGGACAAATCCGGAGTGACGTGACTTTGGCCCAAACAGTTGCAAAACTAATATTTGCTTCAGGGTCAGAGAGGAACGATCTGGTCCTGAGACAGGCAAGAGGGACAGTGGGGATGTAATTATGTGACCAGTGGAGCTGGTGTCCTGCTGTGATTGCAGAGATGTCTCTGCTCTGCAACAAAAGAAATCTGGCAGAACAGCTGTCTTTATTATAGTTCATTGATTCGAAACCTGTTGAAAACCCTGTGCAGAAAGAAAATGGGGGAGGAGGCAAAGAAGTCAAGCAAAGCAAATATTGGGATGAATAAATGAGTAGCTACAAAAGGTGACTCTCAAGACCCTTACCCATCACACTGGCATTTTTTCCATAAGCGCTGCTACTGCCACGGAGCTGCAGAGGTGGCAGGCTCTGGCCTGCCTTTGCTTCGCGGTCACCTACAAGTTAGGCTTGCCAAGCTGGCGAAGAGGACTTTAAACTAAAGTTGCGGGGGGAGGGGAACCTCAATCCATCCCACTCCTACCAGTTTGATGCCAATGCCAGCAATAGATGCCCAGAGCCTGAAGAAGGATCGCAGGTCAGCAGGAGACCACCTGAAGAGCAGCACAAAGGAATTCCAGCCACTCCAGCCAGTAAGACAGCTTCATCGGGGGCCCAACTTAAACGCCTCTACGCAAACGCATGTAGCATGGGGAATAAACAAGAAGAGTTAGAGACGTGCGCATGCCTGAGGGGCTGCGATCTTATTGGCATCACAGAGACGTGGTAGGATGGCTCCTACGATTGGAGTGTTGGAATGGAAGGATACAGGCTCTTTAGGAAGGACAGGCAGGGGAGAGGAGGAGGGGATGTCACCCTCTGTGTCAATGACCAGCTGGAGTGCATGGAGCTCTGCCTGGGGATGGATGAGGAGCCGGCTGAAAGCTTATGGGTCAGGATTAAAGAGAGGGCAGGGACAGGTGACATTATAGTGGGGGTCTGCTGCAGGCCACCCGACCAGGAAGACCGAGCGGATGAGGCCCTCTATAGACAGATAGGAGCAGCCTCACATTTACAAGCCCTGGTCCTCATGGGGGTCTTCAACCACCCCGATACCTGTTGGAGGGTCAACATGGCAGGGCATAAGCAACCCGGGAGATTCCTGGAATGCGTCGATGATAACTTCCTTCTCCCAGTGGTAGAGGAGCCAATGAGGAGAGATGCTATGCTGCACCATGTTCTCGCCAACAAGGAGGGGCTGATGGGGAATGTGAAGCTCAAGGGCAGCCTTGGCTGCAGTGACCATGAAATTGTGGAGTTCAAGGTCCTTAGGACACTGAGGAGGGTGCAAAGCAAGCTCACTACCCTGGACTTCAGGAGAGCGGACTTTGGCCTCTTCAGGGATCTGCTTGGTAGAGTGCCATGGGACAAAGCCCTGGAGGAAAGAGGGCCCCAAGAAAGCTGGTTAATATTCAAGGATCACCTCCTCCAAGCTCAGGAGCGATGCATCCCAACAAAGAGAAAGTCAGGCAAAAATGCCAGGAGGCCTGCATGGATGAACAAGGAGGTCCTGGACACACTCAAACACAAAAAGGAAGCCTCCAGAGGGTGGAAGCAAGGACAGGTAGCCTGGGAGGAATACAGAGAAATTGTCCGAGCAGCCAGGGATCGCATTAGGAAAGCTAAAGCCCTGATAGAATTAAATCTGGCCAGGGACATCAAGGGCAACAAGAAAAGCTTCTACAGGTACATCGGTGATAAAAGGAAGACTAGGGAAAATGTGAGCCCTCTCCGGAACGAAATGGGAGAGCTGGTTACCTGGGATATGGAGAAGGCTGAGGTACTCAATGACTTTTTTGCCTCAGTCTTCACTGGCAAGTGCTCAGGCCTCACCAACCACGTTGCAGAAGGCAAAGGCAGGGACTGGAGGATGAAGAATCGCCCACTGTAGGAGAAGATCAGGTTCGAGACCATCTAAGGAACCTGAAGGTGCACAAGTCCATGGGACCTGATGAAATGCACCCGCAGGTCCAGAGGGAACTGGCGGATGATGTTGCTAAGTCACTATCCATCGAGTTTGAGAAGTCGTGGCAGTCTGGTGAAGTTCCCACTGACTGGAAAAGAGAAAACATAACCCCCATTTTTAAAAAGGGTAAAAAGGAAGACCTGGGGAACTACAGGCCAGTCAGTCTCACCTCTGTGCCTGGGAAGATCATGGAGCAGATCCTCCTGGAAACTATGCTAAGGAAAATAAGGAGGTGATTGGTGACAGCCAACACGACTTCACTAAGGACAAATCATGCCTGACAATTTTGGTGGCCTTCTATGATGGGGTTACAGCATTGGTGGATAAGGGCGGAGCAACTGATGTCATCTACCTGGACTTGTGCAAAACATTTGACACTGTCCCGCACGACATCCTTGTCTCTAAATTGGGGAGACATGGATTTGACGAATGGACCACTTGGTGGATAAGGAATTGGCTGGATGGTGTCACTCAAAGAGTTGTGGTCAATGGCTCGATGTCCAAGTGGAGACCAGTGACGAGTGGCATTCCTCAGGGGTCGGTGTTGGGACCGGCGCTGTTTAACATGTTTGTTGGCGACGTGGACAGTGGGATTGAGTGCACCCTCAGCCAGTTGGCTGACCACACCAAGCTGTGTGGTGCGGTCGACATGCTGGAGGGAAGGGATGCCATCCAGAGGGACCTTGACAGACTTGAGGGGTGGGCCTGTGTCAACCTCATGAAGTTCAACAAGGCCAAGTGCAGGGTCCTGCACATGGGTTGGGGCAATCGCAAGCACAAATACAGGCTGGGCAGAGAATGGATTGAAAGCAGCCCCGAGGAGAAGCGCAACATGAGCCGGCAATGTGTGCTTGCAGACCAGAAAGCCAACTGTATCGTGGGCTGCATCAGAAGTGTGGCCAGCAGGTCAAGGGAGGTGATTCTCCCCCTCTGCTCTGCTCTCGTGAGCCCCCACCTGGAGTACTGTGTTCAGCTCTAGGGCCCCCAACATAGGAAGGACATGGACCTGTTGGAGCGAGTCCAGAGGAGGGCCACAAAGATGATCAGAGGGCTGGAGCACCTCTCCTATTGAAGACAGGCTGAGAGGGTTGGGGTTGTTCAGCCTGGAGAAGACAAGGCTTTGAGAAGACCTTATAGCAGCCTTCCAGTACCTGAAAGGAGCCTACAAGAAAGCTGGAGAGGGACTTTTTACAAGGGCATGTAGTGATAGGACAAGGAGTAATGGCTTTAAACTGAAAGAGGGTAGATTTAGACTAGATACAAGGAAGAAATTCTTCACTATGAGGGTGGTGAGGCACTGGAACAGGTTGCCCAGAGAAAAGTTGTGGATGCCCCATCCCTGGAAGTCTTCAAGGCCAGGTTGGACTGGGCTTTGAGCAGCCTCGTCTAGTCGAAGGTGTCCCTGCCTGGCAGGGGGGTTGGAACTCGGTTATCTTTAAGGTCCCTTCCAACCCAACCCATTCTATGATTCTATAAGTTATATCGGCATTTGCTTCTGGTGGCACTTTAATGAGCACAGGGGCAAATGTGCTTCATTGATTTCCTTGCTGGTGACCTTATCAATTCATGTATTACTTCCTGGAGTTGGGAAGTCAATGAAACATGTCAAACCTGGTCCAGATGCACATGGTTGCTTTTAAGTTCAGAGAGCTTTTGTGTCCTGGGTGCGTGGTAGAGTGGACCTCCTCCAGGGTATGGGACAAGCTGTCTAACATCCTGCCTTAGATAAAACAACAGTTTGCCAGTTTCCCTTTCCATTAATAGCAGCTGACGCTTGTCTGTTCTTGGGGTTGCTGAAGTGTAACCTGCTCAGTGGCAGGGCTGTCCCTGGAGCTTGGGAAGGAGCACTTCAGGGCTTAACCATTGGCTGGCTCAGGCAACCCAGGGGGCACCTGAACATGGCTGCGTTCAGGTTAATGAAAGTGAGACTGGCCTTTTAAGAAGATCCTGTCCCCCGCCAACTACTTAAAACCGCAGCATAAGGACTGTGCCTAAAGAGAACGTAAAAACTCCATGTTTCAGGGTACCCACCAACGTTCAGTAACTGGGTTTTGGAAAGAATTGCTGTTTACTTTTACAAAGTTTCTGGTGTTCTCCCTGGCATCATCTGATGGACAGCCTGGCTGTAGATGTAGTCCAGGGCGGCACTTTCTATACACTGTTCTTGTCCTCTGCTGTGCTGTCAGCACCGACATCCAAACACCACCACGCCAGCATAGCTGCTATTTGGAGACTCCAGTACTAATTTTATCGCATCAAACGTGGCCACAGACTCTGTGGTGTATCAGAGACTTATTAAGGCTTATTGTCTGCAAGCTGTAATCTTAACATGGTTGTTTTGTCAAGGTGTTCTTGTGTGCATGTGTTCATGCATTGGCAGAAAACACATCCTACAGGCCAGTAAAAAGCTCATGTGGTTTCTAGCTCCCCTGTTTATTGTGTGATCAAAACAATGCATGCGCTAGATTTTATTTGCAACTTGCTCCAATCCCATCCCTACTGTATGGCACTGTGTCATCTTACATTCTGGAAATGTTTTAAAATATGAAGAAAATTGGGCCTTTTCCCGGAAGTGGGACTGGTCAGGAGACAAACCCAAATCCAGAGAATACACACAAGTTGATGAATATGATGTGAATCACATTTTAAGTGTTTCCTGGGTGCTGTGGAGAGGACCCTTCAACCTTCAAAAGCACTAAAGCAGTGATTTTTCCAGCATGTTATTGAGGGAGATCTACTTAGAAAGCCATATCCTTTTTTTGGCTCCTCTTACTGCCCCCACCCCCCCAATCCTTAGAGCTGTTCTGGAATTTGGCCATGCAAAAAACCAAACTCATGGCATTAGGAAAACAAATGTGTGAACACAAACATGAATATGCTTTAATATGCAGTGTCCTGTTATTGTTCGTGCTGCTCCCAGTGGGTGTCCGTGATGGGGCTTTCTCCCCCTGCCCCGTCACTGATCCCTAACGATGTTGTAGTTGCACGCGGCCCCCCATGTCATGAGGCTTCGTTGCCTCCAACTCCTCCTCACCTTCCTTTTCATTTTCCAGCTTGCCTAATATCCAATCAAATTCTGGGATTGCTTAAAAGCCAGTCTGGGCTTAGAAGTACTTATTTTTGTACTTATTTCTCTGGAAGAAGAGCAGTAAACTGGGAGGGAAGGGGGCTTCTGGATGTCCCAACCTCCTGAAGTGGGCTCTGCAGTGGCAGCACTTGCGGATGGGCAGCAGGAGCTGACTCCCAAAACCAACCTGCTGGGTATCAGGAGCCATAGACCTGTACCAAGTTTTTAACGGGTGCAGGGGGAATTGTGACAGTAAATCAGTTACTGTCTACATGCTTGCTTTCATGCAGAATCAGGTGTAGCTTGGAGGAGGTGAGTTTGGCTCAAGAATGCACTCCTGCTCACTGCAGAAATGAGCTGTGAGTGTGCAGCCCGAAGAGATTTTTAGTTTTATAACAAGCAGAAGAAAGTGTTCCTTCATGAATTTCCCACTCGTACGAGTTGCTGCTGCCAGATGCCCTGGGATGCTAGAAACATGAATGTGTTCAGAAGGCAAATAGAAAAATTTGTGGAAAGACCATCCACGAGGGACTGAAGCAGAAATGTGGGCAGATGACCTCTGGCTCGGGAAGTCCCCAAGCCGCAGACTGCGAGCAGCTGGGAGAGTGCAATGGGGAAAGATCACCGTGTTGGCCTGGCTCGTCCCCTGCACGTGGGGTTGAGGGCTGGGCTTGCTTTGGCTGCTCTGCCATCCCCCTTCTGCCTCGCTGCCCCAATAAAGGCAGATCCGGAGCAAAACGGGTCCTTGAGGTGCTGGAGTGCATCCAGAGAAGGGCAACGAAGCTGGTGAAGGGTCTAGAGCACAAGTCTTATGAGGAGTGGCTGAGGGAACTGGGGTTGTTTACCCTGGAGAAAAGGAGACTCAGGGGAGACCTTATCGTGCTCTACAACTACCTGAAAGGAGGTTGTAGTGAGGTGGGTGTCAATCTCTTCTCCCAGGTAAGAAGTAATAGGACAAGGGGAAATGGCCTCAAGTTGCACCAGGGGAGGTTTAGATTGGATATTAGGAAAAATTTCTTCACCAAAAGGGTTGTCAAGCATTGGAACAGGCTGCCCAGGGAAGTGGTGGAGTCACCATCCCTGGAGGTACTTAAAAGGTGCATAGATGTGGTGCTTAGGGACATGGTTTAGTGGTGGACTTGGCAGTGTTAGGTTAACGGTTGGACTCGATGATCTTAAAGGTCTTTTCCAACCTAAACGATTCTATGATTCTTACTTGGGGGCAGCTTCGGAAGTCAGAACGTGGAGATAAATCGTTTTTTCTTTGCTTCTCTCCTGCCTGTGGAAGGAAAGGGGAAAAGTCAGGTGATGCTTCTGGTGGCTAACAGCATGATCCACCAAATAATCCATATGCTTACATTCATTGAAAACTAGGTTTAATGGATGTCTCATCCCTGGCAATTTTTCAAATGAGGTTAGATTATTTTGAAGAGCAGCAGAATAAGGAGTAAAGTGGAGACTTTCTGTGGCCTTGTTGCAGCTGCGCTGCTGTCTGGAAATTCTATCACAATGGTAGCATTAGTAACTTTAACTGTGGCATTTCCTACTGTAAAAACTGTTATTCTAGGTGGTTTCTAAAGTAATATGTGTGTGGTTGCATGTATGGACTTCCTAAGTTTTCCTAGAGGCAACTTCCCCATGCTCTACCCTGTGCTACGTTGCCATTCCTTTCTGGCCAGGCTGGGTCCTTCTCCTCCCACGCCCAATTTTTTACCAGGCCAAGTGTCTTTTGGCTCCACATCAGCTTCAGTAAATCCGAGCCGCTTCTTCAGTGCCTGTGGAGCTCTACCCTCACCCTGGGAGCTGCTCCAGCAACTCTGAGTCATTCCAGAAGGAGAAAGCATTGAAACCACAGGACATTCCCTGCATTGCTCCCCAAATTTAAAACCACACCTCAGCCAGCTTTGTCCCCATCGGATGTGAGCATCTCTGGGGACATCAGCGGTTCCCCCACTGGCACAGCTGCGTACGGGAGGTGAGACCGCGGTGGCGAGCACCCCTGGGCACATGTGGGGTGCAGCTGGCAGCCACAGGCACTTAGATGGGACTGCTAAGTTTTTGGGAGGATGGTGTGATCAAGTGTTGTGTTCCCTGGCTTTACTTAGCACAGGTACAACAGCCAGCTCAAGTAGGGTTTCCATGCCATCGACCTGTTCGCCTTACCCCGAGGAGCCGTGCCTTCGCCCCTCTGTGTCACCTTCCCTGGACAGGTAGGATGGCTGAATGAGCTGCTGAAAGCTCCTGCTGCGTGCCAAGGTGCCCTCCTGCTCAAAAGCCACCTTCGGCTGCCAGCAGCGGTCAGCTGTGGCAGGGAGGACGCGTTTCCCTGTGCTGACAGATGCCTCCCAAGGCAGAGTGGCTGTACGCGCTGCCTAAGGAGCGACCGAAGCCGAGATGGATGCTTTTCAGATGGCCCGTGAAACCGCCCTCCACACTTTCTCTTACTGTCTGCCTCCCGCGTAAGGTGTTAGCAGATTCTGGTCAGATCATACAGGAGAGCCCAGAGCCTGATATTGCTACTGCGGATGAGTTACCCACCAGCCATCCACTGTATTTATACGTCTACAGCAAAACCCAACAGATCCTTGGAGATGTACAATAAATGTTTTTTTTTTAGCAGATTTTGCAGATGTGAAGAAGAGGATGCTTAATGCCATACCTGTGCAGGTTTTCAGCATCTTCAATGGTCTCAGGCAGAGCCTTTCCCTTCATCTCAGGTAGGAGCAAAACCAAGCCGCCATCGATTAAACCAATCACAGCTGCAAACATAGAACAAGGATCACAAAGGCAATGCAATGGTCATGCCTGAGTTTAATTCCAAGTTACTAATTAATTCTCATTGAGACACAGCTGCCCCAAAGATTGAATAAGGACTCTTCAAACTGATAATAGCACTTGTCTTTTTTTCTACGTGATTCTCATTTTTCAGAATAATTGCTGACGTTTCTGAGGTTCATATGAGGCCTGGGAAGCTATCCTGGCCCATAGGCACAGAGGTGGCCTGGCTCCCTTGCTTTGTGCACACAATGCAAAGGAAACAGGTTTTGGCTCTGGTTGTCCAGCTGGCATGGGATTGGGGTGGCACTAGGTAGCTGTCATCCCCACTTTTGGCTAGATTAGGACATACACGAAAGGTTGCTACCAGCCCACCTGGCCAATTTCACCTTCTGATTAGTTTTAGACCCTGCTATGACCATACTCAGGGCAGTCTTGTGCCTGTGCATGCAGGCACACCAATTTGAATACGTGCAGCAGCAGACATTCAAGGCTGCCCTTTTTTTAGGGTAGCAGCCTTAACATTAGGGCTGACATGTTGCTTTGCCATCCTAAATTGCCATGGGATCCTCGACAGTTTGGGCCCCCTGAGGTACCAGCAAGAGGTGGAGTGTGACTTTTGTGTGGGGAGACAAAAGGCCATCCTGCTCAGACCTCGGTCCTGTAACCACGCTGCAGGTGAGAGAGGCAGAACCCAAAGACCTTCCTCCCTTGGGAAGGGCTCAGAGGAGGAAGTCAAAGCTGTCCCAAAAACATGGGGTCCCCTTCACTGCAGAAAGGGCTAAGGGGTGACAACTTCCAAACACCCAGAAGAAACAGACTTACCAAGCTGTATCTTACATGTGTACACACGTGTATACACATCTCTCCACATTTTTTTTAAAGGCGGGAAATAGATCACCAAACTCATTAATCTAGGCTGTGGCCAACCGACCCGTCTCGCAGCTCTCTTACCAAAGATGACCAGGGGCAGTTCGTGCCAGAGCTCCGCTAGTCTGTACACAAGGAAGGGCGTTATGATCCCGCCGAGGTCGCACATGGACGAGCAGACGAGGACTCCCAGGTTCCTGCAAAGCACGCGCATGCAGACACGCGTGCACACGCGTGCGCACACACATGTCACCGGCTCTGCCTGGGGGTGCCTCGTCCAGCTCTGCACCCCAGCGCCCTGGCAGGACCCATCCCCTGCTGCCGGGTCAGCACCCTGCCCGGGGGATTTGCAGCTGATGGGAGGAGGGATGTGCCATGAGCCTCAGGGAGGAAAAGACAGCTAACACCCCGGGGCTTTGGAAGGGACTTAGAAAGGCCTGGCCCCTATCGTGGTGAACATAACCAAAAGAGAGCACCGGCAGAGCAGTCTCCCATGGAGAAATACCACAAGACGAAATGGGTGAGGAGGGAGAGAGTTAGACAAGGCAAGACATTAAGATTAGCCCTATAGTGGAGGAGAGATGTTAATGAGCACTTGACTTCTCCTGGTTCACTGAACTGCACTGGAAGGGGAGCCTGGAGGGTGTCTGGGAAAGTTTCTTACACACAGAATCACAGGATCATAGAATAGTTTGGATTGGAAGGGACCTTTAAAGGTCATCTAGTCCAACCCCCCTGCCATGGGCAGCGACATCTTCAACTAGATCAGGTGGCTCAGAGCCCCTCAGTTGCTCACATCCCCTCAGAAACCTGCTGCCTCTGTTCTGGGCTCAGAAGCGGGAAAGGGGCTTTGGCCAGGGAAGGCTGTGGGTTTCTGCTGCACCACCCAGCAGCTCTTCTCCACCTTTGCCAGGTTTGCAAACTCCTTTTCCAGGGCAGTGCATGAACCACAGGCTCCTCAGCTGCATCCACAGCCTTGAGTCGGCCTCTCGCAGTCTCTCCTAGAGAGACACCCTGTGCTTTTACCAGATAACAGAAGATGGTGCACTTACCTGAGAAATGTTGGATACAGCTCAGGATTTACCACACAAATAATTTCATAGCACATGGTAATTCCCATCCTGCCCAAGCAAGCTGCAGTCATTTTAAGCCAATAAAGAGCTGGAAAGACATTGTGCACATTAAGGTTGGAATACAAAACCACGGGTTTTTTCTGCTCTTAACATAACACAGCATTAAAGATTTAATTTAACGAAACAGTAAGTTTGCTGTCATGAAAGATCAAGAGGACAGCATGTGATGGTGTTCTGTTTCACTCAATAAAGAATTTATAATGCAATTCTCTTGTGATTCAAGCAAATAACTAAGACTTGAGACTTTGCTAGGTTGCTGTCACAGAGAGGAGAAATCAGTGATACAAAGTAGTTTGGGTTATTCAGTGCGTTAACGAAAGCTTATGCAAGACACCATTTCTTGCTTGCAATAAAACTAAACAGAGAGCAGCTGCATTCTGTGGTAGTTGAAATCTGCTTATCAGCAAGATACTCTGTACTTTTGCACAGAGGCTTCTGATGGCTTTCAGGCTGGGACAAGTCTGTGTTGCCTCCCTGTCTCTCAGTGTATGCTCTACAATTGCTTTCATACCTGGAGCTACAGATCTCTGCTGCCAATAAATGAATATCCCAGCCCTGCGCATAGAGTCAGTCCAGGACAGCTCTGTGTGCCATGTGGGCTTTTAGATCCCAAAATGACCTTGGATCATGGCTTCAGATGTTTCAGCTATTAGCACACTTGGAGCATTGAGTTTCTCCCTCATTTAGCCAGCTGAGGGACTCGTCAAGCTCAGGGCGGTATTTTACTGATCCACAGCTGCCGGTGAGCTCGGCTGGCAGAGCCTCTCCAGACCTGAGACACCAGTCACCGCTGCATGTGGTTTGCAGCAAGTGCAGCCGTGGGAGTCTGGGGCCATCCCTGCCTCCCGGCCGGGGCTCTGCCCACCCCACCGCCCCCACAGAGCCGGCCTGGGTGAAAAACAACCCTTTTCTGGAGGGTCGGACTTTGGGCTACGGGCTTTGAAGGTGGCTCCGCTCGAGGCTGGCGGTGCCGACACAGGCAAGCGGGGGTCTCTGCTGGCAGGTGCTGCCGCCAAGCCCGGCAGGGCGTTAAACCATGGGCTGAGCTGGGCTGGCAGCAGCGTCTTCACCTGTCCCCGGTGCAAGGCGCTCACCCGGGCAGTGCTGCTCCCCATGCCCTGGCACCGGCAGCAGCTGCGGGGCCATGGGACTCCCACCCCTGCGCTCCCCCAGCAAAGCCCAGTGGTCCCTCGCATAGCCCCTGCACTCCCCAGTTGCTTGTTAAAATGAGTTTCCATTGTCTGGACGCTTTGGGTTTTTTGCCTATGACAATTTTCCATAACATTTTGTGGTTTTGTCCTTGTCCCCCCATGAACTGATAGTTGTTTGGCACTGTTATGTCTGTGGTTTCAGTCTAGTTGTACTCCATAAATAAAAAGGAAAGATGTCTCATTCGGTGGCCCTTAAGGGACACATTACTTTGAGACTATGGCCTGGGAGCGAACACTTAGCTAAACAAAAGCCAAGTGCCTGTCACCATGGTTGCTCAACATCCTACATTCATGGCAGCAGCACTGTTGATGGCAGAAAGCACTTACTGTATCCAGATGGTGTTTGTGTGCGTGTGCCCATACATTTTCCCTTTTTAGAAACAGAAAACATGGGGATTTTTGGATGAAAACCCTGAATTGTGCATTCAAATCCAAATTTTAGGTCAGACAAAAATCATGAACTTATCAGGGCATGCTTCATGATCTAGCACCTGCAGACTTGCCAACTGATTTGATGCCATTTTGGAAATTTAATTCACCCCATTTCTCCAGCCTCTCATTAGCTGGTATAAATGCTGATGGTGGGACATACATTAGCTTTTATGGTATTGGTCTTCACTGGATCACAATACTGACATGGGACAGGTTAGCAAGGATTGTTTTCCATTTTCCAGGGCAATAACCAAGAGACAGGGAGAGAATTTATGGACGGAGGAGGTTTGCATGACTCACTGTCTGGGACTAATGCTGTAACGAGGCAAGCACCACCTGCCATCACGTTTGCAGCAGCCCAGGGGTAGCGACGGCCAATGCGATCCAGTGTTAGCATGAGGATGAAGGCGGCTGGGAACTCGACGAGAGCAGAATAGAGGAAATCCAGATACATGTTCCCAGCGGCTACTCCCATGTGCATGATGAGCCCCTGGTAGAGGACGGAGCTCGTGAACCTGGGCAGAGAACAGGGTGCAAATGAAGCCAAACCCTTTGGGAGAGAGTTTACGCAAAGAGCTGAGATTTGCAGCTGGTCGGGAGCAAAACAGGCTTAAATCAATGATGATGATTTAGGGCACCAAATCACACACCTCCATTTGGGCTGCAAAAGCCTTCCCTTACCAACTGTACATCAAAATGAACGTGTGTTTTCTAATCTGAGGTGTCCTGACCAGGTCTAGAAATGAGGGTTTCAGCTTTTCTCCATCTTCATCTTCGGAGTTGAGATTCTGGGAGCACAAGGACAGGACAAGAGATTACAGTGGGCAGGGGAGAGGGTGGAGCACTGCAATGAATATTTGCCTCTGGATTAATGGGAGGATGTGGGTTTCCATTTGCCAGTTAAATAACTGAGGGCAAAATAACTTTTCCAGAGTGTTTTGGGGAAAAGAAATATGAAAATTTATATAGACAGTCTTCATATCTGTGTAGCCATGTGTATGAGGCTGTTGCATGGCATGAAGCATCATTTAAAAAAGTAATGAATAAGGACGTTCTGGAATTTTAAGTCATGAGATTTGGCAAGTTTACTGTTGATTGATACTACTTAAAGGAAGAATTTTTCTTGTCTGCTGGCTATTTTTGCAAGCCTCTTTTCCCAAATATGCTCTGTGAGGGTTCTAGGCAGTCAAAGAGAAGAAAACTCACTTACCTTTGCTTTAGGGAACTGCAGTGCTTTTGGTCGCCAAGCTGCTCCCTACTCTAAACCCAAAACAATCCTAAACTCATAACATTATTTGCCTCGAGGTTTGCATATATGCAGCAAATGCAGTGCAGTCACCTGAAAAGAGAGAGGTAGCTTCTTCTTATTTCCCTTGGCGATGTGCTTAATAACTTCCATAGCTTTGTCATTTTGCTTTTGAGCTATGAGCCACCTGGGAGACTCAGGCAGACACCTGCAACACATATAAGTGTGACAGCTACAGGGAAGGAAAATGCACATTACTGGTATACAAAAAAAGAAAATGGAACTGAGTTTCTCAGGCTAAGATCCTACAGTGTATTAAATATCCATGTGCGGTATTGAACTCAGTGGTAGCTGTGTCTGTCAGTGATTGCACTATGATTTGTGCTCCACTTGAATGGCAACATAGCCTGTTTTTTTTTTTTTTAACGCTAAAACCAGTTTATTATAGTTTGGAAACATTAGTCTGAGATAAATTCTGTTGACATGGCTAATAGTCTGTGGATATAAAAAAGAACAGCTGTAAACCTGATCCTTCAGCTTCTCCGTGTTAAAAATAAACTTTCAAAAAAAAACCTCAAAAGACCAAAAAACCTCTCCCAAATCTGTTCCCTGATCTAGTTATGGAATTTTCTAAGGAGCATTTTCACTTAATTTTTTCGCAAATAGTCACTTAATTTTTTCGCAAATAGTCAACAAAGTCTGTTGATTGCATTAAAAAAAAAAAAGCAATTTTAACCAATTATTAGAAAAACTCACTTCTCACAGTAGCTCAAGTACTGTTCAAGAAATAACGACTTATTAGTTTGTGATGGGCGGCAAGGACTCCAAACACAGAAGCGTTATGACATGTTGCAAGTAGGCCCTTGCTCTTAGGTGATTCAGGCTAACGCCCTGGGCAGGGGGAACAGAACGACAGAGAAATGCCAGATCTGATCCGATGTTGTCTTAGGAATCCTACGTGTAGCGCTATGGCCGATCCCTACAGAGAAGCCTCACTCCCAGTTACAGTCCCCTGTTTTCGGCTCGGGGTTGCTGGGAGCTGTAACAGCGGGCACTTACCAATAGTAGAGCAGGAAGAAGAAATTGGGCAGTGTGACCGCGAGCTGGAGCCACCTCCAGTGCGGAAGCGCGTAAGCCAGGGCGGTGAGGATGAGGAGTCCCACGGTGAAGGCCATCTGGTAAGTGATGCCCACTGCCCTCCGGTAGTTTGAGCCAACAAATTCTGCAACTGCAAGGACAAGTTGCATGAGGCACAGAGAAAATAAATTGGTTTGGAGAGCCGGGGGGACTCCAAAGCTCCTGCCAGCTAAAACCACGCGGTGCCCCTGTGCCTAGCCATGCCCTTGCGGCGTGGTGTGCGGGCGTGGGTTTGGATGGGAAAGCAGAGCAGGTCTGGGTCCCTGGTGTAGAGCACAGGGCAAGTCCTGACTCTTCCTCCTCCGCCGGTCAGCTGGGGACTTTGCCCCTGCCTTCCAGGGTGTCAGGCCCTCTTCCATCAGCACGGGGCAGAGGCTGCTTTCTTCCTCCCACTCCTTCCAGCTAAGAACTAAATGGGAAAATAAAATAGGCAGCTGGCACTTTCTTGCCTCCATCTCCCTCTTCCCGTACGGCTTGGGAACAGAGCCTACCCCCCCCCGCCAAGCATGTGAAACAGCACAGCAAAAATCGTTTTGGCACCAAGGCTGTGAAACACAAGTGTTATCTCTCACAGCACCACTTGCTGCCTTTCCTGGAAAAGTGTCACAGCTTCACAGTGTTTTCCATTAGTTCTTGTCTCTAGACCTCATCCTTCGTTTTGGAATGTGCCTCTCCCGGTATGAACGCTCCCTAGTTTTCAGAGCTGCCTCCTAGTTATTCCATTTATGTCTACGAGCTGGTGCAAGCTTGGGTCATAAACATCTGCATTCAAGTAAAGAGCTGCAGTTTGGCAGTAAATAGCACTGTCTGCTCTTATTACACATAGTTCCTTAAAAATCAGATGGCACCAATGGGGGTCAGCTGCTAAACAGGGGATTTCTGCCCAGAAAGTGTAATTGCAAGCTGCCGTAACTGAGGACGTAGCCTGTCAGCCAGCCCCCCTTGCTGACCAGCCCCTGTATCAGGCGGAAGATCGCTGTCCAGGTGTAGCTTGGCGCAAAAGCCATGAGAACCCCCGAGGCCGCATTGACGAGGATTGTGACCAGGAGGCAGAGTTTGCGACCAAACCTGCGGAGGGAAAGAAGAAAAGAGAAGAAAGAGGTTCAGCTGCCAGCAGGGTAGGGTGGCAAGCCAAAGGGTTTGAAGAGGCTGGAGATGATCCCTGTCCCCCTCTTCTCTGTTCATTTTGGGTAGGAGTCTGCATCTGCTCTTCCCTTCTCAGCATTTTTCACCTTGGTGGAAGCTCAGGGGACTCCCCTGTCCTGTGTTTTCAGGTCATTGTTCACTTCTGAATAATGACTTACCTAATGAGTTCAAGAAACGCTCTAGTGTGGCTCTTCAGCCCATCTTTCAGAGCTGCAATAGCTTTTTAATGGGGATCTCGTTCGATAACTGTGATCGTTACCTATTTTCTCATCAACCTTGGCTGACTATTGAACGCTTCTTGAAGAGGGTCTTGCACGTACCTGTTATTTGTCATCCCCTGTATCACCATTACTCAGTGATGGTTAGAAATAAATTGTTTCCAAAAGAAACAAGCTTACTGGAACACTGGAAAGGCATTTGTTTTCTAGCTGACAGAGATATATAGTCAGTTAGAAGTATGATTTATAAAACCCGTTAAATTAGTCAATGTCCACTAACAAAAATAACATGATAATAAATGCCAGCCAAAATAAATGTCTTCTGTTCTCCACAATAACATCAGCAGATCCCATCGCTCAAACTTTCCTCCTGTCATGAGCCTGACATAGAGACATTTTTGACTTGCCTTAAAGGCCAGCCCAAGAGAGCCTCATCAGACCATGAGAGAAGTCCTCTCCTGCGAAGGCCAGTGCCCAGTGCCTCAGCTCTGAGTGGCAGAGGTGCAAGTGCTGTGTGTTAGCGCTGACCTCGGGAGCTCTCTTGGGACACAGGGGTGCCATTTCCAAGACACCTATGACCCTTGAATGTCAAAGTCACTGCCTGGATGTGTGCCCAGAGACCAATCAAGTAAATGAGTAGATCTAATCCGTCAGAGAGAAGCACATTTGGAAAGAGCTTATGAAACCTCCCCTGAAGCGCCTGAAACGTTTGCAGGAGTTGTCCCCAGTACAGCGCGTTGCAGCAATCTCATGCAGGGGAAAACTAACTCTGGCTGCACTCAGGCTGTCTGACGAGAAGAGGATGGATATCTCAAATCCAGGAAACACAGAATTCATGGGCCTTTTTCACATTCCCTCTACTAAATTTGAGACTTCTGGGTTTCTTTTTGCCCTAAGCACAACGCTCTCAGGGTATGGGATTTTGTATTGCTGGTGGGTGCTTGCAGTGCAGGGGCCGCAGTGGACTGGGGCAGGATGGCAGTAGAAAACCCCTCGACGCTATGACATGCATGTGCTTTATCTTAGCAACAATGATATCCTACTCCCTCATGTCTTTTCATACTTTTGCTTGATAATAAGCCTTGGTAAAAAGATCCTTCAGTATTTTGACACAGAAAGAGAGCATTTCAGATAAATGGCTGTGGGTTTGGGAGCTCTGGTTTCTATTGGCTCACACAGCCATATGCTGCCAAGGAATGCCTTTGCTAGTGAACATGATTGCTTAATCCACCTCTGTGCTGAAAAGGTGATCTGAAGAGTGGTGCCTCTGATGGTCATGGGATCTGCTCACTGCTGTTTCATGTCCTGTCATGCCTGGATGAGCGGCTGCTACATATCCCCTCCTTTGATCCCATAAGCTGTGCATCATTATCTGAGCGCCAGTTTTGGGAAAAAGGACGGAATACTTTCAAATTCACTAGAAGATTAGCCAGAAAACAAGAATTTGGATTTAAGGGAAAGAGAGGATGGGGGGCTGACATATGTTTCCAATGCAAAAAAGAAACCAAGATCTTTCAAAATGCATGTGAAGAAAAGCAAAAATTGGCGTAAGCGTGTCGACCTTTGTCCTTCAAATCAGACAGGGGATTCCAGTCCGGGACTGAAGACTGGATGTGGGATCTTTGCGGTACTCTTGTAGCCATTTGATGTCTTTCGCCTGAGAGAACTTTTTGCCAAAGGTACAGCTGCACAGAAGATGTGGCCAGAAAGAGTTACTTTGATAAATCACTATCTTCTGGTGAAAAATCCGTTTAAGCAGAAAGCTTAAAAAACCCATAGTCTGGTTCACTGGCAGTAAGATAATGGTTTACTGAGGACTGGAAACCAGTCTGTCTAATCCATGCACAGGTGAGCTTCTTCACAAGCAGGTTTGTCCGTGTGGAGGGACAAGCTGGGGTTAGCTAGGTCTGTGGTAGCGACTTTCCCCACAAAGGTGGTGTGCACAACCTAACTGATGGTGTGTTTGCCTGCAATGAAACATGAGTGCAGGGACCAGCGAGACAAACACAGTCCCATCCTTATTTTGTGACACTGCAGAAGTACTATGGGGAATGTCTGTGCCCCTTCCCGTAGACCTTCCCCCTTGGAGGAGGGGAAAAGAGAAAGAAGGGAATGGTGGCAATATCTGTCTGACAGAGATGATTCTGGAGCTTGATCAGCATGGGAGGAAAAGGCTATTGATCACTGTGCTCTCCTATGTTCCGAGAATACAAAGAAAAGAACATTTCTCCAAGACAGACTGACTCCACATAAGGATTGTTCACCCCGTGTTACCTTCACTTCTTCAAATTCCAGTCTCAGCCTCTCTTGCCATTTTACTGAAAAATTTGGTAAACATGCACCAGAAGGTCAGCTACAAAGCATTAAATTTGTTCAGAGTCTAACTTAAAAAAAAATCCACTGGGCAGATATATGACACAATGACATTTGTGATGGAGGAGAGGAGATAAGGGATAATAAGGTCTAGATCTGCCTACATACAGAGCCAACTGAGAAAAAGGGGGACAACGAAAATTTAGGAAGGAGCAACTTCTTCTATTTCTTTATCTGAGAAAAACTCTCCTATTTTGAAACTGATTTATGGCCATCTGGATACTGTTAAAATTAATGCAAAACAAATTTATCACAAAGATAGGCAAATGGTCCTTCGTGCGTGAGTTAAAATTTCATCCCAAACTCTGAGCTCGCATTGCAGTTTGCCACTGTAGAAGAAAACAAAGTCTCTTCACTTGTGAATGTTCAAATTCCCCACAGAGCCACTGAGAGACTGTAAAAGTGAAGCAAACCATGGCATTTCCATGGATTCCTGGGTCACAACAGCCTTTGAAAGCAGGGGCTTAGGAACCACCATCCACCCCTTTGTAAGTGACACATGGGCCTTTTGAATCAAGTTTTAATTGCACTCATTTCCTCTTTGAATCGTGAATGTTGTTCAGCGACATGCAGAAAGCAGATAGCCAAAGGAAACAGTTCATCTCACACCTGTCTACACACTACATACCTGTCTGCTAGGTAGCCAATGCTCATGGAGCCAATAAAAAACCCAACGTTCACACATGACTGGAAGAGGTCCAGCTTCCAGGAGTCCTCACACACCAGGTTAAACTGCAAGGGCAACCACAGAAGAAGCACGGGAACATTCAACACAAACCACGGCTGTTCGAGGAGGCAGGAAACCAATGACACACAACTAGAAAACAGGCTCCAGAAAAGAAACCCTCTAATCTCTTAAACTGACATCTGCAATACATCTTGTCTGGATTTTCCCAAACCTTGTGGAAAAGTTACACCCTGGAAAATGATTGCAGAATGACATGTAAGGAGAGTGAGAAAAGGAGAGAAACGTTGAACGAACAAACTAAAAAGTTCAGAAAAATCTTACCCTCTCCTCTCCACCCATCTGCTTGAAATTTGGAGGACACTTGGAGCATCTTTTCCTTCCCAGATGCCAAGGCCTGTCTCTACCCGTGTATTATCTTGCTGCGTGAAAGCGGTGCCGGGCGTGAGAGGTGGCGGAGCTGCCATGAGCCCTGCCAGAGGGGAGCCCAGAGGTGGCTGTCCTGCTCCTCATTAGTACTGGCAAAATACCCAGGATTTGGTTGACTTTTCTCTGCAGTGAACCGGCACTCTGTAACTTGCTTTTGATTTACAATTAACAGGTTACCAACCTGCACCCGGCGAGGGGAGAAGGGCAAACTGGTGTTAACTTCTTCACAGCTGGAAATATTCATTCAGGTGTAACTAGACTTCAGCCCAGAAAGAAGCATGAATGTCTTTGCTTATTCAATCTCTTTCTAACCCGGACAAGCTTGCTGGGGCCGTACCAGACAGCTCAGATCGGTTTCCCTGGCTTGACTGACGTGGGGGACGGCTGGGAGTGCTCTTCTCTGCCCCAACCCATCTGTCCCAAGGGAAAGAGAGGTGGAGTTGCTTTGTAACGGTGATGATAGCGAAGCAAGGGAATATGAATACCCTGCCTGAGGAAGCTGTGAAGCATCCAGCATCGCAGTTTTTTAAGAACAGGTTACAGAAACATCTGCTAGGCATGGTTTAGGTATAGTTAATACAGATTTGGGATTGGAGGAGAAGTAGAAGAGATCTCTCTTGAGGTCCTTCCCATGCTTCAGGTCTCTACATGGCTTTTAGACTGTTAGTACTGGTTTGCACAGTTTTTCAGTTTCTAAACTATCTGTTTTAGATAGTGTAAGTTAGAAGAAAAGAACACTTGTTGCTAACTCATTCTCTGACAAATTTAGCCCCATCTTCTACTTCTTGTTCATTGTACATGAGTATCTCTTTGGATTATCACCCAAATGTGCAATTCCTCAGTTTGGGCTACAGGGTGCTACCCTCAATTTGGTGACTGAAATACTGAATTATGACAATAGCCATTGTCTGATTGATTACAAGCTTGCAGTATTATCCTCCCAGGAAAAGCAATCATTTCCCATTATTTATCCATATAAATCTTTGCTCTAAGTCTCTAGCAAGTCCTGATATTCACTATTTCTTAGCAATCAGGCTCAGGCTGTGTACCAAAAGCAAACTTTACCAATCCAGCATCTTCTAGCTTCAAGGTGTGCAGGCAAGAGTGATTTTGCTAGACAAACTGTGTCTTACCTCAGTCACGAGAGAGGTCCCCGGGAAGTCGTAGACCCAGCCGTCCCGGCAGGGACCGAGGGGGACGGCGCTCCGGTTGCCCACGAGGCTGCCGAGGGGGTCGGTGCAGCTGACGCCCGTCGCGTTCCAGTCCACCTCGTACCTCCTGCAGCGGCTGCCGAAACCGGCCCCATGGCCTCCCCACTCGGGAACCGTGTGATTCAGCTGCTCCTCCAGGCTCCAGCCACACCGCTGGCTCAGCTCAGCCGCCCCGGGGCTGCGGCAATGGTGCTCGGGGGTGAATCCCAGGAAAAAAATCCCCACGTAAATGGGAGCGAAGGTAGCAGAAAGCAGGCATAAGACGAAGAGGGTTCGTTTCTGAAAGAAGTCAAATTCTCCGATCTGCTCTAAAATGTCATCCAGGGTTGGCATCTTTGTATGTTGCAACTCATTAAGATACCTAACTCAAGCTGCTTTCCAGGGCTTTGCCCTTCACTGCATGCTTAAGTAACAGCAGAAGTGTTTGCTCAAAACTCACAAACAAATAATTAATTAACTTTGTCAATTGTCAAGCCATGCATCACAACCTTTGTTTCTTCAGTGCCATTTCTAAGCAAACTTTGGCTCTCTTGTCTTGGCCTCTGTTGTTATTTTGTTTCGTATATGACACGCTTGAAATACAAGAGCTGATGTCTTAGGTTGTGGCCCTTTCGGTCTGTCACTGAGAGTCTGTCAGTGCACAGTATGGGGTAGGCGATAATTCCTTTGCCCAGTATTTTCAGAGGCCATAAATATTATGAAAGCAATGTTGTCCTCTCCCTCGTGTAAATACAACTGAAGAAATTCATACTCAAAATTACACTGGATATAGATGACCACTTGCATGCTGCTTTGGGGGTGTAGAAGAAGACAACGCAGAGAAGACACAACAGGGCAGATTTCTTTTAGGCTGAAGTCACATTAAAGTCACATTCCATAATTTTGGTAAAATTACAAATACAGATATTTGAGTGATTGTATGTTTCCACAGTGGTGGTGTCTGTAAGTACAGAATCACAAGGAGTTCTCATACAAACACATTTCCAACATATATAAGTACAGTTTCAGGGGTTTTATCAGGCTGTATTTCAAATTGACAAACATTTTGTTCAGTGTCAGGACAAATGTCTTGGGCTTTAACAGTATTACTGTCACAAATAAATCCCTCTTGTTCCTGTACAACACATGTGTCAACATCAATAGTTTGCCATTTGTTCTCATTTTGTTGGGCCCATGCTCTGTTCTGACGGATAGAGGACAGTTCCGTTGCCATTGAATTCCAGCGCAATGACTGGGAATATGGTGCATACCAAAGCATACTTAGGGTGTCTGGTGGAATTGTTGCACTACCTGCAGTCCACCAAGTACCTAAAAATTTTACTTATTTACTTCTTCCCTGGCATTTCTCAGGTGGGATTTCAACTTCTGTTTTATATAGCGCTTGCCATACTGCTGTTGCTGCTTCCCCTACCTCTTCAGGGGAATCTCCTCCAATTAGAATATCATCTATATATTGGTACAGTTTTACATTTTGCAGTTCGGCACGTAACACTTGCTCCGTTCACTCCAGTGATTTTAACTCCTTGTCGTCCAGGTCGTACACCCAGCTCCTTGGCAACCTGTTGTGTTAGTATTGAAATTTGTGCTCCTGTATCTATTAGAAATTTTACCAATTGTTGTCAAGGGCCAATTGGAGTTAAAATGTATTCTGCTTTAATGATGGGTGTAACCTCATATTCAGAGGAATCTGAGGGGAACAAGGGGCCATCATTTCCCTCATCATAGTCATCAGGATCACCCCAAATATTACTATCCCAATCCTCTGGGGACACTATTAATTTCCTAATCTGCATGGGGTTAGGTGGGTGTGGGGCATGCACGAGCATCATCTTGATCTTTTCTTCCAACTTTTGTGATTTCTCCTTTTCTTCCTGTTTCTGCGGCTGCTCAATTTTCAAGGATAGTATTAATTCAGCTGCCTTTCTGCCTTCTATCTCTTCCTTTTGGTCCAGTTCCCTTTTATTGCTATTCTTCCTAAACTGACGAACGGCTTTGAGGCAGATGCCTAACATTTTGCAAATAATTCCTTTTCCTTTTCCGTCTTTTATATGGCCCCTGGCTACCTTTAGCTTCTTCCACCATTAGCTTTCCATTCATGCCAGTTATCACGAGCCCATTCTTCTGAGAATCTGGGACTCGGACTTATTCCATGCTTTCATAAGTAATCAGTGATACTACTTGCCATCCTGCCGACTACGCCAATTTGTCGCAAATGAGTGATTTAGAGGCCACTTAAAGAATCACTGTCAAAGGTATTAGCAGAAAGTGATTTTAACAGAAATTTATAAAAGCACAACTTAACAGAGTTCAATGGCAAGGTTCTCTCTATCACTTACTACATGGGTGAAGTATACAAAGGAAAATCGAGTTAGAATTGAGCTAGAATGATTTATACAGAGACCGAGGATGAAAAAGGATAAGGGAGACCCTCCTGTTGAGTCACGAGATTCAGAGAAGACCCCCTTGCTTTCTAAACTCCTGATGGAGTCTAGGTGCGGCTGGGTCCACTCCTAGTCCCAGACTTGGTCAACAGTTTATGTCGAAGGGATTATATGTGTTTAGCAGCAGTCTAAGGTTCATTCACAGTTTTAAGATAGATCATAAGATTTCAGCAGCACTTAATCATTGACTAATTTAACATTTACAAAGTAAGTTAGTAGAGTCTACTACAATCACGACAGTGACTTAATTACAGATTTGAGACGGTAGTATTTATACTATACTTGTTAGGGTGTACCTCCATCAATTCACACACACATGCACACAGACACAAAGATAGATAAATATACCTGTTAAAAATTCCCCTTGAGTACAGTGAAATATTCATGTCAAATGTCTTGGCATTTCTCAAAGGGCGAGGGGTTGAGCCTCGAGGAGTGTTTCAGCCCAAATCCCATTGTCAGCGACGGTCCTCTGAATATTGCAAACTCGAGACTCTGCGAGCTCTGAGAGGGAGATACTGGGCGCAGCCCGCTGCGGTCCGGGAGGGCTCAAAGGGCCTCACTTAGAACCGCTGTTTATAGGGTTGCAAGACGATTGGCTTTCATCATCCGTGAAAATTCTCAAGGTTTCAGTAACAACGGTATCCTTCCACTTGAGCTACGACTCAGATAAGGGTATCAGGGGATGACGAATTATCCCCACTCTCGTCCCCCACTTGGGCAGGCAGCAGGAGATCCTGGTAGGGTCAGTACGTTCCCCAACCTCAGCTATGCAAGAGTTCCTGATACGGTCAAGGGACACCTCACCGCCTGACTCATTACACCAAGGCCAAGATTTAATGGGAGTTTCTGAGACCATGGAGCGGCCCAGGAGAGAGCGGGGTGGGGGAATGCGCCACCACAGTAGGTGATAATTCCTTTGTCCAGTATTTTCAGAGGCCATAAATATTATGACAGCAATGTTGTCCTCTCCTTCATGTATATACAACTGAAGAAATTCATACTCAAAATTACACTGGATATAGATGACTACTTGCATGCTGCTTTGGGGATGTAGAAGAAGACAACGCAGAGAAGACACAACAGGGCAGATTTCTTCTAGGCACCTAATAGCTAAAGAATAATGTTGTGCCCCAAATAAGAAGCAGGCCAGCCGCCGCAGTGTGAGTTGGCACTTCTGAGTCAGAGGTGCCCAGTCCGAACTTGTAGGGGTTCACACGCAGCTGCCCTGCACCCGAGGAGCTGAGAGTGGCCCCGAGACCCGTCATCAGCCCTCGTGTGCCCACCCTGCCTTCTGCCTCCTGCCCTGCACCCTGGGGAGGTGGCGGGCAGAGGCTGCCGTAAACCCGAATCAGGAACAATTTACAGCTATTTCATGTGAATTTATCAGACAATGTTAATGTGTAAATGTGTGCTTAAGCAATGGAGATATCCTCAGCGTTTTCTACTGAGGGGGATGAGTTATGTCGTGTTCCCTTAGATTGCACAAGGTCCCCGTTTGCCTGCCCTGTAAACAATTAGCTTGTGTCAAATAATGTAAGCAACGATGGAGGACTGGAAGAGGTTCAGTGCAGCTGAACATCAAAAGTGTGGATTTGGACAAAAAAACATCTATGGGCAAAGATCTCTGCCTGCAAATTTTCTGCAGACAGGTTTTATTACCCCTCTTTCTAAGCCAGACTGAAATGACTACGTAGCTTGTTTAGTGCTTCTGAAGGGAATCCCTGAGCAGGCTGCTCTCACTGAGTTAATTTCCCCCCGGAGGAGCACTCGGTGACCTCTCTGAGTTTTATGAAGCACAAAACTAAACGATGAACTTTTGGGAGGAAAACAGAGGTGATAAGTAATGTGGTATTTTAAAGGGCTGTTAATAATAAGCCCTGTTGAGTCACAATGACCTGCATACCTAGGAACTGTCGTGAATCACAAATGGGACTGCTACTTGGCAATAAATATCTTTCACAGCTAAGAAAAGACCAGGCCTTTGACCGTTTACAACTAAACTCTTTACCTATCTCTGTTCAGGTCGGTTTTACATCAGGAGAGAATGGGCTATTCCCCCCCTTAATGCTCTAGACCTCACTGCGCTAGCAGCTTTTAAACCTTGCGGCCACCTGCACACAGACTGCTCAGCAGTGCACATATCTGATGCATTTGTTAACAGCTAAAACCTGGGTCAGCCAAAACCAAATTAAAGGCAACAAGAAGTGCATAAAGCATCCTGGAAATGTGCTTTACTCCCTTTCCTGGTTCTGCCTAGTGTAGTTTCATGCTGGGGAGAGCAAGAAGGAAGACCAATGCAGTTATTGCAGTTATGCTGCAGAAGGTTGTAGCTCCACTTTTAAGGTAAATTGATGTTCTTTTTCTTGGAAAACCTGCAGTGTCACTTGGGTATTCTCTTGTATTGCCAGTAAGCAAAGTACTGTCCTACAGTGGAAGTGACCACTGAGTAGCTTTAGATCTTGCATGACATCCAGAAGTTTTTGTTATTGACATCTGAGCTGCCCTCGAATATCCTGACAAGACTCCCTCCTGTGTATGGCGACATCTTAGGGGAACTCTGTGGGCAAAACCAATGTAAGGGCATGTGAAGTCCCACCAACATGAGGGTGTGTGACTCTTGTCACCTGGACACACCTGCGTGTGTTTGTGTGATCTCTTTAAGATGTTTTGTAGCAGGGTGTCTTTCCATTTCGCTGGGGACAGAGCAGGGAGTAAGCATGCATGCAGTTCTGCTGGTGGATCTGAGCGCACGTGAAGGGAGGCAGCAGGACAGCTTGCCAGGGTGACATCTGTACTGAGAAACTAAATGGGACTGTGTATGGGCTCAAGCACTGTCCCATATCCACCCTACTTAATCTTTACCACCCTCCCTAGTACTGTTTTGCCTGATTCCCGTTAGCACAGTCCTCCCAATGCCCAGGCGTGTTTGGGGTGGTGACGCCGGGCAGGCTGTTTCTGGTAGGCAGAAGGGAAAAGATCACCCTGACTGGGGGTGGTGTATACAGATGTAAGCCATGCCATGCCCCATGCCTCCAGCAATAAAAAATGAACCTGCCCATTTTATTTATTAGCACAGATGCAGCACGACATCAATCAGCGTATAATGTGTAAGGCAGCCAGAGGAGCAAAGTAAATGAAGCCAGAGCTCCTCTGTTAGCAGAGGGCATCTGTGCCTCTGGCAGAAGACCCATATTGCCCTGCAGTGGCAAGTTCATGAAACAGTGTCAGCTGTGACAGATTTACTGCATATAATCGGTAATCCCTTCAGTTTACAGTAGTGAAGCATTACCATGCCTGCTTTAAAATATGTCAGCCTTTCAAAAGCTGGGGTGAGCATTCCCGTACTCTGACCTTCCTGAGCTTTAGATGTATGCTCGCAGGGTTGGGTGAAATGTGAACAAAGCGAAGCCTAAAACACTGCTGAAAAAAATTACAGATACAAGACAGGTCTAATCCATCCATGAAAACAATGCATATTGATAATGATAACTCTTTGCTGTCAAATAATAATCCTGATTCAAAGATCTGAAAGCATCTTTTAATGAAAACACTCCTGAAGACTGAGAAACTGAGGCAGAGAGATCTAACAGGCTAACTCTTCAGAGATACTGGTTTTCAGGTCTTTGAGAGTTTAAGACAAAATGATTTATTAGAGGTGCCTCAGACAGACATTTCCATTCAGGTGCCTCCTGAGCTGTTCTCCTACAAGCCTGCCTGCATGAGTAAACATTTCTGCATCAAATTCCTTCTAGTGAGTCATTCTTTCATCCACACCATTTAGTAATGATTTTGGTTAGGTGCTTACCTATGCGTATGGACCTTATCACAGCTCTGTTTCCTGTGAGTATAAGAAGAGCATAGATGTTTAACAGGGAGCTTTGGGCACGATGCTGTCTGCCATAATCATGTGCTACCATGGACCTGAGCAGGACATACTACGTTCAGAGGAATGCAGTGGAGAATCACTGGAAATATCCAAACAGAGTTGTGCTCTCACTGGGGTTCACTGCCTGTGTATTAGGGTGCAGGATGAGCCAGTCCGATTTCTTGGTGTGAAGGTCCCGCTCCCCAACCCCTTTCTTACAGCCCATTCTGGCACTTGTTGGTCCTATACTCCATGAATTAAGTCAACTTGCTAAGTAGGCAGAGGCTGATCCCAGCAAATATCTGGGTAGATTTATGCTGCAGTAGTCAGTTGTGGGGGCTTGGTGAAGGGACGGGGAAGAAGCACAAGGGAAGGGACAGGACCACATGGCTGGGAGCTGCTGGGAGAGGGAAGCTGGAAAGGAGAGGGAAGAAGCAGGATGCCCTCCTTGTAGTGACAGGGCGACCTTGTAGCTTTTGGTATGGCTTCACCTGAGCTAATGTCAGCCATGTAAAAGCTGAGCATCTAGACTGAGCTAGTTGTCCATGCCTGTTGTCCAGGCCTGTCCAGTCAACAGAGAAGGACAGGTGTCTCCAGATATATATCCAGATGTATAGCGGGAGCCTACAGCGGTGGTTAGTAGCAGATCTGTGCACCCAGAGCTTTTAATAGCAATTGGAGCATCACGCAGTACACAGCTAATCTGGACGAGGTGTTGACACATGGGGACATTTCTGCAAACTAACCAGGGCATAAAGTGCTGAGCACATGATGGGGTTGGCTGCGAGTGGCCAGACAACACCCGATCTCGCATGAATCCTGCTGGGAGAAAGGTGCCTGTCAAAAAATGCTTAAGCAAATTTGGACTGCCAAAGAGTCCACTGTGATTCACCAGTGCTTTGCGTCATGGGATCTCAGCTCTTCAGATCAGCACTGAGGGCTAGATATTTAAGAGCTGACTGTAGAGGGAGCCTACACACCTTGTTTTTAGGCTGCTCAAGTTATTTTAAACAACATGTGTTTGCACTTGGTATTTATTTGCACCATGAGAATGTATTTTATAACTGAGAGAAACAAAGTGTACTTTATGGTTGGCTCACATACTACTAACACATTTTTCTTAGATGATAATCACACTATATTTGGCAAAACCCTCTAGTTTTTGATTATTTGCGTCTAGATCCAAAAGTCACAGCTTGAGCTTATTTCCTCATTGAACACTAATTACCACTTAGTATTGTGCAACCTAGTAATATCTCCCTTGATGACAAAGGCAATTCAGTGCACAGTCCTCACTCCCCGGCTTTTGCCGTGCACAGAGCATGATGCGTTGCTGGAGTTTGTTCTCTGAACGTTTCATTTCTGCCGCCATGAGGTGGCATGGCTTTTGCCAAGGTTGGGAGCGCTGCTGAGCCGCTGGTACTTGGATCCATGAGCTGCCTGAGTGCTGTGTGAGGAGCTGCTTAGGCAGGGCGAGGGATGCTCGAGCTGCCTAGGGAAAGGAAATTGGCCCTGGGGCAGCTTGGCTCGTTGTGAACCTGTGCCATGGTCCCCAGGGTCCTGCGGCTTTGCTCTGACTTCCCAAGGAGACGGCAAGGTCACCCCACAATGCACCTGATATTTGCATAGCCGCTCTTATCAAAGGGGTCAGCGATAACAGGTTACCAAGGAGAGCAAAGGAGTCCAGGCAGCCCTGTAACTACCGGCACAGCAGGGTGCCCGGAGGGTGTGCTAGGCACTTCAGGAGGAACACACGGGTTTTGTTAAATGCTGATCAGAGTTTTTCCCCCGAGCCCACCCCACCCATCCAGTTCACAACACTCCTCCCAGAGCTGCCTGGAGGGGGTGACTACACCCAGCAGCAGAGCTGAGGCTGGACCTGGCCAGAGCAGCCCTGCCAGCTCTGGGGCAGGACAGCACAGGCACAGCACAGGCCCCCCGCAGTTACCCTCCTGTCTCAACCCAGCCTGCCGCCACAGCCACCGATGTGACTGGGAAGCACACGGGTCCCAGGGCTTCAGCTTCCTGGTGAGCAGCCATGTATGGCTGGAAAGAACAAGCCCCATCCCCAGGACCTGCAGTCGAAGTCCTAGGCTTGTTATTTCTATTGCGTAGGTGAACTGCTGATACCTGCTGTAAGGGTAGCAGGACTTGATATGAGACGAGCAGTGCAAACAGTACAGGTATTACAAGGCTAGATCCTACACAAGGGACTTGATAGACAAGTGAGGATGGAGTGAACCTGGGGACTGAGGCTGCGGCATAACATGTGTTTCTGCTGGTGGCGAAGACAGGTTTCGCTAACGTACTGGGTAACTGCACCCATAGTTACCTGGCCAGGGCTGAGGCGATATCTATTTCACCGTTCTCAGCCTGGGCATAGTCACTTCTGGCGTGGTTTAAACACATCGTTTACTCCTTTGCTCCCACGTATATATGCTCCTTTTGAACTGGCAGCCCTGCAGGAGTGGGAGCTGTCTTGAATAAGAGGGAAGAGGGGCGTTAAGTAGGCTTCACGTGAAGCACAGCTTAAAGGAAGCCTGTGATTTTGAAAGGGAAGAGGAAAAAACATAGGAAAAAGCAAACTGGCAAGTAGCAAGCCGGTTTGCTGTCAGGACAGCCAAGAGACATTGACGTTTCTACAAAGGCTGAGAACTGGCCCTGTTCAGCAAGACTTTAATACATAGTTAACTGCAATCATTTAATTTTGCAGTAAGGTCTTGGGGGTGTGATTGCTTAATTAATTCTAGATTGCACATATTAATAACGTACTTAATGCTGTGCTGAGACAGGGTATCATAGCTGCACAGCATGATGTGAGGCATGCAGCCATCCCTGGCACCTCACCCCAGCTCAGAGCAGGGGCAAAAGTGGTGGCAGGGAGTGAGGCTGCCCTGCCTGCAGGGATCAGAGAGGGGGATGCCCCCTTCCCACCTCTGTGGGGCTCTGCTCCCAGCGCTGCTGCCCTGGGCAGCCTGGGAGGAGAGCGAAGGTGACAAGGGAGCAGCAAATCCCATCACTATTTCCAGCATCAGGGGGCCCCAAATCCCTGCTTTCTGGAGCTCTGCCCTGGCCTGTGCCTTTCTCCACCTCTACACAGTGGGGACAGCACCTATCCAGCGGGGTCCCACTGAGAGGGGGAGAAGGGCGTGCTTCTCTGAGGGACGCGTGGCTGCGTGGAGGAGAGGGTGACCCTCTGTCTCTTCAGACAAGACTGCGCTGGGGCAAAGTGTCCTGACCCCAGGAAGATGGAGAGGAACAGGAGGGCATGGGGAGAGACTGCTCTTGTCCTTCAAGACCAATTGGTCCTCTTGGAAGACCCCAAACTCACCTCTCATTCAACTGTGTCCTGCCTCAACCTGCCGCAGATCCCCCTGGCTCCTCCTGCAGCCTCTGTCCTTGGCCTAACCCTTGCTGAAATCCCATTCGATCCTTGAGGCAGTAAAATACCGTTATCTGGAGCACTGGGTTGTCTCAAGCCAGCCCTAATAGAGTAAAAAGTGGTATAACATTATGAGACCTGATTTTCTGAATTTCTGCCCTGCTCCTTGTGTATCACCATGCAGCTGTTCGGATCGCTGGTGTGAATGCAGTCTAACGAGAGACAGGCAATTACAGAATCCCCCACCTACACTATGCCAGAAGACTTCAGCTTCAGTGTCATTATGCAGATTATTCTTGGATTTTCTGTACGGTCCTCAGTTAAAGCACCATTTTAGCACTTCTGTGAAATGAGTAAACACACCCATCTCTTCTGGCATGGTTATAAATTGCTTTTCACATGATGGAAGGCCTGGAATCAGACACATGGCACTTATCAAAAAAAGCAGTGAAGCAGTTAAAACTGACCTAGAAAAATGGTAATTGGGGATTGATCAGTGCAAAAAATTTAGTGAAAGACTTTTTGCTTCTGAGTTTGAGTATATTTTTTCCAGATGCAAAAGGAGTTCAAATATATTCTGCAAGCTTGAATCTTTGGGGAGTTAAGTAATGCACACAGCTGTGATGCAGTTTGTCAGTGTTTGTTTATGCAACCGTTATTAGCTCTGATATTTATGCTTCTAAAAGGCCTTTCTGCTCAGCGGGGGATGAAGCTATTGCTTCTGTTCAAAATGATTGTAAAACCAGCCCTTCTGTAGCTGAGAAATGGCACATTTGTCTGTGAGCTTCCGTGTTCACCTCTGCTGCCTCTGACACCATACAGGTGCAAGCGAGGTGCTGCCCCGGTAAAGGAGGAGGTATCCAACAGTACTTGCCGTGCTAGGTGCTCTTAAGTCTTCCCTTCTGGAAAAGCTGAGAGCTCCCACTCTTAAGTTTTATTTCCATATCTTCACTTGGGGTTTTGATATCTTGTAATTTGATTTTATGAACAGTGGGGCATCTGTCTACAATTCTGGGAGATAACGGAACATATTGATGGCACAAATCCAGTTGCAGCTACAAATGAGATAATGGAAACACTATCTCTCAGGGTCTGCAAGGATAAAGCAAGCTGCCAAGGAGCAATGGCAAGAAGGCATCAGTAGTTTAAGTCCAAACATTCATGGACCCAACGTTAAGACCCAACATTCATGACAAGCAGATGGCCTTTGGTAGAGAATTGGGGCTGAACACTAGAGACCCATCATGAATGCAGAGAGCCCTACCTCACTTCATCCCCAGGGCTGCTGAAATTTCAGCGGGACTAACTAGACTAAAAAAGGCTGGTCACAGAAGTAAGGGGAGTTAGATTCAAGGGCAAGGAAACTACCTAGCAGGCAAGGTTGAAGCCAAACATATACCATGTGGAATAGGACTTAGGAAATAGAGACCAATGTTTTCTGGTTGAGCCTTCCCCTGCGGTGGCTAATTGTCCTGCTGTGCTGCCCAGCAGTCTTCAGTGCTCCCCCCCGCTGCAGTAGGTGCCTTGATAACTGCCTCCAGTGTAAGAAATGAGGCAGTGGGTGGATATTGGTGGTGGAAGAAGCAACGAGACAGTGATGGTTACCATTAGATATCGTGTTTGGGGCAGTGGTAGGTGAGAAGTTGTTGCCCACACGCTTCAGTGAGATCATGGTGTTATCCTTGAGCATCCGTAGGGTTGGTCACCACTTGAACAAGCAGTTTTTGAAGTGAAATAGCCATGGGGAAGCCTAGCCACTTTACAGCTAAGGGAGTGGATGGAACGAAATCGTTTGACTTGGCACTTTGTACGGATGAACCATAAATCCAGCGCGGGGACACTGTCGGGCTGGAGCAGGTCCACTCTCGAGTTGGGAGGAATTGGCTAAGTGAAGGCAGGGGAGCTCCCTGTGGAAGAGCCCTTCTCACTGGACTGAAAGTAAGGCATTGAGTCCAGCATGTTAATTAAGTGACTGTGGAAGCTCAGCCTCTAAGTCAAATAAAGATAAAAACAAGGACAAAGTGCAGGAAGCATTCACAGAAGGAGCCACAAATTCAAGTACGGGAACAGCAGCATGTCCCCGTGTGTGTGCACGTGGGGGCTGTGTGTGTGCAAGGAGGGTCTTGCGTCACTCAGCAGGTGATGGACAAACAGCCGCCCCACACAACCTGCATAGCCAGCCGTGCAAACAGCACTGGTCCCACTCTGATTTCCCGAGACTGAGGCGGCAGAGCCGGCAGCACGGGCAGCTTTACCTTTACAGTAAAAGGCTGTTCTCCAGGGAGGTATTTTGGACTGAGTGACCTTGTAAAATGTATGTCCTGACTCTCCTATGGAGCAAGCTGTCCATTCAGTACAAGAGGTTCCCAAAAGCTGGTGAAGGGCCTGGAGCACAAGTCTTATGAGGAGCGGCTGAGGGAACTGGGGTTGTTTAGCCTGGAGAAGAGGAGGCTGAGGGGAGACCTCATCGTGCTCTACAACTACCTGAAAGGAGGTTGTAGTGAGGTAGGGGTCGGTCTCTTCTGCCAAGTAACTGGTGATAGGATGAGAGGAAATGGCCTCAAGTTGTGCCAAGGGAGGTTTAGATTGGGCATTAGGAAAAATTTCTTACCTGAAAGAGTGGTCAGGCCTTGGAACAGGCTGCCCAGGGAAGTTGATGGTTGAGTCACCATCCCTGGAAGTATTTAAAAGACATGTAGATGAGGCGCTTAGGGACATGGTTTAGTAGGCGTGGTGGTGTTGGTTGACGGTTGGACTTGATGATCTTAAAGGTCCTTTCCAACCTTAATGATTCTATGATTCTATGATTCAATAACTTCTAAATTATTGGGCTGCTCCCATAAATACAGGAGTAAGTGGACTATGAGTGTACCAGGAAATTGTGAGCCTAAATCAGCATTAAATATATCTCCATGAGGCACTAAAAATGGACGTGGGTGAGCAGGATGGTTAGTCATACCTGTGGGGAGTATCCAGGTGAGTGACTATTCTTAATCATACGTGCGATAAAGTATGTGTTATCACAGCACCATTAATGTTTACCTGCATCTGCCTGGTTACAGCAGAAGATGAGGTCTCAGCTTTTCCACCTGATTTCAGGGTACGTCTCCGCTGTGACCTGCAGCAGAATTGTCCCACACCAGTAACACCAGTGCTGGTTCCCAGGTCACACAGCACACAGAGCTGACCTGAAGTGCCTGCAGGCAAACACATGTTTCTGTTGAATTAGTGCACATGACATAGGGTCTATGCCAACTTTATGCTTTTACATCGGTTTCAAGGCCAGCCGCAGGATGACAGGTGATATCCAAGCCAGCAGACAGTGAGGGACCTCAGCCAGCACAGATACTGCCAGAAGGTCTCTTCGATACTTTCTGGACAAACCATAATCAGCTGAGCAATTTTATGCCAGCTCAGTGTTTTGCATCATTTTTAATCCAGCAGTAGGAGCCTTACAGCCACACTGACCGGAGCCTCTGCGCCTGCCATTGCTCCCGGTAGTGCATGGACACTCCTGTGCATCAGGTACATCTGGTGTCTGGGATATGTGTGGCTTCACTTCTTGAGAAACATGGTTTTCTTGAACTCCACAGGCACAAGGGGGATAGCAGATAGAAATACAGCTATTGAGGACCATACCAAGCAGGAGAGAGCATCTGCTTCAATGAGTTTGGGCAGGGTAGGTCCGGCTGGGTATGTTAGACCTCAGCAGAGACTCCTTTCCAGGCTGGTCCCGGAGCAGATGTATTCTGTGGTGGTTCACACACAGGTGCTCTGCTGGGCTGATCCGTGCTGCCAAAAGACCACAAAGCCGTGCCCAATGCAAAACAAATCTGACAGTTACTAAGCAGGGAAAAAATACACTGCAGACTCCCAAACTCTGATCTTATCAAGAACATCCTGTAACACTTGCATATGCTCTTAGATAATTACAGGTGGCAACAGTTAAGAGAAAAGCTGTTAAGTAAGTCAGATGATAGCATGCAAGAACTTTGTTTAAACTTCTGTCTGTGCTATGGTTATCTTGGGGTTTCCAGGCACAGTGAACTCTATGGAAAAATAATCTTAAAAAAATAGCCTCTATGTCTGCTAAATAAAACTGCTGCATAGCAAGTGAGAAGCTGAAAAACATCTGAAAAATTTCAGAAGCTCCAAAGAAACGAGCCAAGGTTTTCTAAGCAGGCGCCGGGAGTGATCGGTGACGCAGGCTGAGCGCGAGGGCGTGGGAATGCCACGTCCCCATGGACGCCCTATGGAGATGGTGGCAGCATTAGTTCTGCATTAACAGTCAATGGTGCTGATTTTCAGCATTGCTAATCCGTACCTGAGAGTGACAGCCACTGGATGAGCAGTTGTGCTTCCCCTCACTCCTGCAACCGCTTTTGGTCCCCTCCTGGGGATGAGACCTGCCTGCTCCCACGGCATGGTGGCCGGCAGGAGCCTGTGCCCAGGTGGTACCCACAGCACCGCGGTAACACCCGGTGATGCAAACCCCTGCTCTCACCCTCGCAGCTGCCTGTGAGCTCAGAGTGTGATGTGGTGAAGGTTTTGCTGTTAAAAAGACGTGACTTGGTGCCAGTTGGGCTGATGGGCAGGACCCCCCGCAGGGCTTTCCGGCCATCACTGCGTGTCCTCATTTTGCTCCTTGATCCTGGGGTCACGCTGCCCATGTGTCGTGTCCCCATTCAAGCTCGGTGCCTTGCATTCCTGCTTCTTCTGCAAACACTCCTCATGATCGAGTTTTTTTAGCCAGGGACCTTTGCCTCAGACCTCGCCTTGCATCAGGCCTCTGTGCACAAACCATCACCTCGGCTGCCCATCAGGAGCAGCCTGGGCCACCTGGCCATGGCCCAGCCTGGCCACCGCCAGCCAACACTGTGGCACCACCGAACCTCACCCAGCCTCGGCCAAAGGCGCGTGAGCACACACACGTATACACATACACACAGAATGTTAGTTTATTCCTCTGAGAAAACTGAGTGGTAAAGGGAAACCCACTTCCACCGACAGAGCATCAGCTGCATGCCTGATCTCAGCCACCATGTCACAGACACCGCAGCAGCAGGCAGTAAGATGTTGGGTGCTATCTGGGACAGCAGCTTCCCTGCCACGTCTCTGATGTCATTTTTCCCTGCATGGGAGGCCAGCTTCTTCCAAAATACTGGCTGTAGTGACAGCGCTGGGGAGACCCTATGGACACTCACAGCTGTTGTGGCACACATGCACAGCCTTTATCATAACAGGTCAGCCCTCCCATCTCTCTCTCCATTGCCTCTCTTATATCTTCCTTCCAGCAACGATCACATGTCTGCTCACAATTCCCTTCACCTGTTTCTGTTCTTGAATCAGCTGGTACTCATTAGGCCACCTCTTAATTCTTCTCCACATCTCCCCCTTTTTTGTTTATGATTTTGTAGCATTACCAAAGTCCTCTCCGAAACTCCCGATTCCAGAATTCTTCTCCACATCTCCCCCTTTTTTGTTCTCAATTGCCAAATTGTCCATTACGTTCACTAGAACAAGTTCATATTCAAATGAAACCTGTGACCCATATTCTTTTATTGATTTGCGTACCTCCTTAATCTAATTCTTTTTCCTATTCTGCATAACCCATATTCTTTTATTGATTTGCATACCTCCTTACACAAACTTAACATTTCTAATTCTTTTTCCTATTAACATTTCTAATTCTTTTTCCTATTCTCCATCACACAGTTCACTTTCCTCTAGAACATCACTGATATGTGTGTGTGTGGGTACGAATCCCCGCAGCAGATCTTCTTGGGGGGGGAGGGCGGGAACAAATGGTGCTTTAGCATCCACCGTTCGCGCAAGTTCAAATGAACCTTTCTTATCTTTTGATTTTCCCTCCAGAATTGCTCCATTACATTCACTAGAACAAGTTCATCTTTAGCCTCTGTCGCTGTAAAGCTTCATCCGCCGTTGGCACAAGTTCAAATGAATCTTTCTTATCTTTTGATTTTCCCTCCAGAATTGCTGAATCAGTCATGTTTTGCAACACCTGCTCTGCAGGACACAACTTCTGCAGAGCTGCATACACACAATATTCCTTCTAGAACTTCTAATTGCAAAGTCTTCCTCTTCTGCAGTTCTTCTACTGAGATGCCGACTGCCCCATGACTAATGTATAAAGTTCATATAACTTCCCCACAGCTGCTCACCTCTGTATCCATTTCCTTTCAACGGCTTTTTTCTTTTATCCTATTTCCTCTCAACGGCTTTTTTTCTGTTTCCTTTCAACAGCTTCTATCCCATTTCCTTTCAATGGCTTTTTTCCTGTTTCTTTTCAACAGCTTTTGCAGTTCAGCGGGGCTTGCCACTGGATATTTCCTTTCTCCAAGACCTTCTTTCTTCAGGTTTTCTTCTTTCAGTCCCGTTCAGGCACCATTTGTTGCAGCATGCATACACACACAGCCTTTATCATAACAGGTCAGCCCTCCCATCTCTCTCTCCATTGCCTCTCTTATATCTTCCTTCCGGCAACGATCACATGTCTGCTCACAATTCCCTTCACCTGTTTCTGCTCTTGAATCAACTGGTACTCATTAGGCCACCTCTTAATTCTTCTCCACACATGACTTTGGTGAAGACAGACTTTTGCTACCCTGTGGTCATGGCTGGACACCACAACACTGGCAGTCAGAGCTGCCTGCTGAGCTGTCCCCAGGGAGGATCGAGGGACAAGGATGTTTCCTGCCTCCTTAGCCAACCAGGAAGCCCTTCTCCTCTCCAGCCCTTTGGTCAGGATCTAACCCAGGCCCTTCTTCTGCTGGGAGCCTTCAGAGGTGGCTCCAAACCTCACTCAGCTTCTCTATGGCTTTTCTACATCTGCAAAGCATGGGAGGAGTTCAAGGCTGCAGCAGCAGGGAAAAGGACCTCCGGATGCCAGCCTGAGCTGTGTTGGTGAGGATGGAGCCCTCTGTGGCTGCCGTGGCTCTGGGGTAGGTGTCACAGTGGTGCCTCTGCCCTCGCTCACTCGTGCGGACTCACAGCAGGTGGTGGAAGCGATGCTGAATGCAGAGCCAGGTACGGCCAGTTGTCTGCAATGGCCACCACTTTCTCCCCTGCCCCCTGACTGGTCCCAGCTCTTCCATGTCTCCTCGGGGCCAGCAGAGCTGTGGGGCCACCAGAGGAGCTCAGCAGCTCTCCTATGGGGACCTGGTCCTGCATGGTCATTGCACCAGCTAACCTGTTCCCTCTCCTTTCCCTCTGTGCCTGCTTTGCACACCTTTCCGTTTGCCCAGCTCACATGGGTTAATGGTGTTTCAAACGAATCTTTGCTCCACAAGCTGCCTTTTGCTCTCAGCAAGGCATCTGATGGCCAAACCTGCCTGCAGGCAGGGAGAGAGGCAGAAGCAGTAGCAAATACCAGCCTGGGACAAGAAGAAACCGAGGAGACCTGGTGAGGGTGCGCGGAGCCAGCCAGCCAGCCCACACCAGAGCAAACCAGCAGCAGACAACGCCGTTCTCCTCCCAAGCTCTTTCCCATTACCATCCTCATCCCCTCCCAAACAGACTGCCCCGTTTGCTTGTAACCCCCTGCCCCCAGTTTTGCTGGTTTTACAGCGGTATCTGGTATCTGTGGTATGACAGCCTCCATACTTTCTACTGGGGTCAGCGATTCCTTTAAGCTACTGCTTCCCTTTCATCGTATACTTAATGCTTCTCTTTTCTGCCATTTCTCATGTTTTTACCTAATAATTTCTCATGCAGTTATTTTGTTTGTGTAGGTACAGGTCAGGGTTGGCCTTCTGCCTGCATGCCTGGAGGTGAGCAGAGCAAGCTAGCTGTGACAGCCTGGAGGTGAGCGGGGGTTCGCCTAGCTCAGGTATTGCTAGTGTAACCATCTCTAGGGCAGTGTGGGGATTAGACCCAAGGCCTGGAGAACAAAACTGACTTGATACCACCACAACATGCAACTGACAGGAATAATTTTGTTATTTGGCACTAGTATTTTTTTGCACACACACACACACGGTATTTTCTGATAAAGGTATAAGAAAGCAGAGCTGAAGTTACACAAATTCAGCTTGAATTTGTTTCACAGCAGCAGTGAGGGGAATGGCATAGCACAGGCAAGGTAGGTTGTGGTTGCTTGGAGCTTTGCAGGGAAAAGGAAATACAGAATCGTCACAGAATGGTTGAGTTTGGAAGGGACCTCTGGAGGTCATCTAGTCCAAACCCTCTACTCAAGCAGGGCCACCTGGAGCTGGTTGCCCAGGACCATGCCCAGATGGCTTTTGAATATCTCCAAGGATGGAGACTCCATAACCTCTCTGGGCAACCTGTGCCAGTGCTCTGTCACCCTCACAGTAAAAAAGTGTTTCCTGATGTTCAGAGGGAACCTCCTGTGTTTCAGTTTGTGCCCATTGCCTCTTAAAACATGCTTCTTAAGAACATGCTTTAATCCCCTCCCGGCAAAAAACGTGCAGCCTTTGTACACAGAAGGCTGGACAGGGCGTGAGTCAATGAATCTCTAAAAAAATCTTGGCACAGTATGAACTATCAGGGATCACAGCTGTGACTGTGGTTGCAAGGTCCTCCTTATGTAGGTCACAAGGCCAATGTTTCCTCCTGGACTGATGGCTTTATGGAACAGGAGAGTAACAGGAGGAGGGATTTTTCATATTGTACACAGTGTTTTTCAAGTTTATTGATTTGTCCAGAAGAAGACTGGAATTGCCTAAAAGGTTCATCTCCAGAGGAGGGAAAATTGAGGTGGAGCAGAATAAAATGAGAATAAAGCATAATGGGATGGGAACCAAGGGAGAAACTTCCCTGGATATAGAAAAATCAGCCAAGGATTAGCTGGGAAGACCATGGACTTCCAGAAGATAAACAAGAGGCTTCCTTGCTGAAAGCTGACATATTGCTTAGCTAGTGCCACCTCTCTGACCAAAAGGTGTTACCAGGAAAAATGTGAATGAGGTGTTCCTGGTACTTCAGAAAAAATTACCATTTTAATCATATTGCTGAAAGAAAGGACAAGAGAGAGAAAGAGAGTTTTTCCCGTAATAGTTGTACCCTATCTGGTACAAAATTGTCAGCCATCGCTTTGGAAAATGATCGTGGAGAAGACGGAGGTTGATGAAGATGCCTTTAAGTCCCTACCAAGCTGGGATGAGGGCCGGGAATGTGAAAGCCAGGACCTGCAAAACATGAGGTGTGAGACAGACAGCCTTCCTCCAGTGTACAAACCACTCCGCATGTGCATCACTGTTGTGGTTTAACCCCAGCCGGCAACTAAGCCGGCCGGGGTTAAACAATGATAATCACCTTGCACCCCTGCTATGCCAGCCTGTGATGGAGGGGCAGCGGGGCTGGGATGGGCTCCACTCCCCCTCACCCCTGTGGGAAGGCGGTGAGGCCCGCAGCCCTGCCGAAGATGAGGAGATGAGGTCCATGCTCGTGCCTTCTCACTGTGCAGGAGCATAAACATCTCCTTGGCTCCGCTGGCCCAGGCGTGGTTTGTTGTTGTACACAGTGCTGGAGGGGGGTAGTTATTTGAGGGGTCAGGATGGTGCCAGCAGCTGTGCTGATGCATATATGGCAATGATATGGTAACGTTGCTGTTTTCATTTATTAAACAACCCCAAAGTAAATCCCTTTTGCTTTTCTTCAGCTATCATTTTGCTAAAAATACCGTATGAACTAATACTCTAAATAACGTTTTCATAAAGCTCATCTTTGGATTAGTCTCCTAAGCCTAAGTTCAAGGAGCTGGCAGTTAGTCCAGTAACTGCTTGTTCACTGAAACTGGTCGATTCCCCGACTCCTCATCTCAGTGCGGAGGAGCAGATAGGTGGGACTGGAAGGACTGATGGTGGGGAAGGCCACCCACCATGGCAGTGGATGGCACTGCTCCGGCCTTTCCAAGACCTCTCCAATTCCCTATTCCACTGCAGCTGGCCAGCACGGAGTTGCGGGGGGAGCTGTGGTCCCATCCCTTGTCTGTGGCTGATGATGTCCCTTCATCATTCCGTAGCCCCAGCTGTTGGCTGCTGCACGGCTACAAGGGCTGAGACAAGGGTTGCACACCTTCTGCTGAGACCGGCTGCCAGGGGAGCAACCTCACGGTAGGAAGAACTGTCTTTTGCAGACAATGCCTTCCAGTTCCTGGTGTCCAGGGCTTTCCACCTGCTGCCATCCTTTGCATCATGGTGACACTGCCAGGGTCCACCTGTCCGAGTTTTCTGATCACTGCACTCCCCTTACATAGGATCCTCTGTTAAGGTATGAGTTTGGTCTGTAGACCCTAATGACTGAAAGCTCAGCCTAGAAATACAGCAACCATCTCAGGGACTCCCTCTGCCATCTGCATTATTTTGTCTGGTCCAGCTTCCCAAGATGCAGGTGTTAGACTTTCCATCCAGTCACTGCAGGATTGTTTCGTGGGAAAATGTATACGAATGATGCAACCTTTTCAGAAACACTCAGCTTGAACGGGGCTTTGTTTCAGCTCATCTGGTTGCTCAGGATTTCGGGATCTCAGACCAATGTAAACAATTCCTTGATTTTCGAATGTTTGTTGAATTATTCTTGCTTTGCGTCTCCACATCAGATATGTACATCTTTGTATTTTTTTTTCTTAAATACACTCAGGAACATTTGCTAGGGAAGGGAAAATATAACAAATCCTGTGTAATAAATATACTGACATTTAAAAGCAAGTAAGCGTTAAAACAACTGAAAGTACTGAGCAATTGAAGTACCCCGTGGTAGGTCCACATATCCAAAAATGCCCATTTTAAGTAGTGTGCTAGGTGCTGGATTGTGAACAGCGAGCATGTACACCCAGCTAAGTGGCCTGATGAAAGTGGCCTGGTCCCTTTTCCTATTAATAAAGCATGCTAATCAAGCAAGAGGTGAGGACCCAGCTGTAACAAATTCCTTTGGGTTGGTATTGTGCAGTTAGGACAAAGGACACAATGTTATAGCAGAGATAACCTACAAAACCAGAGTCAACTATAAATAGATTGTCACCACTAAGAGCTTCCAAAAACAACTACAGGGGGATTAGAGAAAGGCGCTGAGGAATTACAAGTTCCCATCCATCCTTCCAGGATGACTCAAAGTTTTGCTGGTGCATTTGGAGTGTGCTGGGTCTCTGCTGCTGCTCTGAATTTATCCTGCTCCTGCAGCCTTTTTTATTTTCTGCAGAGCTGTATCTCAGTTCTTTTTCAGTGGTGGTAAAAAAAAAAGAAAAAATTGTTATTATCTTGGAAAGCCAGAAACAGGAATTTGTTGAAACTAAATAATTTTTCACATAAATATGAGTTGTATATTAATTCTCCCATGTGGAGTTTGATCAGCTAGCTATTCAGGCTGATGGGGTATTTTGAACCTGAATTGTCTTCTATACTGAATCATGCTGCTTGTACACAAAGCTGTCCATAAGGTGGACAGTAGTGGTCTAGGAGAATCGCTCTATTACCTTCTTCTCATATGTATGAATGCTAGCATTTTTGTTACACCGACCAGCTTAGTGGTCTTCAAAGGTCCTAAGAGTTCTCAGGAATAGAAATGATGCAATAGAAAGGCAACAAAAAAGGCTTGCTGGGAATATTTGATATAACAGCAAACTGAGAAATGGTATGAAATTAGGTAAAAAAGACTAATTTTAGAAACTCTGCAAGGGTTTTTGTGGATTTTTTTCTTTTTTTAATGAAAGTCTCACTTCAGAAACAGCTAGGGAAGCAGGCAGCTAGTGAGTGGCACCCTCTGAAGTCTTCATTGCACTGATACCATCCTTGATATGGTTAAAATGTTTCACCTTTATTCTCACAAAATGGGGCTGGAAGATTTCACGCAAAGCCCTTTTCTTAGTATTTAGAAATGTTTGCTTCCAAACTTGATGGAAACTGAGTCACGGGAGAGGGATGTGCAACCATGAGAAATCACAAACAAAACTGATGTGATTTCCCCCGTCTTTCCAGGCAGGACTTGAGGCAGGTGCAGTGGAGAGGGAAAGCAAGCTTGTGATTCACAGCTGCCTGATAACATGGGGGGGATGTTTTCGTTTTATGAGGCCTTTACACCCATCTCTGGAAATATCCCTTGTTCGTTCCATTGTGTAAAATAGCCTTTGACGAACTTGGCTTGTCTTATCTCGTGGCCGAAATGCTCAGTTATTCGAAGTCATTAGCAAGGCACCTGACAAACGTGCTGTGGGATTATGGCATATTTATCTGAACAGGAAAGCAGAGCCCGGTGCAGCCTCTCCACTGGCCTCCAGAGTGACCGGGTGAAGAAGAAAAGGATGAGGGAAGCCACATATGGACTACAAAAATGTGTGTGAGGAACCCCTTTTCCTCTGGCTGTCCTTCCTTCAGCTGGCCTTGGAGAAGCTGGTGAGCTCTTTCGGTTCCTCCATCTGTCTCATACTGAGCTGAAATCCTGATGAACCGGTGTTCCCAGTCGTGCTTGGAGAGCCACAGGTTTCTGCTGCTTTCCCTAAGTAGATTAAAGTCAGTGGGGAACAGACACTGGCTATCCACAGGCACCCAAATGTGTGGCACCTGATCACCTCCAACAGGCAAAGAGGAACAGCATGGAAGCACCATGGTGGCGAAACAGCACTGCTGTTAAGAAAACGCAGACCCACCAGGATCCCATTTGCCTTGCGGCAGAGGATGCTTCTGCTCCAGAAAGAGCGCGTGCTAGGAGAGGCGTGGGGAAGAGGGCAGCGGGGAGGGAGCTCTTGCTGCTGGCTGTAGTGGGGGTGAGCCTGCGGGAGCCCCAGGGGCTGCGAGCACCTAAACCCCGTGTGCCTCCCACCCTCTGCACCAGGGCAGCAGGAGGAAAAGCTAAGGGTGTGAGAATGAGCATGGGCTGCGGGTGGAGGATGGCTTCCTCCCCTACTCTAAATTTCTTACCTGCATGTGCTCAAAATGACAGAGCTATGGGCTGTCTCAGGTGTGGTCACTACTGGTCTGGTTTGGCTTATTTCTTTTTCTCTCTTGTGAGGAGCCTCTTTGATCCTGTTTTGCTTTTCCTTTCACTCTCTGCTTTTTTTGTTCCTTGTTTGGATTTTCCCTTCTCTTCCTGTGTCCCCATTTTCCTCTGCTGTTTCAGCTGCTGTCCTAGTGATGAGCACAGATCTCCCTGGTTGTTGTACTCTACAGTTCCTAGAACTACATTCATTTATATTTGTTCTTGGAACCAAGATGGTAAAAATAGCCTAAAGGCCACGGAAATAGTGAAGGAGGGGAATATAATGCATTGTGCATTGCTTTCATGGATTGCCAAAAGGTGGAAACCCTGTTGATTGGAATTGACTTTCCCATGTCTCAAAGTTAGCCTGCAGCTCACTGCGTTGATCTGAAGGCCTGGGAAAGGACATGCTCCACTGAGTAGAGTTGCCACCTTTTAGAAAGAAAAAGAGGAAATCTGGAAGAAGAAGAAGAGGGACATAAAAGAAGAAGATGAAAGCGGGCGGTGGGAGGAAGAAGAAGGATTAATAAAGTGAAGGGAAAAAACCAACAACAGCAACAAAACCCAAAGTACAAGAACTGTCAGAGAAAAAGCTGCATGTAATTTAGTGTCCTGACGTGGAATGTGATTGTACTGTGTGTGGGAGACGGGAGTGTAAACATCTCTAATTGCCCCATGAAGACGTCTCGCTCTGACCTCAAACAATCCACTATTTATTTAATCTCCAAAACTGAGCTCCTATGTCCTTTCCAGACTGGCTTCTTAACGAGATATGTTGTAACAACATGAGCTCTATGAACGTGTGGTGTTTCTGGGGCTGGCGTCAGGCTTCCGCACTGCAGCATGGAAGAGCAATGACTTTTGCACGGGAGAGCCAAACCCGCTGGATGCCACTGGAAGGTGCATGAAAGGTGAAGTGAGCGGTGAAGAATGACGAAGGGCTCTGCCGTCTTCTGCTGTGAACCAAGCTTTGCCATTAAGATCTATGCAATGTACTTTGAGCTACTACCGCCCGGTTCCTTGTGGCAGTCTCTGCTGTGGAGTCCCCAGGTAGCGGAGGAACAGATAACCTCCAAATGCAGGGCTGTGGAGATCCCTGCCCCTTCTCCTGGCATGGAGAGCTAAGAAAAGACTCGTGTAGGCAGTCTCCTGGCCCTAGGATGGTGTGATGCTGACTAGTTTGCACCCCTGCTGCTTAGGGCTATCTAGTCTATAGCAGATTTGTCTGGGGGATGAATATTTGGTGCAATATGAAGCAGCATCAAGCAGTGAGGTAACAGGCAGGGTGGATGATTGCTGCCCAAGCTTGTTCACAGGCCCTCTTTTATTTAGCAAGAAGCATGTGTCTGTAGGAGATCATAAACCTAGATCATGCTTCTCTGCATAACTTTATCGTGGAAATGGTGCTGTTATGTAGGGTGGTGCCCTCAGGTGTCTGCAGACTGGCTGTCATTGCCCCACTGCTTATAGTGTCCCACAGAAGGACTTTGAGGTTTTTAAGTGTTTCTGTGAAGCACTGGCAAACGTTATCCAGGGTGTTACAGTAAAGTTGTAACTTTCCAGGATTCAGTCAGAACAACTATTGATCCAAATGTCTCATGCTGTCACCCAGACATGTATAAACAGTAGTCTAGTGTCATGAGTGTACAGGGAGTGTATATGCTTTCCCGTCTACACTACATAGTTTTCATACTGCTTCCAAAATAGCTGTGACATTTGGGCTTCTAAACAGAGCTCCAACCGAAGATGCTCATAATTGTAATTTAGTTGTACTTCTACATCTTTCTCCTCTGCTTGCCTTTCATCACCACTTCTGCCTCTACTTTTTCCTTGGCTTGCTGCCTTCCTATTCTTCCCCCTCCTTCTTTCTGTTCTCTTCTCCGCATCTATTTTTACTGTTTCTGTCTTCTTCATCAGTCAACATCTTCTCTGTCTTTTTCTTCCCTTGCTTTTCTCCTAGTATCAGAGAGCATAATTTTTTATTGTATGTATAGGATAAAATGTTTAAAATGCTGGTTTGACCCTGAGATCTGTCCTCAAAGATTTAAAGGCATTCTTTCAAGAGGTTACAGTTGCAGGCTTTGTATACAAACCCACCATCTTCCTGTCCTTAGACATGTTCAGCTCTGGCAGTACGCAGAGCTGAAGTTCCAGGAAAACCTCAGGGAAGCTGGGAGTTGCTTGCTGTAGAATAAATGCACTAATGCACACTCTCATGTGTCTGTCACTGGGGTATTTTAGATTTCTTTGATAAACTGGAGTCTTGCAGCATGCTGATGTGGTGGCAAATATTGATAAGCCATTTTTGGTCAGAGAAATGAAAACTCGGGTGAACACTGAGGAACAAAGGTCACTTTGACATCACCTATGCCAGGCAGTTGAACTGATTTTTCTGAATGAATCTTTGTGTGTATGACCAGCGGTGTAACTGCAGGAAATGTTAGGAAGACTCCCAGACGTCTGCTGCTGTGACTTTAGCGCTGATCTCTCTCAGCTGCTAGGTTTTCTGGCTTTGGGTCTGGCAGACTGCGACACACATGCTGTGCATGACAAGAGCATAATGGATGAGATATGTGAAACTTTGACAACCAGCTACTAGACCATGCTTTCTTTTGGGAAAGGAAGTAGCTCCAGAAGCAATGTTGCAATAGTGGACTGAATTCTCACTCAAGCAAATCAGGTCTAGCTCCACTGATTAGTTAAGAGGTGGCAGTGGTTGCACCAATGGATTTCTGAAACAGGTAAAATGCTGAGCACAGTATGTGCTGGTATGTGGCTTACAGGGGACTAACCCTTGTGATTCAGAATTGAGCTAAGACCCAACAGGGATAAAACCAACATTTTTTATTGGGGTAAGGCTCGAGGAGCAGTAGAGGTGTAATACAGCCTCGAGCAGAGCTGTGAGAGCAGCGCACAGGCCGAGTATCAGGCTCTGTCCCCATTTGTTTGTCTTTGTGGTGGTCCCTACAGAGACAGTCTCCTCCCCAGTCGCTGGAAGCTGTCAGGATAAATGATCTCACCTTTGACATCTCCGCATGATTGACCCCCCAATTAGCCCTGTTGGGATAAAAGAGCTTCTCTTGTTTGAAACCAGCCATCGGACAGTGCCCCATCTCCTCAGACACAGAACTGGACCCAAAGGTGATGTGTTTGTGGCCTCTGAGCTTGATTACTGCAAAACAGCATAACCAGAGTCAAACAAGATTCCCTCAAAAGCATCTTCTGATGCAAGCATAGCAGCACATCTACCTAGCAACGCGCGTCTTTGCCGAGCTTACACCACAAGACCAGTCTTCATGTCTGTTACAAAGTCCATATCAGATAGTCTGTAGAGTAATCAAAGCCTTCCTGGGTCTGGATCTAACTGTTTTAGAAATTGTACCACAGACAACCATGGTCAAAGCTGTAGGTAACCAGAGACAAGGGACTGCAGGAGACATCTTTGATAGGTGCTGTCCCTGTGCTCCTTCTCACAAGAGAATAGAGTGGCCATGGACCTCATGATCCTCAACAAAGGTGCAAAACACCTGCTGTTGCATGTCTGATTTGATTCAGGGAGTTCTGCACAAGATGTGCTCACGTGCACACAAAATGCACCCCAGTCCTGGCTCCCCCTTCGCTTCTCCCCCCACTCAAACAAACAGCTGAACAGAAAAGTGAAATAACTTGTTTTCCATTCATTTTTGAGGAAGAAAAAATGGTCATTTCTCTTTTAAATATTTGGAAGACTTTGTGAAATTAAAATGAACAAGGTCATATAAAAGCCTTTTTGAACAGGTAGATCCAACTTAAAAAAAAAAAATCCTGGATTTTGGACTGGCGCAGTTTGTGAGCCTCGCTTTATTTACACTATGGAAAGGAACGACTCTTGCAAATTAAATCTGTACAGATGGTGAAGCAGCGCTTTGGAGAAGTAATTAAACGTTGCCGCAGTATTCACTTCTGTTTGCTGAAAGAAAGACTTTATAGCTCTCTTTGAAACAACTTTCTGCCCCTGCCATCCCGCGGAGAGGCTGCATCTCTCACTGCTGCTTTTTGCAACAGCCTCTGCGCTCTTTCCTGTTTAAGTCTCTGCTTTATCCTTGCAGCCTATTAATTTCTCGCAGCCGTGGTGGGAGCTGGCATTTGTGGCTCGCCTGCCCGGAAAGAGTTAACTGGGTTTATTACATAATCTGTTTAACATTCGGGATGAATAGGAAATGCACGCCCCTCCTCTCCTACAATATGTTTGTGCACTTTAAATCGCACTCCTCCCCGGCTGCGTGTAAGCCCCACGCCACTTGACATGCCCTGAGTCTCCGCATGTGTGCTTGGGCGCGCGCTTGCATGCCTGCCTGCAGCTTTGCACACCCGTTCCGGCGTTGCACACCCGCGTGTCTGCGTGTGTGTGTGTGTACATGCACGTGAGAAGAGAGGAGCGAGGGGAGGCGAGACGGTCACGTTTATAGGAAGCACCAGCAGTCGCCGCGAAGTGTGAAAGCAAACTCTGCCTTCTCTTGGACGGCTCCGAGCGGACAGACCGCCTCACATAATGCCATCTTTCGATGAGGTTTTGAAGGAAGCCGGGGAATTTGGAAGATTTCAAAAGAGGGTCTTTTTCCTGCTTTGCCAGACGGGCGTAACTTTTTCTTTCCTGTTCACCAACGTGGTTTTCCTTGGGCAGGCACCGGACAGCTACTGGTGCAGGATCCCTGGGGCAGCTGAATTAAGCCAACGATGTGGCTGGACGCTGGAAGAGGAGCGAAACTTCACGGTACTGCCCCTGCGCCTGGGGAACGGGTCCTCCAGCGGAGAGTGCGAGAGGCTGGACGTTGTGTGGGACACCCCCGTCAGCTGCGCCAGCCCGCTCGCCCACTACGGCAATGGCAGCGCGGGCAACCTGCCGCTCGCCACATGCCACGATAACTGGGTCTATAAACAGCCCCACTCATCCATCGTCAGCGAGGTAAGGAAAAACCCCGTCCCCTAATAGGCGGCTTCTGTCCCGGTGTGGGATTGTGGCAGTAAAATGGGATTGCCGCTGCGAGGGTCGTTGCTTTGGTGGCTGGTTTTCCTTTCTGGATTTGTTTCGTTCCGAGTCACAAGCAAGTCGGGACAATGAGTACAACCAAGTGTCAGTGTCAAACTTTTAGGGAAAAGTGAGCTGATCTGAAGGGTGGCTCTCCAAAGCCAAGCACCCCACGCAAAGCCAAACACTCCACACAGAGATTGCTCTGTAGCTAGAGGAATCTCAGATTAAAATAGAGTTAAGTCCTTGCAGCTGAGGCTTCTGGTGCTCAATTTTGGGCCTGCAACTTTGGTGGTGTAAACCCAAGTATAGCTGACTGATACCACTTGCTGATCTGGATCACTGTATGCTATCCGTTCTCTGTATTTCCAGTACTGAACATTTATGTCTGCAGGTAATAAAAAAACCTGGTGGCAGACTGCCCTTCTGAGATGTAACAGTAGTCAGCAGTCAGTAGTATGCTTACTAAAGAAAAAAACCCAAACACACGTTTTTGCCCAAAGCTATCATGCAGCTTTTCCCGAAACATCAGAGTTGGAGAACTGCAGACTGTTACCAGTAGTGGTAAGCACTGGCAATTTTTATGGCTTTTTAATGAGGCTGCAAAAGGCCATTTACGATGCTTTCCTAGGAGATCCTCTGTGTAATCTGTAATCGTGCCACGGATGTGCTGTGGTCTGGCTCCAGCACACAGGCTGCACACCAGGAGTGTGTATTTTAAGGTCATCCTGACAGTAACTGTCACCAATGCAGTGATGAAAAATATGCTTAGAGGGGTTGTCTAGGAAATCATCAAGGTGCACCACAAAATGTGTCACACAGCCATGGGCCCTGGCTCCTGCCTCTCTCATGAGCCTCCTGCTGTGGTTTTTAACGGGATGCTTGCACTGGAGCTGTGCCCTCCGAAACACGGAGCAGGGCAGAGCAGGCAAAGCCCTGGGCAAACACTGAACGGAAAAGCAGTGCCTATCCCGACCTTCCAATTCACCATCCTTTCCCCATCCAGCTGGGACCGCTGGATCTGCTCTCAGGCTTCAGGCTCTTCAGAGCAGGAGCTTTGTGCTCTGAGCTCCGCATCTGACCTGAGCAGCTTTGACCAGGATCTATGCTCAGGAGAAGATAAATCAGAGCACCTGGCTGGCCCTAGAACAAAGCTTCGGAACTGGCTTTTGTGTGTGATCGCTGAAATCAAGGTTGCTCAGAGGGTCGCAAGTGACCTGCAGGGAGCTGGTGTCAAACTTGGGTCCCTGGGAATGATGTATCTCTGCCCGTGCTGGCAGTGGCAGTGGCAGCCAGGACCTGGTGGGCAGGAGGACGAATGCTGCCCGGGAGCCACAGCCTGGCTCCGGAGTGAATTGCGGGAGGCGGCCGTGGCGGGAAGGTTGTGCTGCTGCCTCCGAGGTACCTCTGCTGGGGGACTGGGAGGGGTTAGGTCATGGTGTCTTTCATCTGGGCAGTCTGTGCTAGCCATTCCCCTTAGAGCTGAAAAATAAAAATATAGAGAATCCTTTTCTTTTGTTGTTTCTTTTTTTTTTCCTTCAGTCTTGCTGTAGGTGAAAGCATGTAAATTGTGTCCATAAGATTGTGCTCAGAGTCCGTTTATGGCAGCAGTTTGTGTACCTAGCAAAACCACTGTGATTTTCCAGCAGCGCTGAGCCGCTGGGTACAGCTAAGAGAAAACGAAATCAGTGTTTGTGTTGCAGCCATAAATGGGAGTGAAAGGTTCAGTGTTCTCTGGAAAACACCTTGTCCATCTGCACCTTCTTCCCCCCTTCTCCTGGGGAGACCCTCCAGGGCCAGAGGAGGGAGGAGGGATGAAGGGATCCTTGTGGAAACACTCCCCACCTGTGCTCCCAAAGGCACACATTGGGAAAGCCAGGGAGTAACAGTCTGCAAGTAGCAACAGGCTGGGACTGTCTGTCCCCTGTGCAGGGCAGCAGGTCCCATCATCAGTGTCACTGCTGCTCCTAGAGGGACTCTTGCTGGCCAGGGGCACCTCGGCTGGAGGGCGCTGGGCTGTGACCTGTGTCCTGTTCCCAGTTTTGCAACATTTGCTGGATAAATCACGTCACACGAGGCTCAGTTTCTTCATCTAAAAAGGAAGTTTGCGGCACGCATGTCCTGGCTCAATTGCTTTGAGATCAGCTATTAAAAGGAGCTTGATATCTATTAATGTGTTACACATCCAGCAAAGGCAATTTAAATCCCAGACTTAATTTAGTCTCCTTTCACTCAGCTGAGGCTTCTCTGTGCTCTGTTTAATCAGATCACCAAACATGTCTTTTCTCATGTGTCTACTTGTAAATGCTTCCTTTTGTCTGTGTGTACAGAAATGTTTCTGTTTCTTTCAATTATCTTAAGATTTCTGGCACTTTATGTCTGGCTGAATCAACAGTGGAAGTGACCAGGGAGCCAAAGTTAAAAGCATGCATTACATGAGAATCTGAAGGACATATGTTCAGGGAGAGAGAGGAGAAAAAAAAAAGAAAGTCAGGATACTGAAGGAGTTCTTCCAGGCTTATGGCAAGTGCAGACCTGGTGTGGATTTGCAGCGTGGCAGGGGAGGCAGAGGGCAAATGCAGGCATGTAAAGCCTTCATTAGGAAAAGATGTCATATCTCAGAGCAGGTCTGGCAGCCAAACCACAGGCTATTGCAATCAGTTCTGAGCACCCCGAAGAAGCTAAATCATATGGCTGGAGGGACTGATTTATGAGGAGTTGTGAAATAAATGGTATTGCAGTACCTGACTTCATTGCTCTGATTTGTGCATGACTGGAGCATGCTGCTCGCTGGCCGCTCTCTCATCTTGGATAGCTATCTTTTGCAAAAGTGTTCACAGTAGCACCAGCAGAAGGAAGCAGAGGAAAAAGGGGGAATGTGGATAATAAAAAGCACCCACTGCTTTGTAAGCAGTACCTGAGGTGCCTGCTGCATCACCTGCTGCTGCGGGACTCCTGAGTCTCAGTGCTGGGGTACAGTGGGGCGCTAGGAGAACGTACCAGGATTTTCCTCCTTCAGGATTTGAGGAGAAGAGCAAAATCTATTAAGAAATCACCACAGGAGCAACGCATGACAAAGCCAGTTAGCTTGGTCTAGTGACAGGTGACAGAGCATTCCTAAAGGTTCCCTTTTAAAATATTCTTTTGATGACTAATGGACTCTGAGAGGAGGTTCCTACTTCTGCAGTGACATGCCTAAGGGTCTCTGTGCTCCATTGCTTTAGGTCAGGCTTTTCTGTGAGGGCAAACCAGATCAGAGAAGGAGTTGTCCACTGGTGCTGCACACACAGCCCAGCACCATGGTGACCGAGTTAGAGTTGAGCAAACTGGAGCTGGGATAACGTAAAGGTTTCAAGATATCCGCAAAGTCCTCCATTATGTGTAAAACTTGGCAGCGACCCCGCTGACGCAATGGCGTCACAGGTAGTGGATCTGTGCAGAGGACCTTGCCCTGCTGCCATCTGCTCCCATTTAATTGAGCGGGTTTTGCACAGCTCCCTGTGAAATTGGAAGACGCAGCTGCGTGCGTCAGTGGCGGGACAGGAACCCAGTGGCTTCTCAGATTTTGCTTGGAGAGGGAGGCTGAGGGGGTAATTATCAAGCTAAATCCATGCCTGGCTCGTGCCAGCGCATGCCATCTGAAATGATGCTGGTTGTAGCAGGTGGCTGGCCTGCTCGGGAGGGACGGCTGGTGACAGCAGCACCTCTCACGGGGGAGGAGGGCAGGAGAGGACAGCCTTTCTGAGCGGCGGACGGAGCAGGCGGTAGAGCAGGGGTGTCGGGGGGCTGCAGTGGACCGGGGGGGCCGCAGCCTCGTGCTCTAGCCCGGGGTCTGGAAGGGAGCCCAGTCACCCCCGGCGCTCTGTAACACTTGAAGTAGGAAGCGTGTTGCCTGCCATCTCCTGCCAGGTGAGCCTGGTGAGGGACACACGTACCCAGGACATACAGAAGTCAATAAACCTAATTTCCCCAGGAAACTGTGCTGAAGATTGAGTCACTGACCTTTAATGCTGCTGGACTTTGGCACTATGTACTTTTGTCCCAGGGGAGAAAGTCTAGCACTCTGCAAAAGGGCGGCTGGATCGTTTGCAAAGCGATAGCCATTTTATTCAGACATTTTTGGCAGTGATGCCTCCTAGAGGCATGTGCATGAATTACAATCGCGTCTGCAGGTTGAATGGCCTGTGGCGGTGGCTGAAAGGAAGAGGGAAGTCTACACGGGCATCAGCAGCTATAGCACAGCTGGCATATTTCAGGCTTATTAGCAGCCTTTGTTGGCAGGAGTTCAGCAGAAGGGACCGAGTCCAATATGCCCTGTCTGCAGCAAGTCTTCACGCCATAGATGATGTCATTTCGAGACCTGGCAACAATTTATTGCCAAAGTGTGAGGTCTGAGGTAGACAAACGGTCATCTGAACATATCCTGTTGCACCTGCTGGGAATAAATCTTCGTACTCCTTTGCTTGCCACAGCTGTCTCAGAAAATAACAGGCAGCCAGCATTTGCAGAGAAACCTGTAAGCAAAGCAATAATGTTTGTCTCATAGTTTTTACAGTCCTCAGAGCAGGAGATAACATGGCAGTCAAGCTCAGGGTGGAGAAAGCACAGCTGGTCCTTTTGCTGTCCTCCTCCAAGGCAATAAATAGTGCAATTCACCCTCAAAGTGTTGCTCTAGTGTGATTATTGTCATTGGCATGGCAGTACCCTGTCTTATTTCCACCGTCATGGAGGGATTAATATTAAGCAGTGGAGGGAAAGGGAAAAAGGGCAGACAGAGGAGCAGAGGGAGCAGCAATTGCTGAATTTCTTATGAAGCTCCAACTAAGCTTTCCCCGTATAAGAGGGGCTTGAGCAGTTCCTTGCATGGGTTTCACCAGTGGGACTACGTTTCTGTCACTGCCATTGAGCCAGCTGGTACTGGCTGAGCATTTAGGCCTTGGTTTTTCTTATTGTTTTTAGGATAGATTCCCTCCTTTAGGAGATAGTAAGTTTCTCCTCTCCCTCTTGCTTTGGCTGTGGGTAGACAGAAGAAAGAAGAAAGACAGAACAGGTCTTCTGTCCTGGGAGGCTCAATGAGTCCAGGTGATCTGAGTGGCAGGGATGCAAAGGTACCAGCCAGGCTTTGGGCCATGCACAGGAGAGAAACCTCCAAAGTTTTCAAAGCTAAGCTCTTCTTCAGGCCTTGAGCCGCAGTGCCCTGGGAGTAGGGTAAAACCTGACTCCATTTGTCCTGTTAAGTGCTCAGCTTGAAACCAGACATGGAGAAGGACAGTGTCCTTGCTTAGTCCCTTAGCACTCTGACAGAAGCGTTGATAGAAAGAGGAAAAAAAAGTAATTTCTCCCTTTCCACTGCACGCGCTTGCAGGCTGTTTTGTTGCAGTAAGGATGTGTGAAAGATAGCAGTTTGACAGCCCAGAGGATGAGAGAGACGAAGAAGAGCTGCCCAGCAAAAAATAAGGAACATGTAGCAACAGTCTGAATCTCCCCAGGTTTCCTTAAATGATGAATATCGCCCTGAACTGTTTGCACTGGGAGTGGAAGCGTAAACCAGCCTCTCTTCAGCCACTTGTATGAATGCCACTTAAAACGTGTGTGGGCTCTCAATATGCTGTTGTAATTGGACTGAGGAATCACTGTAGGTCTCTTTGTTGAAGAGTTTCATCCATAATTTTGAAATTTAATTGTATCAGGCAGTAAATGCTTCCAAACTCCTACTCAAAGTTGCTACATTTTGAGGAGCTTTTAATGACATGTTGTCATTTAAAGCAACGCATTTCTACAGGGATAGGTGTGCTGAAGTGTTTTGGGACTTGCTCGGTGCACAAAGGCCTCTCAAGTACCAGGAGTTACAAGTCTGTGGTTAGTCTGCGTGTCAAACTAAAATGGAAAATGTTTGCCTTCTGCCAAAGCCGTGAAGAAATAAAAAGTTGCCACAGCCCCCGTGTTTCCCAGTCATTAGTCATGTATGAGCATTTCTTCCATTCCCATCTCAGCCAGTTCCCACTCCTTTCTATAGAGATTACTCCAGTAATGAACTACAGGGGCCCAGTGCAAAACCTCTTCCTTCTCCCAGGGAGATGTTGCTCAGGTGGTTTGCTGCTGCTTTAGAGGTCAGCAAAGTGCACCAGCGCAGTTCCCTCCAGTCACACCACTGCTACTGGAAATCCATACTGGGATTTCGTGTTGATGTTCAAGCCTCTAGCAGGTGGGAAAACATTCATCACAGGGATGTATTTCCAGGCAGGAGTGGATGGCTGCCCATACTGCGAGGCCGTTGGGGTGGAAGGGACTGATTTTCCCCACTCTGTTAAGGACACTATAGAAGGGGATGTCCTGAAGGAGCTGGTTCCTGCTGCCTGTCTCTGTTGGCAGCACCTCACTTCTGCTCAGGGTGGCAGCTCATTGCCAAGGCTAAGAGGAAAGGAGTGCGGATGAGGATTGTTTATCAATTTGGGCAGTGCAACCTTTTTTAGTCACCTCCCTAAGTGGAAGGAGGCTGCGTTCAGGCACACAATGCTTTTTGTCATACAGTGAATAGAAATCGTGCAGGCAAGCGTGGCACTGAATGCAGAGAGGAGTTGCAGGGTTGTGCTGGGTGCATGCACTTGTGCAGTGAGGAGCTTAGTAGGGAGCATGGCAATGTTGAGGAAGAAGACGTGCCCTTAGCTGGAGCTGGCCAGCTGAGCTAGTTCACCTGCTTGATGATTGCAATGAGGAGCCAGCTAGATAGGTTTTAATAAGGTCTACGTGTAGCCAGCGCTATACAGGTCAGCAAATAGGCTTAAGATCAGGGGCAAAAAAACCTAAGGCTTTCCTTTCTTTTACCATATCCTTCTCCCCCCACTGCAGTAAATGTTTTAGCAATTAAATTTCAAGTCTATGGAGGAAAGGGGACTGAACACAGGACACGGTGACATTCCCTTTCTGCTGTGTTGTCCTGGGTGAGCTTATTCAAGTGAAAGCAGAAACGTTTACTTCACAGCATAGACATGCACTGTGAGGAGACTGTTTGTGGACAGAGACACCTACAAATGCACAGGGAGGACAGGACAGTAAGGAATCCTCACTCCAACGTCTCCCAAATGTTTCTCCAGAATATGTCCCAAATTTTGCAGCAGCAGGGGTGTGCTGTTGCAACCAAAGAGGTGATGCTTCTGAAGGGAAACTTCAGCTGGCTCCCAGCTTGCCTAGGGTTGTGGGATGCTCAGCAATGAGCCACTGGTCTCACATCTCTTCTGCAGCTTTTTTTCAATTGGTGTGAGCTGGAGGTGCCAAACTGAAATGTTCAGGAAGAAAACAAAGAAAACCAAAGTCAGACAGCTGTGGTCTAGACAGATAGAGAGCCCTGGAGTTTTTGATTCTCAGTGTTACCAATTTTGGAAACCAAGTGGGATCACGGGAGGGTAGTCTGTGACATTTAAAGACCATATGCCGGGATTTTTTTAGTGTTATGAGACAAACGTGTACTTTCAGGGAATGGGATCTCCTATTACTCACAATGGGAGATGGTTATAGACAGGGATATCTCTTCTGCTCCTTGATCAGGATATCCTGCCACCGGATATTTGCATGGAAGTGCTCCTGGTCTGTGAGCTCCTCACAACATGGACCGCATCTGCCTGGGCATAGGAGCAGACTGTGTGGTAGGAGTGTGAACATCAGCCCATGCATGGACGGGCATATAACCATTCAGAAACAGAGAGGAGGCACCACTCGGCTCCCTTTTGTGGAGGCTGCTAGCAAGAGACATGGGAGATGTTTTGGGGGAGTGTTATATAGGAGGACTACCGGCTAACTGGAGACAGACTGAAATCCTGGGTAAACAGATGCAGATGCTTTTCCTCCAAGTGATGCAGAAGGGAATAACTATCAGGCACAACCAAACCAGGTCACAGCTGAAGTGGTGATGTGGGTCTGACAGGCGGCTTGGATCAAAAAAAGATCTCTGCAAGGCGTGCAATTCTCTTTTAAAGGTTACATTCCACTCTAAAGGTTATGTTTGCAAACGAAAAGCAAGACATTAGCAGGGTGATGACTTAAATGCTAGGTGCTATGTCAAGCAAACAGAAATGGTCTGAGAATGCTTATCTGTACCAGAAGTTATTTAAATACTTAGAAAATAACAAAGTACAGGAGAGTACAGTTAGCGTATTGTCACAAATCTCTTCAGAAAGAGCTTATGGTTTCTTAGAAGTTTTCTGTATTTTCCTATTTCCCAGAATATTTAAAATATTTGAGTATATTGTTAGCCAAGAGCTAGCTTCAGCTGCTGTCTAAATCATCTGAAATGGCTGTTCAGATGAAAGAGTCCTCTCCGTTAAAGATGTTTTCCCCTCTCTCTTTCTGGCATGCATTCGTTCTCCTGCCCTCTTTCATGACAACTTATTCATTGCCTGTTTACAGTAGAGGGATCAAATTATTTAAAAAAATAAATATACCCTTTTGAAAAAGGATCAAAAATATAAACCCTGAAGGCCAGTGCCTGCAGCGGTCCCTCCTGGTCCCTCCTGGCAGCTCTGTGCAGGCTGGCTGCTTGCCTGGGCGTGGCTCCAGCGCTGCCCGGCACAGCCACCCACCAGTGCCCTGGGAGCTGAGCTCCTCAGCTACCTTTGTAGCTTTGTAGCTTTCCCTCTGCTCCTTGAAGGGCAGGTGCCCTTCCCGCAGTGCGGGAAGCAGGCCTCTCCTCCCGGGGGCAGCCGTCCGCCCGGCACTGCCGACGACGGCGCTCCCTTTGCCGTCACTTGGGCTGCCGGGATAGCCTCCCGGGTCTTGGGAAACCTGGTGTGTTGGCTCAGGGAGACCTGTAATCCCAATGCAGTTTACAGGTGTTAGAAATCTGGGGCTTGGTCTCTGAAATCGACAACTGAAATTAGGAGCGAGCAGATTCTAAGTGATGTACAATGTTTTTATTTATTAATTTATGTCTGTGTAAGCATCATCTCATTTTGACATTGCTTTGACCGTTTTGTTATTACATGCATCTTTTAATTTTGTTCTCACTCTAGTTTATTGCTGTTTCTGGAGAGGCAATAACGCTCTTACTCCCTTACCCGTTCTCTCCTCGGCCGTTTTGGCTTGTGAGGGGGAGTCCTCTCTCGTGGCCATCTGCGTCAGGAGCAATCGCAAGTGTCAGAGGACGTTTTGTTCTCTGACTCAGGCAATTCAGTGAAGGGCTTTTAAACCTGGTCATGTATGAAGCCCTCCCTGCTGATCTATCAGCCTGGTATTTCTCTCCAAGGTTTTGATCTTTCAAGGAACTGAGCTGCTTGTGAGGTGCTGAGCCATCTTAACCTTCACTGGGAGACAACTCACTCCGCAGGGCACGGGCTCAGACCTCTCTGTTATTCCTGGGGACTGCTAGGAGAGAGGTGTGAGGGCTGCTCTCTGCACCTCTGGGGAATGGTGCTCCCAGGGTGACTCCAGAAGCATCGCTGGAAGCAGAATACAATGGTGCAAAGGTTCATGTTAAACAGTGTTCAGAGCTGGAGCACAGATGCAGGTTGAAGCTGGCCTCTGTCACGCTCCATCGCTGTAAACAATTTTTGAAAAAAAGGTGACACCCACAGTAATATGAGCAGGGAAATGCCCTCAGCCTGGTAAGAGCAGAGGGCACCACCAGCAGAGATGAGACTCTGGAAGGTCAGTGATACCTAGGGATGCTGTGGAGCTTCCACCCTGGGAGATGCTGAACGCCTGACTGGACAAGGCCTGGAGCAACCAGCTTTGACGTGATTTTGGATGTAAGCTCAAAGCAGGTCCTACTGTAAGCGGGGGTTTGGATCAGAGGGCTCCACAGGCCCCTTCCTACCTAACGTATTTCATTATTCCAGGAGATGTGGGCAACAGCAGGAGTAACCCTAAGCAACAGCTCACTCTGTATTTGTAAGCGCCGGGCGAAGTCGCTGGAGCAGCTCCCTAATGCTGATTTTCCACCCAGGCTGTGCTTAGCCCCCAGCGCCTCCCACAGGAAAACAGAAGAGGGTTTTTATAGCACAGAACAGCCTGTAGTCAGCAGAGCCCCCCTCGGAGAGCCCGGAAAGGTGGCTGGGAAAAGCCAGCGCACCACAGCCAGCTCTGAAGCCACCAGTAGGAAACGGCGTGAAATAACAGAGCAGTTTGTAAAATAGCCTGTGGTATTGGGCTCTGAGCTCTCACTAGAGCTGTCATCCACCCAAGCAGAGCATGAGGTCTCTCCTGCTGGCGCTGGTCTGACCAAAAACCTACAGGGAAGAGTGCAGCTATGTGGTGAGACAGGCAAGAAGAGCGAGAGACCTGTGCTGTGCTTTGAGGTCCTGGGAGAGCTGTTGCTGCCGTGGTGCAAAAGCTCAGCTGAGCAGCAACATTCAGCACCTGAATGTATCACCTGCACCTGAAATTCAGGCCAAGCTGGTCAGAGGAGCCGTGCCAGTGACCCGCCGACGAGGCAATGTATATACCTCTCTGTGCATATACAAGTCCAGCAGCTGTCCAGATGGTCCCCATGGTGCATACATGGCAGTGCCGTTGTGTCCAGCATGGGCCCTGGCTGGGCGACCTGCACCAGACATGTGTCCTGTGAGGTGCCTAGCGGAGTACAGCTCTGGCTAACTCGGAGAGGTTGCCTTGAGCTCATGTGAAGCCGCTCTTCCTGCTTGCTTTCTGTGCCTATCTCTTCATGTGATTATTTCCTCTTCTGTTACACTTCAGCAGCGCACTTTTGAAGCCGATATTTTCTTGTAGCTGGTTTTTAGCCCTCTGGTAAGCTGTATTGCCCTGTATACGTGCTTCTCTGAGAGCCCCAACTTCTGCCATCAGCACAGTCAATTGCATTGCCTTCTGAAATCTTCTTTTAATGGTCATTCTGATGAAAAAACTCTGCTTTCCAAAGGTGCATCTTTTGATACTATTTGCCAGGGTTGTCATAGTTTCACGAAGCAAGAGGTTAAGCAGTGTTTGAAGTCTGAAAGTGCTGCTCCATGTTCAGGCTATTTTAGGAAAGCATTGCAATCGCCAGCTGAGAGCAGGTTTTATTCCTCTCAGAGGAAGCTGAGGTTTCTGCAGTTCCTGCTCAAGAGTTACAGAAGTGGAAGCCAGATACTGATGGCTTGGCTTGGTTGAAAGGTGGCCAGTCAGGCTCCCTGGAGTAATGGTGTTGACATCAAAACCATGACTTTGTTTAAAAGTCAGTGGGGGTGGGATGTCTATTGGGCTGGGGACCTATGAGATTACCAGCCAAGTTTTTCTTCACAAGTTGTGAGAGCTGGAAACTGCAGTTCTCAGTCGCAACATTCCCAGGCCTGCGGCTTCAAGAAAAACAAAAAGCCATAAACAAACCCAAATCCTGGACTTCCAGTAAAATCATTATAACTAACAACAATGATTCTGCTGTAGTTACTATCAGTGACAGTGCTAATAGTACATTTGGAACCAAAACTGAGGAGTTTCATTTTAAAAAGTGAAGAATGGCCCATAGAAATGAGTGTGAATGACACCCGTGTGGAATTCAGAATATTAAAAGAAACCGTTTCTTATTTAGGTACATAAATAAACATTTAAGAGTATTACTTTAGATTTTTGGGTCCAGATTCAGGCTCAGTGAAATCCAAATCTGGGTGCCCTCTGTATCTCCTGGGTAGGCACCTCTGAAAAGCCAGGCCCAGGAATACTCGCTGGGCATTACAGCAGGTAAACGGGCTAAGGCAGAGCTCGGGCTCACGGCGCTACATTTCAGAGTCTGGAGAATTGTGAGTGGCAGAAGAGGCTGTTAATCTTCTCTCTAACCCACCCTGTGGCCACCCCATCCAAGCACTGGTATCGTGGTACGCGTGCCGGTGAGCACAAACGAGATGCACGTTAGCAACCAGCACCTCATTAGCGAGAAAAAGGTTTCTTACAGCTCATGCCTGAAAGCAAAAGGGTCTCTCTAGGGTAAATGGTGGCAGCTGCTATTGCCTGTGGCTTCCCTTGGTTCTGAAGCCACGTTGCTCCTAAGGTTACCCCAGGTATGGACTGAAACCTCCCGACTCCCATTCGGTCTGCAGAACTTGGCAGGCAGCGGTTGGTATTTCTTTATTCTCAAAGAACCTCTGAAGTAATTTCCAATGACATGCTGTCTGGATAACTACTTTATTTTTAGTTTTATTTTAGTTTTAATTCCTAGACTCTTTGTCTTCCTTCCTCTTACCCACTTCCCTCTCCCGTCCCCATCCCTGTCCCTGTTAATGAATTCTTCAGATACGCACCAATGTAATGTCATGTTAGGGAGTTATGGCTAGTGCAGTATAAGGAATAGAAAAGTCTGGGAAAGCTACACCAAGAAAATACATATTCAATGTGTCTGAAATTGATCTGAGATCTGTTTTCAGTTTCCTCAGAGACGACATGTTTTTGCTTTTATCTAGAAGGCGCTAAGAAAAAGAATTAAACCATTTCTATAAGCTGAAGTTTTCATTGGCTATAGCTGCGCACGCTTATTCTGCACTAAACAAAGTCATGGCTTTGCCTTGGCAACATATTTAACAGCGTTGTGTTTGGTTTGCAAAAGAGAAATTTGCTCTCCATGTCTGGACAACTGATGCATGAAACACAGCATCCTTTTGGCAAGGAGGAGCTATGCCTCTATCTTCACAATAGCTTGAAGAGTGCTTGCTATGGCTGCACTTCCCTGGCCCACTGGTGCTTGCTCTTGAACAAGCACATTTGAACTTCCCCTTCCCCTTCCCTTTCCCCTTCTCCTTCCTACCTGGCCCTATGCAGTTTCTGTAACAGTTTGTCCTGAGGATGATGAATGACCCACCTGGGGTGTTTATGCCTCTCCCTTGTTCCCTCAGTATAACCTTGTGTGCGGCAGTGCCTGGATGCTGGATCTCTCACAGGCTATCCTCAATCTGGGGTTTCTGGCCGGCGCATTCACCCTGGGCTACGCTGCAGACAGGTACTGTATAAACGCTGCTGTCCTTTGATTTTTTCGGAGGTGAAATCACTTGTAGCGTCACCTGCAATAAGCATGCGTCAACACTTTGGAGGTTTAATTCACTTTGGATAAACGTCCCCAGCCTGGGTTAACAGCATCCAGCCAATGTAATTTTCCCTTCCTTTTGGGCTGGAAACTTCATGTGATCGTACTTACTGATCCTGTTTGGACATTAAAATGTCATGAAAAGAGCTTTTCTTGTGGTTTCCGATATTTTCTGTGCACATCTAGACCCAGGAAGGGCAGAAGGACACAGAAATGAAAAGGAAGCATTCAGAGGAGTTTTCTGGACTGGTGTTTACTGGAGGATGTTTAATAGGCACCATTGATGAAGAAAGCAGCTACTTGAGGAAAGAAGGAAGGGACTCAGTATGGTAATTCTCTCCATTCACAGGCTGGACGCATATGCTTACCACCGAGGTCATAGCTCCCTCCAGCCGGTCCTCAACTGTGTTAGAACTGGATGAATACCAAGGAAAGATGTGGGTGATATTCAGGCTTGACCAGCCGACCTGCCCCGGAGTGGGGAGCTCCCATAAGCTCTACCTTGCTCTTAAAAGAGGGAGCCTGGTTTGTGCTTTGTGCTGATAATTAATGGTAGTCAACTTAAGTGTTGGCTGAGAGCACTACTGACGATTTCACTGGCAGAAATATTTCTTCAGGTCATAAAATACGTTCTTTCTGCCTGTTTTATTTTTCTTTGGTAGCTGTAATAATAGTAATAATAACTTAATGTATGATTTCTTTGTAGGCAGGAATACTTACAGAATTATCTGGAATGTCATCTCAGATAACAAATTTTGGACTTGCAAACAAAAATACTTTTAAGGAAAACCTGATCTTTCCAAGGAATATAGTTAACAAGGGATAAAGTAAGGCGGAAAAGATGCACTGGATAATTTAAGAGATCTTCGCTCAGTGTCTGGCGGGGCCGTTATGATAATAGCACCTTAAGACTGTATAAGAGTAGAGATATTACAGTTAATTATTAAAATAAAATAATATGTCTAGGAGTACTTGTGTATCAATCATAATGTAACTACAGTACAACTATGAATGTTGCACATTGATAGTACTGGGGAATGTGCTGCAACCAGATGAGTGGACTCTTGTCTCCTTGACAGCATTCAGAAGAACGTATCTGATTGAAAATACCCTGATTTTTGTCCCATATAAATTATTCTCATGAAATGTTTTGAACAAAATGAACAAACAAATATTCTTGCAAATACTTTTTGGTAAGATAAACAGCTACATCAGTTTTCACATTTCTTCTTCTTAAAACAGCAACAATAACAATGCAGAAGAGATCAAAATGGAAATTCTAGTTGTGTTCCAAGGACACAGTCACCATGAAACTACAGGGAGGTTTTGTTGTTTGTTTTTTTTTTTTTGAATTATGGCTTACTTTGGGCACACCTATTAATGGTTTTTGCTGGAAAATGAGACTCATGAATACATTAGGCATACTTTGAAAACAAGTGGTCTTAAACCTAAAGAAAACACTGGAAAATCACATAAAGTAATTAAAGAAGACATAAATTACTTTCACAGAGCTGGCTGTAATTACTATTAGGAGACTAATTTGTGAAAACAGAAATCCCCAACAAAAGTTGCCCTTACTTCAACTGGATCAAAAATCTGAACTGTAACATATGGGCCATAGTTTAGCTACAAAAAGATAAACTGTTTTCTAAAATAAAAGAGGGACTGGTGAGGACATCACCAGTTTTAATATTAGTGACATAAAGACAGTGATAACTACTGCAGGGAAAAGAGTCCCCTATCCCAAGGGCCAACACTACAAAGTTTCAGGCTTTGGAACAAGGCTGGTCTCAAAAAGGCACTTTCAGATCTGGCATTAAAATGAGATGCCAGGAAAAAAAAATCTTTGTGGCTTTTCATGATTTTTACTTTCTTTTCCTTTTCCAACAGATACGGCAGAATCCTCATCTACCTGCTCTCCTGTCTCGGGGTTGGGATATGTGGTATCATAGTGGCATTTGCACCAAACTTTACTGTTTTTTTGGTCTTCCGTTTTCTCCAAGGTGTGTTTGGCAAGGGAACCTGGATGACATGCTATGTGATCGGTGAGAGCTGTTATGTTCTTTCTTTTCTGGTTAGAAAATTTTTGGAGGACAAGGAGTCCAGCCATGTCTGCTCTTGATAATAATTTTTCCTGGAAACAAAGGACTGGCCCTGGGGTCAGGAGACAATGAATAACCCAAGACCCTCCTAGTTAATGCATTTGTCCTCTAAGATAAGGTGGCTGCGTGCAAATTGTAACTTGGGCTAGGCTCATGCCTGACCTGAATTTTTGTGGAAGCAGTAATTGGCCTGTGTCCAGACCATGCTGGGGACCCTTCTAGCAGCTGAACAGTCTAGTGTTTCCTTACCTGGCAGCATCTGCTAAGTTGCTGGTACAGAGGTGGCCTCTGAGAATGGCAGCAAGTGCAAACTCTTTCTGTTACTCAGTACTGGTAGGAGATGGAAATGAATAGCAGTGTACATGTGTACATGCCTGCCTGACCTCATAGGATCCCATGCAGAACAGCGGGGAAGAAGTAATGCACTAGGGCAGACTAACAAGAGTGATGTGTCCTTCAGAACTGTCCAGGCTCTCCTTTTGTACCCATCACTGTGGTATCTGAATATGCCTGTGTGCAGCTGGCAATTCAGTAGCAATGCAACACTTTCTGTTGATGTTATCTGAGGACTTTTACGGCTATCTAATCTGTGGATTCTGATGGGGAGGGATTAACATAAATAATTAAGAGGTGGGGGAGTAGAATGTGTATATATAAAGGTTTCCTTATGACATAGAAGATCACCAGGGTGATCAAAATCTGCAGAGCAAGCCTCAAATCGAACAGGATACACAAACAGGGACATGGTTAATTTTGGCAGAGTCTGAACATCTTCCACAGATGCTCAGAGGAGTTAACTGCTTTTCCTCACTGGGAGGACAGACACTTGGATGGCTGATCTTCATTCTTTAGCTGGGAGGCTTTGCTTAGAGCCAGGATAGACACCAGGGTCCATATTAGGATTATTATTTCCTGAAAAGGGAAAAGGAAGAGAAGCTTTTTTTATAAATAGCATCAGAACAGCAGGGATCCAGACTTTTTGATAGATTATAGTCATGGCCCAGCAATGAAGCTCCTCGCATAGCAAACTTACTTTTAATGAGAAAAGGGTATTGTTGTGGCATCTTGAATGACTGCCAGGTTCAGAAAGGGAAACTCCTCTCTAGAGCATGAAATAGCATGGCATTAAGGAAAGCATCCTACTAGAGATGCGACATCAGATTTAGTTAAAAAGAAAATCAGCCATTCAGTAATCTGCTGTGGTAACCCAAAACACAGTGATAACATCATTATATAGTGCAAAAATCTGTAACATTAGTGTAGTCTGTGAGGCCTGTGACTTTTTTTTTTTTTAAATTCCTGGTGGAATTTAGATGAGTGAGAGCAGAATTGCAACCAGACATAAATGATTACAGTGAGACCTGGGAACACCGTGGTGACGTAGGCGCAAACATGCTTCTTCCAACCACCTGTCTAGCCCTCTCAGCATCTAAATAAAGTCCAGAGGCACCTAAGTTTTCTGGGCAAATTTACACTGCTGAGCAGCTCAGGTCCAAGGTCCAGTGAAAGGGCCAGAAGCTGCTTTTCCCCTCACTTCCAAACACATGGCCTAATTTTAAACTGAGATCTTACCCTGAAACTTTGGCAACTGCTCTAAGCAGCAAAATGTTTTATGAGAGACTCATGACTTCCTTAAAATGGCCAAGTTTTAACAGAAAGGAACATTTTGCAATGCTCAGAGCAGACTGCCTGACTTTAGGAAAAGGTTCAGAGATACGGCATTTTGAAGGACAGCGTATTACCGCAGCCCTAAGCAAGGTGCTTAATTCTTGGAGAGAGTGATTCCATCTAAATCCCTTCAGGGATCTACTCTTATGTCCTGGGATCACCCAGAGTATTTACCAACCTAATATCTTTTAAAAGGCATATACACATCACCAGGACGATGGTTGCCATTATGAGATCTCCCAAGCTACTGATCTGGGCTTCAGAATCACAACAGGGTGCCCCAGGAACCTCACTTTGCTTTTACATACAACCCAGCTCTTCCTGGGCCAGTGCTGAGCAGCTACCTTTAGGCCATAGAGTTGCCCCTGAGCCATGCAGACGGGATGAACAGTCGATAAAAATAGTAATGGTGTCATATCTCCCTGCATTGCCAGCTGAAACGAATCACTGTTACTTGTAAAATTGTGTCTTCTTTAGCAAAATTTAAAAAAAAGAAGTGTTTTCTGTGTATTATGAACCAAGGTAAAACCCTCTGCTTTTACTTTGAAGGCTAGGTAGTGGTGACAGTTTTGAAACAAACGAGAGACACTTCATGCATTGCTCATCTCAACTGTGGATCTCATGGCCTGAAATATGGGCTTACGTGGGTTTCAGAAGTGATTAGACACATTCACAGAATAAAAAATCCACCAAAGGATTAAAAAAAAAACCATAAAGGATATGTTTGTTCTAATAAATAAAACAAGTTATGGACCATACCATACCTTAGCCCTCAAAGCAACCAGCATGGTATGGCTAAACTCTCTTCCCCACAGACACCTTGTCCATATTACCTGCTGGGAGCAGCCTCTGCCTGGAGGATCCTCTAGTCTAGGGCATGCGCTAAAACTGTGCCAGGAAGAGTGCTAACAATTTGCCACTAAGCATGGTCATGATGCTGTCTCAAACCCCTAATTCTGTCCCTATTTAATTCCCTAGTAAACATGCAGTAAGAAACCCCTCTAGCTGAAGAACGGTGGGTGAATTGATGAGGAGGTGTCACCTGTGCTTGCCCTGGACAGCCTCGGTGACATGCTTACACTGCTGAAGGCAAGACACTGGGCTAGACAGACTTGTGACCTAATACAGTAGTATCCTTCCTTATGTTCCACCACTAATATTTTTCTTTCGAGTTAGGTTTGTTTCTGTGTTGTTTATTTTGGCTTCCTCTCTGCTCAGTGACGGAGATCGTTGGTTCTGACCAGCGGATCGTTGGGATTGTGATTCAGATGTTCTTCACCCTGGGAATTATGATTCTCCCTGGAATTGCATACTTGATTCCCACCTGGCAGGGGATCCAACTGGCCACTTCACTGCCCAACTTCCTCTTCCTGCTCTACTACTGGTAACGTTGCAGTCATTGCTCTTGTCACTATTGCTAGTGCTATTTGAGCACCTTGAGACCCCCGCTGTGGTCCCAAGTATCCCTTGTGCGAGATGTAGGTTAGGAAGAAGATATTTGCATATTGTTAATTTTAGCATTTTTAATTCTTTTTAGTGAATCGCAGACATACATTAGTTTCCTTTTTCTGCCCAGGGTTCGTCTCTCTTGTCAGCCACAGTGGGCCCTTCACAGAACCCTGCTCTGCTCCTGCTTAGCCTGGGGCTGGCTGTTTAACTGGTTAACTTGACCAAAGTTTGCTTCTCCCATCAGGCATGGGACCCCACCTTTACCTCTAATTACGTACTCAGTTCAAGCCTGACCTTGCCCTACAGGTCCCATGAGTTGGGCAGTACAGCTAATTAGAAAGCAGAGCCCTATCCTGTGGTGAACATCTGTCCCAGTGGAGTGCAGCCATCCTGTGGGCTGGATCCAAAGAAACTAACCCACATACCCTCTTCCTGCACTTTTTTTCCTTAAACATTGCCAAAAGTTCATTGTCGTGAACGTTTAAATTGTGGATCATCTTAACCCTAGGCTAGCAGAAACTGAAACACCAATCAGTAGTATTGCTTTGTGTTCAGTTTATAAAATATGTATACATTTGAGTGTGTGTGTGTGTGTATCTCATAATGATACAGCTAGAAGTTTCCTGGTCTGCCTGTACTTGGTACTACATGTGTTTAGTGTTGACTTTCATTGTTCCTTGCTGTTCTACAGGCACCTTATTTGCTTGTTGGTTATCATACTTTTGACATCCATTGTGCAAATACAATAGTTACATTTCTTATTTTTCAGCTTTGCAAAGTATTGATATAGTCTATTTTCTTCTTTCTTGCCCTCAAGGATCAGATATTTTACAGGAGGCTGACTGGAAAAGCAATCCACAAAAGCGTTTCTGTATCCCAAACACTGAAAAATCAGTGTGTTGTGTATTAACACAGGCAAAAGACAAAGGTCTTTGGTTTACTTATGGTGTTACAGGGCAAAACCCCTATTTATGACTTCTGTGTTCTCACAGGGTGGTTCCTGAATCTCCACGTTGGCTCCTGACACGCAAAAAGGGAGAGAAGGCATTGAAAATCATGCGCAACATTGCAAAACACAATGGGAAATATCTCTCACCGCATTTCTCAGAGGTACTGTAATCTGTTTGAGCTAGAGGTTTTTCCTAAACTTTCTTAATCTTTTGAAGGTTCAGTTGTGTTAAAATGCATTCTCTTTATGTGATGGGCAACACTCTTGAAGTGTCATACCAGAACAAGATTGTCAGTGCCATACATACTTTGTTAATTGCAAGAGGGTAAAAGTAAACTGGGCTGAAAATAGTTTTCAAAACAATGAATCAGGTCTTTCATTTGCAATGCTCCTACTTTAAAAACTTGTGGGAAATATCAGAAACTAGCCTGAGGGCCAATGGTATTTTACAGCAGCTGCCGTTTTAGCTGACAGAGTGAGTGGAAACAGCAGGATCCACTTCCCTGGCTCCTTTGCTAGAACTTCCTTTTACAACTCAAAGAGAAGATGATGTAGAAAATCAGAATTTAAGTATAAATTTGCTTCCATCCCAATAGGGGGAAAATATGCCCCAAAATTCAAAATAAGGGAAGCACTGTCTGAGATCACTATTTACGAAATAGGACAATATATGTTAGAACGACAGTGCTTTGACAAGTGGTCTTGATGGAACTGAAAAGACTGGCGCACTTCAAATGACACTGTCGTGTCATTGCGGCATTTCCCTTGGTCTGTGCTGGGTAACGTGGCCTGGCTCTCAGACCGTGTTTACTGTGGCATTGGCCTTATGGTTCAGTGACGACAACAGATGTGGACAAGGTTCCTGTTTTCTCACAAACCAGGTCTGGAGCCTAAATGCTAGCTATAGTAACGTTAGAAATCATTATCTGAACTGAGGAAAACACCTGCAAATTGTTAGCACACAGCAGCCCAGAGGTGGCATACTGAATACGCTACAAGTATTTCAGAAAGAAATTGTGATTTTCTTATTGAAAAGAAATGACCTACATAAAACATCCATCTGTCAGTACACAGTAGTATCCTTTATGCCTACAAACATGCATATGCATATACATTCATTTTTATACATATACAAAATTATCATGTGTGACTGAACTCAATTTTCACTGAGACTAAAGACAAAGACTTTGGGATGGCAGTGTTTGGAGGGGACTAATGTGTCCCATCCTGTCAGGAAGGGACATCATGATGTGTGTGCTTTGTAACAGGTAGTTGGCAACCTGGGTTCCCACAGGTTGGTATCTTACCTAGGTCTTTCTCATTGCTCTTCTTAAGCAAGGGAGAACCTGAGAATTTAGCCCAGTTTATCCAAAAAAGTGGGGTTGCTTCAGCAAAATCCTAGAGTATAATTCTGGATGAAACGCAAGCAGTAATTATTGGCACTCTTCTGAAACACCAGATCGCTGTTCCCAAATCCATAGGATTTTATTTACCTGGTGAGAAACAGGCTTCATAAATCATCCATCCAGCCTAAGCAACTCTGCTTATTCAGGACCATTCCTGCTGTAAATATAGACCTTGCATGAAGTGCACACAGGAAAAGATATGTGGCAACAGAAGGAGTATAGAAATGGCCAGTTGGTTTATACCATTATTCCATTATCATTCCAATTCATTAAGTGTATGTTAACAGCAGTTCTGGCAAGGTGAATTTCACACAACAGGTTCCACAGAGAAGCTGGGCCCTAACCTATACTATGCTTCTTAGGATATATGACTCTGGACTAATGATTTTGCAAAGTCAAAACTAGACCTATCAGCAGAGATGAGTTTGCTGAAACATACGTTCCCACAGCCACCTGCTTTGCTCATAAGCAACTTGTGCAAGTGCCATAACATTGCTATAATGGCGTTTCTACGAATGTTATGTTGGTCGGGGGGGCACACAAAGGTTGCTCGCGGGAGGGAGGTTTGTCAGGGGAAAAAGTTATATATAACGTCCTTGGCCCAGAAACGGGATATACCAGATAATACTGTTGTACATTAATGAAGCAACATGACAGAAGGAGTTTTGATGAGCAGTAACAAGCTAGGCCAGCAATTAGTGAACCATTTTACTGACGGAAGCCAAGGCATCTCTGATGACCAGTCAAGGTCAGGAAATCGCCCTCAGCTGTCCCACAACGCAGAATAAGCTTTGCCAGCCATGTTGGAGTAGCATCTTACACAACTGGAGGACTGCAGGCTGAAACCAGTGGGAGAGAAACTGAAAAGACTGACTAAGGAGAGAGAAAAGGGTAAATCCATTTATTGTTCTTGGCTGGGGCATATACACCGGTGAGATCCACCCATCCTGGTCAGCATTACCCAGTGCCAAGTGTGGCCTGAGACACGTAGCAGGAAGGTTGTGCTGCTGCAGCTCCTCCACGTTCAGCCCTGTGTTCCTACACCCGCTTCCCCTCTCTGAACGTCAGCATTTTCAAAGCGTCACGTCAGAATGGAGATGTGTGTCTTTCCCTGCTTTTTGCTTTAAGTTACATTAAATTTTTTTCTTAAGTGTCCCAATAGCCACTCACAGCTGCAGCAGATTAACCTCCACACATCCAGATTCATGCTGGATCTGTTCCTGGGACCTTTTTAATATACAACGTCTGTCATCCTTGGTGCTGTGCCCAGAGGAGAGCGAGCATCTCCAGGAAGCACATTAGTCGTGGATCAAGTGTATTTCTCACATTAACTCACGACAGAATTTGCTTTCATGTAGCAACTCCAGAATTTCAGGCGAAGTGGCGCAGCTGTGGAGGGACAGGGAGAAGAGAGAGGCATTATCCATCAATGCATTTTGGCTAAGATTTTCCAGCATGTTTGTAACACTTTCATTGGCCAAGTCCCTTACATGGTTCTGGATGTAGCAGCCTTGCATTTTTATTGGCTTGCAGAAACCACAGATGACCTTTGTATGAAAACAGATAAACATTTGCTTCTTTTGCTCTGTGAGTTATGACACTGTACAGTTCAGCTCTGTCCAGAACTCATTAAATTAATTGTAAATTATAAACTTTTTTTTTCCAGTTGCTCATAATTATCCTAGCATGGTTTTTTTTCAAGCTAATTTTTTTATTCTTGGTCTCTGTCCAAAAACAGAATGGACTGCAACCAGCTGAGTAAGAGCTGCTTCTCGAGAGAGTCATGTATCAAAACCCCCTCTCGCTTTATATATATATTTTTTTTCTACAATATAGACATATCTAGACATATATATTTCTAGTATATATTAACTTAAATACATATGTATTAGAGACATACATGGATGTACTGTCCTGTGCAGAATTAAGCATGTGCAGAACTATATGTCTGTGCTATGAGGAATCTTTAAAAATTATTGCAGAAAAACTGATATGTAATTTGATGAGACAATAAAAATGCCAGGGAAGTTGGTTATAAAACTTCCTCCAAAGTTCTCAGATAGTGTATCTTTGGAAACATGGGCCCTGTCATTGAATTCCTGACTGCACTGATGTGAATAGCAAAGCTCTCCTTGACTTCAAAGAACAAAAAGAGGATTTTTTTTTCCCACAAAGAGTTGACTTTCCACAGTGATTTTTTTTTCTTCATCCACAAAAAAAATGCTCAGTCGTGTTTGGGTTTATTATGACTTTATTAGGACATAAAAATATACGGTATTCAGCAGCCATGCTGAATTTACCTTTAGTCCTTTGGAAAACTAAACCCATATTTGCACAAAGTCACAGCTGATGGCTGGCAGCCTGCTCTTATAAACAAAGTCATGGCATCTTTATAACCATAATACAAGAGAGTCCAAGAACAGTGCAGAAACCCAGCAACCTCCGCCTGCCCCACAAAGGGCTCTGGCATGCAGCAGAAGTGGCAGTGCTTTGAAGAAAACTTCTGGCTCTGGTTACAGAAGAAAAGCAAGAGGGAGTAGAAAGGAAGTTCAAACAAATATGAGGTTTCTCTGACCATTTACAAAGTTTTGTGTTGCTCAGTTATGAAAAAGTCATGCGTAAATACATCCAGCCAAATCTCACTGAAAAACATCTATGCTACCTTACGATACGAAAAAGAAATACAGGGCGAAAGCTTTGGGCATAGCCCTGGCTGAGCTACAAGACCCTTGGACAATGCCTTTGGCTTTACCTGTGTTCTCATCACAGATCTGGATGTTCCCACGTGCTTCTCCATCCTTTCACCCACATCTCCCCACCGGCCGGGATCGTTTCCTTGGGCTTCCACGCCTCCGTGGGCAGCGGGGTGCTGTGGTCATAGAGCGGGGTTTCCTCCTCTCTTTGCTCTCTTAGGCCTCCTCTCAGGAGGGGGGCAATAACTGAGAGTCAAAGCAGCCAGGCTGCTTGAAGTCTTCCTAAAAAGGGTGCGGCAGGTTTAACCCCATGTTTCCCACAGCTGCTTTGAGAGCTGATGGCAACCCCAGCCGCGGCTGCCAGTTCTTGGGCAGTCTCATGGTTTGTCCCTGCCTAAAATCACCTTTGCCTTCTCTTCCTCGTCTTCGTCACCTGCCGAATGAACATATGAACAAAAGGGCTGCCACCTGGCTTGGATATCAAGGTTAAAAAATGCTGGCCAAAGTTAAAACCAGCCTCCATCAACGTGTCCAATCCCTTTTTGGCCCTGCTAATATTCTGGCTCCACAATATTCTATAGCAATGAATTCCAATGTGTAAACACAGGCTGTGTGAAATCCTGCCCTTTTCTGTTATTGTTAAACCTTCTAACTAATGATTTCATCGAGTGCCTCATTGTGACTGTATTGGAGGAAGCTGTGAACAGATTTACTATACTTAGTTGGCAGTATGAGGACCATGAATTCATACTTTGCAGGATTTTTTTCTTCCAGGGTAAAAGCCATGTTCAGCACAGTGCTTTTGTATTTTAAGACCCTCTGAATTTCACCAGTTGAATGTTTTGTAGCACCTAAAGTGCCTCCACAGATCTGCCATTTCTCTCGCTCCTCTTTTCTTCCTGCCCACTGGTGCCACCAGCCATGTTCCCAAGCCCATTGCTTGCTGCTCACCCCCTCTCTCCCTGCTTCCCACAGCCCATCGCTTTGCCCTTCCTGCCATGGTCTCCTCCCCTCTGTCACCACTGGCAGAAGGCAGCTCTGCTCCCAGTGACCCTGACGTGACAACGACCGCTTATTGCCTTCCAAGAAATTCCAGGTCAACCTCTCTCAGTTTACAAAGAGGAAATAATTTTTCTACTCTCAAGTCAAGATTGGGGATTTTTTCTCTGATTTTTGCATGATCATCATTAAGGAAAGCCCACAGCCATCTCCAGTTATAAGCTATTTCCCATATCTGCGCACTGCTCTGGAGTGCTAAAAACAGCAAGCTGGCTCATCAGCACCTTTGCTCACTGGACTGGAATATTGCTGAGCACCGTGTTTACACAGAAACTCTGCCCCAGCACTTGCCTGACCCCCGACAGCTGACTCTGCTGCTTACTTTTCTCCTCAGATCACTATTAGCAATGAGGAGGTCAGCAACCCCTCCTTCCTTGACCTGGTGAGGACTCCCCGGATGAGGAGGATCACGCTCATCCTGATGTATGCCTGGTGAGTGCCCATGTCAGTCCAGCTTGTTACCAGGGCGAGGGGGTTTTGAAGAAAAAATCCCTTGTGACTTTTAGGGTCTTTCAGCTGCTTGTAGTCATTTGTTTGCCTCTCAACTTTTTTTTCCCTTTGCTGTTTAGGTTCACAAGTGCCCTGATCTACCAAGGGCTTGTCATGCGCCTAGGAATTGTTGGAGGAAACCTCTACCTAGACTTCTTCATCTCAGGAGCTGTGGAGCTGCCTGCTGCTCTCCTAATTTTAGTGACAATTGATCGCATTGGCCGGCGCCTTCCCTTTGGGATAGGCAACATTGTGGCGGGAATTGCATGCCTCATTACTGCCTTCTTGCCAGAAGGTAATTCCCTTCCCAAAGTCAGGCTCTTTAGGTCAATGACTTCTCTCTGACACACCTTAAGCAAGGACAGCAGGCAACACAAAACTGTAGATAAAAGTAAAAAGTATCTGGTGATGCAAGCAGCACTGCAGTCATGGAACAACACACCTTATTTGCTTATAGATTGCCCTGGGACATGTAATGGTCGTATCTTTGATGGGTGGTGAGCAACAGCTGGATGTAGTCTTAGGAAAAATGTGTATAAAGGCCCTGTACTGGTTTTGAAGGCAAATGCAAGGGAAGAGTATACAAACATAAAGGGAAAATACATTCCCTGACTTGGAAGACACTTAATGATGTAAGAAATCAGGATTTAGCTGAGTCAGCTTGATGGTCTTCTCATTTGCAAATAAAATGATGCAAACCACAGCACAATGTAGGGGCTGTGGCAGACAACATGGAGATTGTTGTCCTGCCCTCACCCTCCCAGGGGTTTGGACAATGTTAAGGGGTTAGAGGAAAGGTATGGCTTTTGATTAAGTCATTCTTATCTGGTTTCAAGGACAACTAAAAGGTCTGATATTGCACACAGGCTTCCCAGAACTCCCATCTTTTCTTTAAATTGTTTTCCCTCCTGTGTATTTTTTTTTTACCCTGGGGAAGCATTTGGAGGTGCTCTGAAGCGAATGCTACCACATCAGCATGCTTTGCCTTAGCGTAGCTGGGGACCAGCAGCTGAACGGGCATTGGAGAGGCTTATTCCTCCCCAGGGATGTTCCTGTCAGAATAAGGGACAGTTCTGGCCAGCCTTAGAGGTTTTAGTTCCCTAAGTTATATGGTGGGGCAATCATTTTCCTATAGAAGAGCCATGAGAAACTACTTCAAGAGTATGATGTGCCCATGAAAACAGGAAGGTTTGTGGTGAGTGCAAAATGAAATCCTTCAAAGAAGTGTGTCGGTTCACCTCCGTCTCAGTTAGGCTTCCTTTACAGGGATTCCTCCAAAAGCACTTAAAATTAATACCGTATGCTTGAGGAGCTTCACTACTTTAATAGAAGCAGAAGTGATGGGAGAGGGAAATGGAGAGGGAAGATCAACGGTCTGTTCCTGGTGCCAGCACTGGTGGCTGTGTGACCTTGCCCTGGGATGTCACGTTGTCGTCACTTGTTTGCATTCATCAGTTTGACCACTGAAGCCCGTGAGGACTAACTCTGCTGCCCTGGCAGATTTTCCCCAGGTCCCCCTGCTGTGTGCCTCTCAGAAGAGCTACCACATGTCAAGCAGATGCTGGCCGCCCCGTGCTGCTGTGGCAGCTCCCCCGATGCCGGGCATGGCAATTCAGGCACAGAGGGCCTGGTCACCGTGTCATCTGCTGACTTTGCCAGCATCGTTCTCCACCTGTTAAAAAAGTACAAAGGACCTGCTGGGACAGCAGGGATTGGGGACTGTTGATCACCTGGAGCTAGGGCTGTTGCAGGAGGAGGAAACAAAGAGCGGCACTGGGGAATTACTCCTGCAGGACACCTGCCTGTAGCACCTTCATGTATTTTGGGCCACGCCATACACTGAGCATGGTGCAGCAGGTCTGGGGTTAGAGCAGGAGCGTTGTGTGGGGCTGGTATGGCTTGAGCGAGGGGAGAAAGCGGTGGCCGGCAGGATGCTGGTGAAGTGCTGAGAGGACCTTGCCCAGGTGAGGAGAGGACAGCCTGAGGATTAGATACTTGCAGATGGGACGCCTGAGGTCCAAGTCCTGCTTTCAGGAAAGGTCTGTTTATACAGATGGGAAAAGCTGCAGCGGCAGCTTGTGAGTGCTCAGTCATCCTGGGGTGCTCACACAGCTCAAGTCCCCTGGCAGAGGGAGAAGGCACACAGACATCACCCTCACTTTGGGGGTCTAATGGACTGAAGGGGAGCCAGGAAGACAACGTGGATTTGTTTTGTTCTTTCCAGTCTTTGCTTTTCTTACAAGTATTTGAAAACAGAATTTTTCAGGACACAGGCAGTGTCTCGCCACATGGGATGAAATTTGATGGGAGTTTGTTTGGTTGTTTTGGAAGGGAACTAACCCCAAGCATCTCATTTTTTGGTTCAGAGCAAACTTAAATGTTTTCTTGTTCTTCCTATTGAAGTTTTGAGAAAACACAATCACTGCCAGAGCCCTCTCCAGTGGCAGAGCACCCCTTTGTGCCAGGTTCAGGCTTGTTGTTTCACTTGCCTCCCCATCTGCCTGGCCGTGGTTAGACCATACAGGCGACCACCCTCTCCCAAGAGCATTGCAGAAGTGCTTATTGCATTCCTTGTGACGCTCCTCCAGAGGCCACTGCCTCTCCGGAAAGGGCAGTCGGAGTGCTGAGGGGTCCTACACGGCGGGGCGGGATGGCTCTGCCCTGCGGTGCGGCTGCGACCATCGCACGCCCTGCTGATGTACAAGGGCTCCCCACTAATGTATACAGGTCGGTGACTGGGCACCAGAGCCCGAGCGGAGCTGGGAGAGCCGGGCAGAGCCACCGGAGCAGTGTAAGGCCCCTGGGCCGGTCGTGCCAGGTACAAAGACAAGAACCAGGGAAGGGAAGGGGGAGGATGGCCAGGAGTAGCATTATTAGGAGCGTGTCTAATGTGCAATGGCTAGACAAATTGTGAAGTGTAGTTAGCCTAGTCTAGGGAGAATTACTTTACTGTTGCTGCAGATGCATCTTTAGAGGTAGCTTCTTTGTGGTCAGAAGGTTTTGGGAGGTGACTCAATGGTGTTTCTTACAGCATAACATCCCTATATAAATAAATGCTCCTTTCCAGAGCACAATCTGGACATGGTCATGGAAGCTTTTAACATCTGTTCCCCCCATGCTGTTATGCCCCACCAGAATCTTGAATCAATCGATTGGAAGTGACTTCTGATTCTCCACAGCAGCCTCGCATGATGCTGGAAAGCAATAAATGCCAGTATAGATTGATATCTACAGCAGTGGCCTTTCAGTCTGATTTGCACTGATCCAGTGTTTCCGTGACGTAGCTTCTGCTGACAGAGCCTGGGGCTCTCAGAAACACTCTGCTGGTGCAGCAAAGCACACTTCACCCTGGTTTCTTTTTGAATGAACAGATATCCCATGGCTCAAAACGACGGTTGCCACGCTGGGAAGACTGTGCATCACGATAGCTTTTGAAATCGTCTATCTTGTGAACATTGAATTGTACCCTACGACGCTGAGGTACGTCGAAAGCTCCCAGGAATCTTTCAACTTTTCCCTCTGCTTTTCCCCATTCCCTGTTTCACCATTTTTTAGTAAAATTCGGTTTTCTCCGGAGTTCCCTAATGAATAGCCGCTGCTCAGTGTCGATAATAGGTAATTTTGAAGCTAAGTCTACATTCTGCTCCTTAAGCTGCTGGTTCATCTGTTTGGTAGCGGCTCTCAAATATCTGGCACTATTTTTCTTTTGCAGAAACTTTGGTGTTTCCCTGTGCTCGAGTTTGTGTGACCTAGGTGGGATCATAGCCCCATTCCTGCTTTTCCGATTAGCAGCCATTTGGTTGGAGCTACCTCTAATTATTTTCAGTAAGACTTGATTTAAAATGTACTTTTGGTTTAAATATCCTCCTCCTAACAGAGCTTTTCTTTTGCGGCAAAAGTGTAGTGTGTGGCCTCATCTGCCCCTCAGACCAGCCCCTCTCAACCTTCATGCCTACAACAAGAGGCTGAATGGCAAATGGGTGAAATGTAGGTGATTTCACGGCGTGCTGTGGAAGAGCTCAGGTCTGTTTGGGTGACTTGGCTGAAGGAGCATAAAAGAAACTATGTGAGGTGCTTTAACACTGAGAAATCTTACAGTTAAGTTCTGTAACTGCAGAGAAATAAGCTTAATTTCTCATTAGTAGAGGTTGATGTCCTTTAAAAAATATTTGGTTTGGGTTTTTTGGTATATACAGTTATGACTATGGATGTTGTATTAACCATAACTACTTATTCCTGTCAAACTCTTTTCCTCAGTTGCATTTTGGAAAAAATGAACCCTGTGGATTAATTCTGTGGGAAAAAATTAGTTATTTCTAACAAGGAAGCGGGAGTCTGTGGCTAAACCAGACTTCCAGAAGATACATGTGACTGGGAAAAAAGCAAAAGGGATATGATAGAATAAGAAGGGAAACTGGTGCTAATTAAAATTTTAGCTTGAAAACAAAAATGGAAAGACAAGAGACATTTTAAAAACTTACCATTATTCCAAGAATAGACATATATAGAAGTACTGTTCACATTATCTAATTCTGAAATTCTTCTGTTGCTGAATTGAGTAAACAGCTACAGAATCAGAGAGGAACAGAGAGGACTGTGCAACAGTCAGGGATTTTACTTGTAGCTCCAGCCCTTCTATTTTTGACTTATTACATTCTTTAAATTATATCTATGCAGGAAATTATTCCAAAATAACCATTCTTGATGAACTATTTCAGGGTGGCTCTCTATCTGAATGCTCTTTCCCAAGGATTAATTTTTATTCTGAATCACATAATCTACTTTGGCCATGGATACACGAAGAGAGTATTTCAGGAAAATCTCAAGAAACACAGATGCATCTACATGATAGAGCCCCTTGAACAAAGGCAGATTTGTCTTACGTGAGAAATACCTTCCTGGTTCCAGCGCAATTTGTATGCACTTGCCCATGTGCAGTGATCTCAGGTTTTTGACTTCTGAAGTTTCCCTTTTGGGGCAATTCAGGCTGCAAATGAACCCCTAGCCCTCAAGTTTTTTTGTAATAGGTTAAATTAATGCAGCATAAACATGTTTGATAAGAGTAGGGTAATCAGAAATAGCTGTTGCACTTTAAAAATCTCATTGTAATCTTAATCTGAATAAACTTTCCTCAGTGGATAAATCCTGAAAATAAGAAAAGTAACAATTTTCTTATTGCTTTTGTATTTCTTCAATGTCTGTTGTAGGTATTCTCGCAGTTGTCTGTGGGCTCCTAGTATTGCTTTTACCAGAGACAAAGGGAATCTCATTACCAGAGACAGTGGAAGATGTAGAGCAGCTTTCGAGGTATGATATGTATGTATTTTCTTACATTTACTTGGATGAGGTTTCCTGAGGGTGTTCTCCTCCAACCTTGTCAGCTGTCATAAATTATTGATGTTTTCCAAGTGTCAAAGTAAATTCCCTAGTCAGGTTGATGTTATGAGCAGATGGTATTTTCCTCAATAGAAATGTGAAATTTTCAATACTACTGAAGCGGGCTGTCAAAAAAAAGCATGGGGATAGAATCTGTGTTTTTCTCATAGAGACACAAAGTTGTCTTGTGCACCTCTAGAAGCAAGAAGTAATAGTGTGCAAGAGTGATACTGCAAAGTGTAGCCTGCAACTCTCCGCTCAAGAAAACCAGCCATTGCCTCAATCAAAGCATCCTGTGAGGAAGGGCCCTTGATCATGGGAGCGTTTCCACAATTTGTGAAGTCATTGAAAAGTCGCATACAAGATGAATTTATAGCTGAAGAGTTGTAGGCACAGCTTTCCCACTCCTGGCACATGGCGAGCCAGGCTCTTCACTGCACTGCAGGTGTGCAGGGAACATTTATACCTTGGCTTGCTTGGCAGTAAATTTCTTGAGGAGTTAGTGCTATACATTAATGTTTCAAACAGTGACTTTGGATATTACATCAATAACTTTTGCCCGCTTCAATGCACAAACTAAAGAAAGAGGAAATTTTCTAAGCAGAAAGTAAATGTTTCAGTACTGCAGCTTGGACCACAACTTGGACTACATCTTTTCTTGTGTCTTTCACCCTTATACCCCTCTTCCCTTCTGTTTCTTCAGTGATTTTGGTAAATGTGGCAAGAAACGGAAACACCAGGACACCAACTCTTATATTTGACTGAAGGACGGCACTGAGCAAAGAACCGTACTCCCATACTGGGAATTTGTTCTCCACCTGCCACTACTTCAAAATTTGCTGCAGAGTATGGATTAAACTCCATGTCCTTCTTCTAAGCATAAGGACGTTTAAAACAAGCAGTGTATTTTTTCTATAAATATGGAATAAAATCATTTTTTCTGAGTATGCTGTTTGCAGGAAGGGAGCACTCTGTGGTTCTTGGTATGGAACACAATAGCTTAAAAAAGATGCACTATCCAGCTCAGTGAGCTCTTATTTATTTCTTTATATATTTGAGCCATTTGTTTATTTCTATTGTTAGCATATACCTTTGGGTGTGGAGGGTTGGAAATGGTACTGCTTGTTTAAGATTTGGATGACTTTGGGGAAGAGAGGCTGAGTATTTCAACCCGTTCTCCTCTGCCCCTGGAGAATCTGGACAAACAGAAGATCTGATGGCTCGGGAATGAGGATGCTGATCAGGGTGGTCCTTTCTCTGGTCAGGAGGGATGGGAATCAGGAGACCCTCGTCCTTATCTGCTCCTCTCCCCCAGCGAGCCTCTGCCACAAAAGCCCTGCTTCCCTCCCTGCTCAAGGGCTTTCTGAAATGTGGCAGCAGTCCTCCTCCTCTCCTTCCCAGGGCTTTATGTAGGTGTCATATCCTACACGGGACTGTGTAGGATATGTGATTAGCTCTGCAGGTCAGATCATCCTGCTGCCCATCAGTGCCTCCCCCAGACCCAGCTGGGGTTCATGTGCCACCCCATTGTCCTGTCCCCTGGCCAGGGACCCCCGTGTTTCCTGATGGAAGGGCTTCTGCCTGCTCTCCCCTGTCAGGTGCTTTTCCAACCCTCTCTTTCAAGAGCTGATCTTTTTCCTTCTAAAACATGCTCTCTGCCCAGCCCTACAAACAAAATTCCTTCTTCCTGACCACTGCCAAGGTGACCCCCAATTTCTGTCTTTCGTCCATTATTATTATTTGTCATCTTTCTATCTTGGGGATAAATTATTTGGGTTGTTGACAGGGATGTTAAGCTGTCTTGGGAAGATGAGCAGGCATGAGACAAGAGCTTTGGTTATGGAGGGAAGTGTTAACTGGTCCTGGTTGTTTCAAACTGACATGTAGCAGAATAGCTTGAATCTGTGGCTCTGCAAGCAGATAGCAGGGACAGCCTGCCTTCCCTTTCAGTTGTATGACCTTCTTCATCAAGCACTGGGTCCTGGCCACTGACAGGTAAATAATACACTCCTTACAGCAAAGGTCTTGAGAAGATGTGATGTTCAAAAGGTATCCTGTTACTAACAGAATTGAATAAACAAAAGAAAAGAAAGCCAATGATCTCTTGGGGTGGCCTTATAAGCTCAGAAAATAACATATTTGGCATGAGCAAATACAGGACTGAGTTTTGAAGGTTCATACCAGAAATGAGTAGTGCTAACATTACAGTCAGTGCAGCTGAATGACTACTGCTCCAGTCTCACCATCTTAAAAGCACATATAGGCAGGTGCCTGCACAGGGGGATTTCCTATGGTGAGGAGTATACCATGCATTTCAACTGTTCCTGACTCTCCCTGCCTTTTCCCAGCAACTGCCCATACCACCAATCCTGCTGGAGGAAAACTGGACCTTTACTAATGATCTCAGCCTAATGTTTGCATACTTTGAGCAGTTAGTGATAAAGGGCTGTCTTTCAAGGCTGTTTCTATCTTCCTCTGAGGCATAGTTAAAGGTCAATGGGATGCTTAAGAAAAGTCAGTAGTGACTGAAAGATATGAAACTAAGTGAGCATCTCATAATGTATCTGGCTAATTGGCAATATCTAGAAGACAGCCCAAAACTGGAGCTACTGCTGCAGGGAGAAAACTCCTCCTACACCAACGCGGTCTTCTGCAGATAGGTGTAAACTCCCTGGGGCTGGCTGGCAGAGACCAGCCCTGAACTGGGAGCTGTGGGCTTGCACTGGCTGTGCCGTGTCTCAGCAGAGGGTGGGAGCGCAGGCACCCGGCCGCAGAGCTCAGCCCTGCCTTCCTCGCACCCTGCCAGCCCGCACCGCAGGCACGGCCCTCAGAGGGCGATCAGATGTGATGCTGTATGAACTGAGCCTCTCTCTTCCTTTTAATGTTTCTTCTTTGTGAATTTTAATTTTTTTAAATCAGTTTCTTAAACACCACAGCAGTCTGAGAAGGACTGTGGAGATTGTTTAAAGCTACGCTTGCTAAAGAAATGTCAATATTATTTGCCAGCTGCTGCTGTTTGTGGACAGCTAAAATGTGCTGAGAAGTGAGAGACACGAAGACTTGTTTCTGGTTTTTCAGACTGTTCTTTGTTTTGCATAGCATCATATTGTGCTCAGAAGAGAATATAAGTGAAATATTTCAGTATGTAAAATGGCTAGGAGCAGTGTCAGAAGTTTGGATGTATTTATTTTCTAAAAATTCATTATGTAAAGGCGAGCAGGAAAAAGCCTGTGTATGTGTTCTGACTTCTAATATGATAGTACTTAACAACTTCAGTAGAGTTTGTATTTGGTAATGGCTCCTGTGCTAACTCTTACCCCTAACAGGGGGATTTTGTAAGACGGAAAATCCTCCTGTCTCTGTGAGGCTTTGGGTTGCCTCATGAAGGTTGCGAAGTGGGCAGTAAGCTGTTGTACGACCAGTGGTTTGGTGACTGTGGGCTTACACTGTTGTGGGTGAGAGAGGACAGAGGAGGTGGTGGAAGCAGAGGGAGAGCTTCAGCGAGGGAGGACCCCAGGGGAAACCAGTCGGGGTCATGCAGACCGCTGGACAGGCTGCTTGTTTAAGAAGAGTTATTATAAATCCATATGTGCCTCAAACCACTGAATACATTGAGCCTTTCAGGAAAATCCTACAAACTTCTCAGGCGGCAAAGTTTCTCCTAAACTTCTCCTAAACTGCCTGGGTTAGACACTAAAAGGGCTGTCGTGACCCACCTCAGTGGGAGGCACCTCTTCAGGAGGGGCCAAACACTGCCAGCTTTAGTTGTCTTGCATGTCTTACACTTCAGAGGCTCAGTGAGAGAAGTGCTGTGCATACCAGACAAAGGATCACCTTACGTTGCCAAAGACACACATTCAACATGACCACAGAAACCCAGGAGCTGTGTTCTTCCTGCCTGCAAAGAGATTCCCCAGACCAACAAACGAGTGAATGTGCTATTTGGTCCAAATGTGCCACTGCCACCAAATTTGCCTTGTTACTGCATCTAGTCTGTGTGAGTGGCTAGCAATAAGTGGCAATTTTTATTGCCATTGACACTCTCGCAGAAGGAAAAGATCACAATTTACACGCTTTAAGAGGATATGAGGTGAGACTTCTGTAGCCGCTCAGGCGTGTCTAGGCATTTCTGGTCGGTTTGGCAAGGACAGCAGGGGTGAGTTTGTCTGCCTACAAGCCAGGTATTAACCATGCCTGCAAGCCTTCACGTTTGAAGACCTTTACAAATCAAAGACCAAGCTGCAACACAGAGTTTCTGTTGTTAGGGAAGTACTGTGGGGATTTCTTGGTGGACTTAATGATCCAAATTAATAGATACAGAAAATATGCAGAAGGGTATTTGTGCCCAGTGAATGCCCCCAACCAGGTGGGTGGAGAATGCTGTTTCAGAGCTGTTCCTGCTCAGGAAGGCAATGCCCTGAGATCATTGCTTTTTCCAGAATCAGACTCCAGGTGTAGAAGCCTTAAAAAATCACTGTGCCACCTAACTGTTTTATAGCTCTCATCTCCCTTCAAGTCTACAGGAGACAAACAAGAACTCCTAGGATGCAACCCATCCCTTTTGTATGTACATGCCTGCAAAAAATAAAAAGACAGTCTAAATTAAATGGCGCGCAGCTTGGCATGCCTGGGAGTGGACCTCTGCGCTGCAGAAAGCGGGCTAGAGAAATCCCCGCCCAGGAAGTAGCTGTGTTTCTTGGAGTGCACCCCGCAGGCCCTGGGGGTGCAGGAAGGACGCCATGCAGAGCCGGGGGTCCCCCGGCGCCTGTGGGGTACTCCTTGGCTGATATGTAAAGAATGCAGGATGGAAGCGGGGGTTCATAGTTAGCAAGTGTTTAACTTTGGCAAGTGTGAGCCAAGCTTTCCCTGGAAAGCATTTCTAAAGGTCTAAGCTTTCATTTCCTATAACCGCAGGCAGGGGTACATCATTTTCTTTTCGCGAAGAAAGATGTACATGTAACAGTTATATAGTGAGATAAAGTTATTTAGTGAAACAAATGGGTACTACGAACAACAACATTTTATAATACATTAAATGCATTGTCATTACTTGCTGTAATGATTGACAGTTATTTCTCTGTCTTCACTATGGACTAACTTTAGGGTGAGGCTATTTTTTATTCACTGTTTTATATCTTTGATGCAACATTTGTACTTTTGCTGACGCGCAGATTTCCATGTCAATAAAAAATATGAAAATACAAACCAAATGTGTTTGCTTTTTTTTTTTCCCATCCCGTGCATTTAATGCTATCATATATATCTAACAAAACTTCACATGCATATAAGACATGTACAGTAAGATTCTTCTTTGGTTTGTATCATTAAATTCGCAAGAGGCTCAGACAACTCATAGCAAATGAGAAGTGTTCTCCTTTCTTCATTTGTTGAAAGCACAACATCTTTGGGAAAGTCAATCTTAGAAGAAAAAGTCATTGTAGAGCCTAATGTAAGATTGAAATGCAGATGTCCAGTTACAGTTGAGGTTGGGATTTTTGACACGTGTTTCAGGTAAGTCTATTGTCAAACATAGCAAACCACAGAATGTATAGAAAGAGGGTAACACACCGTCAGTTGGTTTTCTTGGCAATAACTGTTAATTTATAGCAATTTAAAATGGATGATCATATTTATTTTACTTTCTTATGAATGATTGTAGTTTTAATATTGCACTTGGAATCTTGTATTTCTAATGTGCATACTGCTTTCCAGGAGAGGGCAGTCCATACCCAGGATCAGTTGTTTTCCATTATACTCCTAATCCAAGGAATATAATTGGAAACTCGAACGTAAACACCAGGTTTCATGGCTTGGGCACAGCCAAGGCCCCAAGAGGTGACTCCATGTTGGACAAATTTATCTTGGTCCAGACAGACTAGAGGTCCTCCACTGTCCCCCTAAACAGAGAAAGAACAAGATGATTCCTTCACGGACAGCCCCATGTGCAAGAGCGGCCTTCTCACAGGGGGCACGGAAACAGAAGTACCTCTCGCATTTGAGGGCTCCATAAGTTGTAAGAAAACACTGGAGCTCTAGCCAAAGAATAGTTCACTATGATGTTGTTGAACGCTTTTGTAAAGTCATCTCTTCCCATCATCTAGATATTACATTTATATTTGAAGTAAGGGAATTTGGCGAGAAGGAATCTGATTGCCCTTAGTGACTTAAACTGCGCTTCCTCCCTCAGTCTCTTCTCTGAGGTCTTCACGGCTTCCTGTTGATACGAGATGATCCAAGACCAAGTGAATGCATGCATTCAAGCCATGTGTCTTAAGACATGAGTGCACGCCCCTCAATGGCCTGCTTGCCCGTGCACAGTGTATGACCTAATTTTTGATGCAGCCATTCTCCCAATCGATACCACTCAGAATTTAAGGAATTCCCTACTTTTATTTTTCTAATTTTTGCCAATTCATCTACCTTTTGATTCCAATTTGTGGCTGGTTCATTATTTTTAACATGAGCTTTCACCCATCCCATCTTGAATGGAGTGTTTCTGGCTATTTTAAGTAATAGTTGCCAATCTTGAGATCTCCGAACTGGAGATCTATTTACTTCCCAGTTCAGGACTTCCCACTGACAAAGCCACTGCGTGGCACCTGCCCACATGGCATAAGAGTTGACATATATAACTTTTGCTCCATTTTGTGCCGCTAGAAGAACTGCCCTTAATTCTCCTACTTGTGCACTACCTTCACCTTCTTCTATGATTTGTTTGCCAGTGTTGATGTTTAATGCAGCAGCCTTGTATTGCCATCTGCCATTTATTCTCCTTGCTGAGGCATCAGTAAACCAAATATCTTCTGATGGTGTTCCCTTGGTAAAGGGAGGTGCATTTAAAATAGGTGAGGGTTTAAAAGGTTGTTGTAATGCTAATGGGTCTGCATTTATAGGCATCTGTAATTTAGAGAGTTTAATGCGTCCCTCAGTTAATCTCATTTCTTCTGCAATTCCTGTCAAATAAGCATACCATTTCCTAATTGTAGGCTTTTGTGCAATTCCTTCTGGGGGAGCAGTCCCCTTTAGAACTGCTTCTAATAAATTAAATGGACCTCTGGTTTGTACAGGTTGTTCCTGGTGTATTTTCTCAGCTTGTTTCACTGCTCGGACTAAAGACAAAAGTCCCTTTTCCCACTCAGAATATCTTTGTTCTGTCTCTTTAAATGCAGTCAAACTGAACATCAAAGGTCTTTTTGGTCCATCAGGGCCAGCTTGGAATAGATTTTGTTCAGCAAGATCCCATTCTGCTATAATAGGGTCATGGGGGTGTACTGGTCCCAATGATTGATATCCTTTTAATTCCTGAATTAGAGTTTTGACTGCCTCTTCATGTTCTGAATTCCATTCCCATGATTTTCCTTTTTGTAAAAGTGAATATAGTGGGCGAGCAATGATAGAAAATCCAGGTACATGTTTTCTCCAATATCCTAAAGTACCCATAAGCTGTTGTAATTCTTTCTTAGATTGGGGCATCTGCAATTGTTCTATTTTACTTAGGGTGTCCGGTGGAATTGTTGCGCTACCTGCAGTCCACCAAGTACCTAAAAATTTTACCTCTTTACTTGGTCCCTGACATTTCTCAAAGGGGATTTCAATTTCTGCATTATGTAACACTTGCCATACTGCTGTTGCTGCTTCCCCCACCTCTTCAGAGGAATCTCCTCCAATTAGAATATCATCTATGTATTGGTACAGTTTCACATTCTGGGGAAGTGAGACGGTTTGTAAAACTTCAGCAAGCGCAGCATGAGCAATTGTGGGTGAATGTTTATACCCCTGTGGGAGTCTGTTAAAGGTGTATTGTACGCCGTCCCAAGTAAAAGCAAATTTCTCTTTATCTTTTTCTTTATCTAGGGAAGCCGTGCTGTGTTGGCAATGGCGTTGACCTGCCGGCTGGGGCAGGCAGTCTGCTGTTTTCACGCTTCTTTACAGAGTCATCTCTAGCTTTCCAGGGAGGAAAGTTTCCATCTTGATTCAGCATGTTAAGCTTTTCTAAGCCCTTTCGTGTATTTAAAGAAACTGAAGAACTCAATTTCAAAACCTAGACTTCTGGAGAAAGCCTTCGTACTACACTTGTGAGATGAGCTATTGCCAACCATATTCTTCCTTTTCAGCAAAAGGGAAGTCCAGCATGCATTTTGCCTCACCCGGTGCGATTTTCACAGGCACTGGCACTGACACTTGGAAATTAGTGGTTCCTTTGGCCCTTGGTATGCCTGCAGGGCAGACTCCACTGCATTGCTCCTTGGCTGCTAACTGAGATGTCTCAGGTTGTTAACTGAGCTAGCTTGGACATTGGAGCTAGTCTAGCCGAGGCAAGCAAAGTGGTCTGGGAAAAAAAAATCAGACCGTTAGTCCGTCTAAGCTGGCTTCCATACACCTGGCTCAGGCAGCCGTGTGTTACCATGTACTCTGTAGTTCAGACTTATCCGAAAAATTACCTGCCCCTCTTCCTACCAGCAGACAAGAGAGCAAGGGAAGAGCAGAATCCATGTGCATTTTTCAGCTTGTATGACATGTGGTGTGGCAGCATCCCAAGGCTAATTCCGAGCCTCTAAAGCCCAGAAAGCTAAGTACTGTTTGATTTGAATGTGCTTACAACCAACTCTGATGCTCACAGACATTCTTACCTGGCAGCTGTCTGTGCCACCATGAATATTGCCAGCACAGAGCTCGTGTTTTTTGACTCTACCATTCAAAAATTCAGGTCGGTTGCATATTTTATTCTCGATTACAGGGAAACCAGTTTCCTTTAAGTAGCCATCACCACCAGTTCCTTTGCAAATAAAAACAAAACCAAAACACAATAAATGACAAAGGTAAATGAGCATCTTCACAAAACAATCGAGGTATGGATAAGCAGTAAAATAAGTCTAGTGTTTATGCACTATGCATATACTTTCTATGCATGATATGAAGTGATACCAAAATCAGTAAGCATTATCAGTATCATGGTACTTATAACCCTCTACCAGCCATCAAAATCCACACTGCACTAATTGACTTTCCTGCTCCCAAAGCACATCCATATGGATCCAGTACCCACTGATATTTGTGGGAATCATTCCCAAGCCATTTTATTTCTCTGTATCTGCGTTTTCTTCTCTGTAGAAGAAAGTAAACAGACAGCTGAAAATGGCATGATGGGCAGAAGCAAGGAGGCAGAGAAGGTACTGATGCTCTTCTCAACCAAGACAGAGTGGGAGGTTTTAAAAATGAGAGTATGTTTATATTTGAGTGAGATCTGAATCAGGCTGGTTGGGAGTAAAATAATTCAAAAGAATGAGCAAACTCGCCTTCATGTGATTAAGAAATAGCCTAAATCTAGAAAAACTTTCCTACTGACTGTGTAAAAGCCCACTTTGGAGAAAAGCAGAATGGACTGAGATACAAGAGTCAGCAGCTCCTTAGGTTTGATTCTCCTCTTTTAGTATTGGTTTAGGGGGTTTCAGTTTACATGGCTCTGAGTGATTTGGGAGAATCTAAATCAGAGGGAGACTGTGGAAAGAATGGCAGTACCTGATGAATTTTGATGAAATAGGTATATGCATGCAAGCTTCTGTGGGGTGTTTTTGGCCCAGAGAAAGTACACTTTGGATACAAGTACATACCAATCTCCAAACACAGAGCTTTCAGATGTGTTAACACCGTCTCACCTTTTGTATCCCCCCAGCCTGTCACATAGCACTCCTCTCTTCCTCCTAACACAGAATTTTCTTTTGGCAAACAAACTGGGATTGCATAATTATTGATGATTGCTGGGCTGAAAAAAGCAAACAAAAGGCTCGTACAGGAACAATCATTAGCACATTTATCCTTAATACCACCTTCAGGTTTCTAAAAAGATTTTAGAAGTCAGTCTGACTTGCCTTTTGGTGCAGCTAAGAGTAGGCTCAATTAAGAAGCCACATTAATTGTGCTGTCCCTGTGTCTGTTTTGGACCGGCATTGCAGCCACAGAAATCAAAGCACAAGCACTATATGTTCACATCTGCTTGCAGCCGTATGGACATATTCCTTTTGATTGCACAGTGTCTCGGCGAGAGTTTCAGATGAATGGAAAGAGATGCAAGAAGGGCCGTACTGGGTATTGCATCAAACATGCATACTCTTTGCCGGCACACTGGACAGATCTGCTGGAAGAAGAAATCTCCCTACCACAGCATGGAAAAAGTATGGGGTGACATCATGCTAATATTGCAGCTTTCAATCCTCATTACCTTATCACGGTAGAAGCATGTAGGCAGAAACACAGAGTGAAAGCTCCTCGAGGCGTTACCTTCTCCTACTCTGCTGCCACTGCCTCACCTCCCAGCAGCTGTCACCCAGCGCACTGCCCGTCACTGTCCCTAGCCCGCCTCCCCTCCCAAAGCAGCCCTTTCCCTTTCTGAAGCCCTGCAGCTGAATGACCTTGGTTTCCACTGGCGCTCGTGCAGAAAGGGAAGAAAGAGAGGGTCTGAAATCACTGATGGAACAGAGCGTGTATAGAAACACACATTTCCGCAACACCAGCAACCACTAGTTAGTTGAAATACAGACAAACCAAACTTGTCCCATCAGAATGAGGGAATGCCTCAGGTGAAAGGGTACCTGCTCAGTTTTAGCAGAGCAATGTCCACCCTGTGTGGCTCCTTGAACAATTTCTCAACATCTCGTTTTTGCACTGATGCCTCTGATGCTCTTTCTCTGTGTAATCCAAGGTATACTTTATACGCAGATGGCCGTGAGGACCTATTGGAAATGATTGCACATGGTGAGCTGATGAACATACATCTGGGATGTAGACCACTTATGATCTTATTGGGCACCTTGTTCTGTCAAAGCTAGAAAAATAAAGCCAGCTTTGGCATAAACTTAATTTCTTAATCCTTTATTATGGCACATGAAATCAAGTTGGCAAAAGTTATCACTGTCACTCTGTTCCTTCAGTCAAAACTCTGCTTTAATGAGTGAAGAATAGACTTGGCTCAATTCTCAACTGTTTGCAAGCTGAGTCAAGAGACAGCTCAGGTTGGCTATTGAGCCCACTTTGTTTCTCCTCTGATTTTCTATCATCTAGTGTAAAAAAATGCTCGTGGAGGCTCTAACAGATACTTACCTCTCTAAGCAGTGAGCGGCAGTAAGAACCCACTGCGGGTCTATCAGAGTTCCCCCACAGAAATGCAAGCCAAAACTGTAATAGAGCAGAAAGGCATGAAAAGGGCATTGGTTTAAGGCGAGGAAGTTAATTCTACTGCAGTTCATCAGGTAATCTTTCTAACATGTATGCCTTTGCAAACTGAAGACCTTATTCTGCATTTGCATTAAGAATCAAACATTTTACTTTCCTTGAACAGTATTTCATACAATGACAGTAGTGTTGTGTGGATATTTTTATAAGGCCTTGTATGAAAACACCTAGATCTTTGTTCCTAACCAGTATTTCTATTACTGGAAAACCTTATGTGCAGTGATGTATACCTGTTTAGAGATTCTGGCTTTTATCTAGCTCTGATCGCAGTCAGACAGCTCTGCAAATGGCCTTGATTCCTAGTTTTGCTAACAACTTTGCCAGTAGGATCAAATGCTTACAAGGAAGGACCAATCAAGATCTGTACTAGCCATACTTCAAACTATTGCTTCTACTCATAGGATACTGATTCTACCGTAGGATATAGTGACAGATTTAAAGTCATTCTGCCTTTTAGTAAAAGTGTTTTTGAAATTAGCAGTTGTATTGATTCTACAGGTATTTATCACAAAACAGAGCATTGTTGGTTGTCTAAATTACCTTCTTTAAGACTAGCACACATAGTGTATAGCCTTGAGCTATTTTTAAATTAAAAACAAGTTTAGAATGCTGCAACCACATACTGTGGCATCCTGTGAGAGGCAAAGGTTCCTTGAATGTAAAGTCTAATGTAATGGGGAATGGCCATACCTTGTCCGGAGACTGATTTGCCAGGGCCAGGAGTGTGGATGCGAAATACACCCAGCCACAATCCTTTGAGCACACAACTTTGGTCTGAACTTGGATTTTCCACACTCATACTGAGCAGGAGCTACAGAATAAGGAAAAAAAATCACTATAAGGAACTTTAACATATTTGCTATATATTCACTATGCACTCAGAAAACTAGAAGGTGAACCTGTTACATTTATCACTTCAGCTTTTGATTCTCTGCTGGCAATTATGTATCATGCATGAACTATATTTTGTTAGGTTACCTTCATCTGGAACACTTGAAAATGCCTGGCAAATTTTTTTCGTATACACTTCTCAGTGGTCAGCAAATTACACATGAATAGATCTACAGTCAGATGATAGAAAAAAACAGAAGGGGAAGGAGAAGGAAACAGAGAGACAGAAAAAATAAAGTCTCCCAACATCTTTAAATATACTCTTACAGATGCCAGCAATGCAAAAGCTGCACTGGCAGCTGTTTTCAAACTGATCTTGGTGGTACAGCACGTGAAATTCAATCACTGTCTCTGTGGAACAAAATTTTGTTCGCTCTTATCTCAGGATCTTTTAGTACTTCAGATGTCTGAGTTATTAAAAAAGGGTAGTTCTTATTTAGCCATGGGAAACTGACTCTTATCAACACAGAATTTAGAACTTGTTGTCAGCAAAAGGAACTAACTAATGAAATTAAAGGCAAAAGCCACGTTTTCTCTGTTCTTTAGCTGAACAACTGAACAACAACAAAAAAATTTCAAAAAGAAATTGGATCTCCAAAATGAATACAAAAACCATGTGAAAATGCCATTTTCCCCCCTAAGAGTCCCAACACTTTCAGTGCAGTAGTATTTTTACAGTTACAGTATGTGCAAAAACTTTATCATTGTACACTTTGTTTTACCACCCCATTCAGAGTACCGAATGGCTTGATTACTAGTGACAAAGACAAGGGAATTTGGTTAAATATTTAGGGCCAGATGCACTTTCCAGACATCTGATAGGGTACAATATCAGAGGAGGGAAAATCTGTTTTACATCCAGGACAGAACCAGAGGCACATGAGCAGGGGGTGCAAAAATTTTGCTGGGATAAAAGCATCCCTTGTTCAGCCTGGCCACACACACAGTTATGCCAGGTGACCAGGCAGGAGCAGGGGAAATTTCTGCAGGAACAGCCCTATTTGGAAACACATGGCAAAACCCCTGTGAGCTTCAGTGGGCTCCAGGCACATCTTGTGCTGGGTTTGGGGCTTCCAAGGAATAAGCACCATTCTTAAGACTTCAGACTCAGATTTTGATCATCACTTCCCCACAGCCTTAATTTCCAATCTAAAGCTATTGCACTGTCTTAGATCAGTCTTTCAGATTAATCACTGAATGTCCTCCAGTTGTCATAAAAGGTTACAGGAAAGGGAGACACTAGTCTTTAAAGGAATAATTACGGCACTTGGGAATGTCACAGTACTCCCAGGCTTTTCTTGGGTCTGTTGTATAGCACCAAGGTCCATTTACATCTCCATCAGGATTCCTGCAATACTGTAACAAAGAATAAAGATGCCAGCTATTAACCAAGGGACAGAAAAGCCTACCAATGCATGTTTCAAAATAAAATAAAATTAAATTTGGGAAATTTTTTTTTTTACTTCCTTACAGATGAGTGATTTCCAATTCCTTTTGTCAAAATTTGTGTCTTTCGATTTGCTCTGTGAGTTTAGAAAAAGATAATAAAAATGAAACCACTTCAACTGTCTTCAGCCAGTAAGCTTCATTAGTGCAAGCTTGGACCTCTGAGCTTTCAAAAAGTAGGAAAACTTGACCTAGGATGGGGTTATCTAACACATTAAACTGTCTGCTCCTGCTTCCACTGCAGTTAGCAGGAGCAGTAGGGTCAGCCCTGAGGTCTTTTCACACCCCCTCTGGTTGCATGACTCTGGGGCAAGTTGCTCTTGCACAACTTGGTGATGCCTATGAGTCCCAGGGGCAGGGATGCAGTGTTCACCCCGACCGTGGGTGCCTGGTTAGCTGAATCACTCTCTAGGTCTTACTGGTCATACTGACTGATCTCTGCTCAGCACAGACACCTCACACAACTGCATGCTACCAGATATTTTTCAAGTTCCCTTCTCTACTCTGAAATATATCCCATGTCTTAGGAAAACGGAGAAAATATTTGCTTCCCTTCCCCGTGAGTCCCTGCCAAATGCAAGAACCAAAAAGTTATGGCAGGCAGCTTTTCGGAGGGAGTTTCCCCAATCTGAGCTGGAATTCAATACAGGGTATGTGATGCCATCAGAGGACTGGCTAAAGCAAGATCTAAAATCATGTACCTGGAGAAAAAATAGTTCAAGCTGGCAACATCAAACAAGCTCTTTATATCGCATACAGACCTTGTCACAAACCAGGCAAGTATTGTGTATGGGATGTTACAAGTCTAGAGAACTAGTGACGAGTACATGTGTTAGGACTAAGGAGATGAAGGTTAGAGATGGAGAATGACTTACAGGATGGGTCAGATGCATGTATATCCTTCTATGATGGGCTGCGGCAGAAGCTGGAGGGCTGGAAGGGGAATTAGTAGAGGATGGGGGCTGCAATCCATCAGCTATATATCTCAAGGAACTTGCACTGAACATTGGATGCATCTCATCTCACCTGTCACTGTTACTACTGAAACCTATGACCTCAGGTGCTCTTTCTGGCAGAGGAGGCAGAGATGCTGCCCACAGACCAAGTCCTCAGCAGTGAGAAGCAAATGCCCATCTGAAGCCCATTGGCTGCGCTGCAGAAGCATTCAACAGAGCTTCTGGGCATCTGTGTGTCCCACAGAAGTACAGACTGCTCATGTCAACAAGAATTAGCACGATCAGGTTCTTGGATTGAACTGAGGAAAATAAATTAATTTACAAAGAACTGGCATGAAATGCTTACTGAGGACCCATGAAGAAGATGGGCAAAGCTCAAGGACAGCAAGTATTAAATGAACAGCTGCGTACATTTTTATCCAGGCCTGCTCCTGGATGAGTCATGGGAGTGAAATAGTCGTGGCTATGAGGTCTCTGAGAACTCCACTCTTGACAAGTCCTGCCCCTTCCAGTTTTTGCTACTGTGCCACGATAGTCTTTACCATTACCGTTAATGCAGTCTGTGAAAAAAAAGGAAAAGGAAATGATTGTTAGCTGTGAGCTACTGGGCCACGTCCATACTTGGTGGTGGTGAAGCAGAAATAAATTTGAGGAAATACTACTAGGACTTACACACCCTACATACTATGTATATAAGGAAAGAAGGATAATGTAGTGTCAATGATGGCTAACAATCACATTTTAATTTCCTTGCATTTTAACATTTTCTTCATGATCATGAAAGTCATAAATCAAAGAAGCTTAGATTCAGTTGACCCCTCATGACTCCAGAAGCCAGGACCACAAAGATCATGCGCTCATAAAGTCTTTTCCTTATGGACACTGATATTTGTCCACTGCCACATTTTACAGTAGGTAAAAAGCAGTAATACATATTCAGCTAAAATTATTAGCCTTTTAACCAGAAGAACATGTCATAGCAAAAAAATGAAAGCTGCAGCACTCTAACCATCTACTGCATAACAAAGTTGCATCTGAACGGAATTTAAAAAGCCAGCTGTCCTCTGGTGGGAAATGGAGCCCTGGAAATGTGAATGCATGGCACAGGAAAAGCCTTTTTTGGAACACTTGCCAGCAAAATTCCATCACCTTTATATCTGCTGTAATTGCTAGTAGCCCTCCCACAGTAGTGTGGAGACTGCTACCCATCTGTTTTGTTGTGTTTCCGATATTGCCAGATGTAGTAGATAAAACATGTGATATTAATCTAAAATCAAATACAGAAACCCTGCTATAAAATTCTACAAGAAAGTTCAGAAAATTAAGAGAGTGGATACAGTATTACATTAAAATCTATAATTATCGAGAGTTTCCTGTATTTCATCCTCATTAAATTCTTGATGACGTTTCCATAAAAACCAGCTGGCTGGTTATGAGCATTTCTAGGGGAAGCAGCAAGTATTCTCACCGGGATTTGGTTCCAGTGTTGTCTGAGGAGGTTTTGGTAAAGTCACTTGCACATGGTCATCACACCTCTTCAGGTTGCAATACTCCCATCTCACACTGGGGTCGGTGGTGAAGCACCATGGGCGGCTATCGGCATCTGGGTTTCTGCAATAATTCTGCTTCAGGTCCCTACAAATGTAAGCATATTATATTCCCATCCATGCCACTGCTCTGAGGAGAACTTGGAAGAACATTTTAGAAAGCAGGTCTGCTACAGAGTTAACATATATCATTTATAATGTACAGTGTGCAACAGAAATGCTTTTTCCAGCATAAAGAAATCAAGAAACATATGCAGAATATTTAAATATTCCAAATACTTATTCACTGATTAACACTTATAGTAGAATACTGTTTACAAATCCAGATAAGTAAATGCATATATGTATATTAAAGATATAATTCTTTTTACTTTTTCAAATACATTAATAGCTTCTAAGAAGAAATAGTTTTTTGCATTTTGGAATAAATAAATTGTAAATATTAGGAATAAGAAAATAACCCATCCCTTCCTCAAAGCTCTAATGAACTGCAGACTAGGAAGCAAAGACTTAAACTCATGAATAAGCTCACGTATAGAAACAGTTCTTTTCAGTGTAAGGGAAAACTTATGATAACTCTTAATTCCTTTAGAAGAAATGTAGAAACACAGTTAATCAGTCTAAAGCATAATAGTGACAACTGTGGTTTGTTTCAAGATGAGGTTAATAGAAAATGTTTCCGCATTAAAAAAAGAAAAAAAGGAAGGGATTATTTTTATCAAGTACACTCCCTTCCCAGCTTTAAAATCATTTTTTTGTAAAGATGATGCAAATCAAAACGAATTCATGAATGGTCATTGTACAATGAAACACAGAAATGGGAAATACACATACGCATTTGGGAACTGCTCTGCCGTTTTATTATGTCGGTGCGGTGACATGGAGCTCCAGGCTTGACATTTCTTTCCCGTGAGAGTGAAAGAAGCTGTGCCACGGTAAGTCACACCGTTGCCTTGATAGCACTCCTCAGTAATTTGAGCCTGCTCAGGCACATCAACAGCTGTAGTGAATAACAGAAACCAGTCCCTTGCATCTTAATACTTTGATATTTATACATGAGCACAGAAAGCCAACAGAAAACAGTGAGCCAGAGTATTTCGCTGACCGCCACAGCACGCTCTCTGTAACAGAATCCTTCTCAGACTGTAGATCAAAAGGAAGATTTCCAAAAATGTTTGTAAAAATTTCATGATACGCTAGATTAAAACGACTTGTACATCAATTTTACTGTCACGCATGGAGATTAATTTCAGCTAACGATCCAAATAGTTCACATATGGATCAAAACTTCTCCAGGGCAGGGCAATGTCTGTGGCTTTGCCACAGATGCGTGTGTGGAACAAGCCTGCCTTCTGTAAGGATAATTTTCTTTTGATTGCTTTTTATGGAGTCTTGGTTCAGTGCTCTTAAATCATCTTACGTTTTGCTTTGGATTCAGTTTTTCAGGAGCTGGCATGTAAAACTAATTAACTTTTCCATGGAGCATTTAAAAATTTAGAGGTGTAGGGAAGCACCACTTGGCAAAAGGAAAAGACCTCTGTGACTGCAATTTTTCCTGAGCTGGGTCAGTAGGTGACTTAAAACCTTCTGCACTTATCCACCAGACTGAACATACCAGCCTGGGCTCCACACCAGGCTCAGGAGTACATAGCAACACTGAGAGTGACAGCAATAATGCAGCTGAGCAGGTCACCCAAGATTTTTCAAAATAAACCACAATGACCCTTCACTTCCAGATGTTTCTTGTTCTTACCAGGGGTCTCTGGCTCTGTCCCGTCACAGGAGGGGATGCTGCAATATTCCCACCGCGCAGTTCTGTTGGTGGTGTAACACCATGGCATCTTCTCACCATCGGGATTTCTACAGTAGTTTTTCTCTAGGCTCCTGAAACAGAAAAATTGGCTAAGAAAAGCCTCTCATGGAAACCTAGTAAAGGTTATGAACAACAGGGGAATGTACCTTGCTACCTAGTTTACTGTTGTGTTTACTGGTGGGTAACTCTGCTGTCATTTACTGATGCCATTTACTAGATGAATAATTGCAATGCACTGGTGTTTTGGATGTGTAAACCAGACACCTGTTAGATTGATGGATGAAGTAAGAGACTGTATTTCATGTAGTACTTTAAGGCCAAGAGCAGCACAGCAGAAACATAGGGTGAAAGAATCTAGCCCAAGCAAATATCATAATTGTAACTTTCTTAGTCCACATTGTTTCACCTGAGCAACCATACAGTAAAAGGATGAACTGAAGAGGGAAAAAGTCAATCAAGCAGAGCTGGAAAGTCAGAAGAGGAGACACTAGCATCCAAGAACAAAAAAGTGAATAAAAACAAATGTGCAAAAAAATTGAAAAGATGGAATCCAGCAGGTGATGAATGCTGGTGTAAGCGAAGAATTTTGCAACATAGTTGAAGAAAAATGAAGTATTTCTGTGCCTTGGTACTTCTCATGGACACTGAATAATGGAGAGGTTTCACTTACTTGCAGGGATAGTTTTCAGGAGTGCGAGCGTGTCTGTGAGGAGATTGAGAACTCCAGCGCTGACAGGTATTTCCCGATTCAGTAACAGATATCGTGCCCCGATAGTCTTCTCCTCTTCCTGATAGACACTGACGCCCTGGTGCAGGAACTGGTGGGGGTGTTGCTATTGTAGAAGAAGGAACTGAAATTTAGCATGCCTTCTAGACATATTAAAAAAACAAAAAAAAAACCCCAAACCACTTTGAGCTTTATAATTAAGAGGGCTTTATAGCTTTCTTTGCAGATAAGGTTTAAAGACCAAAATGTTTGGAAAGTCCAAAAGTTAGAGAAAAGATATAAAAATACCTTAACTTTTCTTTCTTTCATTTTAACATCTTCACAAGCAGTCAGACTGCCAGAAAAGCATTTGCATCTGTCCCTTTACAGTGGCCAGGACACAACACAACCAAGCACTAGCAGCCCCATCAGAAGAAAGCTGGGAAGTGGGCAAGCGGTAATACTGCGAAGAAAACTGGGGTGAAAGTGGCACGCCCACCAGTGTTAGGTACAGGTATAGCTGCAGATATAAAAGACGTACTCTGACTGGCGAGAGGCAGAGACAGCAAGGATGAGGTCTGGTGAGAAGCCCCAAGGAAAAGTATCATGGCAAGGACAGGTCTTTAGGGGAAAAGGAAATTGAAAAGGTGGAGAATTTAATTGGAAGAGCAAAACAAAAGCCAAAAGTTTTTCAGGAAGAGAGAAACTGTTTGATATGAGAAGATAAACTTCAGAAGAAACATCAGAACCACTGAAATGCCTGGTCATGAAAAAACACATCGAGGAAGGGAAATGTGCTCTGGGCAAAACATCAGAAATGCCTATGACAGAAATGTCTGGCCTCAAAAGAGCTATCAGAGGTTCATTTCAAGGTTCTTTATTTTTTTCTTTGAGATAAAGGTCAGCAGTCTTTTATTCTTTCTTTTATCTTTGGGGTCTCTTCTATTTGTTCTAGCTCCTTGCACCACCCTAATGGAAGCTGTCTAGATGTCTTTGTGTCTAGAAGTCTAAAAGTCAGACTCACTGCAACGAGGAATGTCACAATATTCCCAGCGTTTAGTTGGGCTGGTAGTGAAACACCAGGGCCGAGGTTCACCGTCGGGATTACGGCAATAATTCATCTTCAGATCCTTCTCTGGAAAACTGAACAGAAAAAATAATTTTAAAAAAATGTCACTAATGGTTGTAACAATTATCCTGTCTGGGGCAGGGTGGTCTTCAGGCCATCCTTGACAATAAACAGCCCATCACAGAGTCTGACTCACTTTTCTGGGAGGTATCCGTGAGAGTGAGGTTGCTGGGAGTCCCAGCGCTGGCACTCAAGCCCAGACATAGTTGTCGCAACTACTCCGTGATAGTTTTCTCCACTGCAGTGCATGCACTCCACTGTAGGAGCAAGGCAGAATAAGGACAAAAGAGACAGAAAGTCCCTGAGGAACTGGTCCATAAACACTCGTACTCATCTCACATGAAGCTCAAGAGCCTGATCAGAGCACAAGGCTGAAGGACAGTCTTTTTTTTTGGCAAAGTAAAAGCTTATTTTTCTTAGTAAGGTGACTTCAACTAGTTGATTACATTTATAGTATTCCATTTAAAAAAACCCCAACATTATAGACTATAGTTTTTAAAAAAGCTACATTAAAACTACTAAGCTATAACTGAAAATCTGTGCCTTGCTGACTTTTGAACTAGCAACTGTCATTTGGTTCAATTCTAGGATTATGGTATATGAATACACTCATATAACATATTCTTATCTAGGGAAAAAAAAGACTTTGTATAGCTAGTTTGGGGGTCTTTTGGTATCTTCCTTGTTGGTGTTGAAAATGTTTTTGGAAAGTTTCAGGTTGAACTAAACTCAAGTTTGGAACAAATACTCGATTATCTGTATAGTTATCTGAATAACTTCACATTCTTGAACACATCTTCCAAAAAGGGAAAGAAATCGGTATATGTACCCTGACCTTCACACTCTGGGATGTTACAGTAATCAAATCTGGTAGCAGGATCTGTTGTGTAACACCAGGGTCCCTTTCCATCATTGTCGGGATTTCTGCAGTAGTTTTCCTCCAGTCCCGCATCGGGATATTTTTCAGGTGTGTAACTGGAACAGAATTTAAATGGAATTAGAGAATAAGGAAAATGTCCCAATTGTTCAGCTGAGGACTCTAAAAACGAAATCTTTATCTGAGGACTATTTTGTAAATGTTGTTCATTAGAAGTCTCCTAATTGCTACTGTGTGCCATAGCTGAAGATTTAGAAGTGCCATAGCTATAGACTTCAGGAAACATGGTGCCTCTAAGGCCAGTCATGTCTTTAATACTTGCATTTACTCCAGCTGTTCAGTTTTGAGTAATTTTTGCTCAGCCAACGTACTTTTTAACATAGAGAGAAGTATGAGAACGTAGAGAAAAGCTTCCTCTGGGACATGTTCCCTGGGAGATGCAATGAGAAGATATTTACTGAAATGGGAGAGTTCTCTCTAAATTGAATACTATGCCATCTCAATAGAAGGTTACTAAATAAGCCCAGTTGGTTGTTTTTCATTAAATACAGGAAATACTGCCCTGTCAATTGGCTATGGATTCACTGATAAAATGATGTACTTCTATCTCATCTGCCACATGTGATACTTTTAGCCAAGAGAAGTTCTTGCCCTGGTGAGATTAATGGAAAATTCTTATTTCAGCAGAACCAGGTGCTTCCCTGTCAAGTGTTTTGCTCATGTAAGGACGACAAAATTTAAATGCAACTGCCAAGACTGACAACGTCCCTATTGATCATGTAGTCCTAATTGCAGCTTATATAGCTCATATAGCACATATAAATGGCTTAGCAAAATTTCAGAAAAACATATAAACATATACAAAAAAGGCCTTACTTTGGTTTATGGGGGGCATTATCAAACCACTTCTGGCATGGCACACCTTTCTGAGTTTTGGCTTCTGTTCCTCTGTAATCCACCCCTCTTCCCTCTTTGCATTCTAGAAGATAAACTGAAATGATATGTGCTTAATTAATCAGTATCATGACATGTCCATTGGATTTTAGCATATACAAAATCCATTTTCATGCTAATACATTTAAATACATTTGGTCATATTTTTACTTTCTTATGCCGTCAAAAATAGACAGCTCACGTTGTAAAAACCTACTAGTTATCTGATGTCTAAGTTGAATTAATTAGCATTGAAAAATTTATGTGAAAGCCAAAAACTTCCAAACCAGAATTCCAGAGAAATAAGTGTAACACGACCTGGTTCTTTTGAGAACATACTACAGTAGATTTAGATAATAAAATATGCTTTTAACATTGAAATACGCACTATAACAAAATAGAAACACATTCTCTTTCCCTTGCCTCCTATGATGTTATTATAGTTATGCACATTAATTAAAATCAAACCTTAAAAGAGAGACATCTGAATTCACCTGAAGAAGATAACAGGACAGAATCATAGATGCATACACATAGCATTTTACCAGTTAAAATAAGCAATTTTTTTTAAGTTCATATAAATGCAGATGACATTGTTTCTTTAAAGTTCACCAGGTCGTGAATGAGATTTAATTAATTCATGATATGCTAAAACAATGACTCTGCTCTACAAGACAAAATGGATAGTTGGTTGAATGTGTATATTATATATGCTTTTGTACTCTTAGATTTTGGAACTTCATAGTACCTTCATGAAAAAAAAGAAAAAGAAGGAGTGAAAGAATTAGCAATGAAATCCTGTCTTTATGTAAGTCAAGGGGAATTTTAATGCTGAATAAGCCTGGGGTTTGTATCGGTAGCCTTGAAAATATTAAATTGTTTTAAATTATTAATCGTTAAATTAAATGAGAACCGAAAGGCTCAGTGTTGTCATTTTTTTTCCCAGGAGGAAGGAGCAACCATATCCCCATTGCAGCCTTTAGGATTTTCCTGGGAGGACTGAACAATCACCCTTCCCAGCAAAGAGCTGGTGACGGCCAGGGGAGAGCAGGCTTGCAAGGGGCAGCTCTGCCGAGGCACGGCTGAAGGAACTCAGGTCTTGGCATGTTCCCCCAGAGCTTCTATATCTGCAGTTTAGGGACAGTCACTGTCAGGCAACATGTCCTCTGGCTTGGAAAACTAAGCAGGAAACTCATTTAACATTTCTCTATGCACGGGGCATATTTCATCAGACAGTTCCTCCTTTCTAGCTGCAATGAAGCAATCTGTCTTTTAGGTTGTGACCTGGCTTGTCTCAATTGTCTTTAAGTAGTGTCCAAATCGGATATTTGTGGAGACCCAGTTTTGCATCAGCTTTTCTCAGCATCAAAGTTATACCAAAGCTGACATACAAGCAGAAGATTAACATAAATCTGGAGAAATAATGCCATTTTACACAGATCTGTCTTGTCAAAAGTGAAAAGAACTAATTGACTCTGAAATAAGGTCCAGTTCTTCTGTGGGCCGATAGGTAGTTTAGATCTGGATTTATAGATGTACCTTTAGGCATGTCTTTATTTCAATGTATATATATATGGGGAGGTTTACTCTAGAAACTTTTCTGGAAGCTATTTGGATCGCTCAAACAATTTTGCAATAAATTAACATTAAAAACCTCAATAACTGAACATTGAATCCGTCAAGTGCTGACTCTTTTTGTTTGCGTAAACTTTTGACCGTTTATATAACCTGTAGGTTTTTTTCTGTCTGATGACAAATAACTAACTTTGATCCCCAAACTCAGCCCATGTCGCTTGGGTTAACTATTTACAAACAGATATGTGGATAACAATTCCCAAATGCTAGCTTTAATTCTTACTACTTTTTCTATAAGCCAGAGAAGGTTAACTTTCTCTTTTATATCACATATCACAGAACAAATAATTTTTAAAACTGCAATTTTTATACCAATTGTCACCCTTTTCTTTGAACGCAATGATAAAGAGCAATTAGGTCTCATCAAGTGATTGCTTCAACTGAAAAAAATAATGTTGGTTTCAACAATAATATTGCAAAAGCATCTGGGCATGTAAAAGGAATTTCCAGCAGCTGCTCGAGACAGTGATGTGATCTGCCTAGGTAAAAGCTACATTTTCCCTTCTGTTCTGTAACAATAAATTAAATTGATGTTATCGTTAGATTGGACAGGTAATTATTCGAAACCCTTTGCAAATGAAGAGATGAGCAACAGAGAAACCATCTGACACATACGCAATAGGCTGTGTTTTTCATGTTCATGATACCTAGGTCCATCTTTTGTTTTCTGTAGGTAGATGTGCAATTTTTGGACATTTCCATTATGTAAAACTACAGTTTTTCACACCTTTACTGATGGGGTTCTCTTTTTCAAGGAACTAAAATCCATGGCTATGACCTCAAAAGTTTTAAAAGGATGACGTAACAAATCCTCACTGAATATTACAGCACTCTCATCCAGGTTCTAACCTCAGCGAATCCAAGGGATGTCTCAAAAATAAACCAGAATCACAGTCTAGCTCCTTATCACAGTACTGAAGCAAAATCAGTACGGCTTACTTACATGTAAGTTATTTGTTCGGTCTTTAAATTTTGTTACTTGCCAATTGATCCATTCAGTTTTCCTTCTACAATAGGAACTGCAGAAAATTTCTTAGCATTACTAAATCTGATTCAGGAAAGTTCCCACCAGCTTCTGGATACAATAAAAATATATTATGTTAAAAATATTAAATTACCTATCAGTTATATATACAAAAAAGGCATCTGGCTGTAGGCTTCAGAAAATATCAGGCTGAAAAAGACCCTCAGTGGTCTTTGGTCCAAACCCCACAACAAGCACAGCCAGCTTCTGAGCTGGATGAGGCTGCTCAGAGCTTTGTCCAGTCAATATCTGCAAGGGTGAAAGCTCCGCAGCCTCCTTGGGCAGTGTGGTCTAGTGCTTACCCACATTGCCTGTGAAAAATTGTTTTCCTTATATCCACAATGTCTGAACAAAATCTCATTTGGATGCTCAGCTGCAATCCTGCTAAAGCTATTGAACTACTACATAAAATCTTCTTGCAGGTGCTATACACATAACATTATCTTATCCTACACATCTTTCCAGGTAAACAGAGGAGTAAGGATGCAGTTTTCTGGAGGTCATTGGTATTTACAATCTAGTTACTGTGATTCTTGACTTTGTTTAGAAACTGGCCTATTGAAACCACTGCATGATTTGCAGCAGCTGAGAACCTGGTTCGTCTTTCCTCTTCATGCACCTCTCTGTTGAAGGAGACCAACTTCTTAGTAGATACTATAGTTTCCAATTTCTGAATATTCTCAAAGGCATTAATGTTTTAATTAAAGTTACAAATCAGCAAATGGTGAAAGGCAATGTTCACGAAGTCATTTAACACAGAACAGTAGTAATTCTATTAAAAGTTTACCACATTATCTTACATGCCTGAATGATCAGAAAGCACATCTTTTCTCCCTTGCGTATTACTAAAGTCAGAGAACAACACAATGAAACTTATGTTACATTAAAAATAAAATACATTCCTTCTTCCCTGTATATAGCAAGAGCTCAGTGCTTGATTATGTAATTAAAAAGTAGTCTTAAAACCAAATCGTTTGTCTGCATCTGGCGTGAGGTGATAGATTTTTAAAAGAGATGATAGAAAAATTAGATAGTTGTCATTTCTTAAAGACAAACTTCCTATTTTCAGAAAGAATAGGAGATCAAATACACTTAAGTCACATAATCCTCATCTATGACAAAACTAATCAGAAATAAAACATGTACAAAAGGAGAATACAAAAATTCACCACGTCAATTAATTCTATCATAAATATATAGATTAGGATAAAAGTTTCGCCACATTCATTAACTGAAGAGTGCAAACATCATATAATGATATACAAATACTATAAAAATAGATCATTTTTACCTGAAGCAGATAATACTTCTGACAATGTGTGCAACTAAAAGAAAGTTGATTTGAGTCCCACCCAAGTAAACTGTGAATTTTCTTTAGTGATACAAATGAAATTATTTGGTAGTTTCCACCAGTTTTCCAGCGGGCAAAGGTCTGTCTCAGAAACCATTGCCAGCACAAGTAGCTCCTCCTGGTACCCTCAGCAAAGACAGAGAAGATGCAGCCGTAGGTTATTGCTTGGTTTAAAAGGAGAGGAGAGAAGGGTCCCTTAAGCACCTCCATTACTCCCAGCACCTTCTGTGTTCCCCAAGCAACAGTGCTCTTTTCTGCCTGTGGACCCTAGGGTTTAGGGAGCAAGAAAGATGCAGGAGCACTAATCGGGGAAAAAAATTGGTACCACTGCTATACAAGCAATGTGGCAAAAACCAGGTGTTAGGTAAGGGCTGACCTACCCACTTCGTCTGACCCGGTGACAGCTTAGCCCCCATTTACAATAGGGTTATGTGAGTCCCACTGGAAAGTATATCTCAGTGAAATAATATAAAAAAGACATAGACATAGACATACTTCTTTTTTCATAAAGAACTGCATTTGTTCTTCTGAATATCACTGCTGTTTTGGTGTTCTCAGCCAATGTTAAACACTGTTGGTCTTTACTGGTGAATAAGAAGGCCCTGTTGAAATTAAGAGGAGAGAGCAACGTAAGAAACTATAGCTGAATGTGTGCATTATTTTCCTAAACACCTTTCTAGTATGCAGTTACAATTTTAGCAAGCACTGCACTTCAGCGATATTTAAGATTGAGTAATGTTTCACAAATCACTGAGTATCACAGCTCCCATTTTCAGTGGTGACTTTAACTCCTAAATCTTCATACCAAAGTTAGGTTGAAAGGGAGCTACATGAACAAATTATGACAAGGGATAAAAAAGAAGATTTATAATGTGCCAGAGAACATGCTCAAGAGGATACACGCACAAGGGACCTTGCCCTTATTTAAAAAAAATTAGTGGTCAGTCAAGAAGCGAGACATTCTACAGTATTCAGCAGTTACCAAGGAACGGGTAAAACACAACAAGCCAGGACCTTAAGTTACCTTGTGATAACAGTTCTGAGTCATCATATGTGAAGCAATGTAAGCTTTGGAAAACACAGCCATTTGTCTTTTCAGCAAGTACCTAGTCTATAAGTCTGCAAAACTGGACCAGGTGGTGTAACCTTTACAATAGCATCTAAGGAAAAATCCTGACAGGCTAAGTAATTTTTACGGCTAGCATTTCAGAACCAAAAAAAGAGCAATAGCAACATGGCATTCAGCAGGTAGGTCTATACCGGGAGCGTAAATGCTGACAAAGCCCATTCTGTAGCCCTAATACCAACTGGCATGATCCTGGTGTGCCTGTACTTGTAAATTTGCACAGCCTCCGCCCAAAGGAGAGGGATCACACCCGGACTCACTGCTGGGAACAGCGTCTGTGCATTGTCTGGGGAGTGCTGGTTGCCCTGGGTTGTTTTTGGGTCAAAACTACACTGGGGATTGTTCCCCCCGATCCAAGCCCAGCTCTCAGTAATGTTAAACTTACAAGTAGGGATGTAGTGAACGAGCACAGTCCGACACACTGCCAAGGCGGGATAACAAGTCTGAACTCGTACTGATCTGAACTCGTTGGTCTGAAGCACTGATGGGATGGTGCTGCAGTGCTGGCTTGGTCTTAAAGCTCTGCCTAACAGTTACCTTTCTTCCCCCATATCCTTCCCTGCCAGATAACATCTGTTCTTTACTGATTGTAATAGATCTCACGTAATTGATTAGCGAGGCAAGGACAAAACCCTGATGTTATTCCAGTGCCAGGTGATGGTAGGCTCGGACCTGAGGCAGAGGCTAAGGAATGATACTGTATCTGAATATGCCTCAAAAGAGAACAATAAACCTCTGAAAACTGTAAATATATAATCTGAATATACAGACCTGCCTTCTCTGCCTTCCTCCCTACCCTCCTGAGACAAACACTGCTGAAGCTGTGCCCTCTCTGTGTGGTTTTCAGAGCGGGATCAAAGGGAATGGGTGGTGCTTCACACACGCAGTCAGAAAACCCCTATCATCCTTCAGCTTACACCTCTTTAAAGTAAGTCTCATTTCCCCTTTTGATTTAAAATGCAAAGTTATAAAACACATTTGAAATGTCAGCAACAGGGTATCCCTGCCTTGAATAAAAACCTGACGGAGAGCCAAGTGCTGGAAACAGCCCTGCAGCCAGTCAGTCTGCTGAGTTCAGAAAGGTACGCGGCAGGAGTGGTAGATCAAGAACTCGTGAAGATTAGAAGAGAAAACCCCCCTGCCTCATATGTGAGGACAGCCTCCCACCGCAGTGACGGATATCTCTCCTCATTACTCGCGTTGCCTGCTCTACTGCTGAAGCTCAATGGGCTCTGAGGCTTCGGCACAGGAGGCTCAGAAGCCTTAGGCTCAAAGCAATAGGCTCCCCTGAGGCAGGAGCCTGAGTAAAGCATGAACTTCTTTCATGCTTTCTAGCCCCTTGGGCCTGGTTAAATGCGTGTGCAGAGAGAAGGCTTGGCTGGACGTAAGGTTTAGGATCGTTAAGGTTTAGATGGACGTCTCTTTCTCAAAGTAAATAGAAGTTATGTAAGTAACTTCTAGTAAAACTCAGAATAATGGATGTATCTTCAAAATAATAGCTAATGCAACGAATACAAGCAATGCCATTATTGCTGTCCTAAATTTCCAAGCAATTAATTATGACGCTTTATTGCAAAAGGAGTGCAAAAGCCTTGATAAAACCATGTCAAGTTGGTTTCCAGTGTGCCAAGCTGTGCATCAAGATATCATAATGCTTTCTAATAAAAATCCAACATAATTTTCTTAATTTCTCTATTTCTGCTGTATTCATCCATATGTCCCCGGCATTCTGTTTCTATACATCTTTTGTTTTTCCAGCAAACCTCAGACACACATACTCCTAAGAAATCCCTCAAAACTTCAGACTGCTGATAAATAAGGCAGACTGCTCCATCATCTGCAATGAAAGATATATGTGGGAACCAGTGGAAATTACCTGCAAGTAAATTTATTTTCAGTTTCACATTGCTCTGCACATTCCTCTTTACTATTTGTCCTATAAATTTGCTTCTTCGGGTTGAGCAGCCAAGCTCCCTCTGTTCTCACATAGTTGTCTAGTATGTTTCCTTGCACTAAAAGGAAAAAGAGAGAAAGAGTAAAAATGTAAATGCTGATATGATTTATTTCAAAATTTCATGTTAAATTCTTTGTCACCTAGTTGAGTAACATCATCATTTAATGGCTGGGATAATTGGGTTAATGGTGACAAAATATGGGTAAATCTTGCCTTCCTAGTATGGTAAAGGGTAGCGTCACTGAAAATCCCATGTAAGGCAGGACAGAGAAGTGACTTGAACAGTGCTTTGTGTCATTCTGAAAGTCGTAACAAGTAACACACACCTAGGGTATAAAGTGATGGGAACAGAGAAGACGACCCAAGGAGTGAAAAAAAGCGGGGTGTTTCAAAAAGAAAATATTGGTCGCCCATACTTTGGAGAAAGTGGAGAAATGGGACTCAAGAGGGATGCGAAACAATGATCGTCCATTGCTGATACCTACCCATGTGGAATGAATTCAGTTTTATCAGCCACACCATAGCTGCCTCTTTTCAAATGCTCTTGCTCTTGCAAGAAAGAAGCCATCCTCAGTCACTGGGGTTATCCCTGTGCTCATGTTCACTTTGTCATTTTTGTAATAACTCTGTTCTGAACTTAATAATCAAGGTAGCAGATGTTGCCCTCCAGTGAATTAACACAAGCCATTAAACTGGTAGATAAATTCACCTAACAACCTCCGAGCTACAGCTGAATATGAAATATATAAATGCTAAAAAGTAAAGCTATGTTTAGTGGTAAACACCAGAAATGGTCAAGTACAATCCTTCTTGTAAAGGACTTTGCCATTTAGTATTTTCTTTTTCTGCTACAGCTATGCAACCTCTGAATGCTTAACTACAGTTCACAAAACTGTGACTTTCATGACTTCCAGCTGCAGGGTCACAGAGTTGCACGAGTCCTGTGATTTTTACAGTTTCTTCATCAGATGAGCATATGACTCTACTGACAAACGTTTGGCTCTGGGAATTACCCGTTCTGCGTGGTTTCAACCCCGAACAGACAGCTGGCCTGTGGTCTTTCCACACATCTCAGTCCTGCTCTCTGCCCTGTTTTTGTGCCTTGCTTGACAGAATTGCTGAATAAAAGGCACACAGGGTATGAACCAGGACGCTGGCTTCCCCCTCACGTGTGACAGCCATGCTGGAGAGAAGGACTTCTTTCTTAATCTTTTTCTGTCCCTTCTCTTTCTCAGCCGTAGCCCAATGCCAGCAGGAGGGACAGAAAGCAGCCTCGTCCCGCTCAGACCCACAGCCTGTGACTGTGGGATCTTCAGTGAAACCTCTTCAGGCTGAGGAGGGCAACTACCCCTCCCTTTCCTGAGCAACACTCTGCTGCCGTGTGAGGCAGGCTCATGTGCCTCCTGGTACAGTTAAATTCCTTCACCCGAGTGCTAGCTCAGCCTGCAGTTGAGCGTTTTCTTTAGGATCATTTTGCACCTACAAGATGGAACTGATAAAAGAGGCACAAAAGCCAAGTTATACTTCCTCTCACACCATTGCAAACCCAGAGAAGTTGCCGGAGTTTTTTTTCTGCATGTAGACTAGGGAAAAGTTTGGCCCTAAGGCCCTAAACCCTGTTAGGTTTTAACAGTATGCGTGAAAGAAAAGGATAGCTGCTAAAAAAAAAAGATAAACTGAAAAAGGATATAATAAAATTTCATGTGACAGGCACAGGAATCACTGATTCCACTAGTTATTTAAAAAAAAAAAGACATTAAAAAGAAATTAGTTTTGAGAGAAATCATTAAACTAGGTTAAAACAATATCATAGGGATGCTGCAATGCTCTCCACAAGGACAAGAAATACAAGTAAATACCATAAATACCTATTATGGTACAGCTTTCATGCAACCTTAATTCTGTTCTGTTTCGACATTTTGCCATAATATTGTCTTTATGACTACAGCATTTGATTTTTAAAATATTGACAGGGTCATAATTAATTTGGGTCATAAAAATATTTTTTCCCCTTTTCTGTTATAATTACATGGCAGGTCATAATACTTTAAGAAAAAAAAAAGTAAATACATGCAAGCTGAATAAAAATGTAGTAAGTTTTTTTGCTACCATTTTTCCTATGTCTGTGGAATTTTTCAGAGTTAGAACGATGCATTACTGCCTTATTCAGAAATGCAAATATTTACCACCATTTGATAAAGGATTTGCAAACAAAAGCAGAGTATTGCAGACAAAAACCCAAATCCTGTATTTCCCTCCCCTGTATAAAAATCTTACTTATTTGAGAAATGTATTTGATTTGAATGAGGTTGTTCTTCTTAGAACAACCAGAAAGCTTAGAAACCAGAATTTAAATTAAGGTGATTATTCCTAACATTAAATAATATCTAGAATTTTTTATGCTGGGGCATGTCTCTAATATTTCTAGCTAAAATCTACCCATACCCACTTTTCTAGCTGTAACCTTTTTTAAATTTTAAAACTACATATGTAAAATGCTTGTGTATTTTATTGGGATTTTTTATTTATGTTGGCACACTCATAACTATATTTTTAATTGCAATCACAACAGGCTGTGTAGTTATACAGAAGGCCTGAAAGAAGATGTGCAATCTGAATCCCATAGTTCATTGAAGTTTAAAGTTTTCAAGACAGAGAATATTTATTCGCAATTTCTGTAAGAGTTAAAATCTACTAAACGCAAAAAGATATATATACAGAACTTTACTCAGTTCTTGTGTGTTACAAATTATTTTGTACTATCTTTTATAAAAATAGTCTTGCAGCATCAAAAATACTCCAGAAACTAACACTGACCAGATTTTGGCTTCCCTATCACATGGAATGAAAAATTTCCTGTTAAGATTGTGGCTATGAAAAAGACTGAAACTCTAGCGTGTAGAACAATTTTTCCTTTTCTTTGTGATTTTGTTTTTCACAATGCATTTACAAATTTTAAACCAATCAAAATAAGGATCACAGTACTTGGCAATAACAGGGAAAAGAAACAACCCTAGGATAAAAGGCTGCTGAAAGCAGAGAAGCCATGTCTTTGTAGCAAACCTTTGATAGGCTGCTTTCCAAGGGGCCCCCATTTCTGGCCATGGGGCATGTTTGCGGGGAGCCACTTGTTCCCCACGCAGACACCAAGGCTGCTGCTCTTCTGGTCTCTCTTATGAACACGACACTGGAGCAACCACAGCTCTCGCTTTGTTCAACAGCAATTCTCTCTGGCCAGCAAGCTCCAAATCCATCGTCGTCCAGGTAAGTGGCGACACAGGGATTTGGGGACCTACCTTCACCAAATGGAGCTTGCAAGCGTTTGGCCCCCATCTCACCTAGACAAGCAGAAGGCAAAGGACTCTTACCTGAGCTGAGCAAGAAAAGAAAGAGAAAGGCGGCTTTGCTAATTCCCATTTTGGCCCAGCTGGCGGGTGCTGGAAGTTGTGTGTGTCAGTGCACAAAGTTTTATTGACTCGCACTGGAGTGAGGCAGCATCAAACAAACAAGGCAGGTGGGTTAAGTTAATCATTCTCCCATGCTGTGACCCCCTTTGCCGTGGTGTGGCCATTCAAACAACCTTGGATTGGATATATTACCAAATCAGGCTCAATCATTTGTACTGGATGCTAGGAAATGGGGAAGCACTCTCTTGTTTTGCAGGGCATGTTTTTGTTCTTAAATGGTTAGGTCTTTCTTTGCTAGAGAATAGACAGGAATAATGTTGCTGGAAAGCATGGGAAATCATGTGTCCAGACAGAATTTTAATTTCTCCTGACACTGGAGTCCCAATGGTAATTTCAGGCATGCATACCTGTATTGATTTATAAGGACCAACTTCCATTTAATCTCAGGGTAAGCGCTATTATCAGATCCAGACAATATTAACTCTGTAAAATGGTTTAATTTTACTTTTTTAATTAAAGAATTCATTTTCTTCTATGTTTCCTTGACCTAAGCTTTTCTTTTTTTTTCTATTTGAGAGTAAGACTTAGAGTTCATTTTAGTTCAATAGCATAACTTTAGGTTTAAGACCCATAAATAACAATTTAGTGTTCTTCCTTACCAGACATTTAACCTCACACTGCATGCATAAACTCCTCCAGTGAGGGTGTCAGACTTTGCTCATCCATGCGTTATCCTGATTTCAACATAAGCTCACTCTACATTTCCCAAGTGGCCTTTGCCTTGGAAAAGTTGCACTGCAGCACCATTTCATGGCTTCTCTTGCACGTTAGGTCACTGGCGTTGCTTCAAAACAACTTGTAGAATCAAATGTGCTAGTGACTTGCCAGAGACAGGAGGGGGCTGAATACCGGATGAAGAAAACAGGCTTGAATGGGCGCTGCTGGGTCACGCAGTCCAGTCTTCTGCAATTGAAGGCAAAAAGTTCAGACAATCATGGGTTCTTTCTAAACACTAGTGAGGCTATCCACACCCTTGTTGTCCCGCTTACTTTAAGGAGAAATTGCATTGTACTGAGGGCTTGGGATAAAGCTAGGGGTGCAGAGGTAAATACGTAAGAGAGGCATTCTGGTATGGGAACCAGATTAGCTGCTATTTTACAGGTTATGTGAAAAAACTAGAGGTGATCCTGCTTATAGTCCTGTACTATTTTTCTCCTGCAGGGTGCTGTAATACCATGTTATCTGGCTGTCTTCTGTGCTTGAATCTGTTTTAATGCAACTTGTGAACACCAGCAACACGTGGGATATCAGTAGAGGCTTGGGAGACCACTAACGCTCGGCCAGGGAAACAAAGCAGATGGGCCCAAGAGAGGAGCTGATGGGAGCTGGACTCAGCTCAGGGAAACACTTGAAGGGTGACAGAGAGAAGGGCAATTATATGTGGAATCAGGCTTATCGGGTTTTAGGAACAGTTAGGCATGGGGAAAGACAGATAAAAGGAAGGAGCAGAATACAAAGTAGCCTTCACTAGCAAGCAGGCTTTTGAAAGCTACTCAAGTCTGGTTTAGTCCCACATGATTTTAACAACCTTAACCCCATCTTCAAGTCTCACTCCAGATCCTGAGTTCCCTCTCTCCTGCTCCACATCCCCCGACACCCTGGCCACTGTCTTGTCCCCACCCACAGCCAGCATCTGCTTGCCAATCCCCGTGCCTCCTTCCCATCAGATATTATCAGATAGTGGTTTTTTCCTTACTCCAGTGCAAAATTTGTTTTCTGCACAACCTTGCCCTCCCCAGCACCTCTGGCACCTTCCCCATCCTTCTGTATCCCTCATTTCCACTAAGATATTCACTGGGTTACTGCATTATGGTACACATCTGGCAGTTAAAGTGTAAGAAAAAAGCTGTATATGTGGATTACATGCAGCTGTTTCTCCTGCACAGGAGAGGATTTGAAAAATTTTAATTGAGTTTGTAAAACTCTGTGATAAACACGATGTTTTAGAGATTTTAATCAGATCAGCTTTTCCTCCAGGTTTTCAAAACCAAAAGAGCAAATTGTGGTAGCCAAAAGTTTGTTGACATGTCACTGTGTCCAGGATAGTTTGGGAACATCTGCATGCATCATGTAAGCAAGCACTCTTTTACAAGCTTTCCTCATGTTAAAGGTCCACATATACTCCTTCAGGTCTACAGCAGTTTCCACTTTTAGGCTTGAGTCTGCTTCTTCTCTGAAGGTCATTGCCTCGAACCTGGTTAATATGCACCTAACTTAGTGCAGCTGCTCCTGATTTATTTCTGAGGAAAGAAAAAAAAAACAAATTGCATTGCCATTTCTTTCAAGGATGACAATGTGGATTTGAAGAAATATTACATATCTTTGTCTTAATGGATCTGATCCTGGAGAACTGGACATGGGGATATTGCCAGCAATCGATCCTGGTATAAAAATGCTCATTCTATAAGTTTCCCACATGAAAATGTCAAAACAGGAGAAGTGTCTTTCATCTGCCAGACTGGCACGCCTCACTGCTGTCTTGTGACAAGGATGTGAGGTCTCAAGGCATCGTGTTTAAAACGAGCTGTTGTAAACTCTCTCCTTTTGTGCCTTTCCTCCTTTCCTCTTTTCCCTCATAAGATCCAAGTGCCTAAATCTTTCCCCAGTTCTGGTCTCGCAGTGTTTGTTCTCGTTTATTTGACCACTGTGAGGCCGACCGTAGGTGGAAGTTTATCAGATCTTATTTCAGAGTCAGGGTCCGTTAGTTAGCACAGTGGTTAAAATATAAACAACAGTAGGAGGCTTTTTAAATAGAAGCTGACCCTTGAAATTGGGTTTACTGTAAGCTCAGAAAAATACCCTGCAAAGGAAATTGCAAACAATGTCAGAACACAGGTCACACCTTATTGAATGAATTCACATAAACCTAATCCACCTAAACTTCAGAATCAGAAAAAGTCAGAAAACAGCCACTTAGATATCAGCTATTTGCTATGAGGAGAAAGGACCAAAGGCAAGATTCAGTTGTTTGGAGGGGAAAATCTCAAGAGGTAGCTCCAAGGAAGAGCAGAGCTGCAAGACTGGGGTGAGCATGAGCTAAAGGAGCTCATGTAAGAGCTCCAAAGGGTAATGGTGTGGCATAGGTCCACGGGCAGTTGGGAAATAAGGAAAGTGTTTTTACTTTCTTTTCAAAGACAACCAGAACAAGTGACAAAGTGAGACTTACATAGCCCTGATTGACAGAGCAGAGGGCACTTTGGGCAGTGACCTCAGAGGGATGATGTGGGTGGCTCCTAGTGGCAGGATGGGAAGGGTAAGGTGGGAAGGGGTTCAGGAAGGAAAAAGGTAGCCGCGTTAAAAATAAATTCTGTCCTTGCCCTAGACATGAAGGAATACAGAGGGCAGAAGACCTGGTGCCTAAGCTCATCCGCGCAATTTCTGGCCATAGAAGCTAATGTATTCAAGGAAAGGAAAGTGACGGTGACAGTAAGGAGAGACAGAGAGAACGCTTTTCCAGTAGTGAAAGTTTTAGTCTGTGAGATGTTCATTTGTTCTGGCTGCTGCCAAATATCAGAAATCAGCAGAAAAAAGTCAGACAGACATATAAGAAGCAGAGAGGTTAGGAAGTGAGCAAACTGAGTGTCATTTATAGTAGAAAAATCTAAAGAATTAACTATTGGGGTTTCTGTGTTGCTGAAAAAAATATCTGGAAAAACAGGGACCCTGCAATTGCCTTTAACAGAGCTGTGAAGAGCATTAATGTCATAGAGAATCTGACAGCAGCCTTTACTGAAGACGATTAAGAGAAAATGCAGTCCTTTTCCCTGCCTTAAAAGTAAGCAGCTGAACAGTGAATTCAGCCGTAAATCCTTAGAAATAGTGCCCAGTTCAGCAGCAGTGGCATTTAGCACACAGAATTGTTTGTACATGAGGGACAACTTTATCGTGTCACTTCTAGGTAGGAGGGCAAAAGCATTCTCCACGTCCTAGATGGAGAGCTTTGGGGAAACCATAGCTAAGCTAAAGGATGGCATACAGCAGAGCGACCCGGTGGGCAGCTTTGAGTCCTGCCCCAGTGTCCCAGCACGTAGTGCCCAGCAGTAGCACCGCTTTGGGAAATGGTTCAGCAAAACCACTGCGGTGATCTACTGTAGCCTTCTCCCTGGTTCTGTTAGTGGGAGCACATGTCCTGCATGCAACCTTGCCCTTTTTGGATTTTGTTATTCTCCTAGTGTACCGCAATCGCCACCCTGCCTGCGAGTGCTAGTCACTCTTTACATGTGGGGCTGCACAACAGAAACGGAGAAGCAGCATATAATACGGCCTGAAATTCAACCTGTATGTCTATTTTTCTTTTTAATTCTGTTTTCTTCTTGGAAGAGTCTATAAGAAAGTGAGTAGCTGTTTGCACTCAGGCTCCTCAAAGACTGGTGCCTGGCAGGTCATGGCTACACTTTTTTGGGTTTAGCAGGCAAGTAGTTCCGATCTCCGCTGCCCCAGATCACAGGACTCAGCTGTGACTGCTGTTCTGGAGCCCATGCAGAGGGAGTGTTGTTGAACTCTTATCAGCCCTTCCTCTCACATGTATTGGTGCAGTTTAACCCTTTCACCACTCTGTTCAAATTGTTTGAGTTACTGGGGAGTCCTTGGATGAGGGTGAGGGCTGTTTGGCAGCAGAATGTAGAAGAGAAAATGAAGACAAGAAGCATAACCACTATTCTACTTCTAGTAAGAAAAGCAGAGGAGAGAATGTGTGGAGAGATTTTGTATTTTACCCAACAATTGCCCAAGTGCCTCCAAAGACCCCAGCAAATGCCTGCTGTTTGTAAGGTGCTGTTCTGGTATTTTTCTACACACTTACAGAATTATATACAATGATCCCTGCAGCAGTGTATTGTTTACTGATGGTTCCAGCTAGTGATGAAATTGGCTGTCTAGAAATGTCACTGAGAGAGGATGAATGTTTATAGCTCCTTGCTTCTATGACAGTTTCAGAAAAGAGGGACAAGCAACCTCCATTTGCCACAGAATGTATATATTGAAATTGCCAGTGCAGTTTCTACTTGTCACTTACATGTAGGTTTATTTCCATGCTTGTTCTTGACTCATTAACTTGCATAAAGGAAGGATGTTCTAGCCAGTTTAATCTTGTTGAAACGAAATGCTAAAAGGGCAAGGCAGCAAATGATGTTGTTCTATTCCTTTCAAGTCTGTGTTGAATGGGATCAGTTCAAGCGCCACTTGAGTCACAACAATATGTCAGTGAGGTGAGAATATCACCTTCTGATTTAGTTTAATATTTTGGCAGATTGTGTGTGTGTGTCTGTGCATGTGTGAGTATGTGTGTTTATGTGTGTGAGTATAACATACAATAACATCTTCTTTGTTTATAAGCAGTTTATGAAAGTGTTTATGATGGTTCCAGTTTAATAGATGTTGTTTAAAAATCCTTTATTCTTTAATCATTTTTATGTCCCTACGCAAAAAGATCTTTCCATTAGATTCCACAGCTTGCATTTGCTGGAGGCAGCATTGGAAAAGTTGCTTGGTTTTTTTTTTTTCCCCTGACTTTCATGTAAATTCCTGAGCTAAGATCAGGAAATTTTGCACTAGAAATCATGGAAAATTTGCTGATCAGCTTTATCGTTTGCTCCCATTATATTTTAACTCAAAGTAAATTTCTGAATGATATGCCATTTACATATGCCATGTGTTCAAAAGACTGTAGCATATCATGTTCTATTTTTGCCAAAGAAAGTGTAGAAATACATGATTCATCACAAACAACTAGGTGGAAGGCGGATGAAAGTGGGGTGAAAACTTAAACAGATGATGCTGTGAGCAACTGGAATTATCTTCATAGGTTTTTTTCCAAATTTGTTTTCAAAGTCTGCAACACCTGCCCTAGTTACAAACTGCACATTAGTCTTGTAACATCTTGTATAAGATAGCTTCTTGAAGAAAATGCACTTCTAGCACTCAGCAATCAGAAGTTTGAAGTGCTGCAGTTGTCTACAGGCTTAAGGCACAGGAAAACAAAAAAATCCAGTGGTACATTTGCAAGTGTGACAGAGTAAGAACGTACAGTGCACCGAAGCAGACCCAAGAAGCACGGACGAAACGAAGAGGATGGTACTTGTGTGCCAAGGATGCAGGGTGCCATCCGATGACAAAGTGCTGGTGTTATTATCAGAATCAGGGTCCAAGTTCCTAACTTATGTGACAATGTATTGACACAGTCCTAGTAGTAATGAGTTGCACTGTAAATATAAAAATAGATTTATTATTTAGACACACCAAAAGACTGGAAAATGCAAAAAGCCTTGCCAGAGGTAGTGTATCACTATGTGCCAAAACCAGGACAGATGACTGATAGAAAATCAAGAATTCCCATGCCATGAGAGAAGAGCTAAAACTGCACTCATTTTCTCAGCTGGAGAAAATAATGCAGGATTTCCAGACTGTATTCTCATCAAAGCTAAAAAAAAAACCCCAAGTCACAAAATGACACCCAGAAAAGACTCAAATAACTGCGGAACCAAGTCAAAGAAGGTTCAGAGAATATTGTAAACTGAAGGCCAAAGAGAGTCTTCAGCCCCTGAAAACATCCTGTAGCAAGAGGATGGACTGTTAATGAATCACATGGATTTCTGGGAAAGAAACATGATCGCTAAATGTGATGCATAGTGACATGAAAATTGTCATATTTATTAGTGTCCAGGGAGAGCTACACTGATGGTCACCCCAAATCTAACCAAACAGTATTGAGAGGTACTCTGACAAGAGCGTCCGAGGAGAACGGCCTTTTTTAAACCTTGAAATCAAGAAAAACAGCCTTTGGTTTACATGAAACAGCAGCAGCATTTCAGTGATAAATGTGCGGGGTTGTTGCGTTCCATAAGGAGTATGCAGCTGCACACGTCTGTGCTACTGCAATCCGTGAATTACAGGCAGACTGTACAAAACCTCTGCAGGCAACGGTATCACCTCGGTTGGCAGACCCCCAGGAGGCACAGTTCAGCATCTACTAGCAAAAGACGGTATCAAACACCTGAAATTTCCATTAGGCAAAGCCTACAGGCTTGAGGAACGGCTTACAAGCACCAAGTGAAACAGGAACAATTTCTGGGTCTAGCCAGTTATTACAGAGAATTTGTGCCAATGTTTTTTGAAGGAACAGCACTACTGGCAGAACTTACAAAAACAACAGTACATGGGGAATAGAAAGCAAGTGCCAGATGGCAGCAAGCCTTTCATGTGCTCCAGGAAACATTGTGTTCAACAGGTTCTGAAAGTATCCATGTTTACTCAGCATAAAACTCAAGAAGAGCCTTTGGGGCTGTATTACCATGGGAGAACTAGGGAGAGATGGGCTGAGTACTATACTTGAGCAGAAAACTTGTGCATCTAGAGAGCGCATTACATTGGTGACAGAGCAAAAGGAGCTCTTTCTGGGTTCACACTTCAGGTTTTTCACCAACTCTGTCTCACAGGTTGATTAAGTGAGGTGAATGGTAACAACAGGCCACAGAAGTGGTTGTAGCCTGAAAGATGCTCCCCTGTAACAGCCTGTTACATGTTCAGCTGATCGCCCAGGAAAAAGTGGAAGAGACTCACCACCACCTCCAGCTCCTCTGGGTCAGAGCACAGAGGTCTGTGATAGTGTGAGAAACTTCACGCTAAGGACCATGTCCTTTAAAAAGGTGGCCTGTTCCTATGGCTGCTCTGGGGGTACACAACCAAGGGCAGACTGGATGGAAGGAGAGCAGGAGCTCAGAGAGGGGGACAATATTCAGGATCTGGAAGGAATCCAAGCAAAAGATGCTGTCAGGAAAGACTGGGTTAAAGAACAGCTATTCAAACAGTATCATGATGAGCAAAGAAGATTGATAAGTGGGTCATAATGGAAACCATAAAGAATTGATAGAGAAGATCAAGGAGTGAGTAGAAAGTCTGCAAATATTTTATATTTTTTTAACTCTAGCTTTTTTAAAAATCCCAAGATGGGTTTATAGAGCCTGATCTCTGTAGAGTTTGTTGTAGCAATAATAAAGTACCTAAATACTAGATATAGATTTATAATATATTTTAAATCAGGCAAACAATTGGAAGACTAAAAAAATACAGAAATCCTTGTTCAGATTACAGGTCTGTAGGAGGTTTACATTTCTTCTGCTATTAAGTCAACACATATACTGTTTGGAAGTGGTATGTTTTTAAGCGATACACAGAAAATTGGAACAACAGCTGAAAATGCTGGAACTAGCTTTGGTAACTGACTTGAAGTCAATGGGACAGGTGGGTTTCTGTTGATTTCTGATGCTGCTGGAACACGTCCCACTCAGCAATTTCCTTTGGTCACTGCAGTACTGCTTGAAGAGCCTTTCTTCTAACCCACCCTTTCCTGACAGCTTCAACAGCAGTCCTTTTCCATTGCTCTGGCTGGCAACCTGCTCTGGCCAGGTTCCGTGGCTCTGGGAGGCTTGACTAACCTGGGGGGCTCTGGGAGGCTTGACTAACCTGGGGGTGCCCTTTCCTTCTCCACCTCCCTGCCGCAGAGCGCACAGGAGCACGAGCTGCCAGGCCTACCACTGCCCTGGCACCCAGCTTCACTTCTCCAGCCCTCTGAGACATCCTTGCCTCTTCTGGAACTAAACTGAAAGAGCAGTTTATTTTAATTCCTGACCTCTATGTCAGGGCTGAACTGTTGGTGTCACAAGTGAGAGCAGGATTTCTGCGCAAGTGCCTCACAAACATGTTAACTGTACCATAGGCCATCCAACACACCGCTTTGCCTGCTGGGGTGGATAGTGGGTTTTTCCATGCACAGCGCAGCACAAAGCTCTGCTTGGGTGGTGAGAGTGGGGGGGAATTAGCCCCAAGAAGAAGGAACCCCACCAGGCCTTCATCCAGCTCAGGCACAATCTAGCTTGGCCTTTTCTTACCCGAGGCAGCGGCTGGGTTTGGTTGCTACTTTCTTATTCCTGGAACAGCAACAGAAAGGGGAGCAGATGCCAGTGATGGGTATAAGGACAGGCCTGATTTGGGATAAAGTTTCTTGCACGGGGAAGACCTCGTACACAGAGACAGGCTAGCTGCTTGCGTGTACAGAGGAGAAAAGCAGGTGTCTGAACAAAGAGGAAGCCACTTTCATGAATTGGAACATGTCTCAAAAGAGAGGGGTGAAGTAGGAACCTTATAGCTGCTGCCACATGCAACATGGTTGACTTACCCAGGCACAACACAGACCGACCGACCAACAGTAATGATTGGTCAACTTGGCTATTTCTTTGCAATAACTACTTATGCTCAGCCAGTAATGATATTTATTTAAGATTCTTATGAATTATTACAATTTTAAAACCTTATTTGGAATGCTGTTTCTGACACAGGGACGGCTTTCCAGAAAAGCCAGAAATCTGCATCCAGATTCAGTGGGCAACCATTGCATTCTTGATCCAAGAAACAAAACTAGGAATTCGGACAAAAACAGGCTTTACTGGCTGGGTACAGTCCAGTCCCCAAGAGGTGACTCCATATTGGACAAATCTGTCCTTATCTTGGCAGACCAGAGGTCCTCCAACTTCAGCCTAGGGAGGAGAAGAGAGAATAAGGTGACACCTTTAGCGATGGAGACACTAGACATGCAAACAGCAAAATACTGTCAGGAATAATATTGTGGTAACTCTGAAGGCCTCAAAATATGATTGAGGCAAGGGCTGTAGAGAGAGGGAGAGTGTTTTATTAGACCTGCTAGAGTAAAAAAATTGGGGGGAAAAAGTTGTTTCCAAGCATCCAGGCCATTTCTTTGATCTGAAGAAGAGAGACCCAACCACCAATCATGGATGTGGGAATGTTTCCAGATCACTGTGAAGCCAATTACACAAAAAAAGGAAGTTTCTCAATTTTCTACATCCTCTGACCTACTTGATCCTGGACAAGATTAATATAATTGTTATAATGCTGTTTATTAAAATCCAGGCATGGCAGAAGGTGAATGCCTATGTCCAGTGATTTGTGTGCCTGTCAATGAATGCACTGTCCGCACTCTCAAAGACATCATTTGCACTGGCAGTCTTGAAACCCTGCTTAGACAGACCAGCATTTGCTTTCTGACTCTGTCATCAGGTAGCTATCAGCTTTTTATTGAAAAGCTCCCAACACGATACCCTCCATTAAGAAAACCACATTTTAAAAGTCTTTTCATATACTTGTGAAAATTAGAAAACTGGAAGCACTTCAAGCTTTGTTTAATCAAGGGATTAAATAAAGACATGGTACAACTCCAGGCTGCACCAGAAACAGTCACTGGTTTCCCCTCTGTCTCTAGGAACAAAGGAAAGTCTAGGTGCTATATCACAGGCTTTATTTCAGGTGGGATGGCGTATTCACAACACTAGGCTACTATGAGTAGGATATGTCAGCATGCAGTTCTGAAAGGAAGGCGAAATTACCCTACGCAATTTCCCTGCTATTCTGGTTGATTGTGTGAGTGAAGAAAAAATCCTACGTATACCTCAGTTCTTATGCTTCATGCAGAAGCCTTGAATTGCTGAAGCTATTTCTGAACCTTGAAAGTACGAATTGTCATTTGACCTGCTTGCACTCAAAGCTAGATTATTCTTACCTCGCAGTTATCTATGCTTCCAAAAGTAAATCCACCACAAAATTCATGATTTTTGACACTTCCATTCAGAAATTCAGGGCGATTACATATTCTATTTTCAAGCACGGGGAATTCAACATCTTTTAATCTGTTGTCTGTATCGGTACCTTTATGAACAACCAAGAAAATATAACAGTTATAAATGGTAGCCTGGGCATTGTGCTCCAGTGAAGCCTCAGTAATGAAAGGACCGGGATCCATCTCCAGCTCTCCTATATCTCTAAGCTCCTTGAAGGACCTTATTAAATCTTTCACTTTTTTGTGCTTGGAACATACCTACCCTCAATAAGCAGAAGTTATTCTTCTTTGCAAAGTGTTACAAAATAAATAAAAACAGATGCTTGGTATTCTGAGCCATTGTGCCGGTTTGTAGGCTTTTATTATGGTGCAGTAGCACCATATGGCTTGTTTCAGGGGGAGAAATGTTAGCCTGGATTCACTTTACATTATTTGAACTCTTTCGAGCCTACAGATAGTGTTTTCTAGATAAGGAGAATTTTCCTGAAGCCAAGGTTGAATGTTCCCAAAACACAGTTTATTTAGATGTGGGGCTCTGGCTCTGCTCCCCCTCCCCTACTGATTTCATGAACTACTTGCATGACATGGCAGGACCCTCTTTCCCACTGCCTAAATGCAACAACGGTCTGTTGATTTTTCCATCCTAATGCACTTCCAGAAGAAATCTCGCCTGTACCAGTTTTTTGTGGCTGTGATCACTAGAACATAGGAAACAGCTGCCACCATGTGGCAAGCTGAACAAAAAAAGAAAAAAATGCAAGGTAAGAAAGGGAAAAAAGGTGAGAGGGAAGCCAGACTATGCTGGAGAAAAGTGTTTCTTGATAATGCTGATGAGTTACACTAATAGTAGTGTGATTATTCTTAAGCATTATTTTCATAGCATCAGTTTTGTAGCTAAATGACACAAGAAGGGGAAAAAGGTACTGCAAGCTATGTGGAAGGTTTTTATGGTGAAACTCAGAGGCAGGGACATGTTCTGTTCAATTTTATTTTTTTTTTCAATTCTGTGGATGCACACACATAGAAGAATCCATTGGCTTCGTTTTACAGGTTGAATATTAATAAGGTGCTGTCTGGCAAATGGGGTGGGAAGGACATCCCTTACGTGTAGCTCAGCAAGGCCAAAAGCGTGTATGTGGGAGCCGGTTCTGAATGAGGGCAGATGCCAGCATCACTGCTGGAAGCCGCAGGGACAAGGAATCACCTCCTGCTGTGGCAAAAGTGGGTCAAAGAGGGCTGGGTACTCTCAACCCTCGGCACAGGTGGAGTGAGAGGTAGGGAGCAGGAGACCACGTAGGTCAGTTTTTAATGCTAGACTGTGAAAAAAATTCAGGTAAGGGTTTTACTGCCATTAAAAACCTTCAGCTTGAACTCATTTTGCCCGTGCCCCAAAGGTGTCTGGATCTGAGCAAGCTCTGACTCAAAGGCTTCACGGTTCCCGGGGTGCCATCTTACCTCAGGGGGGAAAAATGAGGGGGGAAAAGTCAAGCTCAGATAGAAAGAAATGAAAAGAATAATGTTGCCTGATGACCTCTGACTTAGTTAAATTTTAAGTAAAATGTGTTTTTCGGGTCCCATGAGTGCACATATTTTGGGACAGGATTTGAAAACCTGCCTAAGTTTTCAACCGCACCGAATATGCTTTACCTCTTGTTTTTCCCCAGGCAGTTAGAAAACATACTGTGTTTCTTTCTACCATCAGACTGGTTTCAGGCAGACAAACTGGTTTTACATGGTCAGTAATTGTTACAGGACTGGAAAACAAACAAAAAATAATTAAAAGATCCTTAGAAAAATTATCATCAGATTGTTCAGTCTTCATAGAAGGCTCTGCATGGAAATGGCGTGGGGAAGGGTGGAGAAGCTGACAGTGCCTTAAAACTGTATAGATGGTTGTAAGATGGTGCCTAGTCACTCAGTGAAAAAAGAGGTTACTTACAGGAACTGAAAGTCTCTGGGATGTGTTTGTGGGCACAGTCACAGTGTGAGTGTGTTTGCAGCATAGTGCTAGAGCTCTGATCTCTGGTTACCCCTGCGGTGTGTATAGGAACATGCACAAGCCCAAGCCCAGCCCCTAGCAAGCCTTGCAGGTGGTGTGAGCCTGACTTCTCTCAGATCCTCCCTGCCTCAGAGGTCGTGGACATTTTCAGGGATTTCACAGGAGGAGGGAAGGGTGGATGAATGAATAAATAAGCAGACACAGCTGAAGTTGCAGAAAATTCCTTTCTCCTCTGGTTACGTGGGTGATATAACTGTGGGTGACATCATGCTATATCTCACACATTACTAAGTCTCGTACTTCAATAAAGTAAATACCAAAATAAAACTCTTCCTCATCACAACATTGTGCCTGGAGGCTTCAGCACTGGAATTAAGCTTGATGTGGAGTGGACAGGGCCCTGGGAAGCAGTTCTGCAGAAGATGAAAACATTGCATAGGGTGGTCTTTGCTTTGGACTGTCTGAGCCCTTATTGACTTTCAGATACAGGTGTGAAAAGATGAGGTGGCTTCTGGAAGGCATATCACCCTAGGAGTCAGACAAATGCAAACAGTTTTGGTACAGTGAAAGTATGTCTGAACAAGCTGTTAAATGAGATCTACCACTGTCAGGAACCTACTCTGTGAAGGTTAGTTCTGATTATGAAAGAGAGTAAAAGGACCTGAATAACTCCAGATATTCGGTCAGGGTAAAATGAACCTTTATAATCTCTTTTCAGGCCCGGAATGATTTTCAAAGTATGTGATGTAATAGCTAGTGAGGTCTTCAATGTCTCATTAAAGGGAACTAACAAATCCCCCTGTTTCTAATCAGGACATGCCAGGGCCATGAGCCCCAAGAAAATTCAAGAGGATGAAAGACCCCGAACTGACTCTGACCTATCTTAAAATAAAGATCTCTCCAACACAAAAATCTGAATGAAACATGAACGCAGCAGTCCAGGAGGGTAGGAGGTGCTAACCAGCTCCTCTGCTGAAGCTACAGTTGTGCCAATGCCATTACCATAATTTTGAACTCTATCCTTCAGCCCTCTGAAGTCCAAAATGGTGATCTCAAACCTCCACTCTCACATGGTTCCATGAAATTAATCCTGCGTCAGTTCTTTTCCCTATAAGAATGGAAGTCAGTTCTGCAGCTTCCAAAACTAGTTCATTCACTTCTCAAGTCCATTTTTATTGAAAGAATTCCTGAAAATTGATAGACAAGAGGAGATTAAAGTGAGAAAGCTCAGATTGGTGGGGTTTTTTCTTGGTTTCTCTAGGTTTCTAGGTTTTCTTTTGTAGGTTTCTCTAGGTTTCTAGTGCTGTTCCTCTAGGACCTTTATCTTCAAGGTTGTATTTAGCACCTCAGGTCTAATTCCACTGGTAGTATGGCCCTCACAGCAACTCTGGCTCCTGTCTGGCCTGCTGGTGTGACAGTAGCCAGGCAAACATTTTTGAACTACAGCAATAGAGCATTGCATCTTCTGCTTCCCCAACACCAAGAAGTTAACTTTGTTTCTACCTATGCTCCTGTTCTGCACCAATGAAATTCTACATTCATCCTAAGATGAGACAGCACCTAAAAAACCTGTTAGCACACAAGGAACTGGCCTTCGAATGGGATTGAAACAAACACAGGGTGAACACTGGCACCTTCTCAGAGGCCTCTGATGTCCGGGTAGGTAAATGAACAGGAGAGCAGGAACAAGAACTCAGAAGATATATCAGAATATGGACGACATGACATTGAAATGGAAGTATAAAGTCCCAGACAGCACACATCTGCTCAGGAGCATGGCACATAATTCACCTGGGACTAGACTTCTACTGAAACCAGTGGTCCTCCTCAATAGATCAGCCCTCCTTTGGGATGATTTTGGTCAAGATCTTCACAGACCTGCATCAGTTCTCTGACAAGTCTTGTCTGTTGCCACAAAATGCAGGTATAGGAGTAGCAACCAGTGTTCTCACATCATGGGTGATCTGTTTTATGAACAGACAGTGAAGATTTGGAAATAATAAGGTCCATGAAGAAAGCTGAAGACAAATGTAAAGAAGGAATTTAATGAAGTTGAAAACAAGCAAAATTGATCTAAGCCAGATCTAAGCCAGAAACTGAGGGATATGGTGTCCATATCTGCTATTTATGGCATCTCACATGCAGAATGTGCTCAGATGGTGAGTGCTGCTGATGCAAAACTGACTACAGTGCTATAGCAAGCATGTATCTACAGTGCAAATGTACATAGAGCACCCAATGAAAGAGGAATTGAATGACATAGTTACAAGCACTAGCAAGAGTAAAACTGGTGGAGCATGAGTTCCTTCTACTCACCTGAAGTCAGTGGGATTTTGATTAATCAAGCACCAGAGAACGTGAGTTGAAATTTAAGTGAAATTGTTCTACGTTCATTAGAGCTGTATGGTGAATTTTTAAAAAGAAATGTCCTCTCAGATCAAACATGAGCTTTTCATGATCTTTAATCCACGTGTGGTGAGTGTAAGAACAAGAGGGAAACCAATGAGTAAGTAGAAAAGTTTCAGAAACATTCCAAAAGGGAACAAAAAACATTGAAATAACTGCACACATTTCAGAGCAGACTGCTCAGACATCTAAGCAAGGCACAAAAGAGGGCTTCAGGCAATTACAGTTATGCACAGGATTTTTCACTGTATCACAAGCAGGATCTGGTTTTACTGAGTTGTTGGCCAAGTCTGCAGCTCATGAAACATGGATGTGGTCTGGCCTGGAGCACTGCCAGGGAAACTGGACCCTTCTACTTGTTCCCTGCAGAAGCTGTGGTGCCTCCTGGCCAAAACTTCAGTTGGACCTCACAACCCTCAGGGCTGAGCAGGAAAAACCTCCAAGCAGATCCCCCAGACACAACTCCACTTTGGTTTGCCTCCACCCTCCCTGCTTCAGTGGAGCTGCCACTTAGTGGGTGGCAATCCCTCCCATCCTAACTGGTCCTTACCCTTCCTAAACTGTGTAAGAAGCTCACATGCCTTCTGCCAGTGGGGGCATTCAGCAGGAGAGATGCTCAGGGTTTACCCTTGAACAGATGCCTATGCTAACACTTGAAGGGACTCTCACACTCTCTCATACCATCCCACAACCACCCGCGAGAGCTAACTCCAGGCCAAGCTAACTCGTGACTTCAGAGTAAAGGTGTTAGGGGTGGAAAACTTGGAATGAAATGGTACCTGTTCAACTTCAGCAGAGCAATGTCTGCTCCACTTGGTTCCTTTAATACTCTCTGAACACTTTGAATTTGCAGGGGTGGCTCTGCTGCGTTGAGATTCTGTATCCCAAGAAACACCCTGTAGGAAGAAGGCTCTGTTGACCTGGAAGAAATGACAGCGGCAAGGTTATACATCCATACTTGTAATCAGGAATGTCACTCTTACAAAATTCAGTGATTTCCCTGGAGAACTGCAATTAACAAGATGGTCAGGCTGCTGCTTCTGACCATAGATGCCTGCATTTATTCTTGGGGAGGAGGGAAATGTGGGGTTTTTTAAACAGTTTGATTTCTATGATCATGAAAAAATAAATAATGTGGCACCTTCTTGCAGTGTTCACAACTCCTAAAGCCCTAAGGGTCAGCTGCTAGCCACAGTTTTTCCAAGTGCAATTACCACCAGCACATCATTAGCACCCTTTTCGGCATGCTTTGGGTAGGGGAGAGGGCAGACGACAGAAGTAACCTCTGTTGTGCTCTGCTGCTGTTTGATTGAGACAGGAGCAGAAGATAAAAACCAGCTTGCTGGCAAGAAAGAGAGGAAATAAGAAGTAAAGAAAGTGCCTTATTGGGTACATCTTGCTCCTTTGTTGATTTTCTCATACAGATTAAGAAATGCCTGTCACTTGTTCTAGCGGATACTCACTCTTGCAAGCACTGAGCCGCAGTAAGGACCCACTGTGGATGTATCAGAGTGCCAGCACAATGGTGCACGTTGGTACTAGAATAAAGACAATCACATTCATTTAAGACTGCATAGTCAGTTCTCCACCATCCATGCCGTGCACAATGGGAAATATTAGCAAACTAGCAATATACCCCTTATTCAAACCTTTTACTAGTCATAGTTTGTCTTTTGCCAATGGCAAGAGAAATCAAATGCAGATTTTCAAAGGACAAACTTTATTTGCTCCAGAACATCAGAGACATGAAAAGAAATTTGACACCCAGGTGAAATTTTTGCAACAGGGCACTCTTGCTTTCAGGAATTTAATAAAAATAATTACATTTCCTAACAATGTCACTTGTGATGTAATGGGTTTGTCCTGATTAGCAATTAATAAAAGAATACATACTTCTGATTTGTGGGGTGGCTTTGGACTAGTTCTTTAAATAAACCTTACTAGGGACTTTTAACTTTTTGTGGGATAATATTTATTATGGTGATTGTCAACAACTCTATAGAAATTTTCATTAGCCTTTTTGTAAGCACTTCTTCATCTCCTGTTCAGCTACTCTCATTGTGACTGTGGAAATGCTATGCATAATTGTTTTTTTATAGTGAGAGATGATGGTCTTCCTATGGCTTCTAACACAACTAGGGTGGTCACAGCATCAATTTACATTTGAACCAGCTTGCATGCTGGGATGATTAAAATCCAAAATTCATTGCAGGTTGTTGCTATATTCCTGGGCTTAAATCCCCCACTGCAGAACACAATTAACTGTCATTATCCTCAGTGGGAATTATTCCTTCCCCATTTCAGTAAACAAAGATGTACTTAATGTCTGCAGTTCAAGTTTGCCCTCTAGAGATTCAGGAGAAAGTGAGGAGTTTGGGATTAATGATCCAATAAGTAGCTATCTGTGGACATTATGAATAATTAAAAAAAAATTTTATTTTACTTGCTAAGGCATTTTATATAGAAACCAAGGCCAGTCTCCAGTCTGGAATACCAGTACCTTGTCCTGAGACTGACGTGCCACGGCCAAGACCCTGGAGATGCGTCACACATGCTATATTGCTCACAGGCTCGCTCACTCCTCATTGGGACTTTTCCACAGTCATGCTCAGAAGAAGCTACAGAATAAGAAAAGCTACAATGGAGAATTTTAAAGCAGTTCTGTAATGCCATCCACAGTGCAATCAGATGAAAACAGAAAGGCATAAGACATTTTTTTCATCTTCCTTAGGCTTTCACTCTTTATGTTGGTTAATAGAAATTAAGGGTAAAGGAACAACCAGAAACTTTAGACTCCATTATATTATCATTACCTTGAGCATTTAAACCTGGGGCTAATATATCACATTTGACATGACAAAATATTAATTTACCTGGAAAAAATTGTTAATTTACCTGGAAAAAATTGTTAACTAATTGTTAACCAAGTATTTGGATATAATCAGATAACAGAAGTAAAACTACAATGAGCCCCACCCCCAAAAGGAAATCTGTAGGGAAGTTGAAGGGAAAAGAAAGCTAAAGAAAGTGGAAAAAGCTGAAGGGAAAAGAGAGCTGAAGAAAGTGGAAGAGTTTAGGCAATAATAACAATTTCTAAATTCTTTAAAACATTACAGTCTACACCTTGGTTGAGTCCAAACCAATCCCTAGATTATAAATAAAATTGAGTCACTGTACCCACTGTCATAAAATTTTCCAATTTTGCCCTCACACTGCTCACTCTACTTTCTTGTTAATCCAAATCTCTCTGAACTTTTTAAAATAGATTGAGCTTGGGTGCTCAGTAAGGACCTAGGTAACTCTTTCCAGAGCTGCATATGGTGCTACGGATGTTAAATTTGTTGGTTCCGGTATGAGACAATTAATGAAGTGATCAAAGGCAAGAGACTGTAAGGTTCCCCTACACCTTAATTTAAAAATCTAGTATTGAAAGGCTGTTTTGAAAAGAGATCAGATCTCAAAGTGAAGCTCTACCACAGCAGTTTCAGGGAGCAAGTTTTTACAACTGTGGTATGTGTTATTTGTATACCATTCCTTATTCTTTTTGCCTGCACAGCTCTTAGCTCAGGTTGACAAAATTAATGTGTACAATGATAATGCATTGCTGCTTAGAGGAACAGATTAGATGGCCAGCATGAAGAATATCACATACTCCTGAGGGAGTGACCACTCTTCACTATTTTCTATTGCAACATTGTCCAACAGAGCAGGGATCTGGCCTCTAGACGTTTCTGTAGTAAAAATATTACATGAGATGAAGAAGAAATAGACTTTCCATATCCCTGCCAGATACATTAGAAAAAAAAATTCTGTCAAAATGCAGGCAAGGAAGGGAAGAGCAAAGCAAATGAGATGACTGCCAGGTGTGCCAAGCAGTGCTCCCAGTACATTACAGCTGTTACTGATGCCCACTGCCAGGGCACCACAGAAGATGAAATCTCTTTTGCTGCTGAATTTTTCAGCAAACACTACACCTGCTCAGTGTACTGATTACTCTCCCAAAATAGAAAAAAAAGAATTAAGGGAATCTGCATAAAATATCCTGGTCCAAATTCACTCCCTACCCCAAAAGAAAGGCAAAATATCTAGGGACAGATTGTTTTAACATCCAGATCAGAATAAAAATTAAGCCAGCAGAGGATGAAAAGGGTTTCAAAAGATGTCATTTCTGGTGCTTCCAACTAACAGGAAAAGTGTATGAGCAGGTTTTTGAGGCATTAGTCCTGTCACAAAGTGCATGGAAAGACTAGCATGAACATCAAGGAAATCCTCTCTTGTGTTTGAGGAGCCCAGGGAAGGAATACCTCTCTTCACAGCTTCACTGGATATTTCAAATTCAGCTAGCAACTCTGAGTTCTTAGCTTCACTGATGATAAAGAGCACACAGATTATTATCTATGGTTATCTAAACTTTGGCTGACTGTTACAGGTGCCTGATTGTGTCAAACTTCCATACAGATCTAAATTCAAATCTAAAGCTACTGCCTACTGCAATTTTTTATGGTTGGATTGAAAACATTTTGTAGCTACCATAACAAGTTGTATAAAGGGAGGACAGAAAAGTCTTTAAGAATAATTACAGCAGCGTGGGATTTCACAGTACTCCCATTTTTTTTCTGGGTCTGTTGTGAAGCACCAAACACCATTTACATCTCCATCAGGATTCCTGCAATACTGTAATAATTACAAAAACAGAGAATGAAGACTCCAAATGTTAGCCACAGAATGAAGAACTACATGTTTTTAAAAAAGTGTTAAACGAAAACTTTGAATTATTTCCCCCAACTACTTTTCCATTGGATGTTAAATGCTTTCTATTTCCTCTTATCATAGAATTCTTTTTTTCCTGTATCTCAAAACTATTAGGTGAAATTATGATTATGAAAAAATGATAAAATTGCTATAATTTTCTTCATCCAATTAGAGTCACCCTAGCTCTAGTGCTTTTTAAGGCCTCATGAGAAGTAAAGTTTGACATAGGATGACTAAGTGCTTTGCACTAAAACATTTATTGTTCACCTAATCCTTCTTCCTCTAAAGTCAGTGAGAGCAAGTTAGTTCAGCTCCAAGAATTTACCAGAAGCCTGCTTAGTTTGTGACAAACAGCAAAAGGCATCGCTTTGGGGTTTGCAGAAATCAGGGAAGCGCTGTATGATTTCTTCTGCGCTGCTTGCCTGTCAGCGTCAACCCCATGGTGTACCTCTGTGCTTGAAGTACCAATATCCTAGGTAATGTAAAATGCTATTATAGGTCTGGGCTATCAACGTGACGACTTTCAGATACGCTTAACCTGGCCTATAAAGACTGAACATGAAGTGTTTACTGAGGGGTCATGGCAAACAGAGACAATGTTCAATGACGCCAACGGCATTAGCAGCTGTTTACGTTTTTATCCAGGCCTGCTCTTGGATGAGTCACGGGAGTGAAATATTTGTGGCTATGAGGTTTCTGAGAACTCCACTCTTGACAAGTCCTGCCCCTTCCAGTTTTTGCTACCATGCCGCGATAGTCTTTACCATTACCGTTAATGCAGTCTGTGAAAAAAGAGGAAAAGGAAATTATTGTTAGCTGCTGAATCTGTATGTGGTGGTGGTAAGCAGAAACAAGGCAGATTAAGTACCTTTAGGACTTGCACACTCTCTAGTGGCTACAGGAGACAGAAAGACAAAAATGTACCCTGTGATGTGGTCTCTTAGTTTGTCAAGATGGATGTCTTCCTGGATGTACAGAGTAACTGAATTGGAAAAAATTTCAAGGAACTTCAGGCTAAACATTTTCTGTAATATATTGCAAATATCTGAAAAGACTCCAAGATTTTTGCCAAGTTGGTGTCAGTAAGCACCTTCCATGAGAGAAGCGTATTTCAGAGATAGCAGCCCATTACACTGAGAGAGCAATTGTTGCTTCCGAGGACAATGCTTCAGGTACTTTCTTCTGCTGTCCCTGAGTAAGAGTACACAGCTCCATTTAGGAATGTATCCTTTGTCCAACCCTGCCACCTTCCTTTGCAAAGTCAATAATCCGTGGAAAGCTCTACTATACATTCAGAAAAGTCACACCACTTCGACCAACATGGACTATTAATTAAGGAAGCAATGAAGCAGCATAGAGCAAAAACCTGTTTCTCTTGGAGCATACATTTTGCAAAATATGGTTGCCTATGAACAATACAGGGTCAATCTCCTGAAAGCATAAAGCACAGCAGCAGCAAAATTCCTATAACAGCAACATTCACTGTGATCGTATTTCAATAGCACACAGCTACAGAAACACTGGGAATTTTGTCTGTTTTCCTCATTTCCCTATATGAAAAAGATATCCTACAGAATGCACTGTAAAATTACATAGGCTAGAGGATATGAGCTGACTAAAGAGTACTTGCTGCAAAATTCAACAGTACAGACTTGAAAGCTGTAGGAGGTATGTGTCTGTTATGTTGTCGCACTACTCAAGAATAATTTTGATAGATTACTATTTCCTTTACCCACAGACTCTACAGGAGGTGACACTTATAGCCAGCTGTTACCTGATGTGGTGGGTGTAGTCAGGCCAACGTTTTGTGCTGTTGTTGCAGGCGGGTCATTTGGTGCAGGCTCTTGTGTGTGATCATCACACCTCTTGAGGTTGCAGTACTCCCATGTCATGCTGGGGTCAGTGGTGAAACACCATGGACTGTTATCACCATCTGGGTTTCTACAATAGTTGTCCCTCAAATCCCTGCAAAAATAAGTACAAAAGTCACACTGCATAAGACTGAAAGTAATCATAGAATATCTTGCAAGAAAGATGTTGATCTGTACTACGTAGAGATAAATACATTTATTAATTTTTTACTTCTTACTAGATATCCTATTACCAGCAAACACATTTATGGCTGTGATACGAGCGGAGAGTTATATTTCACATGTACATCAGAGTCATAAATATATTTATAAATAAGGAAACATAATTCAACTACTGGCTTAAATTCTGGCTGTAATATGTCAATGTGCTGCGTAGCCAAATAAATGCCCGATATGCCAATAATTTAATTTCTAAATACATATGTATAAGCATACACAATTGTGTGAATGTGTGAATTAGTAATAAATATGCAGGAAGATCCATACTGTTGGTAGGCAATTATGCTTTACCAACATTTTTATTTTTAAATGTCAAAGGGTTCTTTCTCGTATTCAGAAGAATGGCAAATAAATACTTGTTGAAGTGATCCGCCCCACCCCCAAAAAAACCACCTCTACTGAATTCAGTGGGAGCACTCCCATGCCTGTGCTTGCTGGGGCAGGGGGCAGTAGGATTCCTTTCTTTAATATTTCGCAGAGTTGCAATATTTTCCCATCCTGAATCACAGCACAGTCACAGAATAAAAAACCTGAAATGCTTTTTTTCAAATATGCCAGAATACATTAATTCCACATTTTCACAGCTTGATTTCAATTTTTTTAAATGTTTGTGAAAAACAGCATGCCCTCTGAGGATGTTCCAGTTTCAATACATCAGTATTTTTGATACCAAAATATGACTGAAAATTAAAAAAAAAAAATTATTTAGGGTGACATCATAAAAAAGGCAAAAAAATAAAGTATCAACCTTCCTGCTTATACTTGTAAACTACCAAGCAATGATGGATTTCCTCGCAATTGTCATCTTGTTGCTTTTCTACACTTATTAACAACTGGCACATTAGTAATTATGATTAGCTCTCTAAGTCATCACTGGTTCAGTTTTGCTACTCTGAAGAAGATAAATCGGAGGGGGAAATTCAGTGTATGCGATTCTGGGTGCCCAATTCCAACTACAAAGAACATTTAAATGGTAGTTCTAATTATAATATATCTGACTGTGTGTTTTGCAGCATAAATGCTGTGTTCTCCCCAGACGACATAAGTAGAAAGGCCACCACAAAGGTCTCAAATTTATAAACAAAATGCATACGTCAGCAGATGCCCAGACTCTGGATACAAGTCTCCTGGTGTTGGCTACAGAAGTTCAGATTTAAGAGTAAAGGGACACAGCTGTGTTTTACTCAGGTTTTAAATAACAAGAAAACACAGTTTTTAAAAATGAGACTAACAGAAAATGTTTCCATGTCTTGGAAAAATTCTCTTTTATAGATACATTCCCTGGCAGTGTTTTAAAGCATAGATGTGCAAAGATAATACAATCAGTCATGGTCAGATAAAGCAAGAAAAGTTGAGATAAACATACGCGTTTGGGAATCTGTCTGGGGTTTTTTCATGCCTGTGTGGGAACATGGAGTTCCAGGCCTGGCATTTCTTTCCCGACACAGTGATGGAAGCTGTTCCACGATAACTCTGGCCTTTGCCTCGGTAGCACTCCTCTGACAGGGGAACCTGCACAGGCACTTCTGCGGCGAACAACAGAAACTGGTCTTTTGCATCACAATTTTATGTTCTTACTGAGTAGGCACAAGAAAGCATCAAACACACAGGACAACAAAACCGAATGACGCGTTTATACAGACAGCATCCAGTGCGAGTATCATGGCCACCATGAAAAGCAGAAGGGCATTTCCACTTAGAAAACTTTCACTGATTACCCTCATACGTCAGATGCCGTTCAGTGGAAGGTTCATCCCTCAGTTTCATTTTGGTATATGTGAACATGTTTAAATTAAAGATCAGAAAGTTCCCATGAGAAATCCTCAAAAATTAGATACTAGTGATTTTGCCCCTGATATATTTCTAAAATGGACATTATGTTACATTTTAACCTCTCTATTATCCTTTTGATTGCACTAAGACTTTCTTGTTATTTTTTGTGCTTAAATGAATGGATGTTTCAGATGAGATTTTTATTACTTTGGAAGATCCTGTCCTCTCTTTCATGGCTACTTTCAAAAAATGTGACTTCCTTTTATTTAGCACTTTTTTATCCCTTTAAACTTATTTTTCATTTTTCAATTAACTTGCTAAAAATGCCCTACATTTAGGAAAAAAAATGGAATATAAAAAAATAAACCTCTTTCATCTTGCAATTCTTCTGTTGGGTCAGCTGGTGATTTTCATCCTCCACTGCACTTCCTTAAACATTGAAAGTCCAATATTTGGCAGGTTTTGTACCGTGCCAAGCAGAAAAACGGCATTAACAACAGTGACAAAGTGACTGAAAAAAGATTTGACACATGTACAATGAGAAACAAAAAGTCTCTCATTGCTTTAAAGTCCTTCTCTTAAGTACACTCCACCACTCATACCAGCAATCCCTTGTTCTGTCCCATCACAGTGGGGAATTGCACAATATTCCCACCGAACGCTGCTGTTGACGGTGTAGCACCAAGGCCTCTTCTCTCCATCAGGGTTTCTACAGTAGTTTTCCTCTAAGCCCCTGAAACAAACCCACCAGCTTTAAACTACTCATAGAAATCAAGAAGAGTTGTGTGCAAGACTATTAACAACTGCTGCATGCAGAACTCAACTCAGTGATTACATTTATTTTTTTTGGAGACTACCTCATGCACCACTATTTTGGGACTAATCAACAGCCTTCAAACTTACAGTCTAAATTCTGATGATATGAAGAACTTTTCCAACGCTCACACTTTCGGTTCTTGTTTTTGAGGTCAAGATAGAGCAGTAAAAGCTGACTTCAAAACACAAAGCATTGGTGTACCTAACCGTTACGATAAGAACCAGGCGAGGCTGGATGTCACAGACTGATCCTGGAAGCATGTGCATATGAGCACCGGTGCATGCTGCTCTCTGCCCTGTGATAATGGACTGGGTTTCACACGCCCAGGAAAACTTCACAACCCACAGAATCAAAATACAGAGCTAAAAGCCTGGTCAGTCCCAGCTACCCTTGATAATGCTCCGCAAACCCAGCTCCTCTGACCTTGGGGCATGAGGGTGTATTGGAGCCTCTTGGACCTTGGAGCATTGCTCTTCAGAAGAGTAACGTGTTGAAAGTGTGCCAAAACACAGCCAGGGGATTTTTAACGTAAAAGTAATAAATACTTATAACTCTGCAGTGGGATGTGGAAGAGACAAGTGAGATAAGTACATGAGAATAAAGTAGCTGGTAAAAAAAGGAATGCTGAAAAAAATTAAGAGCAAGACGTGAAGAGAAGTAATGAGACCCGACAAAAAGGCGAGAAAACAGCTTATGAACATAGCTGCAGAAAACCTGTGCTACTCTTGCCTCTGCATCTGGGTCTACAAGGAATAACTATGTTCTATCGTATGTGTTAAAATGATGAGGCTCAGCATACTTGCAGGGATATCTGTCAGGAATCCAGCCATGTCTGTGAGGAAACTGTGTGTTCCAGTGTTGGCAGGCATTTCCCAATTCGGTGGTGGCTATCCTGCCCCGATAGTCTTCTCCTTTCCCTGAAAGACACTGGGAGCCCAGGCCAGAGACTGATGGGTGAGTAGCTGTAACAGGATTTAAAAAAAAAAAGAAAAAGGAAAAGAAAATAAAAGAAAAAACACAGCTAGACAGTGCTTTCAAATATATTAAGAGCCCTTCTATTTTCTGTAATGTCGAACATGCATTTTTTTCTTTCAGCAAAGGTGACATTGGTTGAAAACCATGGCAAAACCAAAGTGTACATTTTCACAAGCAGTCTGGCTGCCAGACAGATGTCCTGTGTCTGCCCTTTTACAGCAGTCAGTAAATAACTTTTTGCTGGGTCAAGCCAGACTTTGTGCCTGCAGTCCCCTGAGAGCAGAGCTGGAAAGGCAGTAAGTAGTCCTGTACAGTCTGCTAAAAACAAGTGGGATGAAGGGAGCACATTAACATAACACACACAGGTAGGGTGGAAGGGCAGAAAGGACAAGTATAAGGGCCAAGAAGAAATTGTGAGAGAAAGCAAAACAGCCTTCAGAGCTGAACCTCTGGAGTCAGTGAATTGGGAAAGTGGGGCAGAAGGAGGAGTGAAAGAAAGTGAATTGGTCTGGCATGTGGGGAACAGCAAAGAAAGTAAGAGTAACGATCAAAGGCACGGAACCTGCAGAGGGCAGAGAGAAAATGAATCTACAGTGCATACCTATTATATATACTTTGTATATGGAATTTCCCGAGGAGACAAGTATGACTCTAAAAGGTTGGTCTGTTCCTTAAACTTTCTTTAAATTTTAAGCACTAAATGGAGATGCTATGGTAAACTTCATAATATACTTTATCATACAGAAGTCTATAAATAGTCATTCTTCCACCTGCAATTGAGCATGCTGAACTACATCTAGCAAACACATGCTGCTGCTTAGAGCACTGGCAAGTGCAGACGCATAAGAAAGCAAGTTCTAGAGATAAAAACACAAAAATTTTTCTCAAAGTGCAGTCCAGTTCTACAAATGGCAATGCTAATCTCATTATTCAGTGCTTTGGAAATGTCCAGATTTAGTGTGCTTAGCTTAATGGGATAAGTTAGCTCACTGATAAGTCAAGTTTTTCTCCCGAAGCCTGAACTTGTTTCTCAGGATTCATCCCTTGCTAAGAAAAAGGCAGTGCTGGCTGTGCTGACCAGACCCAGGTAAAATATCACAGTATGGCCTCATGGTTGTTTAGGGGTTTTCCATGAGTTAGCAGGTCAGCTGAAAACTGCCACCTGATTTAACCTGAATGCCATGCCTCTCAGGTAAATTGAAAAGTAAGGTGGTTGAAGACAAATTAGGGTTTCTATAACATCTCTGGCATTATTGCACTTTGTGACACCTGCATCCTCACTGACCTTACATGATTTTATGTAACAGAAATTTAATAAGTGATTCTGCTTATTAATGTGCACTTTCCCTGGTTCACAGGGATTTCCTCAGGTTATTCAGAACTGTGATTTCTTGTCTTCTCCCTCCCTGCATCATTTCAATGAGAAGGGCTATCCTATGGAGTGATCTCAGGAAATCAGACTCACTGCAATGAGGAATGTTGCAATATTCCCAGCGTTTAGTAGGGCTGGTAGTGAAACACCAGGGCCGAAGTTCGCCGTCAGGATTACGACAATAATTCATCTTCAGATCCTTCTCTGGAAAGCTGCACATTGAAAATGAAAGAGAAGCTTGTGAGTCAGCTATGGCCGGCTGTAGCAATTAGGATGTCTGCAGGCAGGGTCTCCCAGGTGCTGCGGGAATGAATTCAGCACTGCGCGTGACTCACTGTTTCAGGGTAAATCCATGCATATGAGGCTCTTGGGCATCCCAGCGCTGGCACTCAAGCCCAGACTCTGTTCTGGAAACTTCTCCATGGTAGTCTTCACCATTACACTGCATGCACTCCACTGTAGAGCCTAGGCAGAATGAAAACAAAGCAAGGTTCGCACCAGCCCATGAATTCTGATCCTCATCTATTCATGGAAGACTACACTGAAAGGAAAAGAGGGTTTTGCTCCAGCTAATGATGAAAGGAATCCAGAAGACCATGCATTACAGCCTAGCCAAATGAATAAAGTTTCAGGGATACGCGTCATTTGGAGGAAGGACTTTGTCACATATCTGTATGTACTGATAGCAATGGAGTTCTGTATGTAATACAGCACTTAGGTCAATCTTTACTCTTATTAAAATTAAATGAATTGCTAGGGGTAAGAGCAGGACAATATCAGCAAATGATTAAAAAATTTCAGTTCCTCCATATTTACAAAATCCCTTTGATAACTGGAGCCAATCAGGAAAACAATCTTTGTGGTAAGAACTTCTTAAGTTCCAGCTTGATCTAAATCCACATTTGAAACCAATCTGCAATAATAAAGCAAGAACAAATAGCAAGAATAATATTACCTACTCGAACACTTCTTCTCTGAAAAATAAATATACCTTCTCCAGTGTGCGTGACCTGGCCCTCACACTCTGGGATGTTACAGTAATCGTATCTGGTAGCAGGATCTGTTGTGTAACACCAGGGTCCACTTTCATCCCCATCAGGATTTCTGCAGTAGTTTTCATCCAACCCTGCATTGGGGTGTTTTTCAGGTGTATAACTGTAATAGTATTAAAATTCTATTTTAATTCCAGTAATTTAGTGGAGCAGAAGGGAAATGTCCAAATTGCTCAGCTAGCTGTGGGCTCTATTCATTCACAGTAAAAATGAGACAGATTCCCCATTGTAACCCATAAATGAAATCTGAAAAACGTTCTGTAACTACCATTATTAGTAGCTTCTCCCTAGGTCCCAGCTGCCAATGATGAGTGAGCTTACAGCCTGTAACGACTATGACAGTCTCAAAGGACAATTATTGTCTTTAACACTTGCATCCAGCTAACCTAGTCAGCTCACTATGGCCTGTGGATCTGTCATATATTTTTCTTAATGCAGCTACTTTGAAAGTGAAGTATTTTTAGAGACTATTCACCAAACACAACTGGATCCTAATTTGCAGAGATTTTGAAGCAAGTGACCCTAGGCTTCTTTCTACAGCAATCCTCCCAGAGAAGACTAAATGGCTTTTAAACAAAAAATCAAAACAAAAGCATCCAAGTTTCATTAGAATAACAACAAAAAATAACTTTTTAAACAGATAAAACTCCAATATAGATCAGAGAAAATAGGCCCTCTGCTTCCACACTTGCTTCAGTGAGCCCAGTGGCAGCCAGCCCTGAGAAAACTCTGCTTGGGCAGGTCCCTTGGGCACTTAGATGCTTTGCTGGAGGTTTCTTCTTGACTGTCTCTGGATGGCAGACAGGAGGTCACAGAGCTGGACCGTTACCACTTCTTTTTTATTCACACCTCATACAGAAGAGAGAAATTATGGCCTCACTGTCACCAATAGCAAAATTTTCATCATGGGTTGATAGAGGGAGCATTTAATCCTCTTAAGAGGCCCAGCATTTAGACACAACTTCTCTAGCTGACAATGCACCCTCTCCTTACCCAGACCATTGCAGTTCTCTGCCAGTAGAGTCAAAAGTAACAAGAGAGATGAAGATAAACTTGTCTTTAAAAGTCACCTGACAACTGGCTTTGATAACATGCACTATAAAGTTGTTTATACACATGAAGTTGAGGAAGCTTGGAAAAGATTCAGAACAACATGAAGACAAATATAAATAAGGCCGTACTTTGGGTTGTGAGGTGTTTTTTCTGCCCACTTCTGGCATGGAATACCTCTCCGAGTTTTGGCTTCCATTCCTCTGTAGTCCTTCCCAATCCCTTTTTTACATTGTACAAGGTAAACTGAAATGGAATTGGCTTTGTTAATTCAATGGTCTTACAACACTGCATCTCTTGAAAATGAGAATCTTTTCTGAGAGCAGAATCTGCTGAGAAGCAGATATAACTCTGAAGTTCATCAGTTTACGATGAACCATGTTTTACCCATGTTTTGAACATCTTGTGCCTGCAAACAGAGAGATGTGATTCCATAAGGTATTTTAAAACAAATTAGCTAACTACTACTAGGCAACTACAGAGGAAAATTCCTGAAGCATTTTTATAAAGTTAATAAAATCAAGTTAAGAAAACAGATATAACAAGTTACAATTGTTTTTGACATGTGTAAAATGCATGCTTATATTCCTATACTACTGGGATAAAAAGGAAGGCTTTTCACCAACAGCTGGAGTTTCTTTGAAATTTATTGTTCATAAGCACATTCGCAGTATGGGTATCATGCAACTATCCCTTCAAACCAGAATTTTTACTTATCAGAATATGTTTGTCACATAAATGGCCCCCACACCTTTGATTCCTCTTAGCCTCAGACTCCCAGGTACTTTCTAGTGGGATTCCAAGGTAGAGAGAATGCAAAGCATGTTGATGATGCTTTTATTAGCAGGCACTGAAAAATCTTCAGTTATTGGGGGGAGTGATCTTCATGTCCCCTTCCAGCAATTTCTTTGCACACGAAGAATCCCCCTGAGCCCTCAAATATAAAATGGAGATGTTAGAGAACAGGGGACCAATCTGATAGGAAAAGCTGAGCCTTGTTTGGACACCTTGCAATAGTTACTGTCATCACAGTGTGCGGCTGGGACCACAAATGTCTGTGCTGCATGTCTTACCAAGAGGGGCTTTTGGAGCTGCTGCCTGGTTGTCAGGGTACTCCTGGAGTGCCCAAAAGTCTCATCACTGCTGCTTCAACACTGGTACTCCAGTAGCAGATCCCAGCACGACCATCTCTGGTCCATAGCCTTGCCCATGGACTTTCTGATGTTGCCAGATACGTCCTAAATGCTTTTAGCATGTCTAAATGCTAAGCCAGACTCATCTGACACCTGGGGAGAGGGAGTGGAAGGTCTGTATAGTTGGGTCAGGAATGAAGACAAGCAAGTAACTTCCCTGTTCAAATGGCACATGGAGACCACCGTGGATTTAGACCTTGGTATTTGATCCCTCTTAAACAGAATTTTTAGTAACACGGCTCCTTTCTGCTTGACCCCCAAAGTCTCTCTTACTTTTCTGTCCTCTACACAATTTTGCTACGCTGGCCTATAACCCCTGAAAGTTTGTGTTCCTCAAAAGAGTGATGGGATCAAGAGCCAAGCTATATGTCAAGACAAAATGAAGGTTTGACTGAGGAAACTACTCTGTAAAAAGAGAGAAGTCTCTAACCAAGTTCTTAAGGATTTTTTCAGTGACCAAGTGCAAAAACTTTGATTATTACCCATACAAGTACGTAAGCATCCCAGATGGCCACGGAGCTAGTAAAAAGGCCATGGTTCTTAAACTCTGTGACGCCAATTAGGATCAAAAGAAAATGCACTCTTGGAGGTATGGGTGGGAAGAAATATGACTCAATATAATGCATAGCCTACAAAAGCTATGCATTTATGGCTTGTGAATTATTCCTACTATTAACAAGGAGATTGTAATGAGAAGAGGATTCCTCATACAGGGTTTTGCCATTAACATAGAGAAAGTAAAACTGTAACTGCCAGACATATGTTCATGGAGAATTTGTAACTATGGACAATCCAGAGTGTGGTCTGCATACAGATTCCAAAGTGTCTGTGGTGGGGTAAAATGTGAGCACGTAACATTTTGTGGCCCAGCACAGCCAGACAAACTCTTATACTCACAGACGGATGAACCTTTTGGCTGTTCTGTACAGATATTTTGCATCCAATCCCAAGGAAAATAAGCTCTTGCAAAGACTGATGCCAGAAGAGCTGTTATGAACTCCAAGGTCTGAGTCACACACAGGAGAGATTGTACAGTCATCACGAGGGAAGGGAGTGGCAGAGTCACAAAATGTCCTGGAGATTGCTTCCTCCAGGCAGAACAGATTCCATCATATCTCAGCAGCTATTTCCTGGTACTGAGGAGTCATGGTAGGGACAGAAAACCTTTCTGAGGCTTAAGGACACTAAATGTCTTTATTTGCAAATTCAAATTCAGGTTGGGTGATGCTGGTTGTGATAATTAGGTTGCTTCTAGGAAGGTGAATCTCACTTTTGCAATGCACTTTAACAGCCTTATGAGAAATATCTCTGGTTTGAGGTGGATTGGGGCCATTACAGATACCAAATGCTGCCATTTGCATTATCAAGAGACTTCACAAAGATGTTGGCAGTGGTAGCTGTGAGTTTCAGAAGGAATGAGATAGTCTTGTATTCCTGCTAGCAAAAAACAGAAATGACTCCACATCCTCTGTTTGAAACAGGCACTGTAAAGCTGTCCCCTGAAGAAACAAAGGAACCAATTCTCTGGCTGCTAGAGCTAAAAGCAATTCCTGCTGAAGCAGACTCTCATGAAGAGATATCCCTAAGAAGGCAGAGGTAGTGCATTCCATAGCGGCAGCTGAATGGTATAGCCAAGAGACGCAGCGTGTGTCCCAGGAGTCAAAGGCGGTCTCCTAGAGTGCAGAAGGCGGCAGGAGATGAAGATGAGACAGGCAGGCCCCAAATTGCTGCAGATCATAAGAATGCTGGATGATGAGCAAGTGATGCCTCATAACTCATTAGATGAAAATGAAGAGTCTGTGAGGCAGATGCCTTTTTTCCTGCTCGTATCTAGCTGCCTTAAGCTTGGGTATATGGGTTGGGTCATTTTAAAGAAGCACCACCATTAGCACAAGGATAAAATAGGGAAAGAGAAAATACGGAAGGGAAGGGATTTGGTATCGTTTACTTACTGTCTAAGCTGTGGCAGTGCCTGATTGCAGCTTTCAGTGACATTGATAGATGTTAAATATGAAGGACACTTGATTTCTGCTCAGTCTGCAGTGGGAGCTGAGAAGAGCCAGCCTATACTTTAAAATGATCAGAAAAGGTCTCCCAGTCACATCAAAGGACTGGTAACTCTGCAGAAGGGCTGCAGATGAATGTGTCTGCTCTGACAGCCCACACAGTGATGGCAGTGAAGGCAAGAGAGTGACTGCCCACTGTGCCTAGGTGGGACACTTAGTTTCACCCTGTGGAAGGACAGCAGGAAACCATATCTCTGTCCTGGGCCTGACACCTGGACAGGTGCCTCCACTCACGGGGACCCCCTTCCATGACAGGCACCTACAGGCTGATGAGCTGGTCCCTCGGTGTGAAGAACCAGACACAGTGTCTTCTCCTGCAATGGACTCATGTGGTAACATTTCCTTCAGTCCTGGTCATGGCCAGGAAGGAAAAGCTCCCCTTCCAAGAGGCTGAGGAGAGAGGGGAGCAGACCCATATCTAACCCTACAGTTTCAGTTAAGGATAAAAAGTAAACAAGACAAATCCAGTCTGAAGCATGAGAGGGTGCCAACCTAGCCTTTTTTTCTGCATGAAAAGGTGGCTCCAATGGGGGCATGAGCAGCAGAGCTGAAGGCTCTGACTAAATTTCTAGATTACATGTGTCCAGGAAGGTCACTGGGATGAACATTGAGGCTGGAGGCACCAGGCCTGTCTTCGAGGGAATAGCTTTGAAGGAGGCGGACAAGAAAGAAGAGAAGCCAAGCAGTGCTCTCTCCTTTTCCTGAGAGGCCAAGGCTCCTGGGTATAAAATCAAGTCTTTTGCTGCTGAAATGAGGATTATATTTGTCTCTTCAGATGTTTCAGAAGTTTGGAAGAGTTTGGACAAACAATGTAAAAGGGCCCTGATGAAGTTAGGGATATTGTCTTGATTTGTACCAATTTAAGCCTGAGTTATTGTCTGGCCCTCTGTGACAGCATATAATTAGGGTCAATGAGAATTATTTATTCACTTAGAAGGGCTAATTTCAATTTAATAATTATTGAATTGTACATGTGTCTATTCACTTTCAACACATGCAGAGGAATTTACAGAGCACATGCTCCTCCTTTATCCTGTTCTAACCTCAAAGGAAAACTCCAATCAATTTTGACTTCAGTAAAAAATAAATCACATTTAAAATGTTGAGGCATTGGCTACACCCATTATTTCTACAGATATTTCACTTGTGCCAGAAATTATTTGGTTGAACCTGCTCCAATATTCCTCTGTACTGGTAACTCACACATCAGTGGTCTATGAGGAACATGTGAAAAATAAAAGTGGAGAAGGGCTCTCCATAGGCTCTAGTCTTGTGAGGTCTGTTACTGGGGCGGGGGGGGACGGACATGACTGTAGAGCTAAAGTCTTTTGATCAAAACAACTGTAACAGTGGTTTTGTCTTTTAAAACAGGAAGGAATCTGACCATAATAACACTCAAGAATCAAGCAGTACGCTTCAAATTCTAGCTTTTAAGGCTTTAGTAATCCGTCCGAGCTAAACATAAACTGCAAGTTCAGGAAAACTGGTGAGAAAATCCACTTGTCATTAGCATAGAAAGAATACACCAAGGAACACATATTGCACCATAAGAACAAAATGTCACTGGCTGATAATCAGCTAGAGGTTAAGCTAGTACTTGCTAAAGACAGATGATAGAAACCGAGTTGCACCCAGTACCATGAACCTGGCAACCCATTATCCAGTCTCGTGGCAGAAGAATTAGGATACAGCTGTTTAAGTGTCAATATTCTAGCTTTTTGTTATGTTTGGGCCAGATCTTCAGCAGAAGTTAATGAATTCATCAGAATTGTATCAGTTTATACTAGCTGCGAATTTGGACATGAACTGCTTTCTCTTTAAAACTTTGATATGGCAAGGGGGACCTGCACCATGGTTATTCATGTAGTTTCAGTTTTCTGTATATCTTTCAAATACTTCAGAACTGTAAAGACACTGAAAGTAATCGTCTTTTCAAACAAACCGAAACATTCTTACAAGAAATGTTCACTATTCATCTTACATATCAATTAGTAATAGGAGCTTTCTTTTTCCTAGCAGACTCAGTGAAGTTAGTGTTTGTGACTGCATTATGTATGTTCCCACAAAACCTATGAAGATAGTCTAGTTTAAAAATATTTATTTTTCCAGCTATATAGCATCTACTCAAAACTTAGAAAAGCATTAATTAATTCATTCCAAAAATAATCTTAAACCCAAACCATTTATCTGAGCCTGGCATACAAGAATTAAGCATAAACAAAACAGCTGACAAAATGTGAATATTTGATTATAATTTTAAAACCAATTATAAGTCAATAAAATATTTCAGTCAAATAATTCTTGACTGAATTATTACACAGAAAATTAGGGGAGTGTGTGCATAGAAGTAGATAATCCTGTAGTCTTGAAAATTTGTATGACCAAGGACTCCACTAGCTTCATGAAGCAGAGGACTGCAAATACTTAAAGGGCAGAGAAATGCATGATTTTTGCTTTGAAGTATGTTTATGTCCCAATAATACATGACTAAAGGAGTGAAATATAAGGAGCCTTGATGCTACATGTGAAATTATCTGGCAGTTTCAGCCCAGTTCATAATGGGTGCAGGCCCACCCCACTGAAACTGTCACCACCTGCAATGATTTGCTCCAGCACTGCAGCAGAGAATGCAAGGATGCAGTAAAAATAGGCTTAATGTGTAAATGTGTACCATCTTACTATATACGTACTTTTCTTCTCATAAAGGACTGCATCCGTGCTGTTGAACATCACTGTCATTTTAGCATTTTCAGCCAGTGTTAAACACTGTAGCTTTTTCCTGGTGAATAGGAAGGCCCTGTTAAAATTGAGAAGGAAGCAATATTGACATAGGAAGCAATATTTTTAATTCAATTGAAATTATTCAACTTGTAATTATTTTTCTATTAATTATTAATTTACTAGCACTGTCTTGTATTCATTTATATCTTTCAGATACTGCACTCAGTATTTGAGACCCTGAGTAAGAGACTGACGTTTTCTACTGCTCTGAAGTGGCTGACTTTTTCAGGATGTATGACTACGTGAATAGGTTACTGTGTGGGAAGCTAGTTACTGCCTTGGCAAAACGTTACCAACAGCATGCTAGCTGCTCAGGTCAGCGCCTTTCCCTACAATGAATTAGAAACATCTCACCCTCCTTTTCTGAAACAAGGCAGCATCCAGCTAAAGAGATGTAAGCAGCTCTCCAGGTAACATTGGATAAGAGCAGGAACTTGAGCATTTACTATAGAATGAGTAATACATTGTAAATCCACTCTTTACTTGACCTTGTGGTAATTTATGGGTGGAGATAAGCCACAAGCGAAAGGCACAGGCATGGGCAGCACTGCTGTAGGCAGAGCTGCAGCAGCATGGGGATGTTGGTTCTGAGCAACAGTAGGAAAATATCATTGATATGCAGACACCCGCAATGACATAGCTTTAAGATTCAACAGAAATTACCTGCAATTAAAATTTCTTTCTGCTTCACATTTCTCTGCACATTCTTTTTCATTACTTGTCTTGTAAAACTGTTTATTTCGAGTAAGTATCCAAACACCATCTGTTCTTAAATAGTCATCCAGTATATCTCCTTTCACTACAAGGGAAGGAAAGGAATCAGACATTAAAAATGACAATGCTGCAGTTAAGATCTGTGACTTTGAGTCCCATTTTTCATGTAGCATTGACAGGTGAAAGCACCATTTATTTTGCGTAATTCTGGGTAAAACATGATAAACTCTGAGGAAATTTCTGTCTCCTGACACAATCACAGCCGTATGACTGGAACACATCATAGGAAAAAACAGCAGAAGAGAGATGTAGAGAAGCAGCTCTGAATGGAGTTTGTATGGGTTTGAAGCTGAGAACAAGAAATATGAAAAAAGAGTGACTTGACCACTCCCACAGCATTCTCCTAGAGAAGCTGGCGGCTCACGGCCTAGACAGGTGCACTCTTCGCTGGGTAAAAAACTGGCTGGACGGCCGAGCCCAGAGAGTTGTGGTGAACGGAGTTAAATCCAGTTGGCGGCCGGTCACGAGCGGTGTTCCCCAGGGCTCAGTTTTGGGGCCGGTCCTGTTCAATATCTTCATCAATGATCTGGACGAGGGGATCGAGTGCTCCCTCAGTAAGTTTGCAGACGACACCAAGTTGGGCGGGAGTGTTGATCTGCTGGAGGGTAGGAAGGCTCTGCAGAGGGACCTGGACAGGCTGGATCGATGGGCCGAGGCCAACTGTATGAGATTCAACAAGGCCAAGTGCCGGGTCCTGCACTTCGGCCACAACAACCCCAGGCAACGCTACAGGCTTGGGGAAGAGTGGCTGGAAAGCTGCCCAGAGGAAAAGGACCTGGGGGTGCTGGTTGACAGCCGGCTGAACATGAGCCGGCAGTGTGCTCAGGTGGCCAAGAAGGCCAACGGCATCCTGGCCTGTATCAGAAATAGTGTGGCCAGCAGGAATAGGGAGGTGATCGTGCCCCTGTACTCGGCACTGGTGAGGCTGCACCTCGAATACTGTGTTCAGTTTTGGGCCCCTCACTACAAGAAGGACATGGAGGTGCTGGAGCGCGTCCAGAGGAGGGCAACGAAGCTGGTGAAGGGCCTGGAGCACAAGTCTTATGAGGAGCGGCTGAGGGAACTGGGGTTGTTTAGCCTGGAGAAGAGGAGGCTGAGGGGAGACCTCATCGCGCTCTACAACTACCTGAAAGGAGGGTGTAGCGAGGTGGGTGTTGGTCTCTTCTCCCAAGTAACTAGCGATAGGACAAGAGGAAATGGCCTCAAGTTGCGCCAAGGAAGGTTTAGATTGAACATTAGGAAAAATTTCTTTACTGAAAGAGTGGTCAGGCCTTGGAACAGGCTGCCCAGGGAAGTGGTGGAGTCACCATCCCTGGAGGTATTTAAAAGACGTGTAGATGAGGCCCTTAGGGACATGGTGTAGTGGGCATGGTGGTGTTGGGTTGACGGTTGGACACGATGATCTTAGAGGTCTTTTCCAACCTGTATGATTCTATGATTCTATGATTCTATGACCAGAGTCAGAGGGGCTGAGAGGGAGAGAGAGACCAGAGAGAGGGACTAAATGATGTCAAACAAACAACAGTCAGAGAAAGATGAAGGGAAGTGATATCTATATTAAAGTTCTGGAGAAGCGTGAATTGGGAGGATGTGAGATTATGACCTCCCGTGCGGATGGTGCAATCAATCACTATAGTTTTACTGGTCACTAAATAGTTGTTTGTCCTAAGATGTCTTGCCCTGGAGCAAGAAACCTCAATCGTAAGATGACTACATAGTCTTTTACAATGGCCACCATTATTTTTGTTGTAATGGGTTGAGCAGACTTGCTAATGAATCTGTCAGGCTGCATCTCTGTTGCAACAAATTAACCCAAGATTATAAATTAGTAAATCAATTACTATTATTATATCTGAAAGCTACATGTGCAAAAGATGTATATGATGTACCCGCTAATACATTTAACACTTAGCTCCAAAATGTTGCTGCTCACAACAGAGTTTGCCATCTAATTGATTTTTCCTTTTATATCTATAAAGATTCTATGTTTCTGTTCATAATTTCTACAAAAGTTTATTTCTGTATCCAGCATCAGGTTACAAAGTTACAGAAGGGATATGGTTTAATTATTTCACTTTTCAAGCTAGATTATTATTGACAGGCACAGGAAATTCATAATCTTGTACAGCATTCTCACAGGTAACGTTGTGAACCTTTCTTTTATGCAAACACCCATATTAGGCTCAATTCACTGCAACATTGCTCCAGTGTAATTAACTCCGAAGACATATAGGTCATCCATCACCTACCTCCACATGACACATATTCATATAAAATAAAAGGCATTTGGGCCACTACTGAAAGTAAGATTATTAATTGCTTGAGGGCAATCTTCTGTAACTGTTTGCAGAGTTGGCTCAATGCTATAAAATCCGCATGTCTTAAGAAATCCCTGACACTGAGGCCGCCCATATCTAATCTTACTGTTATAGTAGGACTACGTGGAGCACCAACAGCCTACCAATTTCTCCTGATGGACTCAGCAAACAAGTGTTTCCTCTCTTGACCTTTTTCCTAAGCTAACTGAGGCCACTGTTCCAGAATTGCAGGGGACCAGAATAAGAAAATATTATTTTCCAAACCTTATTGGCTCATCCCAAAACTATATGTTTGTCCAAAGAACTCTACTTTGGATACAATTCCTTTTCAGTGACCATAAAAAAAGATTTATTTCAGTTGGTTTAAGAATGAACACACAAGATTTTGGATGACATGCATAAGCTAAAAGGCACAGCTTGGCAGAAGCTTAGATAACAGAAAAGAAAATGTGATGTTAGTTGCCTGAAAAACACTGCAAAGTGTAAACTTAAAAAAGAATAGAAAGGATTTAAAAATGCAGCAGGGAATGTATTATTCTGGCTAAAGTCCAAGTCTTTATAAACCCAGACATGACACATGATAATTGAACAGAATATATGTGAGCAAACAAATTTCTTCTTTTACATATGTATCTTTCCAGACTTGACCAATACTAATCCAGAAGACATAAAAAATAGTTTTAAGGTAGTTAGTTTTGTGGATCATCACTTCAGAGAAAGTGAGTTAGAGCTGATAACAATGAGCAAATAAAAATAACTTTATCATCTGTCTTTTATAACCCAGCACAATCATATAATGATACATCCCTGTTATTCTGTCATATTAAATGTCTGAGCTATTAGAAAATCACACAAACTGTACTGCTATATTTTTAACAGTACTTTTAAAAAGTCATTTAAGGGCCATACAATAACATGCAATTTTAAAGTACTAGAGAATATGATATCTGATTGAAATCTGATTGAAATGTATACTACATGTGGAATATTTATTTACAGAATTTGTAGATGAGTTTGAAATTCATATATTACCTTTAGTGGAACACCTATCTTCTTTTGGAGTTGTAAAAGAGAATTCTAGACATATTCCTGGAAAAGTTGTTCTAGGTTACTGAAGATTAAATTTCTACCTACTGTCCCCAGGAAAACAAGGGAGAACATTTTCTTGTAAGTGTTTGACAACAGAAAATGTGAAATTGCTGGATTATAAAGGAGCTTTTTCATTTTTAGTTTTGTTTTAAATATTTCATTTAAAAACTTTAAAACTCTTATCATAAAGGATGAAAATCAGGATCACTGTGCTTAGCAATGCTTGGCAGTAGAAACTGCGTTAGCATTTGATCTAAAGCTGAGACCAGAGATAGCTGTCTCACTGACTGCTGTGGGTTTTGTAGCAGGCTTTGGGGCTGCTTTCCAAGGGTGCCCCATTTCTGGCCATGGGGCATGTTTGCAGGGAGCCACTTGTTCCCCACGCAGACATCAAGGCTGCTGCTCTTCTGGTCTCTCTCATGAACATGACACTGGAGCACAGCTCCACTTTGTTCAACAGCAATTCTCTCTGGCCAGCAAGCCCCAAATCCATTGTCGTCCAGGTAAGTGGCGACACAGGGATTTGGGGACCTACCTTCACCAAATGGAGCTTGCAAGCGTTTGGCCCCCATCTCACCTAGGCAAGCAGAAGGCAAAGGACTCTTACCTGAGCTGAGCAAGAAAAGAAAGAGAAAGGCGGCTTTGCTAATTCCCATTTTGGCCCAGCTGGCGGGTGCTGGAAGTTGTGTGTGTCAGTGCACAAAGTTTTATTGACTCGCACTGGAGTGAGGCAGCATCAAACAAACAAGGCAGGTGGGTTAAGTTAATCATTCTCCCATGCTGTGACCCCCTTTGCCGTGGTGTGGCCATTCAAACAACCTTGGATTGGATATATTACCAAATCAGGCTCAATCATTTGTACTGGATGCTCAGAAATGTGAAGGCATTCTCTTGTTTTGCAGGGCATGTTTTTGTTCTCAGATTGCTTGCCCTCGCTTTGCTAAGGTAAAGATGGGGATCATGGTGGTGGAAAGTATGGGATCCCAGGCACAATCTAATTCTACACAGTCCTGTATATTCAGCTTTAGGTCCCAACAGTATTTTCAGTGGCAGACTTGCACTGCTTAGGTTGGAACTGCTTCTGATTTATGCTTTTGTGTAAGCCAGTCCCCAAAACCAGACGCTGATAATGCTAACTCTGTATCAGAATTTCTTTCAACAATCGCCAGTGCCCTTCCTGGGGGAAAGAAGCTTCCTCCCCTCACCTGTTTCCCATTTCTGGGTTGGTTTTTATTGTTCATGACTTGGGAGGCAGCGTTCACTTTGGTTCAGTGTATAATCTGTCTTTGCCCTCCAGGCAAAGCTCCTTATATCTCAGGTCTGCCTAGACCTGAGGGTGCATGCAGGGTGCCCCACGTATTTCAGCAACACCACCTTCATCACCCCCACGGGGCTCAGCTAAGGCAAGCCAGGTATTCCCAGCCAGAGTGCCTTCAGGAGTCTTAACTGGCAAGTCGGTATAGCCTTCAGCTGGGGCTGGTGGGGCAGAGGAGAACAACAGTTAGGAGCGAGGTGGGAATCCTACATATTCCCCTCTGTGCTGGGAGAATGATGGTTCTGGAAAGGCCACATGCAGCAGCCACATCCCTGTGAGCATTGATGACTAGATGAGTCACCTGGGGTAAAAGCAGTGGTCAAAAGGTACATGCCTCCAGGGCACAGGTGGGAAATGCAGTGGGGAGGTGGCCTTCCTGGGCTGGTGGGGAGGCAGTGGGGAAGTGGCCTTCCTGCTTCAGCTCTGAGACACTGCAGAGGGTTCTCAGTAGGGAGCCAGCGTGTAGCCTGCAGTCAGGATGGGCAGAAGAAGTGGCGCCAGTAGGAAAACAGATGGTTAGTCTTGGTAGCTGTTTTGTGGTCAGTTGTGTCCACGTACCATCACATCCACAGCTCATCCGCATCCCTACCTCCACAGTCACTTTTTGAGCATATCATTCAACCTCCACCACACCTGGCAGAGGGATGGAACTCTGATGTTCCTACAAGGCTTCAGAAAATCAGTGGTCGGTCAGAGAAAAGAAACCAAAATTTGTTTTCCATAAGGACACTCATGGTGGAAGCAAACACTATTCATTTCTGTTTGGCCGGTCAGCAGGTCTGTACCCTCCAACGAGCATGTCAGCGCATGCATAGGTGAGTCCTGGGAAGATCCACCTCGTACACATGGATGTGAAAGAGAGAAGCTGTCCTAATGGAAGCTAGGAGCACCTCACAGAGAGATTATGGGGACATGAATAGGAAGAAGCAGGATTAGGGGACCATTTGGGAGTGAGGAGGGCATGGAGGACCTGAAGATTTCGCAGTTCGATATAGGAGAGAGGTGGGGTCACCAAGAGATGCAGGAGGATATGGCAAGCAGTGATACGAACTATGCGGAGCCAAGCCTTTCTTCTGCCACTGACAGCATTACTTGCTCTGCCCTCAGATAGCAAATGCCATAGACTATAGATGCAGAAGTCTGAAGCCACTCTAGATCTGCTAGTAAATAGCATGGAAAAGTCTTTTTTCTTGGATCTTATTTAAATCTTAGACCAATCAAAAGCAGAGAGATTTTTATGTCCATTTTCTGTTAGGAACAATGGAAGCCACATCTTTGCTCATGAAAACTATGCTGTAATCCTACCTGATTTTGTTTGGGATTTTCTGGAGAATGTGTTGTCCTGGTAATGTCCAGAAGGGTGCAGCACATGATACTTTTTTGACAAAGTAGGTGACATTAAACCCCCAGCATAAGCAAAGGTGTCAGTAAGCGCTCATGATACATTGGCAGGAGATGTTTGTCCATAAGCTTGAAAAAATCCTGAGGGATTTATTATTTCGTTGCTCATATCACAGCACTAGCTTATACGGAAATTTGTCTTATGCAAATATGCTTTTCTTTTTTTTTCTTTCTCAGTTCCCCCTTTTCCTTCCCACCACAATACAAAAGGCTTAATGTTGATTGGTTTGAACTTATGTAATGTTAATAGGTTCAAAAGCTTTATTTTCTCATAGAGATATTCCACATACGAAAGACGGCATGCAAGCGTGAAATACAGAGGAAAAATAGAATCAGAAAGAGCAAGGGAAAAAACCAAGTGTAACATTATCACTGTAAGATACTGAAAAACATAGTAAAGGTTATGACGCAGTGAAAAATAGAGGCACCTATCTGGAACAAAAAAAACCCCAAACTTTGTGAGAGCATAGAGCAAATTTCATCTAAATTAGAAAAATCAAAAGGAGAAGAAACAACTCCCTTGAAAAGGAAAATAAATATGGATAAAATGAATAAATGAGTTGTGAGCTCAAACTAATGTTCTTAAATTAATATGGAAAAACATAGATATAGAGCTGCACAGTAATGAAAGCAAAAAAGAATTTGAATGTCAAGTGTCAAATTATAAAATACTTTCATTAGGCTTTCATCTTGGAGAAAGAGATTTGTACATGCTTGCTTATTCTACACCTTCGCTAGGGAACATCATGCAGCTTTGTTGCACTGGCTTGGAGTGTGTATTTTCTTTAAGTGATGAACAGGAGTCTTGTCAGTTAATCAAGGAGATACTTCCAGCCACTGATCCAGTAAATTCTGAATCAGTGGAATATAAATATTTCTGCTGACTTCAGAGGGCTTTTAGACAGGCCTTGTATAATTTTTAATTCTTAAAATGAAGTTAGAGACTCTTGGGAAGAAAACAAATCTAGGAATAGAAAAGAAAATTAATGCTTCTCCAAACAAGTGAGTGAGAAATCAAATATCCCTCATCAAGGACAGTTCCTTCTGTGAGTAAATAATAACAGAAAAATTCCTCTGAAACCCATCTCTCTATACTTTCCCGAACCGAATAATGTGAGTCACAAGCTGCATGAAATATAAATTAGTTATCGTTTCCTCATCAGATGCAAACATGTTGCAAAGAACCAGTTTCTAAAGTACTTCATACTTTCTCTAATCCCTAATTTTCCTTTCCTGGTAAAGACACATTGATAGCAGTAGCAAGTGAGAGATCAGCCACCAGAAGTAACAGAGTGGATACTGAGTGGTAGGCACAGCTTTTGTACTGGTTGGCCAATTTGTTTATTTTTCAGTTTCATACTTCTCCATGTTTAGTCACAGAATTCTCAACCCCAAGCTGGTTTCCAAGGGGAATGAGCACAGTGTCCTTTAACTCTCTAATGGTTTCCTGTTTTATGGTAGATTTTGTTCATTGACACAAACCTAAATCAGGTAGACTATTAGGGCACTGTTCAGATGATACACTGAGCACAGAGCAGGACCTAGCTCCATTGATCAGCAACATATGAAAGTAATTTTTATAAATTGCGGTAACTCATTTTTGGGGGGCTCCATTACCGATCATTTGCTTGTTCTCATGGATACTTACATTTTTTCCAGAGGATGCCACTGATGATGATGATTACTATTAGTATCAGAGTCTCCACCTGAAATCAGAGCCCAAGCACTGGTTGCTCGAGATAGATATGAGACTTTCTCAACCCTGAAGAGATTACTCTGGTAGCAGGCAAGGGGTGAAGAAATAAAATGGCACAGCCAAGGCAGTGGCATGGTCAGAAATCCACAAGTCTGACCACTTCAGAGATTCGTGCGCATGAGCTCTTGGCTTCACACCCAACAGCCTGTTGCTTGCGTTTCTAACTAGCAGAGGGCGTGCCTGTGAGAAAGGAGATGAGAAGGCGGCAAGAAGCTAGTGCCTTCCCCCGTAGAGGGGGTCTGGAACAATAGGTCTGCTTAACATGTACCGGGAGCTCAGGACTGTTTCTGAGGCACCTGCACGTTAATGCCTGTCCCATCAATAGCATCGCCTGGACAAAACACTGCAACAAGTTTCCTGTTTATAAAACAGGGGCAGCAAATACTTCACTGCCTGTCTGCTGTGAGATTAGTAAATTCAGGCTTACTTTGGATTCGAAAGGAAAAGATGGCATAAGTGCTAAGCATAATCCTTTTACCAGGCTGTGAGGCAGGTATGATTCAAAATCTATAGGTGAGTATTGAAATCTTATAAATAATACTTCTCCTGGAGAAGCTGGCGGCTCACGGCCTAGACAGGTGCACTCTTCGCTGGGTAAAAAACTGGCTGGACGGCCGAGCCCAGAGAGTTGTGGTGAACGGAGTTAAATCCAGTTGGCGGCCGGTCACGAGCGGTGTTCCCCAGGGCTCAGTACTGGGTCCGGTCCTGTTCAATATCTTTATCAACGATCTGGACGAGGGGATCGAGTGCTCCCTCAGTAAGTTTGCAGATGACACCAAGCTGGGCGGGAGTGTTGATCTGCTCGAGGGTAGGAAGGCTCTGCAGAGGGACCTGGACAGGCTGGATCCATGGGCTGAGGCCAATTGTATGAGGTTCAATAAGGCCAAGTGCCGGTCCTGCACTTCGGCCACAACAACCCCAGGCAACGCTACAGGCTTGGGGAAGAGTGGCTGGAAAGCTGCCCGGAGGAAAAGGACCTGGGGGAGCTGATTGACAGCTGGCTGAACATGAGCCAGCAGTGTGCCCAGGTGGCCAAGAAGGCCAACAGCATCCTGGCCTGTATCAGAAATAGTGTGGCCAGCAGGAGCAGGGAGGTGATCGTGCCCCTGTACTCGGCACTGGTGAGGCCGCACCTCGAATACTGTGTTCAGTTTTGGGCCCCTCACTACAAGAAGGACATTTAGGTGCTGGAGCGTGTCCAGAGAAGGGCAACGAAGCTGGTGAAGGGCCTGGAGCACAAGTCTTATGAGGAGCGGCTGAGGGAACTGGGGTTGTTTAGCCTGGAGAAGAGGAGGCTGAGGGGAGACCTCGTCACGCTCTACAACTACCTGAAAGGAGGTTGTAGCGAGGTGGGTGTTGGTCTCTTCTGCCAAGTAAGTAGCGATAGGACGAGAGGAAATGGCCTCAAGTTGCGCCAAGGGAGATTTAGACTGGGCATTAGGAGAAATTTCTTTACTGAAAGAGTGGTCAGGCCTTGGAACAGGCTGCCCAGGGAAGTGGTTGAGTCACCATCCCTGGAAGTATTTAAAAGACGTGTAGATGTGGCGCTTAGGGACATGGTTTAGTGGGCATGGTGGTGTTGGGTTGACGGTTGGACTCGATGATCTTAGAGGTCTTTTCCAACCTTAATGATTCTATGATTCTATGATTCTATGACCTGAGGCCTCATCCATACACCCGAAAAATCCAATGAGGCTCTCCGACAGAGAAACATCTTACTCCTCCCAAGTTAAAAAACTGCAAATCAGACAGAACTTGCTGGGAAGCTGTGTGGGGTGGTCAGAGGAAAGGAGACAGAATGAAAAAGAGTAGGTTGTTTTGGCTAGAGGTTATATTACTAGAGGAATACACAAGAAGAATCTTCAAATATAGACATATAAATATGTCTATTATAATATATGTATGTATGTATGTGTGTGCATATATATATAATGATAACTGCAAAGAAGAGTAGATAGACTGTTCACCATGAATGTGGAGGATAAGGCAAGCAGTATGGATTTGAATACACAAAAGAGATTTAAAATCAAGATTAGAAAAAAAAATTCTTTCACACGGAGAGTGAAGCACTGGAATTTTCCCTGGGGAGGTTGTGGGATCTTCATGACTGGAAGTTTCAGGAACAGATTTGATAAATGTCTGATAGACATTTTGGGTTTATATGTGTTCCTATGTCACAATGATTGAACTAGATAATCCTTTTTGTTGTCTTTTTCTTCTAATTCTGTGAATTAGATTTGTGACACCTAAACAATTCCTCAGAACAGCTGTACTGCAATTCTCCACAAGCGATTGGCCGTAATCCTCCTCTTTTCTCTGCAGGATGACTTTGCACCTTCTGCCTTCCTTCTCCACTCATCTCCTCTCACAGCTTGTAGACGTGAAAAGAGGACATGTTGCATTTCCAGGACTCCACAGCTTTACGTACTCAACTTCCCTCAGCCACTGTCCCCATTAACCACCTTGGTTATATCTACATGCTCTGTTCAGTTGGCAGGCTGCAGTTCAGTGCTGTAGGTCATCTCTTGGATCATTTTGGTTTCCTTTGGGAAGAGTACAGCACACTAAATCCTTGCCCCAGGAAGACTGATTGAGCAGAATAACTCTCCTCAGAAAAATAAGAAAAATCTCCTCTTCTCCAAACCGTCCTGGGAACACTCAGAAATATCCCTTCTCAAAATGCCTCCAGTATGAGCCTACAAGCAACCGCATTTCATTCAAGCGACAGCTCCCCCTGCCCGGGGGCACACCGAGCACAGCTGGTTTGCCCCTGCTTTTCACAACATAATTGCAACTTCTGGAGTTGCCTCACCTTGACAGTTCAGTTGTTTTTAGCTGGAGTGCCCCCCAGCTATGACGAGAAATACATGCAAGTCCAACTTGTTTAGGCCTATCTCCTGGCCTCTGCCAGTTCTCCCGCAGCTGGTGAGGGAGAGTTTGTGTCCTCCTGGCACCCACCAAACTGGGGCTCTGGCTCCCACTCAGCAGCTGTTCTTCTGCCTCAGGCTCTCATCCACCCAGCCTCTCTCAGCTCAGCACCATGGGCGTTACCAGCACGCTCCCAGCACCGCTGAAAGGTCTATTTGGAATAGCAAGATAATGAATTATCAGATAATAAAATGCTTCAGAAAAACATCTTGACCTAAATGACCTTGCTAAGTAAGAGACTGATACTCATTTTAGTCTGTATGACCTGCACATATTGGTATATGATTGAGACCCACCTGAAGGACGAAGCACTCTGATGGAGCATACTCAGAGGAATGATGTCCTTGGTAATAGTCAGAAACAGCTGGTTGTCTAGGGCTAACTCCTTCCAAAATTGAAGGTCTCTATAGCTTGCTGCCTTTGAGGAAGGTTTGAGGCACAGGCCTAGAGGTCATTTCCTCCTGCAGTTCTTTGGTCCCATATTTTCTGGTCCTGCATGTGGATACAAACAACTGAATCTTTAATTTGAAATGTACTGCATACACCCAAAGTGTGAATTTGTGCCCTTTAGTATAGCAATTGAAGGTCTGGAAATGGGTCCCCAGAAGCCACCTAGTCCATCTCCCTTCCCTCAAACAGAATCAACTCTACCACATCCTTCCTGACTGCTGCTTGAACAACCACAGATTAAAAATCTCCCAGGATAGCAACTGCACACCCTTCTCAGGAAAGCAGCTAAGAATTATCCTTACAGTTAAGGCTTTCCTGATGTCTAACCTAAAGCTTTTTGCTGTAGTATGTTTTTTTCACATCTTACAGTATGTGAAAAATTAGCAAGGCATCAAGTAGAATAGCAGAGTTGTAAAAAATAACCAGGATAGTACACGCCTAATAGTTCCTAGTGGTTCCTCTGCGTGGATGGATTAAGTTTATGTAACAAATATAATGGCAGGCTTTTTTGAAATGCATTCAGACAACTGGATGCAATATTAAGTTTGAACTACATGCAGAACACCTCAAGTAAAACACATATAACTAATACATATTAATTTATATTCATATAATTAATACATATTCATTATATATTAATGATAAATTTCAGCATTGCTAAAGCAAGTAGGTCTATGACAGTAGTGGCTCAAAAAGCTGTTTGAGAACAAATATCTGAGCTGACATTATTGAGACGACTGCTGTGTCTCATAGCACCCTGCTGAGCCAGTCTTATGGCCACCCTTGTGCCGTGTGGCCCCAGACTACTCCTCCAGTTGTGCTCCAATTGTACCAGCCAGGCCGCTCCTTATCCCAGCAAAGCTTGCACGCAGGCAACGCAAGAAGGACTACATTCCTCCCGTTTCCCGCGTTGTTCACGTTTATCCTTCTCCTACAAGTGGTCCCAGATCACCTTCGTTGTAGCTGCAGACGAAGTGAGACCTGCTGGTACTCTGACATGTTAGGTGATAAATACCCTCTTGGCAGATGGTAAACCTTGGGCTACGTGCTCTCTTCCAGAAATTTAGTTCAGGAAAAAGCCTGTCTCAGGATGGCTTCGCATGAGGGGGCCTGTCTTCCTCCTGCTGTGAAACGTGCTCAGACAGGGCTGGAGACAGCGTAAGTACTACTGGGTTGCATGTAGAGTGTGACAGCTCCTGAAGTCTGTGAAGTGGCTCTGCTCGGCCGGCTGGGAGGATGCTTTGTGGAGAGCTGAGCTGGTCACCCGCCTGCCCCACCTGAACGAGACAGACATTTCTTGTACATCGGCTCCTGTACGGGCTCTGACTCGCCACCCTCCCCGCCGGGGGAATCACTACCTGGAGACAGCCGACGTGTGAGCAGGGGATCAAACGGGAAGGCACAAACCCTTCCTGATGGCAAGGACCATGGAGAAAACCGTTCAGCTCCCTAAGGAACTCCCCATGGGTCCATCGGGACAGGGCCTGGCAGCCAGGACCCATCCCACCCCCAGCCAGGACCAGGCAGCCGGGGGTCTCCAGGGCAGCCCCAGCCCCAGGCATCAGGCACCTCCCTGGGGATGGGAATGGGCCAAGGCTGGGCCGGGACATGGCCCACTGGTGGGCCTGGCTCAGCGGGGCCCATGGCTGGGCAGGACTGTGGGGAGCTGGAGACCAGCCCTGCTGTGGTGTTGCTGGGGCAGGGGCTGATGGCCCCAGGGTTGTGGGGGAGCTGTAGGGGAGCCTGGGGGGGCCGGGCAGGGACAGTCTGGGCTGGTGGTGCCATCAGGGCCCTGACAGCTACAGGCCAGGGAAATGAGGTAACAGGAGCTTATTTCCCTGTCTTGCACCCACGCCATAACTAAGAAGTCCCTCTCCTCTGCACGAGGTTTCTTTTGTTACAAATGCCAGTCTGTCCAGAAGAAGCTCGTTTAGTTTCATGTCTTTTAAATCCCTTCCTGCTCTCCCCAGACCAAGCTGGCATCCAGTGACGTGGAGAAGAGTCCAAGGTCAGAGGCATGTCTGTAAAGAAAAATCTGCAAAAGCAGTTTCTTTCAGTGGAGAAACTGAAAGTTCGGGACACTTGACTGCCTCTTGTCTTTGCGCCCACAGATGCACAAACGTAGCACCAATAAGGACCTTTTTTCCTGATTTTTTTCCATGCTTATGTCCGCTGTGGCTTTTCCTGCACGGTGCAGGGCTGGGAGCTGGACTGGCACAGGGCACACTGGTGCAATCGCCTCTTACAGCCCTCGGGAAGACGTTACTCATTTTGCAGAGGCATTTCACTGAGCAAAGAGATAATAATCTGCTATGACATCTATTAGTACATGTTTTGTTGGGTTTAAAGTAAATGTCAAAACTGTACATAAAAACACAGCAAGCTATAATGCTGGACAATATCTTAGATGCACAACGTATGGATTATTTAGCCCTACATTTGTCTTGTTTCCTCCATATTTCTCAGGTTGAAATTTATTTTTCTGTCCTAAACTGGGCCTCTCTTTGAGGGGAATCTTGTTGCTTCTCATCTGACGGGAATGTTTCCCACCCAAAGCTCTCCTTTCCCCCTGATAGACGTGGCAGTGATCAGCTGCATATCCTGTCACAGGTCACTTGCTGGTGACCTAAATTCACTAGCATAAAATAAATGCTGAACAATTGTGACAACTGCATACATTTAATTTAAATGAACTGTCAGCAGTCAGCTCAGAACACAGGTAGGAGCTAACCATATTCAGTAAAATGAAAACAATATGTCGTTTGTCCAGTTGTTACATTAAGCCTAAAATGATCTCAGACATCCCCAGCTCCTGCTCTCCAGCAAATCTGAAACTTAGCTCGTGTTGTTGGCAACTGGGCTTTCTAGCAAAAAAAAAAGCTTATTACTCTCTTTCCTGTAAAGGACATGTTTTTAGGAAATCACAAGAGCTGAAACTGTTCCACCTCTAAAACCACTTTATAATACGTGCTTTTGGATAAAGTCCCTTTTAATAACAGTTTTATTTTCCTTGGAAACAACTTGACATTAAATTCCTATAAAGCTACTGGACTTTGTATTAGGACATGCTGGCCAACCCATGTTGTAATGAACTATTTTTATTCTCCTCCCTTTTCTGATGTGAGGTCATGCCACGTTCTTCCCTGGTGAATTAGCAAACAGCTTCTCAGCACCACAATCCTCTATTCTCTGTGCAGCTGTGGCCCAGGTTCTTCTCTGGCCTCTCCCCTGCTTCTGGAGTTTCAGACTGTCAGGTTATGCAGATTTCCTTCTTGAGACTTTGTGCTTTTTTCCTGGAGGAGACTGAAACAATACAATCTTTAGCTCTGCTGCTTCTTGGCTAGAGACACTAGGAGGAAGTATTTGTATAAAAAAGGATCTAAATTGGCTGCCTGGGGTGAGAAGGAGGAGAGACCTGTCTGCCTAAAGGTAGGACAGCCACAGAAAATGTCCCTATCCTCTTCACCTGCAATCATGCCTCCATGTGTGGGAACAAACCCAGGGACAGAGCACTCAGGCAACAATAAAGAAAGTAGGAGTTCTACAGTGTGGCCCCTTAATCATCTGCAAAACTTGCAGATTTGGGGGCTTGCAAATGCCTTTTTAAGGTTTAACCCTACATTTGCAAATTAAATGCCTACTTAGGTACCCTGGGAAAGAGGCCTTGATGTTCAGAGACATTGTACAAATGCAATTCCTATTCTGCAAGTGAACTTCACATTAACAAAACAAAACAAGCCCACTTGATCTAGTGAACTAGAAACAGATTTAGCTGTCCATCTTGGGAATCCTTCCAGAAAGCATATTAGCTTTAATCACCTTTTACACAGGGAGATAAACTATTATTTATGTTTGAAGAATGTCTTTTCTTTCAACAACCTTACCTATTGCTAAAAAGAAGGGAGGAAAAGGGTTACTACTAAAGCAGCACCCAGGCTTTTGCTCATAGTCAAGGATATTTGGTATTGCTATGATAATATGCTTAGCAAATAGAGCATGCAGCTGGGTTAGAAAACTATTTAAAATTCAACAACTCAGCTGTGTGGCTTGTTCAACAAACTGTTCCTCCCACTGAGAAAAGACTGGGCTTTTTCATTCACTTTTACGGGACCCTCTCTTAGTGGTCAGAATAGCGATTTATCTATGTGCATCTTAAGCAAAAAGTCACAGGTAAGCTACGGCTAGATCTCCTTTAGAAAGCTTAGCTAGCAAAGCTACATCAGTAAAAACTCTCGTAAAGATGCAGATATAGGAGTGAAAAATGTAGATGAAGTGCAGCTTATGCTGGGCAGGGCACAGCCAGAATCTGCATTAGTATGAACTCTCCCATAACTACAACTACTTTGGGTATTTTTGTCAGTTTAACTACATCAGAACAATTAAGGTGGAAAAGTCTATCAGTTCAGTTATGTTCTAAAGAGGTGGAAATCATTTTGTGGGCTGAGGTTCCTTTGGAACAGAGTTCCACTCCATGCAAATAAAGGTAGAAAAGGGATTTTGTTTGCTTGTTCTTGCTGTGATGGTGGTCTAAGGACAAGATTTATAGGTGGAGTTAATATTTTCTGTTAGATCAACTAATATAGTTGGAAAAATCAGACAAGTTTTTGTGCACACAAGCCCTTCTTTGTGCCTAAAACCTCATCTAATTTTTCCAGCCATGCCAGCTGGGCTGATAAAGGTGGTAGACTGAGCCAATAAAGGTGGTAGCAGGAGAATCAAGAGTGTGAGATAGAGCAGGTTGGTTCACACACACGGTAAGAGCATATTATTTACTTTGAAGCAAGTCTTTTTTCTATAGGCTTACTCAGAACACTAAGCTTTGATCTAGCTAATCAATTCCATTTTATAATAAATATACAGAGACCAACACTGTTGATATGATCCTGGTATTACACATCATCTAGAAGTATTTCAATGTTGGTTTAAATTCTTTTTTCTCATTCATTTTCTAAGAAAAACAGAATTTGTAAGAGATTATTACTTTCTCCCTAATGGAAGTGATCTCACACACAGAACACCAAACTGCTGACTGGATTTAATCCAAACTTTTCTAAACAAGAACATCTGGTTGAAAAAGGCTAATGCCAGAAAATTTCTGTTTAAGAGCAAAACAGTATTTTGAACATTTTGTGACTTACGTACAATAGCTGCTATAAAGAAATCAGTACAGTAATTTTTTTTTTAAGTTTAACTATATTAAAAGTCACCAGCAACTTTTAAAAATCTTTATCAAAATATTTGCATATTTCACATTTAGGACCATGATAAACCAGAAAATTTAGTTCACAGGCAAGGGTGAGACTGACAATACAGCAACTCAATGAAATAATTAATAAAACTAGTTATTGATGCTACAGTATCCTTATCCCTACCATGGAGAAAGGGGTTATGAGGCAGGTATAAAATCCTTAATATAACACCTGACATGTCAAATATTTCTGCCTCCTACAGAAGATAAAAAACTAGAGAGTTATGCAGCCTATGCCTTCTAAACCAGTATATAACAGAGAAATATGTAGGCTTTTATAATACAGTGTACTGTCCCTAAAGCCAAAATAGAATTAAAAAATTCACATAGAACCAAATCAGATTAGTAATCTTAAATCAGTCTAGTTCTCTACTGAATTGTGTAAACTGATGCTAAAAACTGCCTGGGTAAATAAATCATCCTTTGTCAAATTCTTCTGGTTTTCAAAGTAATTTTTGTTTGAGTTGGGTTTTTTGTCCCTCTCTCTCGCTCTCTTTCCCCCCCTCTCTCCATTTTATAGGATTTTCATACGAGAAGAAAAAAGGAACAATATCTACACACTGCTAGTCTTCGTTATTTAGAGTAAGTCTTCCAGCAAAAACAGCAGATAGAAACAACATAGAAACAAATCAGGTTTTTGAAAGACCTAGTTAAAAGTATTATCAGTTTCTATTACATACATATAAGATTATTAAGTGAAATGATAGACAGTAAGTGCACAGTGATTAAGATGAAAGAGAGGTGATATTTTTAGGGGAGTGATATGGACAATTAATTTTGTAATGTCTTAATGCATTGGGTTGAAAGCTTTGTAAGTCTTGATGATCTTGATGATGGAGATGTTTTAGGCTTGTGTCTTTCTGAGACAATGAAGTCAAGACAGTTGCAAAATTCATGTTGGACTACTGTTACTCTTCTGATAATATGAGTTATGAAAGTACAGTATTATCCAATCAAATAAGATAACCAGACTCTACTGGGTATATCTACTAATGCATATTGCATATAAATATACGTATAAAGTGGATACTTTAACGATAAAAACTGCAAGTTTGGTTGTTCAGTTAGAAAATGAACTGTTGCAGTAATGTTCTCTCTGATACATATAATCTGCTTAGCTCTTGCCAAGGTAATGGGCATGGTAACAGTTGTTAAGGTTTTATTTTGTTAGAAAACTTACTTGATATTAATACCTGTCCTATGCCATTTTTCTCTTTCTAGTGTAGAAGTGTGCATTTATTATAATAAATCTAATAACTTCTACACATATTTTTAGGGAATAACTATTCAATTGCTCTTTTTCATCTGTACAGAATATTCAATGTGGGAAATAACTGGGGTATTGTTCAAAAGCTTTCTCAGCTCTACTGAACCAGCAAAAGTAGCAAGTGAGCACATGGGATAAAAGACAGCAACATTTTAACTGGTAATATTATACAGCCAAACTAGCTTTAGGACTGGGATGAAACAGTGCTCTTCCTGCCATACATGTCATTGTAAGCAATAAAGATTTTGTCACTGGAATTTACAAAACAGATGCTGAAGAGGAAAAATAAGAGTCAGGCTGGCCTTTGATATCTGTGTTGACTCTGCAGGGAAATTAATAAAGCATGCATTTTTAAAAGAAGTAAATTAATGTGACCAAACCACAGGCAGCAAAATTGACAGCTCAAACAGTCTGAAGTCCTTAAAAATGATTTCTATCTATTCTCTGCTCTCCAAGGAGAAGAGCAAGATGATGAAAGTCTTGTGCAATTGATATTTGAATCTAGTCCAGGGTGCTTGTTATTTAAACACAGGGTGAAAATTATTCCTGGGGCTATGAATGCAGATGATTTTTTGGGTATATTGACAATTCTAGACAGCTTGTCAGTCTTTTTCTTAAAGACGGCACTTCATTATATTGTCAGAAAGCAATGCCATTTATGACACATTCTGGGAGAAATGGTATTGTTTGTATGCAGGGGCGACCATGATGGAATGGGCTACTGAAGACTGAATGTGCCAGTGCAAAACGAAACATTAAAATAGCTATACTGAGATCTTATGGTTCTTTAGTTTAGTATTATGAGGCATGGCAAAGACTCAAATGCATTACAGCTTCTTTGTTTTCTTTTCCTCTGTTGCATATCTTAAATTATCACAGAGCAGTAAAACGTATTTATGTATCTTAATAGCTAATGGGAAAAACCTTCATTACCCTCACTGTGATATAAATTCTTTCCAAATAGGGCAGAAGAATTACAGCGAGGCTGGGACTTGTTTAAGCAAAGCATCTAATACCATTTTAGACTCCCTAGGGAATCCTCTGAGGACTACAGCTGCCACTTCAGAAAGGACTGGATCTCCTTCATGTCCTGTAACATTTCTGCCAGCCTCATCCACATGTCTTAAGAACCTGAAGATTTCTAAATGACCCTAGCCACCTATTTCTGGGCAGTTAAATCTTACCCCTGATGTTTACACACTGAGACAAGGTGGGTAGTAAGGATCTGATGTCATTTTTACTTTGCACTGTAATCGGTTGTCAACAACAGTGCTGAAGAGCTCTGAAGACTTGTATCAACCTGTCCAATGGAGAAGTTTCTGAGCTGGCTGTTTGACATGCTACTGCACCATGTGTACTCCAGTGCTGAGATTCAGTAACCGTTCTGAATTTGCCATACACAAAACCGAAGAAAAAGTCTCTTCCATTTCCACCAAACCAGACCCTGCGAAAATCCTGCCTAATGCCAATTGTCAAGTATGAGAAACCTCTAAAACAGAAGGGTTCTTTGCTGACTCTTTTCTTCTGCCTGCATAGCATCTTCAGGAGGATGATGTCTTCATGACCTGTGGGAGGCCCTGAGAGAAAACTGGAAGTATAGCCATTAGTAATGCAGGAGGTCAGTGAAAATGTTGAAAGCACGAAAGACCTAGAACAACACAAACTCTATGAGAGCTAGAAATAGGTGTGAGATTCAGCTATGTGGAGAATGGGATGTTTTGAATGGGTGCTTCATCTGTTTTTATTGTAGAATGCACTGAAATACAGAGCAAACTGAAAGAGGGCAACAAGTCATCAGTTTGGCTACTTATCAGCGTGTTAGTTTACAGTAATTTATATTTTATTTTTTACTCTTAAAATTTAATATAATTTTAATGTAGCACTTGGAATCTCATATTTTGAATATGCATACTGCTTTCCAGGAGAGGGCAGTCCATTCCCAGGATAGTTGGCTCCCATCGCGTTCTTAATCCAAGAAGTGTAACTAGAAACTCTGACAAAGACAGAAAGTTTCTTAGGCAGGGCACAACCAAGACCCCAAGAGGTGAGTGCATGTTGGACAAAACTGTCTTGGACAAGACAAACTAAAGGTCTTCCACCGTCTCCCTGAAGAAGAAAGAATGTAAATATGCTAGTGACAGTATATCAGTAATCAGTAATGTGCAAAAAGGAGGCACAAAAGTGGAGTGAATATATCACCAGAACTGTACAAGAGCAAATAAATAGCATAACCTGAACTTTGCCTAGGGAAGTCTTCTCCCTATCTATTACACAAATATTGTAAATCTGTATGCTAGAAAGGCGTAAAAGCTCTAGAGGCAGCCAGGAGCTAAAACTGGCCTTTTATTTCATATCATTTCATTCTTCAATTCATTTCATTTCATTACTTTTCATATTTTTATTTCATATTTTTACAGAACAATGTGAGGGATTATTTCTGCAAACGGCATGTAATGAGTCAGACTGCTTTTCTTCATTTACAATCCTCCCTGTCCTTCCTCTACCCACTCTGCCAGGTATGTGATTCACCCGAGAGAGTTTTGAACTCTGCTCTGGAGTCAAAAGCAGGGCAGCCACATCAACGAGATATAGCAGCTAAAGTAATTAGCCTTAACAGCACCTGGCACAGACTCTCCTCAACTTGTCTGAGGTAGTATGTTAATGTATTATATTTCATGGTTACCAGAACGCAAAGAAGATACAGGCTCCTCTCCTGAGGTGGTGTAGCAGCACTAGTGCGGTGCTTGACAGGAGTTAGAGAGTCCCCTGCAGCAGCAGCAGCTCAGGTGCTGACACGAGCTTATCTGCAGCTATTGTTGCACTGCATTGTAACCTGCACTGAAGGAGATCAATGTAACACAACTCATGGAAGAAGGAGGTGATTTCTTTTAGAAAATGTCTAAAGGGGTTGATTATACCCATTCAAACTCATTCTTTCATAACCTTTACTGGCTCACACTCCTACACCCACATGCACAACAAGCACCTCTTGGCGCTGGACGTCTATGCATCTAAGCAGTCTGCCCAGGATCACTGGTGGGGCAAAACGGATGCCGGCTCCTGAGTCCTCATCATGTCTATGGGGTTATTTTTAATTAGCAATGGCTAATTAGTTTTTGGACAGATCTTTTACATCATTTAGGACTCAAGAGCTGTAATGGGTTGGTCCTTTTCTGCAGCCTGTCTTCCTGATCGGTTAACAGAAAAAAAAAGAATGGCATAACGTGGTGTGCAGTCCTGCACTTTGAGCGCTAGAAAAGGAAGGACAAGGCACGGTGTGTACCTTTAAGCTCTTACACTTTAGATGGAGGATAGAGCATGTATCACATGAGTAATAATCTAAGAACTGAACTACAAAGACTAACAGAGAATTTTGATTTGCTTAGAGCATCAAGCAGAAACTTGAGATACAGTCATAAACAATAATACAGGAAACCAGTGAATATATTGACAGGACCAAAGAACTAGAAAAATAAACTTCTAAGAGCAATGTACTTTTGACAGGCTTGCAATAAGGATAGAGAAAGATAAGCACAGTCAGTGGGTTAGGATGAAGAACTTCCTACTACAGAGTTGAAGGACAGAGGAGTTCATTGTGAGGGAAGCGTACCGGCTGTTTATAGTAGGAAGGTAGTATTAGGTTAGGAACGTGTATGAAACTTTGAATTTAGTCCTAGTTCACTATATTAGCTAGAATTTGGACCTAGATCTTTCCTAAATTATTTTTAGTGCATTTCCTATCTCATCATCTACCCACATTACAGTCAAATCCACTTTCTACAAGTTCCTTCAGAGTCTGAGACAAGTGCTGGTGATGAGTGTGTTTGATAGGCAGGGGGATGCATCCTCCAAAGGGCAACAATGACCATAGCACAGTCTATGTTCCCTCTACTTTTCAGTAGTGCAATGTATTGTCCAGGTGGACAATCATAAATAATTATGCACATAAATACATATGCATAACAAAGACTAAGTTTGAGAACTTTTTTCTATTGCAGTATTCAAAGGGAATGTTTTGTTAGCCGTATTGTCCTTTTTCAGAGAATTTTACCTTTCTCTTGCCCTTCCCCTTCATTAAGAGTTTTGTTCCTGTGAACTTGAGGAAGGGCAAGGGTTTCTGTTTGTCTCTGAATTTGCTTCCATTTTATTAAGCTGTGGTTGTGCCTTGTGACATCTCCCTTGCCCTGGCGCACTCCCCAATCCTAGATCATCTGCTACTCTTTCCAGGTCTTCAGTGCGACCTGCCATGGTGCCAGGATCATACTTTCTCTTGCTGACTCAGAATTACACACAAAAGACTGTCTTCACCTCAGCAACTACATCTACAACCCATCTCAGAGGGTGATCTATGTCTATGCTCAGAGCTGGATGTACTACTAACTCCCTGGATAAATACATATAGTCTTTTCCTTGTCCTCCACTCATCCCAATGCTGGAATGTTCTTGCAGTAATCCTAGTCCTTTCAGTCTGTCTGGTAATGATTTCAGTATCAAGATGTCCTTTGTCTGTTGAAGAGGGGACAAAGACTATGTCTATGCTAGGAAACTAAACATGGCCAGAGCTTGGGCTTGCACACTATCCCGTGACGGTGCAAGCTGTTTAATTCTTAGCACATTCCCTGGCATGGCTCTGGCCCATGCTGGCTAGCATGGTCTCACACAATGCCAAGACACAGTCTGGGGGCTGACAGAGTCTAGGGACTTTCCCAGCAAGCAGTGTAACTATCCATTTCATTCTTAATAAAACCTAACAATGTTTGTAGAGTCTTAACTGCAGGATGTACAAATGTTCTGACTCGCTGAGTGATGCCCAAGGTCGTAGTATTCCTCTTTGCTGACATTTGTTAGAACATATATGCAACTGCAGAAAACATCCAATTTGTTTTAGTTCACATTCGAACTGAACCATATCTTTAATAAGTAGGAGCTCACATAAAATTAAAAAGATTTTTTTTCGTTGTCAGAAATTGAGAAAACAACAGATGAGTCCCTTATAATTTTTAGGTTCAAGGACCCATGAACGCATATGCATGTGAATTTGAGTAGGGATTCCTATCTAGCAATGGTTCTACTGAATTCAGTGAGCATTTCCTCACATAAGTGTTTGTACAGTGAAGGCTGAATGGGACAGTGAGGGGAACGGTCTTCCTCTCCCCAAGAATTTTAAAGAGTTCAATTAATTTCTCTGTCTTGAATCAGAAGCACAAAATCTCCAACAGTTTCACAAACGGAAACCTTTCACACACACAAAAAAATTGTTGATCAGAAAATTGTGATTTGGGACGGAACAGAAAATAAGAGATGAGCTGTTGGCAGGTTTGAACAGAGATTTATGTGGGAAGAAGTAACAATACACTGGAAGGATTTGGGGAAAAATGACAGATGAGAAAGCTGAAAAGGACAGGAGTCAGTTAAATTAATTATATTATTTTTATTGTTTCCATTCCAGTTTACTAAGAGTAAAGAGCCTACTAAGAGCCTACTAAGAGTAGGCTTGCTAACCATTGTGATTGTTTTGCCATATAAAACACAGTCCAGGCCACTGATAAATGTCAAGCTCTTCAATTCTTCCATCTATTACTCTCTAATGCACTTTAAAAGCTATTGCAGCTCTCTCAAATATTTATAAAGAGACACTTTTGGAAAGCAGACAGCTATTTTGCCATATGTCTGAATGGCTGTTCTTCAATATGTTCTTGAAGAGTAATGACAACTCTTAAATTTTTTAACGGCAATTTAAAGGGACCCTCTTCATTTATATTTAGTTTTGTGAAAAAATTATTAAAGGGTCATTTTTAATGTTTGGACACATGATTTTTTTATCAAGCATATTCCCTTTTACTTTTTAGTACTGTAAGGCAACTGTGTGGACAGCAAGAACAACTGGCTAACATAACACAAAAAATACAAACCAAACATACACATTTGGGAAATCCCTTGCTGTTCTGTTGTGACGATGTGGCGTCACCAAGCTCCAGGCTTGGCATTTCTTTCCCATGACAGTAAAAGAAACTGTTCCGTGGTATCTCTCTCTCGATCGCACTCCTCTGGACTTGAAGTGTGTTGACATATCAGCATCTGTAATGAACAGCAAAAATCAGTCCCTTAATTTCATTTATGTGTTTAAATTTAAAAAATAAAAAAACCCCACAACCTTCAGGAAATAGATAAAAGTGAGTTAGAAAAATCAGACAGACTAGTAAGCAGTCACAGGAATGATTGAGAATAAAGACCAGAAGGCATTTGTAAGGGTGTCTGGAATGACTTCATGCAACAGATGGCACTTGGTAGGAGCACTTGCATTTCAATTTCACTTCTGCACGCTGTGTTTGTATTAGAGAAGCAAAACCTTCACATACAGCTCTAAAATTGATTCAAATGTAATTTTTCATGAGTTAGATTTAAGAGATTAATGTTCAGGATTTTAAAAAATTGATTCTTATCCTTTTATTTATTTTTTTCTTTCACCCTCATTTTCACTTTCTCCCCACTGTGCCAATACATGCAATAAGAGATGTGGTGCCCAGTATTTTGATTCTTACCATATATCTTTAGTTGTGTTAATTTCTGATATGTTCTTGTATTTACTTACATAGAAAAGGAAAACTAGAACTCTCTAATTTGTCAATCAGCAGACTTAAAGCCTTCAGTGTCCGTTCCCCTGTGATCAAAAGGCACTACTTTCTACCCATGACTGCGAAAGCTTTGCAGGACGCACACAAGATCAATAAAAAATCAATGGCACCGTGCAGCGTTTTAGTAGAGATTTTTACAATACAAATGACCACCTTCCATTGTATTTTGTGCTTTTGCAGCATGGCTGTATCCCCCTGCCCCATCTTCCCAGGGGTTTTTGGTGCTGGCTTTGGACACTGAGGAATGCCATAATACCACCATCACGTCGTGTTGATAGTGGCATAGCACCAGGGCCTCTTCTTACCGACTGGGTTCCTACAATAATTTATATCTAAACTCCTATTTAACTCCTATTTCCTAATAGAAATATAGAGTGAAAATAACAGCATTCTGGAAATCTGAGACCAGCTGTTTTATGAAGGTATAAAGTGTTTTCCTGACCTGTTTAATATTAGTTTTATTTACTGAAGTGTCATCATCACAGATAAAACATCATCCCGTGTTGCTGTTCATTCACTCTAGAGACACATTATTTCAACAAACTACTGTTTTGGAAGTGATCAACAAATCCTGTAATAAATGTTCTTTTGCTGGCCGTTATATGATTAGTTTTTCATACTTCAAGTTGCCTTCTTTATGCTTGCAGTAAAATATGCCTACTGTAAGGTATGTATACTGGCAGCTGACTAGTCCACTAAGACTGGCTCATATTCAAAATGCTGACCAGTCTCAGGTGGCTTTTGCACTGGACCAGTTATGGGGAGACATACTCTGACTTTTGCAGGGAGGATTTTACCTTGATAATACATTTTCAAACATAGTAAGACTTCTGAAATGTGTTCTGCACTTCCTTTTAACAGCAATCAGGCAGAAACATGACCAAGCTGAACATGATCCCATTCCACCAGGCTCAAGAGTGTAGCATTGGTAGGTGAATGAGCAGCCGTACTGGAAAGAAAAATGTGAAAAGTCAGCTGGAAGAGCAAAGTTGGAAAGAGCAGGAAAAAGAATAAGGTACGAGGAGAAGCAGTGCAGGGTACAGAGAAGTAAAAGAACCCTATCCTAAGTAGAAGCCAAACTAAAGTCCATTATTCTTTGCACAGTAACTGGACTTTATCAAACTACAACATTTTACTGGCTGCGTTATGCCACAAGTCCTTATGAACAAATTCAGCCTTATCAATAAAAATGCTCTAAATTCACATGTAAAGCAAATCCCTGATTCAAAATAAAACAAACATAGAAGAATCTGAATGTTCTCTCATACTTAAATATATCTTACAAAAGAAAATAAAAATCATGGTAGAGAACATAGTGGGGAGAATGGAAGGAAGAAACCTACACACTCTGGCCTTTACCCTCTGGGATGCCACAGTAATCTAATCTGGTAGCAGGATCAGTTGTGAAACACCATGGTCTATTTTCATTCCCATCATGATTCCTGCAGTAGTTTTCTTCAAACCCCACATGAGCAAAAATTTCAGGTTTAAAGCTGTAATAGAAAGAAAAATACCATTACAGAAGTGGATTTTTTATTTTTTCCAAATGTTTGTGGCACAGTCCATTCAACCTGAAAGCCAAGAAAACGGATACTTCTCTTGTGGATCTGATGTCTCTGCCTGAATATTTTTCCATAAGATAAGCTGTCATAAAAAGTCTCTCTATTGCCCCTGGAATGCACCGAAGAACCACCAGCCTCATGTCCACAGTTTACAGGAAATTCAACAATCTCAAAGGGCAACAGTACTCGTCTATATTTTCATGCAGCTGATCTATTTGACTTTTATTGTAATCTCTATTGTTTCTAACCTACAAGGTTCACATAAAGAACTGTGACATTTTCTTTGGAAGGTACAGAGAGAGGACACTGACGAAACAACTGACTAAACAACAGAGGGTTTCCGGTAACATGAATGTCATACTTTTGTGAATCTACCTGAAGAGCAGATAGACCTTCTTGCATGTTTCTCATATAGTAACAACAACATATTAGCAGTGAAAAGGCTCATCAGTATAACGATACTATTTCAGTTTCATTTTTCACATACTACCTCTTACCTAAACAACAAAATCCTGGCCCCATTTAAGTTAAGGATGAAATTTTCTGTGTGCTATTTTTTTCCAAGTGAGTGTTATTTTTTCCAAGTGAGTGTTTTGCTTCAACAAGGACCACAAAAACTGGAAGCATATGATACCATTTTAATAAAAATGGGAAAAATTACACAGAGTCTTAAAAGCATATCTGTCTTGCTTATTTTTGTGGTAAGAGATAAAAGTCAGAGTGAGAGATATGTGGAGAAAACTATTAATTATAAATTAACCTCAGCAATAAGTAACTGTCTTTGATAATCTACGGTATAGAATTGCTTTAAAGCACACTATTAATGGATAGTTCAGAAAGAATCATTCATAATATTTAGACAAATATGAGAAGACCAAACTTTGGTGTGTGGAGTGTGCTACCCGCCCACTTCTGGCATAGCACCCCCTTCTGAGTTATGTCTTTCATTCCTCTGTAATCCTCCCCCTTTCTTTTCTTGCACTCTAGAAGATAAACTGAAACAAAATGCACTGCTGATGAATCAATATCACTTTACAGACGTCTTACCTAACTGACGTTCTGCACTTGTTGTAACATATTTAGCAAATTTCAAATCTCAGTCCTACACAAATGTGTATGTTATTCCATTACCATCAATAAAAGAAAATTAGAGGTATTAACAGAGTACTTATACAAGGAAACTCAGTAAAGGTGTCCTGTTTTCAACAGGAGGGCCCTGTTGAAACTGAGAGGGGACAGCATATGAAGAGCAATAGGCCATTTCGTTCAAGCTGTTCTCCTGCTACAGTTTCTGACAGCGTGTGACTTTATCTCCAGCTTCCCATGTATCATTTGTGTTAAAATGTTTTTTCTTTCATTTGTATTAATGGTGGCAAACTGAATAAAACTCATTCTCCTGGGGGTGGTACAGGGTAGTGTTGCTGAAATAGGTAGTGAGGAACACAGGAGAAGGCAGGGCAAAGACAGAGCCTTCAGCAGTACAGAGTATTGCTTCTGAAGACAAGTATTAGCTTAGTGCATGGCAGAGGGATTTTCCAATCAATGGACTGAGACTTCGCACTATTCCATTTTAGATCTCACTTGTAGTTTCCTTGCATGTTAGCTCCTTTTCTTGTAAATGCCTTGTTCACAGAGGAGTCATGAGGATAAATATATGCAAAGTTATGAATTAATCAAATGTGATAGCAAGGAGGACCTCGGGAGTACATAGACAGTGAGACAGAATACTTCACTTCTCTAACACCCCCCTACAGAATTATAAAGCAATGAATCTGTGAGCCATCTGTGACTCTCTCCATCTCTAATTTCAAATTCCTTGTGTTCTTCAAAATGGTTCCAGTTCAGCTACTCATTCATTTTTGCTCATAAAGAAATGTGGTTCAAGCTGAACAGAAGAGAATTTGGGTGGGATGCATAATCAAGTGGGAGTGAGACTTAACTGAATCCCTAAGCAGCAGCAAGAAAAGGAAAATGTGACTTAAACTGTCTGACAAGGACTTCAAAATAAAAATTTAAAAACTGATTTTAAAACATAAGCAATATGCATCATCGTGGTTTGAAGCCCATTCTATTATAAGCCCAGGAACAGCACAGGAAAATTGATCAGGACATCCATAAAAATAAACTGATCTATTTGCTTTGCAGACACTTTTCTTAGAAATGAATTTAGCTTAATCCCAAATATTTAAGAGCCACAATACCTCATTACCTGTAAGTAATAAGGATGATCAGATAAAATAACTCTTTCTTAATAACCCAATGTAGACACAGCACATTCCTGTCGTATTTTATAATTTTTCTATATATTTGTCATATGGTATTTCTGAATTACTCATAATTGTACAAACTGTATTGACGTGCTTGTTGCTGTATCTTAAAAATGCAGCTACAGTAAAAATAGGCTTATCTAATGTCTAAATGAAAACACATTAACGCTTTTGATGTTACATGAAAGCTGATTGTGTACTGTGTTCACTGGGATGTTTACCCCAAATGCCCAAAGCTTTTACAGATAAGCTAAAAAGCAACATAAATAATTTTAAAAGTTTACTATATTGCTTAGCATTTTGTAAATCCACCTATATTTTCTTGAAAAACATATTCTGCAACATCTAGGCAACTGAAAATTATATTTTAATCTGCTAAAAGCCTATTTTGCTCCTATTTTTGTATGCAATAAGAAAGCCTCATCAACATGTAGTCATAAAAAAAAGTGAATGTTCTGTGCCTTTGCTTATCCTACTTTTTAAACGTTTGGATTTCAGAAAAGGAGGATTAAAATTAGGAGTGCTAAATTTTGAAATGTTTCATAGTAACAGAGGCAATAAGCAGATACAGGACCAGATACACATTTCAATGGAGTTTAATAGACGTTTTAGCTGAAATGAAATAGGGCTTTTTTTTAGACTTCTAAAAGTCTAAGAACATCTAATTCTAAGAACATCAAAAAGACATCCTTGTCTAGACTGTATCCTTTCCCCAAAAGTAATTATAAAGGGATAACCAGGGAAGTGACCCTGGATAACAGGGTATCCAAATATAGCAGTTTCTCTAGCACTGTCCCAGCCAGCCATTTTCACACCAGCTTGATTGCAGCTTAATTTCTCAAGACTGATACTCAAGTACCACTCAAGTGTGGTACTTGATTTCTGTATCTTAAGTCCATCCCTAAATCATACAGAATCTTGCAGCAGCTTGTTAGGAGCGTGGTACTCATTTTCATGCCTGTGCCAGCTCCTACAAAAGATATTTCTCAAAGACAAGATGAGAGCTACAGATTCTGTTGATATGATACAGGTCTTCAATGTGGAACAAAGTTACTAATGCTTGTGCTTTAAATATACATATCACCATTTTCAGACAATAGTTGGACACCTTAATAAAGGTCCTTGTAATCCTCAGCTACCATGGGTCTGATGTTCTTGCAGTGACTGTGGCAGTGGGTCAGCAAATCTGAAAATCACAACCTGACTTCACAAACTTCATTTTGAAAACATTTCGCTTCAACTTTACTAATTCAAATGTAAGGCAAAGAAATCTTACGGGAGCATAGAAATGCAAGACAAAGCCAGCTTTGCTAATCCCCATGTTGGCCCAGCCGGCTGGGGCTGGAAGCCGTGTGTGTGACTGCATAAAGTTTTATTGATTCCCACTGGAGTTACGCATCAGCAAACAAATGTGGTAAATGAAGTTAATAATTTCCTCGGTTCCAATCTCCATTTTTTAATCTCCAAACATGACCTGGAATCTAAGATGTTACAAAATAATATTCAAATGTTTGTACTGGGTGCTGGGAAAGGCGAAGGTGCTCTCATCTTACTAAACATGCTGTTATTCTGAAATTGTTATGCCTCATTTTGTTTAGCTAAAGATGTAGATAATATTGCTGAAAATCATGGACAATGTGTCTGAGCAGAATCCTGGACTCTGCATGTTCAGCTCCAATTGTCTGTGCTATAAAAGGGTTACCTACAAGATAAGGAATACAGGACTGAAAAGGACTGTCAATCTAGTTCCCTGCAATTGGAAAGTTGTACCATAAAAAATTATCAAAGCCCATTGTAAAATTTTGTATGTTGAAAGCTTAACTCCTACATACTATTCCAACCAGGAAAGGCTGTTCTGAACTCTTATAGCTCTGGTAAAAACATGAAAGCAAGGACTGATGTAAATTGTGAAGGAGTTGGATGAGTTATCATTTACAAGACTGAAATTTCACGGAGTTTAGAGTGAGTTCTTTCTAACTTAAATTTCTCTAATAGGATCTCCTAACAGAAGTTTGTTTGCACTGAAAACTATTTGAAAGCACCCGGCAAAGCCAGTCTCCCTAGAGGCAGGCTCCGCCTGAAGACCCAGCAGCTTATTAAAACTGTCTTTCACTTGTGGAAGTTCCCAGCTCCACAGACAGAGAAGAGATGCTTTAATCTAGGGAGGTAGGTGCCACCTGAACACCAGACTCATCACAGATAGGGAAAAACAGCTGAGCAGAGGGAGAAAAAGCAGTACGTAAGGTTCAGTTGTCCTTTGGCTTGACAATGTATAGTTGTTATGCAATGGCAGTTGTCAAGAAAGAAGGATTGAAAACACTGCAAAATGCACAATAGTCCTAGCATTTGACCTCAGAAGTCAAATTTATTTACCAACCAGACTCTCTAGCACTTAGAGTGCCATCATCCATGGCTCAGCTGTATGATTGAATAGTTAACATTGACCCAAAGCTTGACTGTGTTCAGGTACACTCGAGGACAGAAGTAGCATTCCACATTATCTTGACAAACTGGAGGAGCAGGAAAAAAGGGAAGTGGAAGACCTTATTTTTATCCAGACAAAATAGTTATGCAAAATGGAATGGAAAATAGCTATATGTATAGCAAGTCTGCGAAAAAGAGACTGAGCATTCCAGTTGTTCACAAGCCGAAGAGGGCTTAGTACCAAAATCATCCAGTTTTGGCACAGCATTTCCAAAGACATTTTGAGAGAGGACACTAAGAATGGTCAATTATCTTGAAATATTATCTATGAAAAAAGCCTCCAAGACACAGGTTTCTTGTCATCAAGAGAAAACTTGCAGTTCTGTGGCAGTGGGTAGACACAATAGAAACCTTCAGGTGTGTAAGAGGCTCTGATGGATAAGCTTAAATTTAAGTTTGAAAGACTCAGAACAGACATGAAGAACAATCTGCCATGGCATAACAAGAAAGCCCTGGAATAGATCAGCTGAAAAAATGTCTTAAGGACAGGTTAGACAAACCCCTCATAGGACTGATGTAGAAAAAGTTGCACTATTGTAGAAGAGAGGGGTAGAACAGATAACCTGTTTTTCTCTGAAAATTTCTAGTATCTTGGACCTCAACTCTCTGTAATCCCATATGTCCAGGAAGCTGTGCCCTCTGGCACTTGGAACAAGGATGGGACCACAAGCTTCAAAACATATGTCACTGTATCTTAGGCCACTTCCCCATGTCTCATTTTCCTGTTCCAGTTTGAAGTTCAAACTTCAAAGTTTGAATCTTTGAAGAAGGTTTGAATCTTATCGAACAGGTTTCCAGAAGCCCAGCTTTTTGTTTTCAAATAATGCAAATATCTTATCCTACAAGCTAATTTTGCCATTTTAATGTTTTATCTCTTCTGCACTGAGAATATAAAAAATGTCCTCAAATATTTTAAATATTCAAGCATTTATGGCATTACTGGATATCAGGGAAATTAAATTAACAGAAAAATAAAGTACGCCCTTTGGACTTGAGCTTTGGAAAGGACAATCAAAATAAGATTTTTTTTTTATTGTGGTCACCAAGTTCAAATAGTGAAGCCTGGGATTACTACAGGGGATAAACAATGCAAAATGAAGAGGAGGATGCAGGGACTCTCCAAAAGGCAGATTAATAGAGGGATTTTCTGAAACTCAGTACCTCTTCCCTGAGCCCCAGCATACAGCCAGGTGAAAGGCAACACCATTCCTGGGGAATATATAGGAAAATTTTTTGGTGTCCTGCTCCTACTAGAAAAGAAATGCAGAGTGGAATTCAACTTACCTAACTTAAGACAAAGTTAAGATATTAGGTAAATACTGATTTCTAACTAGTCTGTGACTAATTAGTCACCCTTCAGATTCCCTTTCCAATCAATTGAGGGATAGGTATTTGGAAACTGTTTGTCTGACTAAACATATATGTCTACTTTGGGATGAGCCACATCCTGGGAATTCTCATTTCTCTCATTGACTACAAAAGAAATTTAGTGTGATGAACTTGGCAGGAGACATCTACAGTGTAGATCTCTGCATTTGATCAGATAAATCCACCTACAGTGTACATAGTCCCATTGAAAGAGAGCTTGCTTCACTTCCATATGTTCTCAAGAATATGCTAAGCAAGTTCTCCTTCCACTTCAACGTGCTCACCATTAACAGGATGGGAAAAACAGAGAACCTCTGGGCCTTTTTATTTACTCTTTTTTTGCTGCTGAGAGGCTACATGAGATAACTGATTTGTCATCAAGATCCTTGTGGTCAAGGGCCTGTGACCACATGTCCTTTCTTTGGACAAGGTAGTCAAGCAGTCTCTTCTGCCATAATGCAAGCTTTTATATATGACCACAGACTCTTCTGTGGGCTACCTTTCTATTTTTATTGGCGTTTCTTCTTTCTCATACCTAGGTAGCTTAATGCTTCAGCCATTTCATTAAGTTATGAGGGGACAAATACTGACACTCAGGGGGCAGAATTTAGCTGAGAGAACAAAAAAGTGAAGTACTTTCCCTTGCCTGGAAAAGGAGGAGGCTCTGGGGAAGAGAATTTTACAAGGGTGTAGGGAGATTTTACATTCTAGGTAGGAGTTACCCAGCTGGCTATGAAAAGCCCCAGAAGCTGCTAAATTCTCAGCATTTTGACATTTTCTTGAAACAGGACAGTGCATGCCTGTGATGTTTTTTGTGAGGACCTTTGAGGTACTGTGGTGCAGACTATTACTTATGATGATTGCAATATCTAAGGAGCTTTGCCACTCAAAGTCTTTAGTCAGGATGTGCAATTGATAGAGCATTCATTTATGCAGTTTTCATGCTCGTGGCCCTCATACACACTTTGACAAATTTTCCTCATTTGCCATATTGCAGATATGTTCACACCATCAAAACAGTTTTTTTGACCTTTCCATGTGTTAAGTTTATCACTCATCACTTTATTCTTTTTATTATTTAGTTTTTATTGTCATATCATTAACTGGTAAGAATTTCTTTCCTCTACACAAACCAAAATAAAAATGCTAAACAGGCAAATAAATCAATGACTACTGTATTTCATTCAATGCGTACATGAAAATGAAATCATCAAAGTACCACTCTAATCAAGGGGAGTTGTCACAGACTTCAATGGAGTCAAAATATCATCCTCATAAATATGGTACAGACAGCTGAGCTGACTTTAAAATGTACATGTATAAAGAAAAGAAACTGAATAATACCTGGTCTATTTGCAATGCTGTATCAATATTCTCAGTTCATGGTAATGTAACTTTTTTTATGCTTCTACTAAAGCATTGTTATGAGTCCGTTAACAAAAAGACTATTTTCTAAAAAAAAAAATCTGCTACTTAAAGTATGGCATCCAAGTCTAAACTCATGCACACTGGTAAAACTCAAGTTAGTCTACTGAGATCTCTTGGACATTATCATCCATCATTTGTTTTCTTAGAACAATAGTGTACACTGCTGCTATTGAGAATACATATCCTGATATTAAAACAGCTAGTGTATTATTAACATTCCTTTTTACAGACAAATTCAGTTTATTTGTGGTTCAAGATGTCTCAGGTCAGACTTCACAAATAAGACAAATATCTCAATTGCCCTTTTTATCTATTCTTTTACTCTGTGTATAGGATACTGTACTGAGAAATGACATACATCTTTCCGAAATCCTCACAATACCTCTTCCAGTAATCAAGTCTGAGGACAAAAAGAAAAGACCCAAAGTACATTTTCTTTCCATTTGAAGCACACACACACACATGTTCAGGTCTTTTCTGTAGCAGGCAGCATGTGAAGTCTATAGGGAAGAAGATCCTCTTCTTTCAAGGACGCAGGAGAATTTAAGGCTGCACAGGTATGGCATTAACACAGACATGGCTAACTTCCGCTGATACTCTCTGCTTTCAACTGTTATGCTCTTTTTTTTACCAATATCACTTCTTCGTCATGCTCGCTGTATTTGTTGTTTATCACTGAAGACAGTGAGGACTGAAAATCGCAGCTCAAGAATGTGTAACAGCAATGAAAATCTCTTCCTTCTCCACAAATTGTTTTCATTTCCTGAGGGGAAAAAGCAAAAATAGGAATAAAATGCATGTACCTTCCATGTACCTTCTAATTGGTCTACCTCCAATTTACAAAATATTATACTGTGGTTGCAATTAACTGAGCATTATATAAGAAACGTGGGAGCCAGTTTTTTGTCCTTAGGCAGCAAAAAGTCATATAGTGTAAGTATAGACATGTGATCTGAAATCATACTTCAGTTTGGACAGAAGATAGTACTGAAACATTTTTTGCCACTGAATCTGCCTTGGTCTCCAGATCAGCCAGAAGGATGGAAGTTAAAGTAGGCTTTACTTTTAAAAGCATCGAAACTGAATTTTTGCTGATCCAATCCATCTTTTGATCTTACTACATATCTGTACAAATTTTCTTTAAAAAAGTGCTGTTCTGTGGATGTCTGGAAGAGTGCTGCTTATAACATTTTACTTGAAAAACAGGCGTAACAGCACAAGTTCCAAAATGATAAAGATCCTAGTAACCACATTGTCGCATGTAGGCAGGAGATATTTGGTTATTAACTGAGTTAATTCGCAACTCCTTTGCTATTTCCTTGCCCATTCCACTGAGCTAAATTTATATGGAAACTTGATTCCAGTCCCTTCTCTTTTCCCTCTGCTTCTTACTTGTTGAAATGATTAAAAGGACCAGAAAGGAAAAGGAGAACTGATTCAAGATTGAAATGTCAGTGCTGATGGAAAGGGAGGAGAGCTGTGCAATGGAGAATTTAAACATGATACCCAGAGACAGACTTTCACCTGTTTTCATTTGCAACGTCAGAGAAACGTTGCAGGGAACCATAGCCATTATTTCCAGAGCTGGATCACTCCCCAAACACGAATGGTGTCTTGCTAATTTGAACCAGCCTGCAATAATAAACCGAGTAACAACGACAAGAAAGGTCCAAGTAAAGGTAAGAAAATTCAAGGTTTTACTCATATCTTGCAGCTTGGGAGCCAGATAACTAAATCACTGGCACTTTCTTTCTCTCCCTATGAAAGTAATTGATTATTGAAATGAGAACCGCTCGGAATAGCTTTGCCTTGAATTCACCCCACTCTTGAGGGTGCAAAAATTTGACTCTAGTAAATGTATTGCTAGATTCCTGCTTCATTAAACATGAGAAAAGAGGAGCAGACACGAAATAAAAAGTGGAAGAAGACTAATTAGGAAAACAATGACACAGACATTGGCAACAAAAGGGCAATGAGAGATAAAGCTATGAAAATGCTATGAAATGCATGAAAAAAGCAGGCCAAAAAACAGGCTTTCACACCAATTTGAACTAGAAGACCTCAGTATCCGTTAGTTAGAAAAGGTGCCTTAATGTTTTATTTAATGTGCAAACACATTTTAGGGAAAAAAACAGTGGGAGTAATGAAAGGACATGTATTTGAGGGTCTCAAACTAATTTTATGAATTCTTAAAACTTGCTTGCAAAAATCTGACTTTATAAATATTGCAATAACTGCAGCAAATGAAAAATGTGAAGCATATGATGAAGCATATAATAGGGAAAAATGAAGATTCAGAACAATATATCAACAGGAAATATTATTCAGCTTTGTTTTACTGACTTTGAACCCCTATATGTATACTTTTTGTTAGGGGTTGCCAAATCCATTAGCCTGGCAGAGCTGCTGCAGCTCAATGTTCCCAGGTCCAGCCCGTAGCGAGGCTGAGCACATATTCCCAACACACAACCACGTACACATTTACACACACGCACACACACAGGCCAGCCACATGACCATGGGACCCACTTGTCCTCCCGGTAACCAGCTCTCAGCCTCTCTGATCTCTCCAGTAAGCGGGCCAGGTTTATGGCTGCTTTGATAACTAGCTCCCAAGCCTCCACCCTACTTACTGGCTAGTCGGGCTTGATCCTCGCTGGTGACCACACACTGACATACACACTCACACACAATATGCACGCACTGCTCTCTCTATTTGCCACTGTGACCCACAGTCTCACTCCAGTTGCTGCACTTAAACCTCCACACACACACGTGCACACAGAATAGAGACTCTCTCACCCAGAAAAATAGAAATGGAGTTTAATGGGAAGACAGGATAGACAGCACTGATCAGGTGCAGAGCGTGGCTAGGCAAGTGTTCTGACCGCCCACCCGTTTATACGCTATCAACCCCTTTTATCCCCTTTTCCCTCTGTTTTCCCACACTTGTTCCTCCCCAAACGATGTTAAAACTTCCCATTCCCTGCCTTTGTTTCCTCCCCTAAACATCTCAAAATAAGTACTGTACAATCCTAAGATGTTCTTCCCCTGCATCCCATCATGAGTCCCATACCCCCTAGGCGGTAACACCCCCTGAATTCGAAAGTGCTCTGGGGAGAGTCCCCCACCCCTTTGGCTCACCTTGACAGGTTTCCCACCTGGCCCGTGATGCCCGAAGCCGCCCTGCGACAGCCCTGGGAGGAGCTGGGGTAGGCACTCCCCTTCTCTTTCTGAGTTATTTGACCAAACACCTGAAGGCAGTGGCAAGGAACTACTTCCAACAGCCTCCACGCGCTTTCTGTCAAGCCTTTTGTTGTCTGGTGTGTATGCCTCAGAACTGAGTTACAGGACCTTGGAGGAAAACAAGTGTAGGAACATAAAAGGAAACAATAGTATTTTTTAGACAATTAAACACACGGCTTCCATTTTAAATGTAATTTATTAGGGTAGGAAAAATCATTTAAATACCCAGCTCTTCATACATTCTCGGGCTGACTTGTTCTATGGAGCCAGCAGCAGGTCATGGTCTCCATGAAGTGTGAGTACCAGCACATCACCCTTCCACCACGGACACATACGCAAGCTATGTTCTTTGCTACTCTGCATTTTTTCCTCTGATATCTGATGTTTCACAGTTCTCCACTGAGAAATATATTGTAATGACGGTGAAAAAGGAGTAGGATAACAGTCACGGGGAGTGGTGTAATAGACAGTAGGCACAGTGTTGTTCACAGTATTGCAGTGTTCACTTGTTTTCCAAAGTGAATGAGCTTGGTGACCTTTAAATCTGTTCCTGCTGCTTCTGCAGTTTGTTTCTTACCCACTGCCACTCCACCCAAGCCACTGGACCCCAATACACATTCGGCACAGCACAATTCTGGAACAGGCCACTATATATGCAGTAAGTAGAGAAGTTTTCTTTAAACTTTTGTGTTTTGCTTTCTTTGGGTTCCAGTCTTGCCTGGGTTTTTTTCTTGCTTCTTTTCTTCTGTAATACAAGATGCCACATTCAAAAGAATTGTTTCTTATTAATCATGACTATCATCTGATTAGTATTGCTATGGGTTCTCCTGGCAGAGATTGGGACCCAGGGCTTGGTGACAAGGCCAAAACCCTCGGTCACTATGCTCATTGCAAAGCGCTGTCCAGTTTTCTCACATAACATCTCTCACAACTCCACGGCACCTCCCTTTCCACCTCTGGTGGGAGAGCGTGGAGGAGGCAGAGGGGTGCTGCCGCCCTCTGCAGGCACCCCTGGCCCGGGCACCCCTGTGGGGTGGCCCCCGTCGGCTGGGGATGACACCCCGAGTCCTGCATGCTTAACCCCAGCACCTGATGACCCACTTTGGGTAAAGCAGTGCTTATGCTCCCTGTGAGTAAAACGAGGGTGACAACATATGCCTATCTGCTTCCTTGATTTCTGCGTAGTGAGTTTGTGCTTGTTAACAGCTTTAAAAATTAAAAGCATTGCCTACCTGCTCAGAGTTATGGCTGCGTGGGTTACTGGTGAGCCTCAAGGCGTGTTCCTACTGAACGTGTGGGGGAGCTGATATTTTAAATACCTAGCCTTTATGATTTTGTCCAGGTCACTGTAGGACTGGGTTTAACTTAAAAATAAAAGAACCTCTGTGTTTTCAGGATAAAGTGAGCCCTCCTTTTCTGGTCCAGAAATACGATTTTCTGGTTGTTCATGCTTTCCTAATCTGTGAAGCCCCAAAGGTGTGGTACATTTCCAGAGGTTCTTTAGGCTAGGTCAGGAGCTGTTTCTTAGGGGAAGTCAGAAAATAATTTTGTTTCTCTCTTCTTTTTTTCTTTCCCTGGTGTTTGGGAAGTGTATTTGTTATCCTGCATGAGAACAAGCAATCAGACTGGGTCATCTGAAAATTTCAGAGTGCCCTCTGCATCCTAGAAAAATTGACTGAAGTGCTTAGATATTATTACTCTATGATACTACAGTTACTTACATAAGGTTAGCAAACCATCAAGTTTATCTCAGTGCAGTTAGAACTGAAATAATTTCTGTATTTCGAGAGGATTTTGCTTGGTCTCTTATTGAGACCAATAAGACGGTCTGCTGCAGCTTTTCTCTGTTATACATCCAATATGTGCAGTCTGAGTGCAGAGCTGCAATACATACAAATTTGAAATTTTCAGAGGCATATGAGGGAAAATATAAAAAATCATGCTATATCCACAAAATACTGAAAATATATTTTGCTTTTGTAAAACTACTTTGATTAATTATTAAAATATTCCTTTTACAAGTACATAGAAAATTCAGATAATCTGGAATTTAAAGTGACAAACAGGATGGCTTAACCTTCACAATACAAACAGCTTTGGTGCTTTAAGATACTATTGCCTACATTTGACCGTGTGTTTTCAGCTGCCTGCTCTGAGGGATCACCCTCCTAAAAGAGCACATCATCTGAGCCCTACACGCCAGCCTCCGGGCAAAGTTGCTTGGCTGAGCTTAAAAGCCCCCATCTGCCGTGGCTCAGTCCAAGCTGACCGCCTGGCGCTCAGGCAAGCAACCTGCGAGAGAAGCTCAGTTAGACAGGCAGTAGCCTGCAGCAGAAAAACTCTACACTGAAGGGGATAGCTAGGAAATGGTAACATTTTAAGCCATTACAGCCGTTTGCAAATAAAACCTGACTTAGATCGCAGCCAGATAAAATGTTTCAGCTGTTCCTGAGACCAGATTATCCCCCAGACTATTCACACCATTAACCCATCCCTCCATGTTCTGCCATTAACGGGTGGGTTTGTTTTCTCGTTCATATAATTTCACAGAACAGAAGACCTATGCAGTAAAGCACTGGAGTGGTGAAGGAGCAGCAAACAGCTGGGATGATAATCTTTTAATCCAGCTCATCATAAGAGTTCACCTGACTTCCCTTTACAAAGCAGATTGAAATGACTGAGGCAGCAGAAGAGACTGGGTGATGTGACTTGCGGTGGTAGCAGACATGCCTAAAGCTGCAGTCAGCGGCTGCAGTACGTACCCGGCTGCGTGACTAACAGGCTGATAGGGGTGAGGCCATCCGGCGATGGCCAGAGGGGTGACTGCTTCCCACACCTCTGCTGCCGGCGCTCGTCCTCTCGCAGGCTCGTGTGAGTTCCCACACCTCCTGCTGCATACCAGCAGGATCTGTGAGCGCTCTGCATGTCCTCAAATACAAAACCTGCGGGCTTGGCTCAGGCCACACGCACGGTTTAACCGGGGAGGCCTGCTGCCAGAGGTGCTCTCTAGCAGATGGCAGGGTGGTCTGTGCCAAAGGGCAAGGGAGGTGAAGTCTCCCCAACCCCAAAGACAACCCCACAGCTCCCATCGATACTGAGGAACGCCCCACAGCGGCTGTTCTCCTCAGCTGGTCATCCGTAATAACTCTGGTCAGGAGAGCAGATACTGTCAGAGGCGAGCTCCGTCACAGGTCACCTCTGAGTCACTTCAGAGTCACCTCTGTCCGGCCTTGCCGCTGGCTACGGAGCCCCTGGCTAGAGACCAGTGTGGGAAGGAGCAGTCTCCTTTCTGTAAATGGTCTTTACTCCATTGTCCTGCTGCTGCTGGTCCCTCAGCTTCTGCCCCAGCGTGTCTTGCGAATGCCAGGCCCAGCCGCCCAGGGGATGTCCGCCTGGCTGGTTCCCTCGCGGGTTCCCTCCGCCCAGGAGGGCTGCTGCCCACAAACGAGTCAGGCAGTAAATCATTCCCCGGAGAGTGACGAGCAAACGTACAGCAAGCCTGGCTTTTATTTGGCTCAAGATAGGGTCAGAGAAAAATGGCTTGGCCTTGCCATGTGATGGGTTTTGATGGAAATGGAAAAAGGTGCAGCTTCTCCTGGCTTGAGCGCAGAGCTGCAGCTCTCGGAGCCTGCCAGACTGCTCTGGCCAGCCAGCGCAGGCGAAGTCTGCTGGACTTCACTGGTGGGCAAGAAAAGCCTTTCATTCGGCCTGTGCTACTGGTGCCGGTTCTGCCTCAGGACAGTCCTCCCCAGGGCTAAGCAGGGAAGAACGGAGGGGAAGGGAACCAAGAGGTCTAACACAGAACACAGACAATAAAAATAAGCAATGCGAACACTTCCCAAATACCAAGAACTGCAGAGAAGGCTTCTACTCTTTCAGCCAGTCTCTCAGGGTCATATGGTCTTAGTGCAGAAAAAGAAAAAAAAAAAGCTGGGTCGTACAAATTTTGAGGGCCTCTCCTGCCATGCTAGTAGCTATGTAGTTTCACAGGTAGAGGACACAAAAAGGGCATTACAAGCAAAGGAAATTATTTAACAGAAATGAAATGATCTTGTGCACATACTGCAATGAAGTAAGAAGTTCTGCCTCTCTACATAATGCAAACTTTCTTCTGTAATTGCCCATCTATCCAGAAGTCCTTTAGCTTCATGTCCTTTTAAATCCCTTCCTTTTCTTTGCAGAACAAGCTGGCATTCAGTACCATAGGAAAGAATCCAAGCTCAGAGGCGTCTTTGTAGAGAAAAAACTGTGAACACAGTTTCTCTCAAAGGAGAAATTGAGTGTTCAAGGCACTTGGCTAACTGTCATCCTTGTCCCTACAGATGCACAAATGTAATACTAGCAAGGACCTTTTACATATTTTTTTCCATGCTTACGTTCGCTGTGACTTTTCCTGCTGGGTACAGGGTTGGAAGTTGGACTGACAAACAGACTGTGTGTTATTATAATCACATTTTTTAAATCCTCTGGAAGAGCATGTGGGTTTTGCATTTCATTCTAAAGCATTTCATTAGGCAACTGAGTAGCATAATAGCAGTTACTATTAAGAAAATGTTTTTGTCTTTTTTGTAAAATGACAGAGCTACAGAATATGCAAATATCAAAAAAGTACAGCCAAGTATTTTGCAATTTTTATATCTATTTTGCAATATTTTTATATATATATAAAAAGAGATATATATATCAGCAACAGGCTGAAAGAACTCAACTGAAAAAATTCTTACCATTATTTTTGCAGATAGTCTTGAAAGGGTCGTTCCCCAGGTAGCTGGTGTGAATGTTGACTGGAGAGCAGGATTTCACTTCTACAGAGCTAGAACCTGTAGAAGGACAGAAAACCCCTTTTGTTTCTTGTGGGGCTCAGGCCTGTTTGCTTTTCAGTGTCTTGCTGCTGAGAGAGCTTGCTGTCCCTGAGGGAAGGTGGAAGGTGGGGAGCAAGCAGCTCAGGTGACAGACCTTCAGAAGAACTGATGCAGAAGGACTACTGTGGCAGGTCACATTGCATAGTTATTTGCATAGTTCACTCTGCATATTTTTTTATCTTGCACATAATCAAGATTTCTAACACTAGCTGGATAAATTACTTGGCAATGTGTCCTAACCTCTCACTGATACACTAATGGTATAAAATGGAGTGATTCTAAGATCCCATCTCCCGTATAATCCAGAACAATGGCAGCTGATTCCTGAAGGACACTAGAGAGATAAAAATCAGGGATGCTTCCATGTCCTTCTTGTACATATTTAATGAAAAGTTAAGCTCTATTGAATAATGTGCAAGAATCTGCCATGCAAGAGCTATCAAAACATCATTACACAGCTAGCTACATTTGGCAAATACAGTCATCCAAAACATCTTTGGCATAGTTTTAAACCTGTTAATCTTTAGATTCATTACCAGAGTTTCATATGCCAGTATATTTTACAAACATGTCCCATTAAAGTGTATGTAACATATTCATATAGGTATGTACAGATAAGAAATGTACAGATACCAATAAATAGCTCAAATAACACAACATACGATTTTGCACCACGGAGACAGGATGATACAAGTTTTAGAAAGGAAGGACATACAGGAATCCTAGGCAGAATAATCACTTGAAAATCAAAATGAGAGAAATTTCCATCATAGTATTTTCAAGGCAATAGTCCGGGCACAGGCTTGCATACAGCCAGTGTATTGCAATACTGCTCTGTTTTATTTTAGAGAAAAAGAGTCTTCTACAAGAGCTCCCTGTTCTGATTAGAGCAGTATGCATTCTCTTTTTATGGTATTTTCTTTGGTTTTGGGCTACAGGGGTTTTTTGTACTGATCAACACAATGACAGCCCCACCTGTGGTCAGTCCTGCTCTCCTAGGCTAGCACAGAGGGAGCAGCTGGTGCCCTGAGGAGGTGCAGCTGTGACTGACGGGCACTTGCACAAGCCACATTAGGGTGAGAAGAGGCTGGTTGCTTCTCTGAGTAAGGGTTGGCCAGGTTCTGATTCTGGACATTAAAGTACCCATATTTGGGATTTGGACTGGAGGAGTTTTAAGAAGTTTCTACAGCATTGAGACTGCCAACATATAACAGGAGGGAGACATTTTTAACATAACAGTCTTAATTTCCATCTAAAGTACATATATAGGTCGGAAGGCACGTATGGTAGAGAAGAAAACTTATCTGTATCACTCCAGATGTCATCTTTCAAACCCTGTATTCTGGAATGAGAAAGTCTCCCAGATAGAGGCCTGAACAAATTGATTTCCAGTATTTCATTTGCTTCCTATTATAGCTTTGGACACAACACTGAGACTAGGAATTGACCAAAATTGTTATTTATTTAACATTTACGATATAGCAAGTGAAACAGTCCAGCCAGATTATCCACTGTTGTCTTATAAAAAAATGGAAAGTGGTGGTTTCTGTCCCAAAGAACCAACTGTCTAAAAGATAACACGTATGTGAGTGGATAAGATCAACAAATAAATCAGACTGGGGCAGACAAGAGCAGGAAATACAGGTAATTGGTTAAGGCTTGTCTGTGGTCAATCAGGAACACTTGCCACAGTTTTCCAATTACGTAGCTTATGAGATCACAGTTTATTTCACTTTAAAAGGAAATACAATTTTTGCTTGGTGAACCTGCCCTTTTGGAAGTTCAATCAATTTGAATACTGTTGATTTATGCATCACACTTAAAGAAAGAGTGATAGAAGAGGAGGAGGAGTGCTTCGGAGCAGCTCCCGTCAGTCTCTGTCACTGCAGAGAGGCAATAGTAGAGAACTTCAGATTCAAGAGGCAATGTTGCATATTGATTTTTGTGGACATGCCCTGCTAACTGCCAAGGTTTGGGTTTCTTTTTTTAGCAGCTTAGCATGGCTTTTACCAAGCATAAATATAGCTGCACAAATAGTGAGAAGCTATTTTTGAACATTTTGGTCACTGCTAAATACAGAATTGCTAGCCCAAGCATTGAGAAGTCATGATTCAGGTCCCCAGAATGAAAAGGCTGGCCTAAATATGTAGATCCTTTTTTATTTGCTGTCTGTTTGTTTCGCTTAGTGAAACTCTAGAATATTTCTGGATCATGTCTTCAAGCACTTTGCTTCAAAACTGAAGATAGAAATTTAATCTGAGTTTATATTTGCTTCAAATTCACATGGCTCCTGGAGCTGGGACTCAAAAATTCTTCCTGATGCTCTGAGACAAGTGAAAACCTTGGGAAACATCGTAAAATAATTTTTTTGCATCATGGTCTCACCTCGTGTTAGCTCTTTGAGAAGAGTCAAGAGAGTGTCTTTGCTTATCTGCCAAAGCATATGTCATACTGGTAGCTGAAATTTCTTTAATCAAAATCAGGAATGTCACCAGTGAACAGACAGACCAGCAGAGGACTGAGGCACCGTTCGTCTCCCACCTTCCCTTGTTTTCAGAGCTTTGATATAAGGGGAGCACAGTGCCTCCCTGTACAGGGGTGACATTAGTCAACCCACGGCAGAACTGCAGCAACCTTCTGAGTGAGGCACTTGCTCATGCAGCATAAATACACGATGAATGTCACACAGCACACAAATATCATGGCACAAATGTCAAATACGCCGAGGAATACTTGCAACAGGCATTAACTTAAACTTGTTTGATGAATGTTTTGTACAAGTAATTCTAATTTGTGACGCATTTGGGAGGGTTTTTTTTTGTTTTGCAATTTTAAAAGCTGTTAATAGGCTGCTCATAAGCAGAACATGGATCTAACTTTGTTCAGTGAAATGAAAATAATATATTGCTTGCCCAGTTGTAACCTTAAGCCCAATATGATTTAGTACATCCTCAGCTCCTACTCTCCAGCAAATTTTAAACTTGGCCAATGTTGCTAGCGACTGAGGCTTCCTGCAAGAATGGTTTATTATCCTCCTTCTCTTGAAAGGATGCATTTTTAGGCAATCAGTGTCTTAAGAGTGGGTGACTGTTTCATTTCTAAGAGCACTTGAAAATATATTTTTGTGGATGAAGCACCCTTTATTCACTATTGTATTTTTCCTGGAAACACCTCAAAAACAAATTCATACACAGTAACTATATTGGCCTTTTCAATAGTACAGATGAGCAAGCTTCCCTTCTATAAAATACTTTTAGCATCCTTTTCTATTGCAAGACTCTCAACTGGTCTTTGCTGAAAATTAACAAACTTGTCCTAGCACCATAATATCTGATTATTGGTTCACTGAACACCTGTTCTATCTTCTGCTTGCTCTCGTGAATTCCATGTTTTGCCTTACAGGGGCATCCATTTGCCTAAATAAATTAACTAAACTTATTTCTGTAAAAATACTGTAAAAATGCCAGGTTATTTTTGTCTGTAGCTCTCCAAGATGGTTGTGCGTCTATTTTACCCTCCCCCTGCTTCAGAGTCTGCTTGATACCTATGTGGGAACAAATAGTCTGACAGGGAAGGGCATGGGCAGGGCTTGCATCACCCTGACCCGTTCCTGCTTGTTGAGCCAGCTAGGCAGCCCAAGTCAGAGGTTACACCTTCCCTAAACAGGTGTAACTTGAATACTCCTCCAACTGTACTAGAGAGCTTGGGGGGAAGAACCAGAGTCCCTGAACAATTTCTTCTGGGTTTCCTTCCTGTGGCTGAGTGTTGATGTCCAACCAGGAGGCAAAGCACCTCCCCGGTCACATTGTTTGTACCCCTACCCTTGCAGATATCATGCAGTAAGTAGCAGGGTTATGACTCACACCACAATAACCTGAAAGTCAAGTCAGTATGGCCATGCACTCTGCTACTACCCATGGAGGTAAGGGGATGGAGCACTCGGGCAAGGGAGAGACAAGCAGAAGCTCTGCAGAGCAATTCCCCTTCAGGCTCATGGCAGGTCAGGACTCTGCAGAGCAGGAGCAAGGAGGCCTGCAGCAAAAATGAGCTGGCCCAGGATATGTCCGGCCTTCTGCTGTGACCTCATCCTCCTGCACAGTCACAGGGATTTCTCACCAGGTCACTGAGCTGAATTTGCAGCTCTTTGATTTTGCAAATGTTTTCTTTAAGGTTTAGCCCTACCAAATGCAGATAAAATGCATAGCTACGTACCCTTGCAAAGATGTTCAGAGACACTGAACATTGCAATTCCCTCTGTGCTTCTGCATTTCACACAGAAATTGCAAAACAGGCCAGCTTGGTTTAAAGACCTTGAACTAGACTGAAAAATGTTAATATTAATTATCTTTCTTACTTGGATGGGGATTAGGGGTTTGGAAAAATTTCTTTCCTTATCTAGCACTTTAAGGAAATATGAACCTTGAATATCAAGGGTTGCTGGTGGCACTAAGGAGAACATCCAGGCTTTTGTTTATAGACAAGGAATCTGGGTACTGCTCTGATATTATATTTGGCAGATGGGGAGCACGCAGCTGGATGAGCATTCAACATGTGCAGCCTGTTCCTTAGAGAGTTCCTTGCCCTTGGCAAAAAAAAAAAAAGTGCATCTTTCTGGCACTGAAACTGCGTCTTATTTTATTGATAAGAATAATTTTTTTTCCTTTTTGTGTACATAATAAATGAGGCTTACAGTAAGCTAATGATGGGTGTCTATGATGTATGCCAGTAGCAGCTCTATTATTGATTTAGTTATACTGGTAAAGAATGCACACTTTATTATAGTTTTATGCTGCAATGGGAAGAGATTCAATTATGCTCATAAGCACTGCTGGAGCTGTATTTATAGTTCTGCCAGTTTTTCCCAATATAAATACACCAAGAAAACCTTTTTCAGCTAGGCAGTTCATACAGAAATGAAGATCACTCTGAGTGAGAATGCTTTGGAACAAAGCACCATGTAATCCAAGCACGTGGAAGCAGAGAAATCAAGCAATACACAGAGGTGAGAAGCATGGTTCATAAACGCATCGTAATAAATTACATAAAATAAACAAAACCTCAATTAGTTATGTTCAAGGCAGACTTTTTACTTTGAAAAAAAGTCTGCTAAATTCAGTGCAGTCAACCATTGTTAAATGAATACTTAAACCAGGTAAGTATAAGGCTCAAGTTACACTAGAAACGCAGTACCTACAACATCCTCTTGTTTCTGCTATCCATCCTTTCTATATCTGCTGTATATAACTACGATTACCAACAGAACCTACCATTAAATATCACATCTGGATGTGCCCTGTCATGGCTGTAATTGTATTTATCTAAGGATATTTCTTAATCCCGCCGCCCCCCGCCCCCCATATTATACAACACCGATGTTATATTTCTAAATTAAAATTAAAAAAACAAAGGATTAAGTATGTTAAAAAGAGACAGTTAGAAAACCTAGTGGACTTGCTTTGTAACATGTAGGCAAGCTGGCTGATTCTTTATGTAGCTCTGAATACAGACACTGTACATTTAAACAGTATCTTTCAGATTATTTTTATATGCAAATAGCCACATTTTCGTAATCAGCTTCTCGGACTCTGACAACCAATATAAGCACAACTGTTTTATGTTGAATCTTCATATTTATGCATGAATATAAGGCTCTGTGGATGTCTAGCTAGTCATCGGATTCAATTCTGGTTTGCATTAAAAATTGCAAATAGTATAATACGAAGAAAACTTGTCAGTGCACTTTAGTTACTGAGCTGTGGACCAAAATGCTGATGATCAAATAGGAAAGGCATTCAATGGCATATTTAAAAGGCTGGTTATTGTTACTGCTTTCTCAGGCAGAAATCTTTTAAATTCACATAAAGATCATTTGACCTTACAGTTCATAGGAAACTGGTCTCTGTGATGATAACACTACAAGCTGTGACTGTGACACCTACCACTTGCAGCTTTCTAGGAGACTCATATTGCATTACATCAGAGAGTAATTTTGATAGCTCTGCCCTTACCCTCTTTAGACAAGTGATGAGGCAGGCAAAACATCCCTTTCTGAAGTCTATGTGAGCTAGTTACTTCAGGGAGAGAGATCCATTCACAGTTAAATCCTTTTATTCAACACTCTGGTTGGCAGGCTGTTGTGGATACAAGGAGATTTGGAATAGCTGTAATAAACGTAGTATGAAATGTAACTCTGAAAAATATTGGTAATATAAAGAGAGTTTATGTACTTGACACACTAAACATGCTTACAGACTACTTTCAAATACAGGCAGCGCGATAATTAAAATATCTCAGAAAGCTCAGCTGAGGTGCAGTGCCATGAATGGGGAATAGCACAGAGCCCATTCATCTCCTGGTTGGGCAAACCTCACACAGGGAAAACAACTGTTGAAATCAGAGCAGTCTAAGATTTTCAGAATTTGACTTTGTACAAATGAATAAGGGTGTCACATTCACTTTTTGCTGAGCAGTAAAGCTCACGACATCCAAACAACGACAGGCTTGGTTTATCTGACATGTAAAATGCAATGGTTTATAATTTATACAATTTGAATATCAAGATGTTGTGTCACTTGAAGTACAAAAGCAAAAGACACTGTTAATGTTAATTGTTCTTCAAAAGTTTCTTAAAACAATTACTCTACAGTCCAACTATAAAATCCAAAAAAAAGGCAGTATGTTCAGCCTGGCTGTAAAACTTCATTAATAAGAAATGACACAACTTTGGAAAGGAGGACAAAAAGGACTTGCTCACAAAGCTGTCCTTATATCCATATAAACAGTCTTTGTGCACCTTCTTCTGACAGGAAGATTTATATGCAGAAGTGGCTACTTGACAGCAGTGTGAATAACTTAATTCTTACCTGCAATTGTTCCTTATTCAAAATCCATAATTTAAAAAAACCACAATTTGTGACAAAATGATAAATAACACCAAAAGGTTTGTGGTGCTGTGTGCTTTTAAATAGTTGTATTTCCTAATGAACTTTCTGTATTAGAGATTGCTTGTAATTCAAAAGTATTTATAAGATCAATCACAGAATGGTTGAGGTGGAAAGGTTCCTCTGGAGATCACCTCAATCTCTGCTTAAAGCAGGGTAAACAGGAGCAGGTTGCTCAGGGCCACCACCAGTTCAGTTTTGAATATCTCCAAGGATGGAGACTCCACAACCTCTCTAAGCAACCTATGCCGTTGTTTGACCACCCTCATGGTAAGGAAAGTTTTTCTCATGTTTAAACAGAATTTCCTGTGGCTTAGTTTGTTCCCATTGCCTCTTGTCCTTTCACTGGACACCATTGGGAAGAGCCTGGCTGCATCTTCTTTACTCCCCCCATCAAGTATTTATACACATTGGTAAGATCCTTCCTGAGCCTTCTCTTCCCCAGGTTGAACAGTCCCAGCTCTCTCAGCCTCTCCTCAGATCTCAGATGCTCCACACCCTTCATTATCTTTGTGGTCCTTCGCTGGACTCACTCAGTATGTCCATGTTTCTTTTGCGCTGGGGAGCCCAGAACTCAGCTGTCATTTGGAGGTGTTTTATAAATGTGTAAATATTACATTTTAATGCAAAAATTTTAACTGAAGTGTTATTCTTGAAGTTTTAAATCCAGATAAGAATAGCAGTCCTATTCTTATATTAACCTTAACTGTCCCTTTAGAAATACAGTACGTATTAGAGACATCTTCCATAGCTTATAGAATACATTTCTTCTCATTCTATGCCTAATGAAGACCGTGAGAGACCACCTCAGACAGATGGGCTATAGCTCAAATGTCCATTTAAAGAGTTAGTGTCCATCTAAAGAGTTAGTTAGAAGATAAATAATTCTGTGATCTCATCTCAGGCAGGTTACAGTTATGCAGCATGTAATAAAGTTTTGTAACTGACCCATACTGAATGCTTCCAACAGGTGAAGAAGCAAGCTCTAGCCAGCAGTCCTTCTCCAGTAGTCCTGAAAGAATAATGTGTGCTTGGTCTGTTGAAAACTGGGTGCTGAATCTGCAGAGAAGCATTTTTTTCCCAGCTCTGTATGCTGCAACATCCATGCATCGTTAGAAAGCTGGAGTCTTTTAACTGAGTTCAGTATATTTTAAGTGTCTTAATGTAGAGGCTAAGTAGTAGAGCTAATTGGCTGGTGTCTCTGCTGGGATTAAGGGTGAAGAAAATTTCTCTCCCAGACTTCAGACTATCTATAGATAAACAGCAGAAATAGGGCTCAAACATTCAGCCTGCGCAATGACAGATCCTCAGCTTCAACAAGGTCATCCCGCTCTCCACCAACACATTATCTCATTCTATTTTCCCTGGATAGAAACAAGAACTAACAAAATTTTGACACCTTTGTTTGCATTTCTGATTATCACCACAGCTGAGACCAACTGCTGTAGAATTGAATGGTTTCAGAGTGCAATTTAGAGTTAAAATAGCTACACTTAAAAAACAAAGCCCATTGTATCCTCTCAGTCATAGTGAAATCCACCCAAAGATGCTGATAGCAACCATCTTTTAAAAAAGAGCATTTTCAAAAGCATTCACAGTGCTAAGAAAAACAGAATAAAATTACACGTTTTGTTTGGGTTACATAGTATTTTAACGTCTTAATTGGTTAAAAATCAGTGACATCACTTTAGTTTTTATCTCAAGCAAAACACAGTCATGGTATCAGTGATACCATTGTCATATATTGATGAGACTAACTGTATAGCCATAAAGAGAATAGGAACTTTATCTTCATCTTTTAAACCAAAACAATATAAATATCTAATGCTTGTTGACAGACACTGCTGTCTCAGATTCTGCTACTGAACTTTCCTTTGGCAGATGCACTAGAAATAATTATTTCCCTGATATTCTGCTCTTCCCTGAGCATTAGTATGGTAGCGACTGCAAAGCAGTAACTGCACTGGCCTTAGACTGAGATGAATTTTCATGTGGATTACCTACATATGCATGGTTATATCGGCAAATGATTTTTTTCAGATGCTCTTCACCTGAAACATTTCAATGCCACTTCACTGGGGTTTTTCAAATTTTGATTTGTAGGAAAAAAAAAGGAAGACAACCCATAATTTTTTTTCTTAGGAATGAAAGAACATGAATGGGATTCCAAATTGTTAAATGTATTTTGTCCAAATTTTGACAAAACCCTTTCTTGGATGGAGTCTGAATCTGGAAAGTATTGGTTGATTGTGAAGATTTTTGGAAAATTATGAGCCTAGGGAAAAAAGCAAAATGATGCACCCTCTCACGCTTTCACTAAGGCCGTTGCTACGGTAATAAAAAATACTTACATTAAAATAAAACCTAATAATATTTTTCAAATTTTCCCAAAATTTCTTTTCCTTTTTCAAAAATGTCATGGTTACATGGGTAAACCTAAATCACATGTTAGCCAACATAGTAAAAGTAGATTATATTTCATTTATCTGTAACATATTTTCCCATCAACAACTAAAAAAGAAGGAAGTGTTATGCCATGTGTGGGATAATAGGATTACCAGGGATATATAAAACTCCACAGCGCGTCCAATGGCAAAGGCAAAACTTTTTCAAGTCATCTACAGAGGTAGTTCTGCTGGTTCCCTGCAGCCTCTGCAACTGTGATGGAAGCATGTAAAATTATTCAGGCAAATGGAGGAGAGGAAGGAGGATGTTAGAAGAAGGTGTAACTGGGGTAAGCTTTGTGCTCATTGCAACTATAAACTTCTGTAGAGCTCCATAAGAAGATTCTGCAGCCACAGAAAAAAAAACCCAACAGTCTGATTTCCTGTCTTTGTACCAAAAACATTTGTTCTGGAATAGTTTTATCCCTTGAATTCCATGGTAAATGTTAATATTTCATCTCCATAGAGCAACTGGTTAAATGATTGAGGTTTTTTGTTTTGGCTAATATGCAGTCTAATTCAAAAGATGAAACACATGCATGCCAGTGCTGAAATATTACAGTTGAGAATTTAATGATGAAAATACGGGAATTCTGAAGTCAGAAGTCACACGATGCTTCAGTAACTTTGGTCATGGTTCAGACAGTCAGTTTGGTGTTGCTTTCTATTCTGACCCATGTTATTTGAAGTTATATCCATCCTTAGGAGAGGCCAAAATGTAGCGTACTTGAAAGCAGGTTTCAGAAAGGCAATGAGCACAAATATGTTTGATACAGCATCATTTTTTACTCACAAATGCATGAAGGCCATGCTGAATAAATTCTGAAACTCTTAGAGAGAGCCTGCATATGTTATGGATCAACAACACAGTTGAGATCACTGAGATTCTTCCATTTTATTTTATTTAATCCACCCTCCTATGCTTCTGGGATAATAGGAATAGTTAGATCTGCTTTGGTCTCCTCAGTCCCAAACAGACACAAGCCTCCCTAAACAACTTTAAAGAGTCTCCTGGCTAATGAGATGAGCAGAGAGCTGCTTAAGCTGCCAAGAGAAAAAGTCAGAGGAAAAGGGCTCAGAAACCCGTCTCAGTCAAGCAAACCAACAGGCATAATACATTGCCTTACAATTTATCACCTGGGCAACAACCAGTATGCATTTATAATGCACCTGGAGATCCTGGGGATCTCTCATCCCAGTGGAAGGTACTAAGTAGGGCAGCCAAATGCTGTGTGATACCTGCAGATTCTTTGCAGAAGGATGTGTGAACTCCATCATACAAAATGGATAGGGAAAAAAGACTCTTTAAATTCCTACAGAATATACAAGTTTTGCTTGGTTGAAGGTCTCTGGGGAGGGAAGAGAAAAGAAGGAAAAATGGGGGAAGGAGCTGTTAAGCTTTGCTGTCCAGCTTTTCATAGCTTTTCCAGAGATTCCAGCACTGTCCTTTCTGGTTCTCCATTATTTTTTTCTAGGAAGGTTTCAGAAGTAGTGTCATTCATAACAAACACCCATGACTCCTTGTGAACTGCCTCATAGAGGTGCTAAATGCATGGAGGCTACCTCTTCTGTAGCTGCTCAGCAGAGAATGTCACACAGATCTCAGCTCCCTAATACAAGGGTCATAAACTGGATTCCTCAGCTGGCTGTAGCTGGAGAGACTGCTGCTGCCAGGAAAGCAGATTAGCTCACATCATTCTACAGTTATTTCAAGTGCCATGTGCTATGTTTCCTAGCATGGATGTGTCTTAAAATAAGCATCAGTACCTGTGAAGAAGAGGAAATGCAAAACAATTATAGAAATAATGACAGGGGCCAATAAGACTCAAATGAGAACAAAAAACTCCGAATGCATTGAAATAATGTCAAATGGCAGGTAATTATCTCTTTAGAGTGTTTTATACTGTAGGAACTGTGTAATATTTAGAAGGATGAAAATAGTTAAGTTCACAATGAGGTAACAGCTTTTTTTAAATAATGAAGTGGACAGAAATGAAGGTGTACCATAAAACCTGAAACTGCAGAACTGGAGACAACCGGGAGCTGTAGAATGAGTTACTATCTTGTTATCCTTCAGTTAGGGGGGCATTGCGACAAGTGGAAAGTATCTTAGTTCCTATTGCTGTTCATCAGAACCGAGCCATCAACAGGATTACACCACGAAACTCACCTTGAGAAGTTGTGGATGCTAAATTATTCCAGATGATTCAGAGCAGAAGGAGGAAATGGATCCTATAAACACTTACATATATGAGTAACTGTTCTCTCCAGGGTTGTCCCATTGATTTCAGCATGCCTATTATACAAGTGAACTGATGTGTATATAAATGTTTGCAGGGATTAACATTAAATGAAGATTAAAATTTTCTCATGGCTGCTTATAACTCCATACAGCTGATGCAACAGCCAGGTAAAGGAATATGCCACCTACACTGCTTCTCTGTGACTACTCTCACTTTATAGAAAGAGCTGTTGGAAGGAGGAGAGATGGACAGGAGCTGTAGAAGATATCCCTAGACAGGGATATAGATCTCACAGCTGTTTTCTGCTGGGATAACGCAGCTGCTGTAAGGCGGATATAGAAAGAATCTCAGATGCACACCCAGATATTTTAAAAGATATAGTCTGGAACTTTTTTTTTTTTTTGCTTTCTGGGCTGATGAAAATAAATAGCATCACTTTAAAACTTTTAATATAAGCAAGTGTTCAAACTTGCAAGATGCTTGAAAACACAGAGAGTTGTGCGCAAAAATGCACTAAATTGCAATGTCAGGCACACACAGAAAACAGATGGATATGCTCTGGGTCTACAAACACAGTTTCAGAGGATGGTCCCCAATTCTTTGAACATGAAATTACTATATTTGAACAGCTTCTTTGGACATGGAATTATTATATTGAACACAAGCACTGCAATGATCTTGGTCTTGTTTATAAATGTCCCACGGCTGGTCACTGAGTATGTCTACTATACAGTTGGGGAAAGAATTATAGTGTGATTTAGCAGGAGCCAAGCTGACTTTAAGCAAGCTTACTCTGTCGTCGATAATCAAGTTCAAGTAGCACTAAATTCAGCACAGCTTATTTTCACAGGTCCAAAATCATTTCTTGGGGAGACATAAGCTACTGTAGCCAGACTGTTACAATACATGCGTTGACTCAGAAACATTTTCAGTCTCTTTGTATCTACGGACAACCATTTCTATGTCCAGTGTCCAGGTACCTTTGAATACCAGCCAGTGGTTTTAGCTATGCCGAGCTTTACAGACACTAAGCCCAAAGACCAACTTTACACAGTAAAAGCATACTGCTTTAAGCACAACTGAGGTTTACACTTCTCTTATGTGGGTCATGCCATTTTAATAATGGCAGAGGCAGTGTTACATACAGTTGCTTTTTAGGACAGGAAGTACTGAAAAAAAGAATACCCAGTTGAAGTGATCAGACAATAATCCCAGGAATGATTCTGACCTCATGGTACTCTTACTAACAAATACTCCTTTAATAGTGATGAGTTAATGATATCAAGCCCTGTGTGATCTGACTTGCAGCATGTGAGATGACAGTGTTTAGACAGAAATACTCTACCTCCGTCAAGCGAGCTGGCTCCTATTATAGCATGGGTGTTAAACCATGCTGCTGAACAAGCTTTGGCAGCTATCATGCGAGCTTCTGAAGTGAATGAATCACAGTGGTAACGGATGATTGAACAGGGGTATATACAGCGTGACTCCTTAATTTCTTTCAGAGGTTCACACTTGAAATCAATTGCAGCAAAGCTCAAGTTATATGACACTGAAAACTGAGTTCAGTTTCTTTAAAAAAAACAAAACAACCTGATCTTCTGTGAAACGAACACAACTATAGATGGAAGAATCTGCATATTTCCAGGTAGAAATACGTCTTGGTATCTTTGTTTTGACTCTGGAGTAGCTAGCTGCATTATCCACATAAGAAAGAAATGGTGTCAGATTGTCTTCTAGATATTAAATGCAGGCATTGTTCATGTTTTACTCTTCATCGCATTGCAGAAGAGCACTTCTAATCTGTGACCACGAAAAAATGAAAATTCTATCTTCAGCACATTTAACTAGATCTAGACTAACTATACCTAACAGGCTGCTTTCCAGTGTCTCCTGCTGAAAGTGGGACTATGTCTAATTAACTTTGCTTTTACTTTTAAACAGCTTTTAGTGGAATTAAAGTAAATAATTTATTGGAAGGAAAAACTAAATCTACAAAGCTGTTTTTGTTGAGAATTTCATTTTTGCATGTAGTTCACTGTGAAGAACCATCTGATTCCTACGATTCATTAACTGCTTAAAAAAAAACCAACAAGTTGTGCCTTATTCTGCATAACATGAATGAAGTGAAATAAAAGTTTGGCCTTGTGACAGGTACTGGGAGAAAAATTTTGAAAGATATTCTTGTAACATATTTAATTACCTACATGGACCCAATCTTTCTTTTTCTTCATTAGTATTTTCTGTATACAGAAAAGAGCTGTAGAACTCACAAATGACAAAGGCACAGCTGCATGTACAATCCTGTCTGATACTTGTGATGAAATGAGGAGAAAGGAATAACAGAAGCTATGCCCCAGGAATAGATAGAAATGTAAAGGGTAGCTGCAGTAGAAATTAAAAAAAGCTATTTGAAAGACCTATCTTTGTTACTAGGATGCTATTGCCATCTCTTAAATTTTTATTGCAAGTTCTAGGACTGCTGGTGTAATAAAAGGCATGCTTAGGAATAAAAAGCAATTCCTAAGCAATTGCAGTATCTGCTAAAAATATAAACCCACACGGTTGCTGAGAAAAAGAAGAAAATTCATCCTAAAACTTCAGAAAACAGAAATTAAACTGGAAAAAGTTTGTCTGTTTTGACAGACAGTTGCCTGTTTTTTTTTTTAAACCTAGAATTTTGGGGTCATGATTTTGCCACATCAGGCAATGAAATACTAATACTAATACTAATACTGATACTGATACTAATACTAACATTTTAACTCAATTTTCTGACAGATTAAGACATCATTTATTGTGATGTCTGTTTTAATTTTGTGCCTTCTTCTGTTCCAGTAGTGGAACCAGAATGAACAATTTCATTTCTCAATTTCCATGCACCTGTGCACTGTTGATATGTTTAGACTCACAAATTGGCAGTCAGGGAGTCTTTGAAATACACAGACGTTCTTTTAAAGAAGATAAAAACAATTAAAAGAATTTTGTGCACAGCAATTTTTGTAAGACCTCTGTAAATTCTTTAAATTTTGTCTTTGCTAAATATTATCTCTGTATAGGCTCCGACAGTCTTATGTCATCTGCTGTTTCCTGTACTATCAGCTCCATATATTCCTGCATTTCATTTCCTTTCCTTCCAAGTTCTCTGTAGGCCGTTCATAAACCTCTCCTCTTACAATATTCTCCTTTATGCCAGGAGCTATGTTGCTCACTACGGCCTATTGCAGACAAAGAAATGCCACTGTATCAAACTTACAGCCTTGCTTTGCTTGGCCAGTTATCTGTAATTTTAGCGTATTCTCTATGGTATACCACAAGAATGGAATGCAACCCAATATGCTGGGTTGCCCTAAAGGGAAAGGGGAAGGGGCATGCAGGGAAGTTTATTCTGGACCTCCTTGTTTGAGAGGCTGCAGTGAACCCCAATTTGCTTCAGTAAATCATCTTAATATTTACAGAAAGTAGTGGCAGTGGGCAGTCCCCATTTCCACCTTTGCCAAGGGCTCCTGGGATGTCTGCGCATCCACACCATCACACCACCACATCTGTGGCAAAAGGCAATATCAGATTTTTTTTTTTCCCTAGTTAATGAAAACTCTGTGCTTCTAACATTCCACTACATTGATATTGTTTTGATTGAAGAAGCAAAGCAGCTGAAAAATTTTGCCGTCATTGCTAAACATAAAGACTTCTCGGCCCTGCAAATAGCTGAAGAGATAGCGTCGTCCGACAATCCATAACATAGCTGAAAAGAATGCTAAAAGCCATTGCTATGCAATTATTTCACCAATGACATTGTTATTTGCAATCATACTGAAAAAAGCGCATACGGTGAAATAAGCAGCTTTGCTTTAGATTTAGAGAATTTATGTTTTTATGAAGACGACAAGTAATTCATTAGGTTAGCACTTCAGAATTTCTAATGTTGACTTTCTTCATCTATAGTTTCTAGGTTTTGTTCACGATGACAGATTAGTAGGAATGTATTGTGTGTATCTGCCTTTAGAACTGCTTTTTGGTTTTGAGCTCAAGTATTTGACCAAAAATCGTTAACATGCTAAATACTGCTTTTTTCCATTATATGAGGTAATCTTAAGCAGTAATTCTGCACATAAATGCTGAATGTCTTGATGTTTAAATGTCATGACCATCAGGGTCATGATGATGCAGGTATTTTTCTTGACCTATAGAAAACAGGGAACTGGCTTCCTGCATGATGTTAACCATCTGGTCCCACATTTTAAGGCACTTATTTATTAAGATGGTAAATGTATAGTAGAAGTATCTTCTGCATTTCAGCTTTAAAAATAAATCTCTTATTTCAAAGCGCCCATTAAAATAAATTTGTAGAAATGTCTTTTCTTAAACTTGGAAAGATACACGGACAACTTTATATCATGAACTTTACAACTGAACTTTAGTATCAGGCTAGAAATCTGTGTAAATTTCTTGTACAGCTAATCTAATGAAGGAACTGCACATAAAGCAGAATCTAGCGTTGATTCCACTCCAAGTTCAAATTTCACTCTTCAGAAATAACATATATTGTTTGTATACACATTACTGATGCCAGGGTTTGCTGCTCTGCTTCCAGTCCTATAAAACACAAGATGAGGCTCTCTCTCACCAACTGTAACAATTAAATAACTCATGGCACTTTTCTGCCTTTGAAGGGCGTTAATGTTGGCATTCCAGCCAAGCCATAGTTCAGGAAATTACATTTTTCCTCCCTGTATTTCCAAATGGATAACGTGGCTCCAGTTCTCTGTTCAAGGCTGATAACCAGTGCTGCTGGAGGCTTTACAGAGACCAGGTTCATGAAATGAAACAAGTTGCTCCGTAAGCAGCAGAATGAATGATGCCTGCGTGGGTTTTTTTTTTGTTTTGTTTTGTTTTTTTTTTTTTTTGCCTGCAAAGCTACGAGCATCCCTGCCCCTTCTCCCACGTACCCCCTCAAGGGGACCTTGAGGGCCTTTCACGCCTTTGAACTATTTGGAGACGGCTGAGGGAGCTCCAGCCTCAGCGTGCGTTGGCCACCACGCCAGCAGGCTGCAGGGAGCTGGGACCTGCTGAGGTAAACCATCTTCGGTTTTTCTTCTCCCCCTGGCTGCTGGGGTTGCGGAAACTTGCCCTTTTGGAGGCCCCCGCGTAGTAAATGGCAGCCGATAACGGCGAGCCCTCCTGTCACGGGTGGGGAGGGAGCCAGGCGCCAGCTGGCGGGACGGCAGCTCCCGCTGCGCCTTCACCACCGCCGGGTGCCGGCCCCTCCTGCAGAACCGCGGGGAAACACCCCCCGCAGCCCGAGAGGGAACCCCCGCCGTTTCACAGCGCGCCCCGACCCCGTCGCCTGCGTGAGAGGCGGGCGCCCCCCCGGCGGGGGCAGCGGGCGGGGGGAGCCCACGCTGCCAGCCGCTCTCCGCCCGGCCGCGGCGGAGCGAGCGCCTCTGGCTCGGCCGGTCCCTCCTCGCGCGCCGTAGCGATGCTCCCGGCTTCTCTGCCCTCGGAGGCTGTTTTCAAGATGGCGGCCGCGCGGGCGGCTCTGCGCGGCCGGGTTCCTGCAGCTGGGTAGAGACCCCCCCCTCCCTGCCTCTCCCCTCCTCCTCCTCCTCGCTGCACCCCCGGCGCCGCAGCGGGCCAGGCCGGGCCGCGCACTGCGATCCGCCGCCATGCCGGCCTCGGTGCATGCATGAGAGACGTCGCCGCGCTGGTCTCTGCCGCCGCCGCCATGGAGGAGCCGCCGCCGCCAGGGAGGTCAGTACCCAGCGCTGCCAAATAGGGAGCTGCCTGCAGACAGCGGGGCAGGCCGCCTGCTGCCAGATTGTGGTGCGCGGCTGGGGCCGCCACCCCGGGCCCGGGCCGGGGCCGGTGCCGGGCCGAGGGCTGTGAGTGCCAGCCGCCCCTTCTGCAGTGCGCGGGCGCAGCCCGCCTCGCCCACCGCCGCCGGGGCACGGCCGGGCACGGCGTCAGGAGCGCTGCGTTGCTGGGGCTGCGTTTTGAACCATCCCGCCCTCCCCCCCGGTCCCTTCGCGACGCAAAAGCTCCGGCGGCTGCTGCTGCTTCAGCGCTTCTGTAAAACGTCCACCGAGTGAGAAAGTGCTTCGATAAGAAATCTCTAGTGGCTGCGGTGGGTAAGGCAATATTTTGTGGGCACTTTGCAATTAAAACCAAATCGTTTCCTTCCCCCCTGGTTGAGCAGCAGGAGCAAACGGGTGTTCCTGGGGCACTCGCAAGGCCAGCTCTCGGGGCAAGCCTTTGACCAGCACTCGGGGCCGGAGCTGGTGGTTACGAAGCGAGGAGCGGGAGTAGCTGTTGGAGCTCCCCGCCAGGCTGACAAAGCGTGACCTATGCTCGTTGACTTGTGAACTGCAGTGATAAAAACACTGCCTTCTAGAAGGGTGTCTCGTGTTTATAGGAGCCGTGATTAAAAACAGGTAGTTAGGTTCTCTCTGGTGTGCCGATAAAACAGCAGGATCTTGGAGTATCGCTCCTGGCAACATTGCAATAGATATTTCTCAGAAGATACAGTTTTTTAAAAAAAATCTTCCAAAAAGAGGGCTAGCGCTATGATGCCTCAAGCTTTTTGCAACTGCTGTTACCTCCTGAATGTGCTGACCTGCAGATCGGCTTTTTGCAAGTCTCCATCTGTGCCCTGCTGAGAGATGGGGATGCAAATTACTTCATGGTTTAGTGTTTCCAACTGGCTGTAGAAGTGTTGCATAAGTCGAAGTTATTAATTCCCTGGCAATTATTTCTCCTTTTAAAATAACATCCTGTTGATGCACTTCACTTCTCACTAGGAGGCATTCAGGAAACGTTTTTTAAAACGTTTGTGTGATCAATTAGTACTGTAAGGCAGTAGTCAGGAGCATTGTATTCCAGATGTGCTGTGCAAAAAAGCTTCATGCTGTCACATTCCTGAGATCATTCCTGGATATTGCAAGCTACTGTTTCATACTGACACAATAAAAGGGAAGTGGTGATGCACTCCAGTTTGGATCGAGGCTATGCAGTTGAACAATGTCTGGTTTGAGTTTTCATTAATGTATTTTAATGATTTGTTTTTCTTACGTCATGAGAATGTCAAAACCAGAAGGTATATAACAGTTAATTAGATTTAACAGAAATATTATGAAATACAAATGCCAGTAGGGCAACTGAATTCTTAAGCTTCCAACTTCCTTTTTATAGTATCTTCAAAGAGTAATAGTGCAGGTTAAGCAGAAAATGATTTAAAATTAAGTTTGTACAACAGCATGACCCTAGACCTGGGCTGTCTTCATGTAGAAGAGTAATCTGCAGTGCCTGAATGGAAAACACCCAGGCATTTCCTGTCTAGGGCCATTTCTGACCTCTGCTGGATTCTGCTTATTAAAAGACAGTTTATATGAGTCGGATGTGGGTGTGGATAGTGTGGTGGCAACTTTACCCAGCAAATGAAAATTGAATTAGTTATTTCAGAGTGAGCTGGTGCGTGGGAAGATGTCTCAAAACAATTAGGTAGCCTTAATTTGTGTAGGGTAATGCATGTACTCCACTCTGATTCATGTCTGTGTGTACTTTGTGTATCAACTTCACATCTGCTTTAGAACAGAACTGCTTCTCTGGCTTTACATAGTACTTGTTTTTTCTTAAAAGTAATACAAGACCAAAGTATCTGAAGCTTTTTCAACATGATTAAAGTTGATTTAAATTTTGGAGTTACTAGTGTTCAGTCTTGCGGCTGTGAGGTCAGAATCTTGTTGAAATCAGTGGGACTGTGTGCAGGCTTGAGAATTTGAAATCCATTTGGTGGCAGATAGCTTTCAGTCCTGTTTGTAGACTATGAATGTGTTCTTATGATAAAGAGTTCTTCTGGCTAGCACTGAAGTCCAATGGTATAATGCATTCTTTTTAAGTTAAATTTAATTCTGTTGGAGAGGTACTCAGTCATTCTCATTAACAGTACACCTACATTTGTTTAAAAAAGCAAGTGTTGATTTATTGTTGTGAGGCTGCCCTTATGTGTTGGAAATTTGTTTGTCTTCATGTAAGGATTTTGTGTCTTGTCAGAATGTAAATGCAATGGTACATGTTGTAAATCTAAGGCAAGCATACAATATATTCTTGGCTTTTTTTGAATTATACAGTCCTTAGTCCAAAGCATTTGATTGAGAATTCTGCTCCAAAGGCAAACTCTTTTTCCCAGGTCTTCCTTTCTTTCTTGAAACATACGCTTTGGGGTGAGAAGAGAGGGGAGGCAACTCTAAACTGAAAAATACTCAGGGAACCTATGAGCAGATGTTGTTTTTGAGATAGGATTGCAATTGGACGTTGGACAACCTGCGGTGGTTATGGATAAATGAAAAGACACTACTAAAAAGTTTTGGGAAGAATTCACATTTAAGTACCAATCCTTGTAACAAAGCAAACAGAAAGTCTTCAAGGTAAGATGTTCCCACCTAGATAATTTAGTATGCTAATTAAAACAGGTACATGTTTGGTGCCTATAGGCTTTAAATTTTCCGAGTCCAGTTTTAGGCTTTCCCAGGAATTTTCCGGCACGAAATCCACTATAGAGAAAAATGAGGCCTTAAGCATTTCCTTTGTTGAGATGCCAATTTTGGTGGCACTGCAAAGGCATGAAGAGCCGTAGGGCTACTCTAACTTGTGTCTTGATTGCTTGTAGCCCTCTTTTCTCCTGGCATACGTGCAGTGCAAGGGGTGAAGGAAGCAGCAAGGCTGTGAATAAAGCGGGACAGGATTGTTAATAATGTGGAGGCTTCCTCAGCACTGGGGAATTTTTCAGTGGTCTGTCTATGAGATTTGTTGGCTCTTCATTGATGACAATGAATTGGGCTGTCAGTCTGCAGCATCTGTTGTTTGAGGGAAGCCTGGGGTCATGTCATGAATTGTGCTCAACCTATTTTTCTGTTTGCCAAACTATGTGTATGACTGATAGTGTATCAGCAGTGAAAGAGTTTAAAATTATTTTATTACCTTAGGATCATAGCTTCACTGGGAAAAATGATCTAAGTATATAGTGTTTTACCATCCTTTTTTTTTTTTTTTCTTCCATGCATTTAAATGAGGTAAGATGTAATCTCTATGCTTCATGTATTGCATTTTCTTGTTTACATGTGCAAGATTGGGATGAATGACTGATTGCTCCACCTACGCGCAAACACACACAAAGTGCTAGTTGAGATGTCTTTGGCATTTGTAGCAGCAAGGATTAGTCTGCGTTGTGTGGCTGCTTGAGTTGTTTTTATGTCTGTTAATTAGTGCTGTCTGTGTCAAGGTTGGTTTTACTATTATGTAAGCTAGTGATATTGGCCCTTGTGGAATGCAAACCGTGCTGTAATGAAAAACAGATCTACTAAATTTAAAGGAAAGGATAAAGGATATGCAGTAATTTTTATTTTAGGGAGCGAATTGGGATTTTTAGAGGCTTATAAAGATTTGGCTTCCATGACAACCACATTTCTTAAATTATACACAAACCGTTCTTTTAAACTGCATCTGAAATAGATTTAGAAGACAGGGTTTTTTTATGCTACCCACTGCTAGTCAAGCAGTATTTTGACCTCCGTAGCACAGGAAGATAAGGGTATGTCGGCTCTTATTTCTTCAGCTGTGTGGTTGGATTTACTGTTGTATATGCCATTTATGTTTGCAGAGCTATTACTTTCCCTAAGTTTTCTTCTTCTCTCAAGTGTTAACTGCATTGATGCTATGTTTAGCCTGTAATCTATTAACTAAATCATTTTTGAATTTTTAAAAATAACTTAGAAGCATATTCATTTAAAGAGCTGATATTTGTCCCATGCTCATCCTTGGCCAACTGCAAACATAAAGCTAAACCAGAATGTTTGCTCTTAACACCTGAGTTTGAGCGTTACTGAGTTGTCAAATGTTCACTCATGTCTAGTCCACGAACCCTGTATGTATAATCACATCAGCTTGCGATGAACCTTGATCAGATTTATTCTGGATCCAGACAAGATGGGATATAACTTTATTGCCCTGATGAGTGTCTCCTGCTGTCACGGGGTAGAAGGAGGAAATTCCTTCTGTTCCTTCTGTGTCCTGCTAACATTTAATGGTATTGACTGTCGTGCGTTTCTTTCTAATGTGGTATACATGTATGATTTATTCTGCCCTCGGCTTACGTGTGCTGCTGGTTTACTTGCTGATGACTTCTCTGAGAGCGGTATTTGTAAAGGTTTTTACCCTTTTAGCTATGAAACATCCATCCAGTAAGTGATAACAAGGCCACAGTTACATATGCCTCAGTTACTTCTCAGCTGCACTGTAGAACTCTCTATGGGCATGTCCACTGAGCATTTGGGATGCTCCAAATAGTGCAGAGTACTGCAGCTCCATTGCATTGCCTGAGTTTTCTAAAGGTTGCAGATTAGTAGTCCAGCATCCAGTGCTTAGACACCAGCTTCCACTAAAAACGTATTTAACTTTTAATGCTTCACCTTCACAGTTCTTGTAGACTTTGACTTCATCTAAAAGATGAACTGAAACTTTGGGATCAAAACCAGTTGGGAGCTTTTTCTTATCTAGGAATGGAACTTTCTGACAGAAGAGTAAAGCTTGTGCATGGGAGAATGGGGGAAGAATGGCTGTTACAGATCTTATTATCTTTTATCCTAGGTCTGTGTCTTTCCCAATTTATCACTGTTATATGTGATATATTTATAGTTGAGCCTAGCAGCCTAACGCTTTCTGTCATGGTATCTCTTCTCCCAGTAGTATGTAACTTTTCCTGGTGTGGCTTAAATTTTCCTGAAAATCCATCCGTATTTGTTAGTATATCTTTTTCATAAGCAGTTCTTAATCAAATATACTTTATTTTTTGGGTGTGTAGCTTGAGTAGCTTGAGACCTTGGGATCTGATTCGTGCAGGTGCCAAGAACTTAACTGCAGCAGTTATCCTTTGGATTTGTACTGTGCTGTGTAATGTTCAACCATCTTTACTTTAGTGATGAAAACATATTTCAGAGCTGCTCATTTAAAAAAAAAAAAAGATAAAGTGCTGTTCTTGGAAATTTCAGTTTAAAAGAATATTTTTTCCCAAAGATGTGTTAGGATATAGTTGAGGTTGAAAAAGTAGCACTAAGGAAGCATGGTGACTGAAACCAATTAATATTTTGACATCAGTTGTTCTGAGGTATTGAAGAGAAGAGAGCTGGATACTAGCTGGGCTGGGTGAAGCTCTCTTAGCTCCTGTTTCTACAATTCTAACCTTTGATCCATTTGCAGCCTTACCTGGTAGGCTTAGATGTGGATGTGGAAACCTGACAAACCATCAGCGTTTTCACACTTTTTTACACATTATAGAGCAATGTCAGAATTAAATAGATCTGCTGTTCTTTCTTATTGAAATAACATATGGCATAGTTTTAATCAAATAATCTATTTATGAATGAAGGAAAAAAAGCTCAGAGCTGAATGTACATGCATATTTTTTAAATGCTGTTATGTGATAATCCAAATTTGCATGAAAACTTATAATAATCCAAGATGGAAAAATTAGTTAACCTTTCTCTGCTTCCAAATTTACTAGTAAAAAAGAACAGGAAGTTCCGATTATTATTTTTTTGTGAGATGAGAACATGAACAACTGCCAAAACTGTTACAAGAGCTCTATTTTATTTATTTTTTATACTTATTTCTAGTTGGTGTAACTTGCAGAAGAAAAATGACTTCCTTAGATCATTTAAATAGGTCTCAATAGCTCTTATCTCTGCTTGCAATAAAAAGATATGATGAATACTAATTTGCATTTTACTTAATTTATTTTAAACTCACTGTGTTTGACAATTTCTGTCTTTTTGAAGTTTACCATATTTTTATAGTCAGTCAAAAGGTTCTTCAACACCTCTCCGCTGTTTCAATAGCCTTTGTTACATTTTTCTGTGTCTCTATGTCTTTCTGTCATAAATATAATAATCAAGCACTTAGAAGCTTCTGCCCAAGAATATAGGAGAATTTTGGGAAAAATGTCAAAGTGTTAGTAATTTACAAAACTGACTGTGGTAATTTCCAGATCTTGAGAAACAGAAGGTTTTGTTTGAATTTCTCTCTTAAAATAAATGTTGCTAGTCAGTACAGTAGTGCTGTAAGGAACTTTGTAATGTGGGGAACTGGCTACAGTCAGAGATGTGCTTGAGGTCTACTGTAGAAATGAAGCGTGTTCACACTTGCTGGGTCTTTCCGTTCTAATTAAACAGCTTAATTGAGAGTTACCATGGGGGAAAAAAGGTCATTGGGAATCAATTAAAGATTAACTGCTTAGCTCTAAGCTTTACATTAGTCATTTCCCTGATAATGACTTTTTTTCCTTGTAGATTTCTGCAGAAATAGTGGTTGTTCTATCACAGTGAAGTCTTGCTACAAATCACTGTTGATCTTGCAGCAGAAATACTTGCTTTGTACTTCTCTCAGGCCTCAGCTGATCTGGGATTTATTGTACTTGGTGCTTAACTGTTAGCAGGGCTGTTGTAGCGTAAACCCATAGTTTGCAAGCAGGTGGCAAGATGTAGGTCAGGACTTCATAGCAGCATTGGGTGTTTGCATTTGTGTAGTCAGACTACAGATTAGTCTTCAAAGATAAACAAAGCGTAAATAGTGAGCAAAGCATGGCTATTACAGGGCTACTATTACATTCTGACTATTTACTAATGATGTTTTAGTGTTTCTGCAATTATTTCTATGTTGACGAGCCCTTGTTCATAGGTTAATTTATAAATAAGCTACTGGAATTATGTGATTCAATCAGTTCTTGGTAGTGATACAGGTATTGCCTTAAGCATCTTCCTGCACAAGTATTTTGCTTTTATCATTGCTGCAAGTAAAAAATTGCATTAGTTTTGCAGCTGATCCAGGCTAGAAATTACTGTTCTCATCTCCTAACATCCCTCTCTTCCCCTGCTCAATTAGGAATATCTGCCATATGAAACTTGCTAGCATAACGTTAAGTACATTTGGTTGCCTAATCAAAATAAAAGTGGTTGCAGTTAGAAAAATCCTGCTAACAAAGACATTCCAGTTAAGCTGGATTGTTTTGGCAGCACCAGTGAAGAACCAAGGTTGGTACTTTCAGTTATACTTGTGCATCTTGGGGGCTGGTGACTTCTGTCAGAGTGTCACTGGAAAGCAGAAAGGACAATCATCTTATAAATTGCTTCAGCTGCAGCCAGAAGAGGGTGACTGAGGACACGATTTCACATTACACTCAATGTGTTGGAACAGCAGGTTAGTTTCTTCTTCCCCCTAGTCCGTCCCCAAGAGGAAGCCAAGCTCCTCCACTGCATTCTTTCTGGACCTAGCAGTCATGTGTCTGTAGAGTTTTCACTTCAGCTTATCGATCTGATGAGTAACTGATGCACTAAAAATTAATGTGTTTTTCTCCCCATCAAATTGGTGACTGAGTTCACATGATTGTTGGCTTCTGTGCAGAGGGGACAGGCATGTGCAACCTGGGATACAAAAGGTGCACTGGAACAGGTTCCCCTTTTTGTGTCAGCTTACTGTGACTATAGTCTTCGTAATTTCTGAGGCTCTTTACTTCATCCCTGTAGAAAATTGTGTGAATAAGGTTCATCACTTTTCATACTTGATTTTAAAAGTTTTTTAACATTATTCCATGGTTTTTGTACTCTTACAAGCTTCTCTGCTGTAAGCTGTTCTAATAAAAACGTAGATTCTATAAAATTTGCATCTGCAGACTTACTTGCTGAAAGATTCAAGTGCTTTTTTTCGGTTAGCATCAGCAGTAAATGATAAAATTATTATCTCTGTTATAAGTAAATTCTGCCCTCCTGCCCAAGTGCCACCTTTTTTCCCCAGCATTCATTCCTAGACTATAGAGACAACTGATCACATATCCTGCCTTGATTTCTCTGGGAGGAAGAATGTAGCTATGTACAGCTGAATTGGAATATTTCTTAAAACTTAAATTGTCATGCTGGTACTATTTCTTTTTTAAAACGTTATTTTGAAATACTTAGTGAATACAGAAAAGCCTGAGATTTCTGCCTTAGGATGTTGTTTTAAGACAACAACATGACAAAATATTTTTTACTTTCCTCATATTACTTGCAGGCATTGTCTTTAGCATCTCTGTCTCCTTCAGATTTTCTTCTAGTCTTAAGATAAGTTTCAAGTTTGTTTTCTCCTATTCATTTTAGCCTTGACATTGGTGTACCTTACATAATATCTGCTTTTATGGCTAGAGAAATCGATGAAAGGTTGAATGTGACCCTCATAAATATTTATGTCTTAGCTTTCAGAAGAGATGGATGCATTTAACTAGATAGGATTAGCCACCTCCTGTAGAAAGGAAGAATAGTGCAGACGTAAGGGTGATCGTAGGGATACACAAATTGAGTTAGAGAAGTGTGCTTGAAAAACAGGTCCTGAGAAATGAAAGGAGTTGGCAATCTTGCTTTTTACTTACCAACTGAAGGAAGAGTTGCAAGGGCAACAAGTGCTTTACAGAACAATGTTTTTGTTTTGTGCTTCCTCCCTGCCTTTTTTTATACAGCCTTCATGCCAGAAGAGATGGTACTCTGAAGTTCCCCTTTTCCACTATGAGATTGCTGTTAAGTGTTTTTCTGCCAGGCTTTATCGTCAAGTTAAGTTATTCAGATGCCTCTTTTTTAGAGTAAAGTAATGTCTACAAGATCCTTGTGAGTTGGAAACTTGGAACATCAAAGCTCTTATTCCTGCTCTCCCCCCCAGCTCAAAGTTGCTTTCAGTGCTTGTTGTTCTGCTGGTGGGATGTGACATGGGTCTGTGTGCTCTTGTTCTCTCTAAAATTTGGGAAGGCAGCAGATAACAGATACTCTTTCCAATTTCTTACCCAAAACCATGGGTATTCATTTGCCAAGCAGCGATATTTTCCAAAAGTAATAAAGTTTTTTTTTCCTCAGGAGGAAGCGGATCCAGGCCTTAGTAGAGATGTGGTGCTTTTTACGAGTCTAACTGCATTCGCCCTTCATAATTTGAAGACTTTTCTATTCTTATAAAATTTTTACAGTAGAAAAACTTTAAGAAGGACTGTATCTGCAATTTATATTTGTGGTAGTGATTCTCGTTCCAAAAAAACCCCAAAACTTGGTGTTTTCCTATAGCTTACCCAAATTATCTTAAGGATAACAAAGTAAAAAGCCAGATGTCCTAAGTTTCAAGTCAAATTTAATTATACTGTTAAAAATCTTATGAAGTATATTACCAAGTTTGTAACAGTAAGTCCTATTAATATGTTGGCAGCAATCAGAAGTTATTGGTGACTAAGGTTTAACATTGACTGCTCAGAAATGCTGAGCTCTGGCACACAAGATTCCAATGTGAATACAAGGTCAAGTATCTTCATTACTGTATGTCAGTATTAGGTTTTAATGTGAACAATTTTATTTTACTGTCTCTGGAGTTACAGTCACAATAGGAATACGTGACATGTACACCATTTAAATGTCCATGCTAGTCACAGAATTTTCGTATCTTGCTAACCAGGCTATTTTTTTCCCCCTGTAAGCACTGTTCCAGATTTACACAGGATGTATTTAGCAAAAAATATTCTTATTTGTACAAACTCTGAGCAAATGCCTGCTGTTCTGTAATAAAAAATAATAGAAAAAAATCCAAGATTTTTTTTCTTGCTTTTTACTGAAGGCTTCCACGGAATTGCACTTACAGTCCTTCCTTCAAGTTTTTTTTTTTACTATTTCTTTTGCTGCCCTTACAGCAGTTTGTAATAACTGCTTTGAATGCAATAGCTGCAAGCACTTACTTTTAGTATTCACAAATGTAGCAGATCTTTAAGAGAAGACTGTAGGCAGAATTGGATTCGTAGTCCTTTCTGCTTTCAGTTCAGGAACTTTATAGAACCAAGTGCATTTATTTAAGCTTAAAGCTTCCCTCAGAACCGGGAATTTTAAAAGGTGATTAAAAAATAGGAGTGTGTGATGCTTTCATAATGTTGGAACGTAACACTAGGAGTTTACACCAGATAGCAGACCTGTACTTTAGCAGAACTTCAGTTCATTTCATCTTAACTTGTTTTCCTGATTAGGTTGTCTACTCCTCAGTCTTAGTTTCCCGAAGTGCTACAGGTTGATTAATGAAGTTCCGTCCTTGTGCTGTTGGTCCAGGGGTACTGTCACGTTCTCTTGTGCTATGCAGATTAAATGAAACCCAGTACTGCTCCACAGAAGTTAGAGCTGCTAATTCCAGAGTTGTGTTGTGTGTGGTGTTTAGCAGTTCTGACTGGATACCGTTTTGTTTTTCAGTTTTAATAGCTGCAGAGATGGTTACCTGTTTGCTCTTTGCATTACCAACAGCTGTGGGATGATGACAATTTGCAGTTATGTTCTTGTCAAAATATTGTTTATCTTTGAAATAGAATGGTTGCAACTACATTTAGGGAGAGCTACCTAGCTTTAAAAAGATTTGATTGGCAATATGTAAGGCCTATGTTTTCTGCTACCTTAGCTAATTGACAATGTACCTTACTGAGAACAGGCTAATGAAGCTTCCTACATACTTTAATTATCAAGCTGAATCCCTGTTAAGGAGCATATATTTGAAAAATAAACACTTTGCCTTTAAAACAAAGGCACTGAGTATCAAGAGCAAGTACTTGGTAATTCAGTGGTGGGCCTTGTACAGATCTTGCAGTTCTCTGAATGGAAATGGCAGGGTGCCATAAGGAGTGTTGAGAAAGAGCCTTACTGATGTGTGAATGGTGAAAAAATTGATACCAGCATGACTAAGCTGATATAGTTGCTTTAGTTCAGACCCTATATATCTAGTGCATTGTTGTACAATGAGGCTTTCACTGGTGAAACTGAGTCTTTGTGTTCACTGGCATTGATTTGAGCTCTGAGTTGAGATACAGTCTTTGCACATAATCCCTAAACTGAGCATTCTGAAGTTTTAAACTTGAGTTGCAACCTGTGCCTTCCTCCCTCTAAGCAGACCAGCCTGCTCCAGTTAGATCATCTTGTCAGCTGCTAACAAGAGTGGTTCTGTAGAGCATGATTGCAGTTTTGTGATGTGACTTCTAGTGCTGCATGTTTTGTAATAAATCTGCTATGTTTTTTAACAAATTAAAGAACAGCTTACTAAATTACCCAGAAAAAAAAAATGTCTGAATGTTAAGTAAGTCATACTGGATCCCACTGTATAGGTATGTATGTAATTCAGTTGTGAGATTGGAGGGTGTTTGAATACTTTTGGACTTCATGCCCTCTCATCAGACATAGCAAGAAACAAACAAGGTAGTGACTGTTGAGGAAAGAACCGTGGTCTTTAAAGACCAGTTCATTCAGCCTGGTGAAGAGGTTTGATTATTATACTCTTAGAAGAGGGTCCTCATTTAAAAACAGAAGGAAAACAGTGTTTTCACTGGTGTTTTATAACGAGGTAACTTGTCTTAATTTAAAACTGCCTTGGAACTGAGACCTAATGCGAGTGCTGCAGGATCTCCTCTGCCAGGCCCCGCAAGAGCATCAGCACCCCACCCTGCGCCTTGCCAGGCCAGTGAGATCACTGAAAAAATAAATAGTTCCATAAGCACTGGAACTAATGACTTCTTGTTTCATGTGGTTTAGTCTCTTGTGGTTGATTTGTCTATGGCAAAATCAGAGGGGTGTGCTCTGCCTGAAGTTTTTTCTGCAATAGGGTTGTTTGCAAGAGTTCACAGGAATAAAATAAAATGCTTTCCCAGTTCAGCCTTTACAAGATGCTTTTCTGTTATTTATCCACCTGTTTTCACAAGATCTGTAGGAACAAATTGAGACTTCTTTGTTATAGTTGGCCAATAGTGGTTAATTAAATCAGATTGTTAGAAGACACACAAAGGGCATGACTTCCCAAGGCAAGGAAACTAGGCTAAAAGTATTGGTGATTCTGTGTGGTTGTCATTATGGCCAAATTCACCATAGGGCTCTCCTTAGAGTACAGGTGGTGCTACGGTACCACCTCAGTCATTTTTCTTAGGTAACCTCTAAAGTTTATCTACAGTGGTTGGTGAACTTGCCTCCCTTCTTCTCAAAGCTGTAATGTGAGAAGAGTAATTTCATACACTAAATGTTTCTGTGGCTTTGCAGAGAACATAACTGTTCTGCATGTTAAGGTGTTTATTTCTGTTTATAGCTAAAGGCAAAGAAAAAGTACAGTATCTGATTTTTTTTTTTAGGTGTTTGGTTTTTTTTTTGTTAGCCTTACTGCTTTTCTACTGGCTGGCAATATTCTGGCATATTTCTTCCTGCAGACACTCAGACTCGCTCCACCAGAGCATGAGTAACATTCCTCGTCTGCCTCAAAAATAGTAGCAAGTAAAATGTCATTTGTGATTCAAGTGAAATTGAAATTGAAGTTACCAGGTACTGATGCTAGTCTGGCACTGTCTGATTTAGGTCGAATGTTTCTTTGCCTCCATATCTTTTACCAGAGTCAAGATGATGTTATTTGCACGCCTGCTTCAGAAAAAAAGTATGTGAGGAGATGGAGGCAAACTGCATTTTTTGCCGCCTCCAAGCTAGAGTGGTGCATGTTCTTCTCCCAGATGTATGTTAAAGCAGGAGAGTTGCATGTATGACACCAGTGGGGAGTGGTGGTGATGAGAGTATTGTGCTGGGGTAATGGTCCCATATTCTGGGAGGAGGCAGAGGTCTTCTAGTCACTTTGATCTCCAGCCTATCCATGGGATTCAATCAGTTAGGGACTTGTTTTGGCCTTGGAGTCCTCTCTTCCTCCTTCCCTTTTTCTCCCTTCTCTATATTTACCCTGGGTTGATAAACATCAGATGGGTATAAAGGGATAGTGAGAGAGGTTAAAACCCTGTCCTGCTGCCATCTACTTTCCCCTGAAGCCTGAATTGACCAGGGGATTTCATTATTTTGTGGGGCTTTTTTAACATTGTGAAGAATTCAAATGGTGTGTTATTGGTGGACAATGATACAGTTCACAGACTATCTTAAAATAGTCTGTTTCCATGTATGAATTTGAAATTTCCTAGTATGTCAGTGAGCAGCATAAACTGCACTGAAGTTTGGTTGCTCACAATCTAAGAGTAATTTTGTTGTCACTTGATCATGTGTGTCACTTGATCATGCAGAGGAGATCCAGCTATTAGTGGTATTGTGCCCAACTGCCACTCTACTGAAGTAATCTTATTTGGTGGGACAGAGCAAGTGTCCAGGAGGAAGGAAAGGGTATCTGACATGATTACTCATTCATTGTATTTGTCATATTTTATTTTTAAAGCAAGTCCTAATATAAGAATGCATGCATGGCCCCATAGTGGTTGTTTTACATCTGACCTCTTCTTATGAGGGGAAGCTGGCACTGGAAGTTGTCTTTGAGCTTGCCCAGAGCTTACATATGAGAACAGATGGCTTTTTTTTTTTTTTGCCATGTGAGTTTACAAATAGATTAGCTCCTGTTGTTGGCTTAGTGGGTAATTATATGAGTGACAGAATTGACTCAAAAGGAGTTTTTGGCTGGGGAGAAGGGGAGACCAAAATCATAGTAGTTTGGACTTTGTTTGTCTTGTTCTGCAATGGAATTGTGCCATGGCTAGGGTTAATTGTGTGATACCGTGCAGTTGTTGTTGGGTTTTTTTTGTTTGTTTGTGGGTTTTGTTTGATTTGGTTTTTTTGAAAAGGCCTGTTCCTCACTGAAGCAAAACACCATTACTCTATAGTTTTATCTTTGAATAATTTAAATCAAAATAATTTTGTTTTGGAAAATTACAAAGATAAGTCAGCATTTTTTAAATAATGAAGTGTTTTGTAGCACTGTATGTAATGCTCCTCTACAATGTTTGCTGATACTGCTAGATAGCAATGAAATAATAGCAATGAAAGGTCCTACTTGGTGTTGGAAAGCTGTTGTGCTGGACTCTGGATTGACATACGTACTAATCCTGCAAAGATACGTACTTTCTGTTGAATTCAGTGATAGAGCATCCAGTGGTTAAGCTGACCATCTGGATTTGTGGTTTGAAGAACATATATACATTGTCTTAATTTTGTGCTTGCATGAGCTCTGACTTCTTTTTAAGTACTACCAGTATTTTTTGCAAAACAGCAAAGTAATCGAGGCTAATAAAAAAGTTACTATGGAGACCCTGTTATTTTTTTGCTACCAATTTTCTGAGGTTAAACCTACTTAATATTAAAATCAGTGGAAAATAGATGAAATACTTCAGGTCTCCTATGCTAGATAAAAGTTTTGTGAAGGAGGGAGTTTTCAGTGAACTTAGAAGGTGCCTTCATGGTATGCACAAGTTAGGGAGTGGAGGATGGAAGGGAAGACCTCTGCTGTTGTCTCTGCCACTGATTAGATTGACTGTCTTGCATTATGTTTGTATTCTTGAACCTTTGTTTTTTTCATGTACCTCTTAGTTTAGGCTTGCCACAAGTTTTCTCAGAAACAAATATGTTACATATTTGTATGTTTACACTGTGTTCTCCTAGTGACACTCTGGTTAGGAGAGTGTCTGACATCCTCTTTGTTGTATGTTGCCTATAGGTTGCTTGATTGGGAAGTTGCCCTTATGGGTGTGAAAAAACTTGGGATGAATATATATGGCTGTGGCAGGAAAATATAGAAGGTTGACTGTGGCTGGGATTTATCGACGGATTAGCTTTCTAAACAGATATTGCAAGTAAAAATTCTTCATCTTTAACATTGTGGTTTAACTTGTTCTCTACAGGAAAGAGTGCAAATCAGAAGATGCTACTTGCAAAATCTCTGAATCTGACCCTGAGGAATTATCAGATGAAGCAAGTGCTGACACCTTCTATGGAACTTCTCCTCCTAGTACACCCCGCCAGATGAAGCGTATGTCAACAAAGCATCAGAAAAATAACGTTGGGAGACCTGCTAGCCGCTCCACTTTGAAAGGTGGGTGTGGTGTTTTGTTTTTTTTCCTAAAATGACCATGAAGTCATAGTAGTAGCCCTTCATTACCTGACGGAGGAGATACACAGAAGATGGAGCTGGATACTGAGGTGCAGTGAAAGGACAGGAGGCAGCTGTCATAAGTTGCCACAAGCCAAGGCTCTTTTGGGTATTAGAAGAAAAAAAGTTACCATGAGAGTGGTCAAACAGTGAACAGTTTGCCAGAGAGGTTGTTGGGTTGTTGAATCTCCATCTTTGGAGATTTCCACAACAGCTAGATAAGAGCATGAGCAGGCTAAATTAATTTTGAAATAAACCTTGCTTTGAGCAGGAGGTTGGAAAAAATGACCTTCAGAGGTATTTTCCAATCAATTTTTTTCTGTGATTCTATGGTCTCTAGTAACAGTGTAGTTGCTTCTCTGCCCCAATTTCAAGTTCTGAAGCACTTTACAGTCTGTTTTATAGAAAAATAGAGTTTTCAGTGATTATACTTTACCCTTTAGTGTCACTGAAGCAATTAAATTATAGTTACCACTGTTATTTCTGTTGATGCTTTAGTCATAAAATCATAACTGGGAAAAAACCAAAAGATACTTGACGTATTTTTTTTCCTAATGTTACTAAGTAACGATATCCAATATTAAATAAAACATTTTTAGGTTAAAGTATGATTTTTAAGCATTTCTTTCTTTAATTTTGAGCAGATATAGAATATGGTAATTGCTTATCGAAAAGATAATTTTAAAAAACATGCAGTAGCTACATCTTTTCAAGCTGCCTTTCCAAGAAAAAAAGGAAAAAATGTGCGATTTTTGGTTTTGCTGAGCTTGTGATGGATGTAAAAAAGCCATTTCTTAAGATTCTATATTCAGTATTTTCACAAAGAATACACCTAGGTTTGGGTTTGTGCGTTTTGTTTTTTTTAGGGTTTTTTTTGTTTGTTTTTTTTTTTTTTAAAAAAGCCTGTGTCAGACAAGGTTATTTGCCAGAGTTGTTATGGCACCTTGACTATTGAAGTTAATATTTTGGAAGCAATTTTTTAAATTGCTTCGCATGAAACAGGAAATGTGTGCATTTACTTGCTAGGATTTCATTTTCAAGGTAAAGCTTAGTGGAGAAGGTGGTAAATGGTTTAGCATGAAAAAGGGAATACAGTCTATTCTTCAGTTGCATAGAGTTGTGGAGTGCAACTTTGTAATAAGAGAAGGGCCCATGCAAACATCTTCCAAAGCTTTTGGTTCCCTTCCATTTCATACAGTCTCTGAATAATGTCACTGTGAAGAGAGCATTCACCAGAAGACCTCTTCCTTAAACTAAATTGAAGAGAAATCTCGCTATACTTGCTAGTTAGCTGTGTAGGCATTAGAATTATTAAGCTGCTTTTACTGGCTTTTAATTGTGTCTTTTGGCTAAGTTAAACTCTTCTAATGCAACATTAACCTTATTTAGTTCTGTATGAGGTCGCTATGTAATAACTTTCCTTGTTTTCTGTGATTTTTTTCTTGTTTCTTTCTGTGCTTTAAAAAAAAAAAGATTAGTTTCTAAACAGACAAATTGTGATACTAAAGAACTGTAATGCATAATATTTCACAGTAACCCTTTGGTGCTGAACACATATTGAGGATCGATACCTTTATGAGAAATAGGGAGCTGTTAATTCCTGCTAATAGATTCTGAGTTTTTGGAGCAAGGTCTCTGTCTACTTGTGAGGGAATGGTTCTTGCTTCTGGAATAATAATATCCTGTTCTTGCTTGCTGTGACTATATATTAAAATACATTTGGGGTTTTTTTTTTGATGAATTGGATAGTGTTGTATTGTGTAAAATATCTTTTCTGGAAAGTTCATAGTTCATTTTGTTTAACTTTGCCTATATGTACAATCTCAGCAAATTTATTCTGTATTGGGGGGAGGGAGGGAAGAAACCCACTCCCAAACCAACAACTTCCAACTGGACTGGTTGATTGACCTTGAACGTGTGTGCATATGCTGTTACTGAGATTGAATTGTTTTTTACTTCAGTAAGAGAATTCATTCAGGTGTAACTAAGCAGTTTAAAAAGTAAATTTGAAATAACTTTTCAGACATTTACATAATAACACAGGTTTAATGTATCTTTATTTAGACAACTGAAAGAATTTTGGGCATTAGGGGCTTGCTTACTTGGATCTCCAATGTTTGTCTAATTTCTGTCACACCAAGTTTCTTGCAAGTTGCATTTAGTGTCAAAAAATATAATTTCTCCTGTAGCCCAAGACCCATGGGGTTCATGTTTTCTAAGCTAAACTCATTTCAGAGTTGCTCCTAGGACATACGTGTGTCTTGTGCCTGTGTTTTCTGACTCAGAGGGTATGGAACGTCAGTCCAGCGATGCTTGCTTACTTATTGAAGTATTATTAGCTTCTTGGACTATGTAAAAACACAGTGCCCCCGTCTGCTTTTTAGTATGAAACTTCTGCAACTTCATAATTGAAAAGGAACCTCTGTCTGCCTCACTTTCTTACCCCCATCAAGTTCCTCAAGTTCATTTTGCAATTTTTTTTAAATGAGCTGTTTAAGATCTCAGGCTCTACCATGTGCCCCCTTTCGCCCACGGATCGTTGCTTAGTTGTGAAATCTACCTGTCCCATGTAGCACTAAAGGTAATTGTAACTGAAAATTTGTTAATACCGGTGAACTTGTTTTACAAATTAATTTAAGCCTATATTACGAAATTACAATAAAATTAGTAGTAGGAACTCATACAGTTATAACAATGATACTCATTTATTGCAGAATTGTCAGATATGTTTGAATCATTGGTGCCTGTTTGTTTGATAAAATGAGAGGACTCTGAAACAATTTGTAGATTATTGTGCCTGGGCTTTGTTAAGAATGGTGAATATTCAAGTATTAGGGCATTTTGGATGTCTAATAATGAATCATATTTTGAACTTACCTTTCTTTCAATATGTTTTGGTGGGGTGGGGAATCTGAAGATTAATATTGAAGGAGAATGACATGTTAAAAATACAAACTGAAGGGGTTTAGAGGACGTCCTGGTAGCTAGAGTGTAAGTTCAGAAAGTGATCTTTAAATGTGCCAGGGTTTACATTTATTTTGCAAGGTTACAAAATGCTTTAACATCAAAGCGCTGTTAAAAGTTGATCCATTTCTAATCTACCTCAGAGTCTGGCGGGGGGTGTGTGTGTATGTGTGTGTGTTTCATCTCTGCCAACCTCCTTCATCTTCCTCCTTCTTTCCTGCCAATGCAGAATGCGTCTTCCCGCTGCTTGCCTGTCCTAGTTTTTTGGGCTGTTGCCTCCTCACGGCAGTGCCAGCTGTGGCATGGAATTCAAGCTGATAAGCTCAGCAGGACTTTTAGTCTTGTGTTCTGTGTGGTGCTGGTTAACCTCACGAGTTAGTAACCAGTGAGAGTGAGGTACTGCTGTCTTGACAGTAGTGTTTGAGTAGATAAATGTAAAATCAATGCTAGTGAATTCCATAGCAAATTTCTTAGAATCACTGGTAGGTTTCCATTTCCAGGAGGAAAATTGTGTTTGAGTTAGATTTTTATGTCATTTGCTGTTGTAGTTGGTAGCTATTCAGAGAAAGATGTATGAATACCTGAAGTAAAAGTAGTATAAGAGGCGTTAATAAGTCCATATTTGCAAGAAACAGTTTCTGTGATGACTTTGTGATTCTTCTTTCTTCCTCATATCCTTCAGAATGTAATTTCTTTTTTTTTTCCCCCCAGTTAAGTGCTATTGTATGCATTGTGACCTGCCCCAATCCTACACAAGTACGGCAAGGGTTAAATCATATTTTTTAGATACGGGGATTGGAAGGAGGCAGTGTGGTGGGTCACACCCTTATTAACTTGCTTATTGCTCATTAACAGCTGAAAACAGGGTTCGTAATGGAAACAGGCAAAGGAAGGTGCTCTGACCACATACCTCTCCACTTTCATTTCAGATATCCTTGCAACCTTAATACAATGCCTTTGTGTGCATTCATGTGATAGTCTTTGAGCTATGTTACCACACCAGTTCTTTTCCAGAGAACTGCTGTCTTAAATGAGTAGAGATTGTTTGGAATTTTGTGATGAAGGAAGCGGATTTCTGTATGACTGTACCTTCTTTTGTTGCAGATGCTGGAAGATACGTAGTGAATGAAACAAGAATGAAGGGCCATCTGATAATTAAGTCAGTGAAGTGCATCATGTGATAACAGCATTCTGTCATGAAAATTTGTGTGATGCTAGGCAAATAGCACAAATGAAATTCTGTTTCTTGTTTTCCTAGAAGCAAGCTAGAGATTCTGGGATGTGGTTTGCAAATCGTTGAGAATTCAAGGTGCAATTGAAGTCAGGGAGCATTGAACACGAAGTGCTCAATGTTCTGAAATGTTGAGCAATAGCTCTTCCCGTTTTTGGCACCCAAAAATATGCTGGCTTGATGGATCTTTCTCTATCATGATTTTCCATATATAGAAGGGGGATAATGTTATTCTTCTACTGAGCAAGCCTGTTTTGCAAATTAGCTTATTAGTATTTCTGGTATTAATGAATGTTCTAGTGAGGAGCACAGTAGCAAAGACTCTAAGGAAATTACTACTTCTAGAGTGGGGAATAAGCCATGTGCAGCAGATAATCCTTAGAGTCACAGTGAACAGTAAAAAGAAGACAAAGTATTCAGCCATCATTCTGAAAGTCTTTTCTGTTCTTGAATAAGCAGGGGCCCTGTGACCATGTAGCTTGTTGTGTTCCAACTGCTGATCCCGGACTGCAGCTAGTCTACAGGTGCTTCTCTCCAGCCTGCCACCAATTCCTTTAGAGAGAGAGAACCACTGTTTTAATACCAAGTAGTTCCTCCTGTCCTGATCTGCAAAGCCTAGGTTGAAGCGCTTTTGTTAGTGCTGCAGAAGAGTGATAAGGTCTGCCGCTCCTGAGGAAAGAACAGGAAGAAAAGAGGAGATTGCACAATTAGGCAGGAAGGGGCAGCTGTTATGTGGTAAGGGAGAAGGCAAGTGTTTGTGTGTTGGGAGAGTGGGGAAGTAGGCTCCTGCTGTTAAGGCAGTATATTAAGACTACAGAGGGGTTCTCAGAACTAAGATCAAGCCCCCCAGGAGCCAGGATCGGATCATTCAAGCTAAATCCGTGCATGCTCCAGTTTTTATGAAATTGCATGTGCAATGGAGTCTCTTTAATTCTGTTTGACTTGGAAACCTTAATAATGCTCTGTTGCATTTTGAGTTTTTTGTTTGGGAGGTTGTATGACAAATGTATGGAAAATGAACTTGGAAACCATTCTTTTCCTTTTCATCATGCTCAGTTCTCAGTAGATGGCATACTCAGGATAATGAGAATTCTCTGAGGTCCTTTCTACAAAAGAGGTAAAGCAAGAGGAGAAAAAAAAATGTCATTTGGTGCCTCTATTGATTTAGCTATACTAATAGTAATTTCCAAGACTATGTTTATGTTTCACTTTACTTGCGTATTTTGTTTTATTGGTATTAAACAATGTTTTATGCTCAACCTAAGAAATGTGATCAGGAGCTGGATTGAATGATGCTTTTTCTTGTTGCTGCAGTCACATTCTTTCTTTTTTTTTCTTTTCTTACAGAAAAGATGAGTGTGCCAACTCAGTCTGTGCATAAAGACAATGGGAAAACCATTGAGAATGTGGAGGAGCACAGCTATAAGCAAGGGAAAAAGATTCGAGACACCCTAAGGACAACAGAACGAGATCACAAGAAAAATGTGCAGTGCTCATTTATGTTAGACTCAGTTGGTGGGTCTCTGCCAAAAAAAACAATTCCAGATGTTGATCTCAATAAGCCTTACCTCAGCCTTGGCTGTAGCAATGCTAAGCTTCCAGTCTCTGTGCCCATGCCAATACCCAGAACTGCACGCCAGACTTCTAGGACTGACTGCCCAGCAGACCGCTTAAAATTCTTTGAAACCTTGCGGCTTTTGTTAAAACTTACCTCAGTCTCAAAGAAAAAGGACAGGGAGCAAAGAGGACAGGAAAACACCTCTTCTGTCTGGCTGAACCGATCCAATGAACTAATCTGGCTGGAGCTGCAAGCTTGGCATGCTGGCCGGAGCATTAATGACCAAGACCTCTATCTCTATGCAGCCCGTCAAGCTATCCCTGATATCATCAATGAAATCCTCACCTTCAAAGTGAACTATGGAAGCTTCTCCTGTGTAAAAAATGGAGCCAGTCTCAATGGTACTTCAGGAGAAGGAGTTTGCAAAGCAACACATGGAACTAGTGCTTTGGGTTACTCAAGTTACCATGAACACCTCCATCGCCAGCGGGTCTCATTTGAGCAAGTAAAGCGCATAATGGAGCTGCTAGAGTATATAGAAGCACTTTATCCATCTCTGCAGGCTCTTCAAAAGGACTATGAAAAGTATGCTGCAAAGGACTTCCAAGACAGGGTGCAGGCACTGTGTCTATGGTTGAATATTACAAAAGACTTAAATCAAAAACTAAGGATTATGGGAACTGTATTGGGCATCAAAAATCTTTCTGACATTGGCTGGCCAGTGTTTGAAATTCCTTCTCCTCGACCATCTAAGGACAATGATCCAGGGGATGAAGAAGTTGATAGGGAAACAGAAGTAAAGGAATCCTCAGGCACGTGCACAGAGGAGAGCGATGGTGAAGAACAAATCTCCGAGGAGAGTGTTGAGGAACTTAGACAAGCCATCAAGAACAATTTTACTAATAAGCCAAATTTTGACTTTCAGGACCATTTTTCAAGGAGGCTTGATAGGCTTGAATCTGAGGATGACTCCACCTCTTGGGTTATTCCAGAATGCAGTGCTGAGGCAAGCTGCAGCCAACACTGTTTGACCTCTATTTACAGGCCGTTTGTAGATAAAGCACTGAAGCAAATGGGGTTGAGGAAGCTAATTTTAAGACTGCACAAGCTAATGCATGGTTCATTGCAAAGGGCCCGTATGGCGTTGGTAAGGAGTGACCACCAGCTGGAGGTAGGTTGCTACTAGTGTAACTGGGTAACAGGAGTACCTCCCCTGCTGTGTTGTTTCTAACTGAAACTGGAGGAACTGCGATGTTATGAAAGTTTTGGTTGCTGTGTTGGTTTTTGAAAAATAGTATATGTTATGATTAAGAGCCCAGTTCTGCTTCTACTGAAATGAATCTGTCATTTGACCTGAATTAGAATTTGTGTGAAGCACAAGCTAGCTCTCTGTTCTTTTTTGTAATTGAAATGACATTTTTATGATAACATCTTTGCTCATTACATTTTCTAATGTCTAAAGCCATGAGTCAGAAAAATTACAGTGGAAAATTAGGCACGAAAGTTGAATCGTAAGAAAAATTAGCTATGGAAGTGATCATTTAGCTTTTTCTGTCTTCAAGACTGGATATCTCTCTGCAAGACATCCTTTATGAAAACATCACTATTGTTTTGGGTTTTTCTTCATCTAAATGAATGAAGTACTGTGGTGGCACGTTATGCTTGAGGCCAGATAGGATAAACGAATGGATGCTTAACCTTGAAATCTATGAAAGCAAGTCATGTTAGCATGTTGCATTCTTCAGCTGGCTCTTAGTTTAATTTTTTTTTTCTTTGGGTCATTTTATATTCTTAATTAAGAATGATTGTGAGTTAATAAACCAAAATTATGAAATAAGCAGTAAACGAAGTACAGTAGCTGAAGTTTCATATGGTAAGTTGTGGTCACTGATTCTTTCAAGGCAGAATATTGTTTCTTAGTATAAACTGTTACCTAACCTGTAGGCATTTTTATAATTAGGAAGAACTAGTAGTAAGGATTACTTGCCCTCCTCGATAAAGTGGCACTGTGTGTGGGGCCTAACCATGGATTCTGGATGAAGGAATTTCTTAGCCAACATGCCTGTTCTAAAATGGATACCACATGTGGTCTTGGACATGTTGCTGATCTCTTGGTGTTGACTGTCACGTTTGCAAAAGGAACAGGAATGGTTTATCTCCCTTGGGTTTTTTTTTTTAGGATGAATAAATTAATATTTATAAAGTTATTTGATTTTGAAAAAGCTTTTATTTGTAGTGTTGCTAATGTAGATATTACTGTAAAAAATGAAGCTATTAGCTGAATTTTTATTTATTCTCTAATTGGTTTCAACTTGTGTTCTAGGAAGTTTTGCATTAAGGAAATCTTTGTGTATTTCTAAAGAGTCACGCGCCTAAGCAAAACTTGCAGGTATCTGTTACAGTAACCAGAAGTACCCCCAAACCATATATACTTAGCTAGAAAGTTCAGCGATATATATAGGTAGAAATAACTTTGAAAAAAAACAAAAGAAATAAAACATAATTTGGGGGTATTGAAAACTACTTTGAATGTATTTTTGAAATTGTGAAATACCTCCAATGTTTTGACTTCATAAGGGTTCTTAAAACAAGTTAATGAAACGCTAGTAGCTAGAGTCTTTGCTGCAGCTTCACTTGAAATACCTCCAATGTTTTGACTTCATAAGGGTTCTTAAAACAAGTTAATGAAATGCTAGTAGCTAAAGTCTTTGCTGCAGCTTCACAGAATTAAATTTTTTGGTAATTTAGCGTTGGATGACTTGTGTAAGATGTAAGGTTAATCTTTTCTCCCTCCTTCTCTACCCTTGCGACTTCTTTGAACGTTCACTTTCAGTAATTATTACATTTTCTTTGGAATGTTGTCCTCTTTTAAGAAATTACTTTATGACTAAAGATGAATGTTATAAAATTGTAAACTTCTTTCCTGCCCCAAAGTTAAAAGAATGCTGTCAAAACCAGAAAATACTGTTTGTCAGAGGTCCGGTACCTACTGCAGCAAAGGGTGACATCAGACTAAAATAGAAGAGATGGTTTTGAATTGCTTGGTCTTTGCATATGACAGTACTTTGAATGTAGTGTCTTGCGTTTTTTTAGTGCAGTTCAGTTTGACATTTGTATGCAGCCAGAGCTGTTAGTGTTTTGTTAATCTTTGTTACTTCTGGTTTTTTTATATCTTGACTCTGTGTTTATGTGTGTACATACACTTTAAAATCTCTGGACATACTTTTATTTCTATTGTTACTTAAACACTATCTTTCATCTAAAATGTGCTTTCTGGATTCTTCCACTGTATGCATTTTAATGCTCATTTCATATTACATATATATAAATGTTTATACAGATAGCTGTTTTTAGTGTTTTTTAAAGTACAAGTTTAATTTGTCATAGGCTGTGATACTTTAACAAGGCTCTAGGCACTGTAGTCTGTTTTGTGTAGAAGTTGTATGATTTGATTCTTAAAGAAAATGGCTAATGTTTCTTATTTTAGTTTACAAAATCAGAGATGTTATTTTAGTAGAACAGTATTTAAGTCTGTGTACCCTGTTTGTTGTTTATTCAACTGGCTGCACTTTTGAATACGGATTTTATTTATGATCTCAATAAATGTCTTGGACTTTGTTTTCTTGGGCTTTTTTTAAGAAGTATTTGGTAGTCATTTGAAACATTTCAGATTGGGCCCGCTGAAGAGTAAGAATAGTCAAATTGAACAATAGAAGTTTAGTGTCTAATACTAAGCCCTAATGTCATGTGCTGTTATGCTTAATGTTAGAAGATGAAATAACACATTTACTCAATTTTGTTGTGTTATTTTTGCTCATAGACTAGTTCTTTAATATTTTTATGAGAACTAAATTTTTCAACGCTATACTTGCATCACAAAGAGGATTGCATTTCTTAAATATTTTGTTGTACTGTAGAAGTGTAGTATTTTCATGATCTGTTATTAATGAAAACTTCTTGTATAAAAGCGTTTAGCTCTGATGCTATTCTGGTGCTATGCGTTTCTTTGAAAGAGAGTTAGTATAAAGAAGACATTAATATACCATCTAAGAAGATAAGTTCTTATACTGTAGATCAACTAGTGGTTAAACTTCAACTAAACAAGGTATAGAGGAAATCCCCACTGATGCATGTTTGCTATCTCTGCATAATGAGCTAATGGTTTTATAAACCACTTAAGAATCTGCAGTGCATAATACATTTTGTGCCAACGTTAGACAGTAATGAATACACTGTTCCACCCCCCATGACAGTTGAGAAACATCACAATACTAAAAAATAAAAACACTAAGAAAAATGACTTTGTCAGTAGCTGTAATTTTGTGTGGCTCTTCTGAGAAAGCAGAGCTTGTACAACACTGTAGGCACAAATGTCAAAAATGTGTGTAGGTATAAAGGAATAAACAATTCCTTTTTTTTTTTTCTTCCCCCTGCTAGATAATAAGCTTAAAAGTGGAATAAATATTTTTTAACTTTCTAGGCACCACTTAATAATTTCTTTTAATTTCTGGTAATGTTTTCTCCTCCTTTGAAGTGATGTTATTTAAATTTGGCACTGAAGAAAAACCGAAAAAAATGCTCGTTATGTCTAATATATGAATGAAGGCTATTCAGGTGTCATCGTTAGCAGCTTTGAAATGAGAATTAGAATAAAACAGACTTAATTTGAAACAAATCTTATCCTTAGATGATGTACAATGTGGTGTTATCTTTAAGAGCTGCACACATATTGCAGTCCAGATTTTGTTCCTAAATTAAACCCCAGAGTGCCTCCATGTACAGCTTTGCTTAGAATGTTATCACAAGGTATATAGTTTAGATATCTAAGATGTCTATTTTAGATAGTTTCAATTATTTTCTCTGATTAGAAATGACATTTCATTTAAATGTAATTTTCGTTTAAATGAAAAATAAGTTTATTAATTGAAAAAACCAGCTTGATCTCTTTATATTTTATCTTCCTTTTTAAGTTTCAGTTTCAATTTCTTAACATCTACCAAAGTTCATAAGTTATTTTTTCAATAGTTTTGTTCAATTTAGCTAGTGACACTTTCTTGAACATTGCATTACTTTACAATGTGGAGTTTTATAGAATATATGCACTGTATTTGAAAAGGAACGAGGATACTCGCCTGATGTAGCCAAGTGCAGACTTGTTTCTCTAGATATAGTCATTAGCGTAAGACCTTTTGATTTATTTATTTTTTTAATATATTTCGAAATTCTCAAGTATTGTATCTTATAATGACCTGAATATATGTTCCTGTATATTATGTTAGGCTTAACTTGTATGTTCATCATAACCTCAAACAGCAGTTTCTTCCTGTGTAGTGAGATCCTACAGCTTTAATGGATGCTTTAATCATTTTAAAACAGAAACATAAAGTAAGAGATTATTTTGTTCACTCCCAAGGGTCCATAGTTGCTTCCCTCAGCCTGATGATTCTCAAATAATAAAAAAAAAAGGATTCTCAAATAATAAAAAAAAAAAGTTAGCTTAAACAAAAAAAAAAAAAGAGAAATTGAAACTTCTGTGGTTGATTTGCCAGTTAATAGAATCATACCTTTTAAAAATAGACTTTTGTGCATGCTACTTTAAACAAATGTTAAATCTTAAAGTATTTAGGGATCCTTTTCATGATACTTATTTCTTGTTACAGTTTTCAGAATTTCCAGATCCCATGCTGTGTTCAGATTACGTGCAGTTATTAAATTCCCCACCTTGTTGTGAGCAAAAATGCAGCACTGTGTCATGGGAGGAGCTGAAATCCATGGATTTACCATCTTTTGAACCTGCATTCTTGGTCCTCTGCCGAGTCCTGCTCAATGTTATCCATGAATGTCTCAAGCTAAGGTTGGAACAAAGACCTGCTGGGGAACCATCTCTTTTGAGTATTAAACAGGTTTGCTTTAGCTGATTCTTTTTTATATTTCCTATTTGAAATGACTTTGTCATTTCGTTATGATAAGGTTGTCGGTTTAAAGAGGATTAGTTTAAGAAATGACAATGTAATAACTTTTATAAATAGCCTTGTATTTCGTATGGAGATCTGGTTTTTGCATAGTAAACAACTGGTCATGTATACCTCTCTGATTTAGACTTCCAGGAATCAAAACTGGTGATTAAAGAATTATCAGCCAGCGAAGGTAAACACTATTTGTTCCATCTGCATTATATATACCCTTATCCAGCACATCTTCCTCCATTTGGGTTTCTTAGGCAGGGTAACCAGTTTTAAGGGTCGGTGTATTTCTTTTTTTCTTTGATTTAATCCTTTTTTCTTTGCAAATGTAAGACCTCTGCCAACATGCGGTGGACACATAGTAGAAGTTTATTAAGAAGAAAAGCAAAAAAAAAAAAAAATCTTCTTTCCCAGCATTTTGTTTTATATAAATTTCTGATATCTTCTGTGGGTAGTGACCCAAGATTGTTAGTCCTGACACTGGTTGAGAATGTTGTATGAGGATTTCTTTTTCTGGTGGTTATCTGATGCAACGAAGGCTGTTTAGATCAATGCCATTTTTCAAAGTCTAGTCCAGGACATACTAAAATTGTCTGAAATCATCTCCCTGCTCCCCAGCAAGCATAACCAGATCAGGGTTTTATCAGGTGGTCTTTAAAGGTAATCATTTAGGTTAAGTTCTTGGGCTGATTATGATTTCACATCCCAGTTATCTGCTGCTCCAAAATCAATTGCTAAGTTACATTATGGTCCCAAATAAATTTCAGTCCTCTCTCTTCCCCACCCCCTTTCCTTTACTCCCTGCCTTTTTCTTTCCTTGGTATACTAGGATTTTAGATGCCCTTATATCCAAAAGCACAGTACCTACAATTTCAATCTTAAGAGTCATAGTTAATAGTAGAATATAGTATAGCATAGTGTATTGTAAAGCATAATATATCCTTTTTTCCCAGAGATTGGGGCTTTTTTTTTCCCTTACATTTTGTATGCTCCTTGTGGACTTTGAGTTAAGTAAAAATGACAGTTTCTTCCTGGAAAACAATGTGTTTGTTACAGACTGTTTTGATGGTGTATACTGTCTTGCTAATTACATTGAAAAAATGAATTCAACTCAGCAAATGCTTGCTGTCCCACACAGTATTTCTGAACAGGCAAAGGAGCTGTGGAGGATATTTCGCAAATAGATCTATTTTTTTCCTGAAAAAATACAATTCCTAAAATCTTGAGCAGGCTCAAAACAGAGTCTAGGGGTCTGTTTTGTTCTGCAAGTTCACAGAATATTACAGAATTACAGAGAAGTCTGGGTTGGAGATACTCTGGTCCAACCTTTTGGAAGCTTGGCCCTATATTAGGTTATCCAGGGCCTTGTTAGGCCAGATCATTAATACTTTCAGTGAGAGAGATTCCGCTGCTTCTCCAGCCAATCTGTTCCAGCATTTATTTTTTCTCCCAGTAAAGCATTTTTTTCTTACATGCAGTATCCAGACAGAATTTCCCTGAAGCAACTTGGGCCTGTTGCCTCTTGTCGGGTCCTTGTGAAAGGAGTGCCCCCATTTTCTCTGTAACTACCCTCTAGGCATTGGAAAACTGTGATTACATTCCCCTTGCATATTCTCTTCTCTGGGTTGAACAAACCCAATCTCTTGAATTGTTCTTCACATCCATGTAGCACAGCACAGTTTGGTTTCTATAGTGACTGACCTAATGGGTGTCATTTGGGGCACTGAGACCTTTAAGTGTCTCCTGCTTTTTGGTACCGTTTGAAATGTGTAGCAGTACTGTTTGAATGTATCAGGCATGCTAGTCCTGATACTCAACTTTTCCAAGGTGAGGTTAAATTTTTTGATTACTAGCAAGTTAATTCTATTAAAAAAAAGAAATCTGGTTTGCAAGAAAAAGTATACACACAAAAAGAAAACCAGCACAGATTATACGCTTCCCACAGTGTGCTTTTTCTCCCATCCTTTCTCACTAGCTTCTCCTTTTTGAGCCATCTCGCCCAATGTTTCACTTCTAGCAATAGCTTTTGTGATCCTGATGATCCTGTGTTATCGGAGAGAGCTGTTCTCTTTTAATGGCGATTTGCCATTATGTGGTGACAGTGTAGCTCCTGAACAGTTCAAGATGGTTCTCAAGTTCCGCATTTGTGCTGAGAAGTGGAGAGGGGGGTGTGTGTGTATGTGCACGGGCACATGGGTTATTTCTGTTAGGTGGTTAAATAGACACTGTCTGTTATAACCTGCATTGAGTGTCTTACAGCACCATGATCTTCTGCAAAATAACTTATCAGATCTCTCAGGATCTTTCATACCAGTTTGTATCTTGAAAAAGGTAGTAGATGATACTATAATTTCATAAAAGCTTCTTCCTTACAAAAATCAGTGGAGAAATTAGGTCAATACTGCTAGAAGATTTTTAGTTCCAGATTATAGGATACTGTAATAGAGAAATGCAACTTACAAATAAGTAATTTCTTCTTCATCAACACCCATTTAAGTCTATAACTAGAAGCACAGTAGCATATGCTATGTTGATGCAGGTGCTGATTTCTTAATTACCAATTCTGTTATCCACTCACCTGTTAACCAGGAAGTATTTGAACACGTTTTAATGATTAAAGAAGCAGCCAGCTAAAGGATGTGTGTTTGGATGCGGAAAACCGTATCAGACCATCAACACTCCGACTAGATTATTTTAACAGCTCGTGGTACCTCCTGGAATTTTTGGGTCAACAGTCCTTATGTCAGCCATCAACATTTTGTGCAGACTGCTTATGATCTATTATTGTCATGTGGCATGCATTAACTCTAAGGTAGTTGAAAAGTGAAAAGTCACACCTACCTGGTTTCTGATAAGTGACTGACACCACTTGGAGCAGGGCCACGATGTACTGACTAGTTACTGCGTTCTCCTTAATCAGGTTTTGTGTATCGGGTATAGTTATATACATATACACATAGTGTGCTCATTATAGACCATATTTTTTGTTTGTCTATTGCCTTATGACTTTCAGTTCCAAAAGTTGACACTTAAAATTAGCACTACAGGGTTTTTTGTAAATCCTGTATTCTGTTATACAATACTGTATAGCAGTATATTTAAACAAAAAATCTCTATTTTTAATGAAGTTTTGAGTGTATTTTATTTTGGAATAGACAAATGTTACTCTTTGCGAGTTTTAGAAGTGAACTTTGCTTGTATCTGTAAGATATGCCATACTATATAGTAAAGTTTTATGGACAAGTGATATTGCCAAGTCCCATATGTCTCTGTGAATAATGGGTAGTTAAATATAAACTTTAAATTCTTTGAACAAGTTACGTTTTTCTTTGTGGATCCGAAGGCCAAACCCCAATAACTTAACACAGAGTACACTGGATGTGGTTGAGTGGAGAGTGAAGAATCTACATTCATTTTTAAATATATGACGTTAGGGATATAAATGTGTAATTATTGGATTTCCAACTTATAAAAAATTACTTTTTTTTTTCCTTTTTCACCTAACTATTGACAAGTTTTAAACTACAGAGTTCAGAATATTACCCTTGTTTCCCCTGCACGCAGGGGAGCACAGTGTAATGTGTTCTGGCCTATAAAAGATTCCAAAGATTCTTGTAATATTAATAATATTATTGTATGTTTTTTGCTTTCATGGCATTATAATTTCTCATGCATTGAGTCCACTATATTGATAAATTATTTTGCCAGGATAGCCATTATACAAGATTTTAAAAAGCAGATTAACCGACCAACAATTCCATTCCCTCTGACCCTCCAAATGAACCCTTCTCTCCCTTTTAGACTCTTGATTTAATGAAGTTGTTGCTCAGAAAAGGTCAGGGTTGTCAGAGCTGGAGACTGATAATAATTTCAGAAGAATACATACTTAGCACTGGAAGGACTTCTGAAAGAAAGGCATTTGTTAGTGTAGGTTTGAAACTGTTCTTGCTGTTTGTGTACTTGCATGTCTGTGGTTGTGCACGTTTCTTCAAAGAAATAAAAGCCGTAAGCTTTCAGGGAGGGGTGACAACTGTTTGGCCAAAAGTGACCACTTCTACGGTTGAAAAGATAACTTTCCTCATGTTAGCTGTGCTGAGGGAAACACAAAAGAAACACCGTTTTCGGGTCTGGTATGGGTTTTAGAGTTGTGGACACCTGCCCAATAGATTGACAATGAATTTCCTGTAGTAAAACATTTCTCATAGGTCTCTAAGCATCTGTCAAACACAGCATATTATTCCTGACTTGCTTCCATTTAAACTGGTGATTTCATGATTGTGAGTCCTCTTGCCCACTTCTAAACTTTTTAACTATCCAGTAAGTTGCTTGCTGTGGCCCAGTGCAGGGAATGAAGTCTGAAACATCGGCCTCCATCTCCATTTACGGTTATGTGGCAAGTGGCATGATGGCAATTAAATAATCCTGGAAAATTAGTCACCTCTTTCCTACAGACATGTAGAGCGACTATCTGCATTTCTAAAAACTGTAGAAATTATGTAGTGATAAACTAACATATTTAGACAAACTGTACTGACAAATTAAGCTTTCACTTCCCAGGGAGAATTTATGGCTTGACTGATGGGAGTTTTTGGGTTTTTCTCTTGCAGCTGGTGAGAGAGTGTAAGGAGGTTCTGAAGGGTGGCCTGTTAATGAAGCAATATTACCAGTTTATGTTACGGGAGGTGTTAGATGACTTACAAAAGATTGATTGCAACATTGATTCCTTTGAAGAGGACCTGCATAAAATGTTAATGGTAAGCTTCAAAAAGGAAAAAATATTTGAAGTTCTAGTAAGTGTATTAATCTGAATACTGCTAATAGAAATCTGTTGTCCCTGTTGGGTATAGACCTTGCTAATTTTTTTGTTGTTGTGCTACTTTAATGCAATTTTATTGTTTTAATTGACTTGTAAAGGTGACACAGTAGCCATTGCCATTTTAGCAATGATTTTAGCAATACTGGTTTTTGTTTACTGGACTGTGGTGCAGTATACTTGTACATTGCCTGTATTTACAATAAAATGGTTCATAAATGGAAACTTTTAATAACCTTTTAGTATTGAATAAAAGATAAATACAATTGTTTGACAAACGTCATGTCTTAATATCTTGGTATTGCATTCATCCATTAATGATACCTTATTTTTAACGTGTATTTGTTATTGCAGTAAGTTAAACACAAAGAAGTATTTTCAAGACAAACACTTGGCCTCTGAAAGATATTAAATGAAACATTCTTTGGTAAATCTAGTTTAAATTACTGTTCCTTTGGATGTGACTGATTTTTATTCTTTTCTGAGTTCTTTGAGCTTTGTCCTCAATATTCTCGGGGGGGGTGGAAAAGATACATCTCAATACCTCATCACTAGTGTTTTGTCAGCAGAGCTGTTGTTACCATCTATTGTTGAGTATGCATGGATTTTCCTGTTACATGCGTTTCATTGCCTACAGTGGTGAAAATCCAACGTTTTACCTGAAGTTTCTTATGCTGCATGCCTGCCTTCATCTCCATCTGAAATTTCTAGAAACTTCCAGCAGAAATGACCTGGCTAGGTGAAAGGAAAATGGTTCATCTTGTCCATTTTGAAATTCCTTACCTGTTTTTTTGGGTAGCTGTCATGCTTTTGTACTTTGAGGCAAGAGCTTGAACTTTGGCAGCCGTTTTAATTGTATGAGTATTTTGCTTTTTCTTGGTCTTGAAAGGGTTGGTAACAAGACTGTGTAAATAGGAGTAAATATATCAGACTTCAAAGAATCACAGTTTGTGCCTATCAGAGTTGCAGGTTACTGTAGTGCCAGAAGCAGGGGAGAAAGGTTGGATGAATGGTCAAGACTGTCAGAAGATTGGGACAGCTGGGCAAAGAGCTGAAGAGATGATCTGGACTGAAAATAGGGATAGGGAAAACTTGTACGAAATCAGAAGGTTAAGACAGGATTAATGAGGGGTGGGAGGTAGAACTTACTCTTTGTCTTTTCCTGTGGACTCCTTGTATAGGCAGGCAAGGTAACTGAGAAGAGTACTGGAAGAGCAATTAGGCTGAGTGTGAAAGGTGAATTAAATAAAGTCAAGAATGGGGCTACAGCCTGAGACTATCAGAACACAGTACTTGCCTAACCCAGAGTAGAGCCTTAAGATTTTCCATTTCTACTCTACTCTCGTGAGACCCCACCCGGAGTACTATGGTCAGCTCTGGGGCCCCCAGCAGAAGAAAGACATGGACCTGCTGGAGTGAATCCAGAGGAGGGCCACGAAGATAATCAGGGGGCTGCCACATCTCCCCTATGAGGGCAGGCGGAGAGAGTTAGGGTTATTCAGCCTAGAGAAGAAAAGGCTCTGGGGAGACCTTATAGCAGCCTTCCAGTACTTAAAGGGAGCCTACAGGAAAGATGGGGAAGGGCTCTTTATCAGGGAGTATCGTGATAGGATGAGGGGTAATGGTTTTAAACTGAAAGAGGGTAGATATAGATTACATGTTAGGAAGAAATTCTTTACTGTGAAGGTGGTGAGACACTGGAACAGGTTGCCCAGAGAAGTGGATGCCCCATCCCTGGCAGTGTTCAAGGCCAGGTTGGATGAGGCTTTGAGCAACCTGGTCTAGTGGAAGGTGTCCTTGCCCATGGTAGGAGGGTTGGAAGGAGATGATCTTTAAGGTCCCTTCCAGCCCAAACAATTCTATGATTCTATGATCTTGGTGTGGTCTGAAAATACCTGAAACCAATAGGAAGTGTCTTAACCATTTCTAAAGAGGGACATTGCTTGATGTTATGGATTATTGAACCAAAATAAATTGCAACTAATTTTTTGCATTCAGTATGATCCTGAAGGGCAGATGTTTGAGGAAGAATTGTACTTACCTGGATTTTTGTGTTGGTTTAAAACAATAATAATTAAATAAAGGTGAGAGATAAGACTTGATAGAAAGGAACACAAGGTATAATGTAGAATCTGAGAAGCCTGTTCACTGCATTTATCCATATCCAGGAGGGTATGTTCAGATAAAACCTTTTGGAGTAACCCAGTTAATAAAAGATTTAGAAACTGTTTTTCAGTAGTTCAGCTTTAAAAACTATGGCCACTGTGGGTATTCACTGATACAATGGTGAATAGCAGCACAGTGAGCAAGGTGGTGATACTGTCAATATTTTCAGAAAAGTATCGTGGAGACATGGTGTTTAATACTTCAGCACTTTCTACTTCCCGAGCCATGAATTGCACCTTTTGTGTGGAAACACGTAGCTCATTTTCAATCGCAGCAAATGAAAAATGTTGTAGAAATATTTTCTGCAAATTGTATAATATTGAGATTTCTTTATTGATTTGAGAAGCTGTAATCCTTAGTTACACATTGTGTAAAAAATTCTGTTTAAATTGTCTCTTTCCATGTACAGGTTTACTTTGATTATATGCGAAGCTGGATCCAAATGCTACAGCAGTTACCTCAAGCGTCTCATAGTTTAAAAAATCTGTTGGAGGAAGAATGGAATTTCACCAAAGAAATAACTCCTTATATAAGAGGAGGTGAAGCTCAAGCTGGAAAACTATTCTGGTAGGTTTTATTTAATTACTCTGCTTATGGTGTTGATTTGTACCAGATACGTATTCAAGTCAGCACTTGTTCAAGGTTCCCAGATTGGGCTTCTTGAAGCCTCAGTAAGCAGTTGATAAGTCTTTGTGAATTTATGGATTGTTACAATGACTGTAGCTATAGGATGCAGTAAGTGCAGATTACTCTTACTCTAGCTATTACAGGAATGACTGCTTCTGTGGCAAGTCCCCATTCCTGCTAGCCCTGTGCACATAGAGTAACTGAGGGCCCCCAAGATGCTGCTTGTTCCTGCAGGCGGACTTGGCAACACGGCTGACTTGCGTTGGACAGGAACAGAGTAGGAAGAAGTTTAAGGTGCCATGCTACCTGAATAAGACACTGAAGTTCCACCATTTCTGTTGCTACAGTGATATTGCAGGAATGCTGCTGAAATCAACAGGAATATTTTTAGATTCTGGACTACAAGACAGTTGTGATGAATTTTGGGCCAGTGCCGATGACAGTACTGCATCAGATGAAATCAGGTATTAAGCCCTTCGGCTTAATAATAATAAACACACTTACTCATGTTTCTATACCCCTGACAGGTACATACGGCATTTTATTTCTTAGAATGAAAACTTTGTAAATGCAAGACTCCATAGACTTTATTGCTGATATTTCTATATGCAGTAGTAATGAACCATCATTTTGTTTGTTTGAAGCCTAGTAATCTTCTTTTTAGTTTAGGGTATGAGAAATTGTTTATTTAACATTCTTTAAATTTAATTTTTACATCCTTCTCAAAAATGTGCCTGCGCAAGTTCAATTTATTTCAGTCAGCTGCTTGTAAATATTTATCTTTTTTATGCTCTTTCTATTGACATATATGTAAATAATTCTTATTTTCTAATAGCTATAAAAATGCAATACGATTTATTAAAACATTGTCACTTCATTCTTACCAATGTTTCAGGAGGTCTGTTATAGAGACCAGCCGAGCACTCAAAGAACTGTTTCATGAAGCTAGAGAAAGGGCTTCCAAAGCTCTTGGTTTTGCTAAAATGCTGAGGAAGGTAAGTTAAGTGGAGTCTCATCTTATTTATATGCTTTAAAGAAACTTAGTCTGAAAGCATATCCTTTTGTTTTGTCATTACTTGTAGGACCTTGAAATAGCAGCAGAATTTGCATTGTCAGCCCCTGTGCGAGATCTTCTGAACGCTCTGAAAACAAAAGAGTATGTGAAGGTAAGTTCAGTTTAGAGGCATGAAAGTAGAGTGGGGATGCTAAGCAAAATGTCAAAGGGTATTTATTGATATATTTTCATTTTTTTAATGTGGCATCTATATCTCAACATTTAAAATGTCATGTATTTAATATTGAATTCTGGCAGTCAAATTATTTTTGGTGCCTGTGTTTGTGTGAGTGAGAATGCTAGTCTGTGTTTTGGGAAGTCAGTGTCTAATTCCTTGTATTCCCAAACATTCTCTTTGTGACTTAGGAAAAGTCATTTTGCTTCAGTAGTACTTACTCATTTGTGAGAGGGGAGTGATAACACTTAGTAGGGAGTGTTATGAAAAATAAATGCTTTAAAGTTTATGAGGTAAACAGATACGTCTGTAAATGGACATGTTTAAGTAGATAATCTCAGACTATGGACCTGTGTTTTGCGTGCTTTTATAAAGCAACAGTATTATAGTGGAGGTCTGCTCTAGCGAGCTTCCTTGAGAGTACCAAGGATGTGACAAATGCAGGGACTGTGTTCTGTTCCAGAATAACTGTTGCTAGAAAACTGTTGTACAGCAAAAGTAGGTTAAACTCTCAGTGCCTGATATTTACTGCACTATAAATTCCCACATTTATGGTTTTGCACTTTATTCCTTAAAAATTCCTAGGTCAATAAGTCTTTATTGTAGTTTGAATTTAAGTAAATCAATTGCTTCAACAGATTAAATTTATTTGGATCTGCTGTTCTTTTTTGTCCTTCCATACGTTTAATATATATAATTCCCAATTGGGAAATAATGTACTAAATTTTGCATGACAGAATTCTTGTTAGATTTATATAAATGATTGCTAAAAGTAGAAATTGGTTCAAGGGGAGGCTGAGAAGTTCATAGGAGAGAAGTTCATAAAGGGTTGTTAAATCCATGGATGAAACATCTGGCTCAGCAAGACCCTAGTCTATGACTTGTTTAAGAGTGGAAGATTTGTCAGGGAAATCAGTATATGTTTACTTTTAAAAAATATTTTTCCCCAGATATCCACTCTTGACTGCTTTAAGACACAATATTAAATTTGGTAAACCTTTTAGTTAAAGAGAGTATTATTTTTGTTATGCACATGTTTTGAAGAAAAAATTGAATCTTGAGTTTGAAAAATCTGTGTTAGCACGTGTTAAATAATCTAGATAAATCTTGAGATCCAAATAATCTATCCCTCTCTATGTATTATTACCTCTCCCCTTTTTTTCACTACTTAAAATGACACACATTTTGGTGACTAACACTTCATATTGGCCCTCTAACATCATGTAGGGTGTTTAAATTTTTAACAGCCTTTTCAATCAGATGCTCACTAGTTTTGGGAAACTATTTTAGCTTTCAGTAACAACCATCTAGTTTTTATATTGACCTGTAGATTATAATGGGTTTAGTTATAAAATATGGCTGCCTAATAGTAAAAATATCGAGTGCAATGTTTTGTCTAGCTTGATGACATCGAACTCTGAAAAGAGAGAATTAAATTTCACTGTAAGTCAGTTATCTCATGTCAAATTACAGATACCAACTATTTTCTGTTTTCACAGTCTGGTTCTGATGCTTGACTTGGTTAAAGTATTGTTACCAATGTGACAGATATAATGGAGAAGTAGTTTTTAAGTAGTATAAGTAGTATTTTATTAAAAGAGAACATTCCTATTGGACTTAATTAATCTCTCTTTCACGAATAGTAAAAGAATAACTGATTTTTTTTTTAGCAATATTTTTGCTTACTCTTATCTTTTGTAGCCACTGAGAAATGTTACGTGGGTTCTTGGAGATCCTGAAGGAATTTTTCTACTTTTAATATTCCAGTCTTAAAAATGTGTGCTTCATAAGTCTTAAATTAGTCTTGACTAATTACTTTTTAAAATATGTGTATTTGTATTTTATACATACATATACATAAATATACACACATATATATATGTATAGTATATATGTGAAATTGGTCTTTTTTTTAACAAGATTCCTTTAGAAGAATATGTAGAAGGAGCAATTGAAGGGGCAAGGAAAGATGTCACTGAAAGTTGGTCATCTAGTGGATTTCAAGACAAATAATTTCTTATAATGCATTATGACTTTTAGTGCAAAAATGGCTGAATGTATTGTTTTAGTATGTATATTGTACAGCTGCTTAAGATGGAAGCTCTCCCTGTTGCTTAAATGAGATGACATATATCTATTTTATCTATTTGATGTATCATAGAAGACAGTGGGATTCACTCATTCAGTTCATTTTTATTTTTTTCTACAGGTACAAATCCCTGGACTCGAGAGTTTACAAATATTTGTACCAAATAGTATTGCAGGGGAAAAATCTGTGATTTTGCAGCTCCTCAATGCAGCTGCTGGAAAGGATTGCTCAAAGGATTCAGATGAGGTTGCATATGAGGCCTATTTACTAATGACCAAACACAGTGATAAAGACCATGAATTAGATGACAGCTGGAGTGCATGGGAGGGTCAGCCGATCAAAGTAGTGCCACAAGTAGAAACTGTTGATACACTGCGCACCATGCAGGTGGGTTTTGAGTTGTTTGGGTTTTTTTTTTTTCTGTTTATGTGATCTCCACACTTCTATGAATGCTTATCCTTTCAGATTAACCACAGTAATTTAAGTGAGGCATGTGTCCTTTTATAAATAATAAAAAGTGAAATTCAAGGATAGGATTGACTCTTAGTTGTGTTAATGCAAGTATTAAATTCAATGGATTTTAGCATTTCTTAGAAGGATTAGCGTCTACAATGTGCATTTTTCAGGGTTGGACTTCTATAATAAAGAGATACTTTCAATATCTAGTTGGGTGTTCAGTATCAGAAGTACGGATAGGTCTTGAAAACTGTACATTTTATTAAGAAGTCACCAGTCTCCGAGAATGTGCGGCGGTTATGTGCTTTCCACACACTGAGGCATGAAACCAGTTACTTTCGATCTTGGATGGATTGTGACATTTAAAGTTAAATTTCTGTGGAAGCTACTGGATGTTTAACAGTTCTGCAGGAAGAAATCTTTCCAGTCATACTTTCCTTCATCCCAAGCCAACAGGGGTTCCCTGCCAGCAGTTCTGCTATGCTCTAGCAGCTGAGCTAGCTGCAGCTCCCTGCCCCTTCTGTTCTCATATCCTTATGTTAAGCTAAGTGAATTTTCCTTCTGGTATGTCATCTAGTTCCTTGGATCCCTACCATAAATGGGCTCCGCTATCCGCGAACAGTGTGACTTTCCATGTCACTGTGCCTGGCCTCTAGCATTCAGAGGGCTCTAGCAATTACAGGCAGTTGAAAAAGTCACTCCTGTACATACTACTGTTTTTAACATGCAAGCATGTTACTTCTTCCAGACTGAACAATAAAAAAATAGCCTTTGATTAAGTGCTTAGAATTTCATTGGACTTCCAGCAAAGTTAGCATTTCATTCAGAAAATGAAAACAGCAAAAGATGGAATTTGGTTTGCAAATGATATTCTATCTGACATATGTAAGTGCACATAAAACACTGTGTGTTTGCATACGTGTTTATATGTGTATAACACTGATTATTAATTTTTTAAAATCCAATATTGAAAGGTTAGGAAGTAAAAAGTCTTTCAGAAAGATTGTGTCCTGTGTTTTTAAAAAAACATGTTTTGATTGCAAACTAGAGAAAATGTAAGGTGTTATTTAAAAAATATTCATAGAAGAGAAGAATCCCATCAACATTTAAAGAATTTTAAGCATGAAAATATTCTTTGGGGATGAGGTATTGAAAATCTGGATAAAGTAGGTCTTGTTTTGTGAGTAACTTGTTGCAGATGCATTGTCTGTAGTTTGAAATCAACAAGAGCTTAGTATGTGACTCATAGCGCCACAGCAAGGCAACACCATCTGTGACTGTGTACTTTTATAGACTGCTGCAATATCAGAGCTCTGGTTTCCAAAACATATTCTTACATTTTAATAATTTTCAAAATTTGAGCAAATACAGTGTGGTAAATCTATGGCTTTCCCTGTTCCATAGTAGTTTTTGTCCTGAAGTGTATTACATCACTTGGATAAAACCCGCCTATTTATGTGATGGTTGTTACCTCCATCTGCTTTGAGAAAATATAATTATTTTGCTTAGTTGCTGCCTTTCTGTGTATAACTGTTCTGAAGATAATTTTAATGCAATATTTCCCAAACCTTTCCAGAAGCAAATAGGAGTATATTCCCCTTGAGAACTTGCTGTGGCATTTGCCCTAATAGAGCTCTGCTCATAAGATGAGAGTTTATCAAGTTCGGTTGCCAGCATCATGCTTTTCTGTGTGAATTAAAGATTTTCATGAATAGCAACAAGAGAGGTCTTTCATATATTAGAATTAAAAAAATAACCAGTTGGAATTTGCTGATATGGGACATGTTTTTCTTGAGATGATTTTGTTTATAAGAACTAGTGGTATCTTGTATTCCTAGGTTGATAACCTCCTCCTTGTAGTCATTCAGTCTGCCCACCTTGTGAGTCAGAGAAAAGCTTTCCAGCAGTCTATTGAAGGGCTCATATCTCTGCACCAGGAGCAGACATCCAGCCAACCAGTCATCGCCAAAGCCCTACAACAGCTAAAGGTAAGCAGTTTTTGAGATTATCCCAGTCAAAATTGATGGTGCGTTGCTCACTGATAAGTAAAAACATGTAAGGAGACTTGATTGCAATACTAATGACATATTCTGCAATTGTAATTTATGCAACCTCTATGGACTTTACTTTCAGTACAATTTTCATTCTGTTTTTACTGATTTGTGAGTGTATTTTTGAGCAATATTGGTGTAATCATTTTTGCACGGGGTAAGTGGGAAACAAGTCCATAATGCAATAGAAATATTAATAGCAACAGAATAAATACATCTTCTTATGAGAGCACTATTGAATTGAAAGTAAGTGTTTGATTTCATAAAAATAAATTCTATCAAAGTCCATGATCTGCAAGAAACAACTTTTTTTTTCCTGTGTTTGGAGAAGATGGCTGCTTTGTGATGTAAAAGTGGGTAGGTCTCTTTCTGGTTTTTTTTGCTCTTGTTTTTGGTGTGGGTTTTTTTTTTTGTTGCTGTGGGGTTTTTTTTTTGGTTGGATGAGGGTTTTCTTTGGTGGGTGTTTTGTTTGTTTGTTTGTTTTTTTGGAGGACCCAGAAAAACAAAGATTTGTTAGGTTGAAGTTGCAATATCAGGTCCCTACATTTCCCTCTGAATTCAATAGAAGCTATGCCCATGTACCAGGGTGAAAATACAACCAAAGGCTTGGTCACATTATAGGTAGTAAAACTCATTTTCTCTATTCTTGTCTGTCTGATTTTGGTTGGGTGTTTTTGGTTGGGTTTTTTTGTTTGGTTTTTTTTTCCCCTTCGCTGTCTTTGTTTTTTAAAGTTAATCTCACTCAAGCAAACAAACTTAATTATAATAAGTTATATTAATTATAAGTTATATATATATTTATATATATATAATATATAAGTTATATTAATTATAAGACTTGCTTAGTGCAACTGCTGGAAAGTGTTTGTTTTTTCCAAGACTGAATGGATTGTGATGGCATTAAAGTACATTTCCATTTAAAATAATGCAATTGTTAGTATCATTTTTGCCTTAGTCTTGTCAACTGTAGAATATAAATAATAATTTGATGTCCCCCCATCTCTTTTTGTTGTTGTTACTCAGAGTGATGCATTACAGCTATGCAATAAGATAAGCAGTGCCATTGATAGAGTTGATCACATGTTCACATCTGAGTTTGATGCTGAAGTTGATGAATCTGAATCTGCCACTTTGCAGCAATACTACCGGGAAGCAATGATTCAGGGTTATAATTTTGGGTTTGAGGTAAGGAAACAAAAACTTAATGACACATTTTTTTGTAGTTTTGGTAAAAAACAATTGAAATTTCTGATTTTGCATTTGTGCAAATAAGGTAACTGTAGCTCTGTGGAAATACGAAGAATTCTAGCAGACCATTGTAAAAAATACGTGTTGCCACAGAAATCTTATGTGAAAATGATTGAAAAAGAACAGAGAGATCTGTTAAATTCAGACTCCAATTAGCAATGACTGGAACTCTAAAAAGCTTTAAGAACTTGATGAATTCAGGTATAGTCTTGTAGGCTCTGCTACTTGGCAACATTTTAGATGAAATCAGAAATATCTTTTTGATATTGAATGTCATTGTGTAACTTGGCTTCTCGCAGTTTTTCATCCTAGAATAGCATAATACTATAATATGATCCATTCTTTCAAAGTTTATGGTGGTTCTTTGATGCAGTGAATATAGCTTTTAAGTGCCTACCTTAGAGTACTGATGAGGAAATGTCGTGTTCAGATGCTTTTAGTATACTGTTTCACAGTTTGATTCCTGTGAGCTTTGTAAAATTTTTTTAAGATTGTATCATACCCTAAATTACTTGTAAGCATAGTCTTCTAAAAAACAGCTGGTATTTCTGTTTAATTTTTTAAACATACATATATAACTCCTTTATCCCCTAATGTTACCTGCAATATAACTAAAAATAATCACTACTTTGTGGTTCAATCTCTGATTACAGAACTGAGCATTTATGTAGGATGTTTCTTAAATGATGTGTACACTGTTAAACATCAGCACATGCCTGTATATACACAAGAATGCAATATGGCTCAAGTGCTGCCTCTCACTATAACACATTTTGTGTCATATACTTTTTCATGATTTTTTTTCTATAAATATGCAACTGCTTGCATAAAATCATTTTGTTTAAGAATAGGATGTCTCTGTTACCATACTGTAGAGTTTTGTTAGCCTGCAAATGCTCCAGTGGATATTGCAAATGGTATTTTTCTTCTTATTAATATGTGAAAAGTAATCTTTAGTTTCTTACAGTACCATAAAGAAGTTGTTCGTCTGATGTCTGGAGAATTCAGGCAGAAAATTGGAGACAAGTATATTAGCTTTGCCAGAAAATGGATGAATTACGTGCTAACAAAATGTGAGAGTGGCCGAGGCACTCGACCCAGGTAACAGCCAACTTGTTACTGCCGTAGTAGTTTGTGTTTAAATACCATGCAGGACTTTTCACACTGTGAATAATGCTTTATTGTTTAGAAGTAGGACTTCTGAACTATTGATGCTTCTGGCTCTTGAATTTTGAAAGTGATTTGAATGGTAAATGTATAAAGCCAAATGAACACTCCAGCTGCTTAGCAGAAGATTTTGTGGAAAATTTTGCCTCATGTTAGCTGACAGAAAATGAGAAGAAAAAGTGGAGATTGTTGGACCCAGACAATTAAAAGACTTTAGATATGGGTCGTTAGGTTGGAACAAAAGTGCTATGTGTTCAGGAGTCAGTAAAGATTGCAGAATATGCAACAGTCATTCTCTGCATATTCTACAGAGAAAGGAGTATTGTTTTGTGCCAGTTGTGGAAACAATGTATGTATGGAAGCTTTAGCCTCCTGTAGAAGTTCTTCTATTAGGCCTTTCTGAAAGCATCTAAAGTATGGCCCACAGATGAGGAAGAAGTGTTTCCACTCTGGTGAAAATTCTTGAGTTTTATGATTGCAGTGAAGGATGCATTTGTGAATGGTTTTTGTTGTAGTCCGAAGTATTTTCTCACTGTTGACAGGAGTGTTGTGCCCAGTGTTCTCTAAAATTGTGCTTACAATCGGTGCTATGAAACCATACTGCTGGGCACTAATGAATCATAGAATCATAGAATCATTAAGGTTGGAAAAGACCTCTAAGATCATCAAGTCCAACCATCAACTCAACACCACCATGCCCATTAAACCATGTCCCTAAGCGCCTCATCTATAGGTCTTTTAAATACTTCCAGGGATGGTGACTCAACCACTTCCTTGGGCAGCCTGTTCCATGGCTTGACCACTCTTTCAGTAAAGAAATTTTTCCTAATGTCCAATCTAAACCACCCTTGAAAAAAGTTACGAAGTTACATCACTTTGAGGATGTAAACAGAGAAACTGGGAAACTGGCCCAATCAGAATGATACCATTACGTGATTTATTTAGGTGGTTTTGCAGCATTTTGCAGCTGGTATATCAGAAATTTAATAGAATTCTTTTGCATTAAAATAGGTGCCTTATATTGATCTGTCCTAGCAGATTACACATCAGTGACAGTTTTGTTTCCTTAAAGTATAGGGCTGATCAGTCTGTCCTGGAGGTGGTTTGTTCTGCTTGCTGGAAGAAGAGGAGGAAAGAGTGGATAGGCTGAACCATGTGTGGATAGGCTAGTTAGCTTGGTGTGCTAATCTTAAAAAACAAAAGGAAACAAAAAGTCCCCCCCAAAACCAAAAAAAATTTAAAACGCTTTTTGAAGTATGTTAACAGCAAAAGGAGGACTTAAGATGACATTGGTCCATTACTTGATGAGATTGGTCACCTCACAAATAGGGACGAAGGTAAAGCAGAGACATTTAATGCCTTCTTCACCTCTGTCTTTAACACAAATGATGGGCTCTGGGACCCCTGGAGCCCTGGGTTAGAGGACCACGACTAGGGGAGTGATAAGCTCCCGGTTGACTTTCAACTTGTACAAGATTTGCTGCTGCAATGGAACGCGTGCAAGTCTATGGGGCTTGGTGGAATTCATTCCAAGGTAATGAAGTTGGCCGATGTTATTGTGAGAGCTCTCTTAGTTATTTATCAACAGTCTTGGGAATCTGAAGAGGTTCCCCTTGACTGGAAGCTAGCAAACGTTATTCTGATTTTCAAAAAGGGGCAAGAAAGAAGACCCTGGTAATTATAGGCCTATCAGTCTCACTTCAGTTCCTGGTAAAATTATGGAGAAGATTATTCTGGGAGTTACTGAAAAACACTTCAGAAACAATGTAGTCATTGGTCAAAGTCAATATGGGTTCATGGAGGGCAAGCCATGCCTTACTAACTAAATACCCTTTTATGACAAGGTTACCCACCCAGTGGACGAAGAGAAGGCAGTGGATAATGGTTATTTTTGTTTGTTTGGGTTTTTTTAATTATTATTTTAGCAAAGCTTTTGACACTATCTCTCTCAATATCCTTCTGGACAAATTGTCCAGCATACAGCTAGACATGTGCACAATATGATGGGTGAACAATTGGCTGAAGAGTTGGGCTCGAAGAGTTGGGCTCAAAGAGTTGGAGTAAATGCGGTAACATTTGGCTGGCAGCCAGTCTCTAGGGTGTTCCCCAGGGCTCAATTTTAGGGCCAGTTCTCTTCAATGTTTTTATCAATGATCTGGACACAGGAGTTGAGTACATACTAAGTAAGTTTGCCAACGATACTAAATTAGGAGAAGCCGTTGATTCCCTTGAGGGTAGAGAGGCCTTAGGAGAGATCTTGATAGATTCTGAGTGCTGGGCAATCACCAACCTTATGAAGTTTAACAAGGACAAATGCCAGTACCTGGGGTGGTATAATCCTGGATGTGTTTAGATTGGGGGCCAAGAGGTTGCAGTGCAGCCCTGCAAAAAGGGATCTCGGGGTTCTGGTTGATGGTAAGCTCTATGTGAGTCAACAGTGTGCCCTGGTGGCGAAAAGGGCCAACCATATCCTGGGGTGCATTAGGCATAGTATAGCTAACCAGTTGAAAGAAGCGATTGTCCCATCATACTTAGCATTGGTGCAGCCTCACCTCGAGTACTGTGTGTACTTTTGGGCTCCACAATATAAGAAGGAAGTAAAAATATTACAACGTGTCTAAAGGAGGGCAACGAAGATGGTGAAAGGACTAGAAGGCAAGGCTTGTGAGGAGTGGCTGAGAGTACTAGGTTTGCTCGGCTTAGAGAGGAGGAGACTGAGGGCTGACCTCGTTGCTGTCTACAACTTCCTCATGGGGGGCGTGGGGAGGGAGGTGCTGGTCTCATCTCTCTGGTGTCTGGTGATAGGATGCGAGGGGATGGCTTAAAGCTGCATTAGGGTAAGTTCAGATTGGATATTAGGAAAATCCTCTTCACTGAGAGGATGGTCAAGCACTGGAACAAGCTCCCCAGGGAAGCGGTCATGGTCCCAGGCCTGTTGGTGTTTCAAGAACCATTTGGATGATGCCCTTAGATATACAGTTTAACTTTCAGGTTACCCTGTGTGGAGTCAGGAGTTGAACTCCGAAGATCCTCGTGGGTCACTTCCAACTCAGGATATCCTATGATTCTACTTGCATTTTGTAGGTTGCAGCTGTTAGTTCTAGTGTCTAAATGGAGGCAGTGGGGGGAGAGCAGGTGGCTGAAGACACAACTTGCTCTAGCCAAGTTACTTATTTGTTTTGCTTTACCAATCTGGGCTCTGAAACCAGTGATGCCCAGTTGCTGCTGATCAGATGGTCATGAAATCATTAGTACTCTTTTGATGTTGTTTCAGAAAAGAGAATTTAGGCAGGAGACATAGCAGTTTGGCTTGTTGCCAACATATTATGAGTGAATTGATGATACTGTTCCTGAAGATAGCACATATAAGAATTGAGATGCATAGCCTGCTCACTTTATTTGGCAGTGTCCTTGCTAAAATCAGACTTTATCCAAATATAACTGGGCAAGAATTAATACAAGCTAAATATATTACTTCTTATATATTAATCCATTTCCTTACAAAGATTTTATCATATTTTCCAGAGGAAAAATAAGTAACTGCCATTTACTGTTCGTGGATGTTGTTGAAACTTTCATGATGGCTTTAGCTGAAGAGCAATTCATTTTTCTGTCATTTCTTTTTCTTTGAGATAGGTGGGCAACTCAAGGTTTTGATTTTCTTCAAGCCATTGAGCCGGCATTTATTTCAGCTCTCCCAGAAGATGACTTCTTGGTATGGAATAAGTTATTCTGCTTGTTTATATCTAAATACATGTGAAGCTATCAGTATATGTAATCAGGGATATTTTGTATACAGCTATGTCTGAATACAGATGCTGTCTGAAAGAATTGCTGTTGTATATAACTGATGATGTTGATATCTCTTCAGTTTGTAAGATTCTGAATAGAGTACGCTTGTGACCATTGGCATTAATGTTTTCAGATTGCTGACAAGTTGCTGGTACTGTCTTGGGAGGCTATCTCCCTTTGTCTCTTGGGAAATTTGACAGCACCTTTTCTGCACAGTTACAATTTATAGTTGTCATAATAAATTACTGAATATAAGCTGCTGAGGCTTAGTTATCACCCAGAGTTCATTTATGGGTATGAATACAAAATCACAATTGTTTAAAGGTATTTCTTCAAATTGTGCCAATGTGACACAGACTTTAAAGCATCTTTCTTTTGTTTTTACTATGTAAAAAATAGTAGACTAAAACTGGCTTTTTTGTGTGCTCTGCCTTCCCCGTTTTCCTGTGGAAATAAAATTCTGAGAATTTATTTCTCTGATCTTGGTACAGTACTACAGAGAAGTGAAAGCACAATTGCCACAAAATAGCAGAATGTGAGTGTCAGCACCTCTGATTTTTATTGATTTCAGGATGTGTTATGAAATGCCAACCACATTAATCTTATGTAATACAGAAACTATATAGTTCAGTCTTTTTTCACATATATTTTCATGTAAGTTATGTAATAAGTCCCATGTGTGTCTTGTTGGGAAAGGATTGTCTGCCTAAATGACAGAGTTAAGCTTGTATTTGAAATACACTAATACTTTAGCTTTAGGAAATAGCCCCTCAACTTTATTTGCTTTGACACGGTTTCTAAAACATCTGGTATTTTGAAGAGTAATAGATGTATATTTTAGTGATACTGTCTTGCTAGAGATCCCTTCAGTATTTAGAGGGAAGCTTCTAAGGAGGAAAGAAGCTCACAAAATCTAATGTGGCCTTTGACATTATAAACTGGTAATTTTTGTCCAAAAATGGAATTGATAACCTTGTTGTGACCTTGAAGGAGAGTTAAAAAGCAATCATGCATGAGTTTGTTTCTGTTGACTGATAACTATCTAAGATATCATGGCACTTCAAGTATCAGATAAAGTGTTTTTATGACAGAGGTTTCACATGTACAGAGAGGAGAATTCAGAGCCAGTGTTATTTAAGATGAGTGAAGTCAGACTTTGAACAAGTGGGAGAGAAAGAAGGGAAACCAAAACCTTAACTGCATTTCTGAACTTTTGCTTCCTTAAATTAGTTTTCAGTTTTGGAGAGCATCACTTGAAGCCACTTTGATTAATCTGACTCCTGTATAACACAGGTCACAGCATTTCACCTAGAAATCCTACTCTTCTGAGTAATACCTGGTGTCATCGAAGAAGGACAGTCTAGATCTAAAGCTGACATTCCTGCTCAGTCTGGGTTGATAAGATATGCCAATCACAGACTAAACACATTTTTTTTTGAATTTTTTGTTTTTGATTACTCTAGCTTCAAGTTCGTGGTCTTCACTAAGTTTCTGAATTTCTGGAAGAAATTTTGACTAGTCTGAATGACTGGTATATAGACGTGGCCTTCATAGCAACTATATCTAAGAACAAAATTTTAATTCTTTATTGTGAAGATGTATTTTATCCCTGGTGTTCTGACAAGTAAATTGAACCACTGGAAGATTTAATAACTTGTCCAAGGTTACATACACAGTGAATAGTACACCCAGTAATTAGGCTCAGATTGCCTGAGCCCCAGTTCAGTGGTTTAACTATTAAACATCCTTTTGTGAAAGTTCTGCTAACTTCATGGGTCGATAAGGAAAGTGGATTTTTTTTTAATGTGCAGTGCTTCATATTTGTTGTTTTACAGACTTTAATCTTGTGATTCAGGCTGTCATACTCTCACCCATTTTCTTTGGGTATTTCTTCTTGGGATGGGGAGAGGGAGGGCAGAGGAGGTTGTTGCAGCTTTTTACAGTAAGCTTGACTTTTAATTTTGTTAACAATGGATATTTTTAAGTTTCACTAGCTTTATATTAGGAAATGTTCTTTATGAGATATCATTGTTCAGTGTGTATGGTTACATAATTTTGACAAGGTCAAAAGGCAAGACAAGACTAAGACTTCTAGCTTAAAAAAAAAATCAACAAAGTCAAAACTCTAATGTGGATCCCGAAGTTTAATATAATTGATAGAATGTGGGGGTGCTTACTTGACAGATTACATACTTAACAGTGTCATTTTATTACTATGAGCTTTACCATATGACTGTCAACGCTCTTGTAACATAAAACATCACAACTTTTTCTGTTTGTCTTTTCTAGAGTTTACAAGCTCTGATGAATGAGTGCATTGGCCATGTTATTGGAAAACCGCACAGTCCTGTTACAGGTTTGTACCTTGGTAAGGCAGAAGTTACTGGCATTTGTTCTGAGCTTTGCTGCTATTTAACAGAATTTTGATTGTAAAGTAATTTAAAAATGCTAGAAATACCAATGAAAGTATTTTTAAGCTTTTCATGATTGTTGATGTGAAACCATTATTGCCTGACAAAGTGTAAATATATGGTGGTTTTACTGAAGAAATTTAAAAGATTCACGGATGCTTTCCTCTGATTTTGTCCTTCAATCCCTGTGAAGTCTTGCAGATCTTCTGGAAAAGGATTGTGATTTTTTTTAAAGGTTGGGTAAAGAAGTGATTATAACTTTAAGGAGGTGGTTACAGCTCCCTCTCCCAAAATTTCATTGTGGCACTGCAGATGTTTATGCTTCTGACAGACTTTATATAATTATTGAGGTACAGAGGAGTTACACGTGGGGCTTGACGATAGAGCTGTGGGAAATAGTTCTCCAATATCATAAAATTTGTTACATTGTAAAAAATACCTTTGGCATTAGAGTGAAATCGACATATTTCATTGTTTATCTTGAGAAAAGGATGTTCCTCAGGTGTGTTTCCCTTTTACGTACCTCTTTCTCAGCACTGTTTCTCTCTTCCCCCTCCCAAGTCCATTGACTGGTTTAACTTTCAAAATACCATGTTGTCTTCTTTTCTTTCTCCTGATGTCCACTTCTGGACATGGTCAGCTGCAGAATACATAAAGGGAAGGTAATTTGACTCAGGCAAGAGGACGTTTTTCGGTATTTCAGGAAAGTTTTAGTTTTGATATAATTTTGATGAGAAACTCTTATAGCTGAGAAGCTTTTCAAAATGAAAGTCAGTCCAATCCTTTAGAAAGAAGCATAGTCTAAAATAAACTTTAGGCAAGTTCTGTACTGTGATGTAAAACCTGTACATTCACTTTTGATACTGTTGTTCAGAGGAAGGCCCATTTTAGGTAAATCACTAGCATGACGATCCTAAAGTACCGAAACTCTTATAAATGCTATTGCAGACACAGCAGATTACACAAATTAAATTGCTTGACAGCTTTTGGCTCAGAGGCACGGGGAGGGGGTGACACAGATGGATGGCGCAGACTTGAATAGCAGGCTGAAACTTTTGATACATATGAAATAAATATAACTAAACATAAACTGTATCCTGGCTGCAGATATTGCAGATAGCCCTTTCTATCTTGTGATCAGGAGAAAAGTAAGAATTCCTAGTTCCATTTGCATACCATGTTGAGGGACTTAACCCACTGTGATCTTTACCCCTTTTCCCAAAGCTGAGCTCATGCTGCTGCCTGTAGGCACATAACTGGGAGTCTCCTGGTGTTTTATCCTGTCTTTTTGCTTTGTGAAATAGCCTATGTCCACCCAAGTGGGTTAGGTTCTGCTTTCTGGGGCTTCTGCTAGTGTCCTTGCAAATTATAACAGGACAACCAACACCTGGCTCTGGCATCTTTTACTTGTCCTGGAAGTGCAAACAAGGCAGAAACTCAGCTCACTGTGATTAACCTAGCCTGGAAGAAAGTACTGACTCATGTTTTGATGGGCAATCAGCTATCTTGCAATGTAACTGCCACAATATTTTTCTGGCTAATTAAGGAGGGATTGAGGGAAGGGGATGACACTGCAGACTACTCTTACGGGCACTGAATGAGCTAGACAATGAGGACAACAATGGCTCATCTAGGTTTGACCCTCTCCCTTTGTACACCTTCCTCGGGGCAGACTGTCATGGGGGGCATTAGTATGGGTAAAACTGTCATATGTGTCTGGTTTTTTTCCCAGCTCATTTTGCTTTCTATTATTGTCTGAGAAAACTAATTCTGATACAAAAGGAACATAATAACGCTGTTTGCTTTTTAATTATTATTTGGGTTGTTAATATTTATTTTGCAATAAGATAACAAATCATCTTTAATCTGTGAAGTTGAAATAATGAAGATGTAGTTTTAGTGAAGTTAAGTACACATCTTCTAATTGCTAGTTTTTAATTCTCTGGAGAATTTTCATTATTTTGTAGATGAATTACATGATACAGTAATGTGAATAATATTACGTACAATTGATCTATTTAAAATTGGAATAACTTGGTTTTTTCTTAAAGGATAAGAAAAGATGTGCCAGTTCACACTTAACTCTGTAAAACAGGAATTTGTTTTAATTTTGTATCTTGAAATGGCCCTAACAGAGTTTTTCTGACATCTGAATAAATGTGCTACTTTTTTTATGTTTGCAGCTATTCATCGAAACAGTCCCCGTCCTGTAAAAGTACCTCGGTGCCATAGTGATCCACCAAATCCTCATCTTATCATCCCCACGCCTGAAGGCTTCAGGTATTTAGCATTAGTACAGAGTTCTAAACTGGTTTATCCTCTCTTGGCTATGCTGACTGTCAGCAACTGGAAAATCTTTTCTTTCCTGTTGAGGGCAAAACAGGTAGAAAAAATTAGCATGTTAGTGATCCGAATTTTATCGATGTGCTTTGAAGGACAGTGTAGTTTCTTTTTCTCAGTGTGCCCCTCTCCCCCCCGCCTTTTTTTTACAGTTTTTATTTACAACATTTTATTGGTGCATGCTTTCTCACTTTGAAGTCATTCTTATCCACTTTGTCTTTCCTGAAAACAATGTTTCAATGTAACAAGCTTTAATTCAGTGAAAACTGCTCATTAACAAGACTTTTATTTCCTTCCCCACTTTGAATGTCTGCATACGTGCCCGTGACAGTGCTTTCTGTAGTTTAGCACAGAAAAGACTTAAAAATGTAGCATTCTGGAATATGGTGGCATTTCTGTGTCATTACCAACCTGCTGTGAAGAAGCTTAAAACAATGGATGGTTTTGCTTCCCTTTGAAAGAGTTGACATGAGAATTAACGCAAGAATAGTTTTTAAAATTTTCAAAATAAACTTTGCCATGCGTATTTTTACACAAACAGAGGGCCTTATTTTTCAAGAAGATCAGCACAGTGTCAAACTCTACACTTGACTTTTTTTTTTGAAAGTTGCTTAGCTGTTGGCAGAAACTAGCACTATTCTAAAGATTTGGAGATTTTCATTTTCAAGATTATTATTATTGTACATATTGACAGCCCCTGAAGCTTCTGAGACCCAGAATTATTCCACATAAAAGTCTTTATGTACTTGAAAAACTTTAAAATCAGGCTCATTATGCACACTTCAAAATTTTATTTTTAAAATAAACTTTCAACTCCATACATTTTTTACTTTTTTTTTTTTAAAACTGTTTCCTGAAGTTTTTCTTCTTGCCACAGCACACGGAGTCTCCCTTGTGATGCACGGAACCATTGCAACGTTGCTGTCAGTCGCCCCGCTCCCATCGGTAGCGACTCAGCTCAACCCAAACCTGTCAGCAGTGCAAATGATACCAGGTAGCTCCGCTCCATGACGTAGCAGCCTCATTCTACTTACATCACCCATATAACTGTTTCCGTGTACTTGCATTCTAGTAGATCATTTGCACCATGCTTTTCCGTCCCATCATGTCTTCCACTGGCTCCTTTGTTCATGTTTGACTTGAGCAAAATCTTACGTCTTAGATGATAAGACCGCTTTCAGATTTAACTTGTAGTTAAAGCATGCGGTTCTGACGTAGATTACAAATTTGCTCAGTAAAAATTAACATATGCCAGTCAGTTCATCGTTATAACTTTACTAAATGATTAGTACTGATAACTAACACTTTGCACTAAGATGACTGTAAGATGCAAATAAGCCCAAGGAATTTTTTTTTATATTGGCTAACAGTTTTGGTATTGTTATTGTCTGCCATAAATGTTTTGAAATACTATATAGTGGCAAACACAGAATTAAACACGTAAGATTTCAGGAGGGTTTTTTTATTTCTTGCTGCACCTTTGGCTTCTTAGGGTTGTGCAGAGTAAACTTAATATGAAGGAAACCATTCCCGCATCAGGATATGTAACAGAAACCACTCCTGTATCATCTGTTTGCAGAGGTCACGAGTGAATTTCTTGGCAGACCTATGTTAGTATCTTTCCTGCTTTTTGGCCTCTGATTTGGCTGTTATATTTCAGACTGTTGATGTTCCTTCTTCCCATACCACAGTCAGACCATTGACATGTCTCCCAAGTTCTCTAAATTTACTCTTTTTATTTTTTTTTTTTTCCTCCTGCACCCCTGACTGTGAAAATCCTGCTATTCACACAATGATATTATCTTAGTGTTTCTAAATAGCTTTTTGGATTCTTATTTCTACTGCAGAGTACCAAAAGCTCTCTTGTACAAGTGAGCTTCGTATGAATATTCAAGATTCGTATGAATGGACACACATGATCTGATTGTATCACACAACTGTAGAGAAAAGAAAGAACAGGTAGTGAAGGAACAACAGATTGATGGTGACCAAAGTGAACTTAGATATGACTTGATTATGAATTATTTATTTTTTAATAAATAATTTTCAGTTGTTAGCCAGCAAACCATCATGGTTTGTAGATTTGTACCAGATGCACAGCAGAAGCATGCATTAAGGTGTTAAGAGGGAAGTTGCCACTTTTTACATAAAATCTTTCCTGCAAGTCTTTTCAGTTTATTTTTATGATAAGATTTGACTTGCACCCTTGTGAGTCTGGGCCCTTTTTTTCTGATTGAAAATACATCCTGAATTTTTGTCATTCGAACTACATGTATTTGTTATATATCCTTCATGCTTCTGTTTTAAGCCCCCTGTTGAAAAAGACAGAGTAGGCAGTAGTCTGCAGCACTATGCAATTGAAAAGCCCTTTTCAAGTAAGTAGCATTCTAGAGAATTTTCACTGAGAGGTTCTGGCAGCTTTATAAGCTGGCAGGGTGATGGTTAATTAGTATTTATGATTTTGAAAATGCAGAACTTGTTTAATTGATAATTAGTCTTTACACAGCAAGTGATTTTGAGCACTTTGAGCCAAGGCATGTCTTTGAAATTAGTTAATTTTTCAAGAGGGAGATAGGAGGCTAGTTTTTTAAAACTTGTAGACTTTGTTGTGATTTTATACCGCTTGATGCAACTGTCAGGTTTATAATTTGACACACTTGAATACAGTGTTATATTCTTTTAATATTTTCTGCATGTGTGTCCTACACAAATATTGATCAAAGTGTGAAGACATTTTGACAGTTTCTTCTAATTCAAGAAGATAGTCATTAGGAAGAAAAAAAAGAGATTTCTACTTCTTAGTTGCAATCAAATGCATAATACTGTCATGGATTGTAACATGAAAGTTGATGTGAATGTAGCGTTTTAGTTGAATTGCCTAGGCCTGTTTTTCAAAGACTTATTTTTCTTAGAGCTCTCCGTTTTTACTTTTCTAAGGGTTGTTAATAAAATATCCCGTGATTTTTTTTTTTTATGCACTGCCTGGATTTTTAAGTAGCATCGTTTAACCCCCTGTATTACCTAAGAAGAATTTGAAGAAAAAAATTATTAAAGCAGAGACAGAGTTTTGGAAGCTGTTGGGTTTTTTTAGGGGTTTTGTTTATTGAGGAAGGAAAAATATTACAACATAATGTATTTATAGCAAATTTCTGTTTTTAATACAGTTAAAAGAAAGTTGCAAACTTTAACACGTTGCAGTCTTAATTATGGATTTCATTTATTTGTGCTCCAAAAGAGAAATGGAATCTGTTGGATCAAGAAAGTGTTTTGTGGTTTTGTATGCAAGAAGTGTGGGGTCCATCTGCTGCAATAGCACAGAAACAGAAACTTTGTACACTTTCCAGAAACTCTTTAGACATTTATGACATGATTGTAGGCATTAAATATCTATAAAAAGTTGAATGTAGGAACTTGAATGTAGGAACTTGATAAATCAATTGTACTAGTCAGTGCGTAGTGCACAAATGCCACCATAATTCTATTGAAGTTTTTCTTTTTAAAAGAAAAAAAAATCAGTTTAATATAACTAGAAAGTAAAATCCAAAGCAGCAATACCTGGTTGTTTACATTGAGCTTTCTGATGGTTATACATTTACACTATGTTCATACTAATGACCTTTATAAATGTTTAATTTCAGAGCTAGCTGGGGTTATTATTCATAATTTTATATTTATCCACTGGACTGGAGCAGAAATTTAGCAACTCATCTTCTCTTTTACTCCATTTCTTTGCCTAATAACATGCATAATCTTTCTGGACACACACAATAAAAGATCTGGGTGACTAAGATGGGCCTGAAATGGATTTTAGACACCTGCATTCAAAGCTGTGATACTTAAGGTCCTCGGTTCAGCTACTGCCTCATTTTAGAGGTGGTTTAGCTTTGCTTGTCTTGAAGCTCTTTGTGCATTTAGAATTGTTGCTCTGTATGTGCTTCAGAATAACCTCAGCCTTCTTGCTGATTAAAACCTCAACTTCCTGAAGAGTACTGAGGATTTCCACTAGTTCAGTTTCAGTTCCTCCTCAAACTTGAAAGATCTAGTTGGCAATAGTAGGGAATGCAACTTGAAAGATCTGGTTGGCCATAGTAGGGAATGCAAAGCAAACATTATACTGAGAACATTTGTATGGGAAGAAGGTGTCTTGGGTTTTGGCTTCTGTTCTCAAGATTGTGAAGATTGTGTCTTTTTCTTCTTTTTTTTTTTTTTTTTTTTACATTTATTAGGTAATAATTGGGTACAATTTGGAAGCAACTTTAGGGCTGTAGGGAAGTCCTCTCATAGGTGTGTGCACTTTGTGATGCCAGGTATCTTTCATCTTTTTGTAGTTGTTAGCTTTCAGTGAAGGATTTAACAACGTTCCCTGCTTTCCAGTAATATTTAGCTCATACCTCTAAAGCATTATGTTAAAGGAGGCATCATCACAGCTCTTCCCAACCATGCTTTAAAAATTGAAAGGAAGCCTTGCCCAAAAGGGAGTTATGGTAGAAAAACTTTCATGAGGAATTTATGGCTCTAAAACATGAGTGGATTGATTGATGTCTTGGGCTGGAGAAAGGTCCCTGAAGATTTAAGGATTTAAGACTCATTTCTCTCAGTATTGTTTCCCTTTCTGTTCAGCATGCTTATTCATCTGGGTCTTATTCTGAGGTATCTAATTCTACTCTGTGCTGTCTGGAGGAGCTGGGGCCTCCAAGCAGTCAAGCTGATGTCATTTAACACTGTCCTTCCTGTCAGCTGGCTTGTGGCTCTTCCCACTAGTTTCGACGTAATGACTATGGACTATGAGTGTATTTGCAGCGCACTAGGAGCATATGAATTCAGGTACCACCCTTCATCTGATAATGTGGCTCACATTATCACTCAGCTGAATCATTTCTGATTGTATATCCAAACCTGGCACCAGCTGCATCCTGCAGCAGCTGTCTTAGTAGTATGTTACAAGTCATGAAAATGGATTCTGTTGTTACGGGCAAGTAACAGTTTCAAGTAGTTTATGCTTTTGAAGCTTAGGTTCTTTTCATAGAGTGGCATAACTAAAATTATATAAAAAGTCTTCATTTGGGGGAAAAAATAGCATAGAAAGGCTTTTCAGTTTACCTCTCAGCATCAGTTTTTCTTTCATGTTACTTTCATGGTTCATGTCCTAGGCTTCAGAGGTTCTTTCTCTTTAAAACTGCAGTTAAATTGTCACTAGTAGTTATTTAGTGCAATGCTAAGTTAATTAGTACAATGGCTCTTTTTAACAGGGGTTCCAGTGTCCCTGAAAATGATCGACTGGCTTCAATAGCAGCTGAGTTGCAGTTCAGATCCCTTAGTCGTCACTCCAGTCCCACTGAAGAGCGAGAAGGTGATTGTCACAGTAACAGATTGTGACCTGGATGTGCCGATGATATATGTCATTAACATATTTCTCTCTGTTCCCAGTTCTTACCCTTATTAAAAATCTTTTTCACCTTTTCCCATTCAAAAATCTTAGATTTTTAACTTCTAGGCTTATATTGTCAGAGTAAGTTCTTCTGTTTTCAGACATATCCACTATTCTCTTGCCTTTCATATTGTTTCTGAATTGTACCTGAAGGAATTTCCTGGTGTGTTACTAAGTTACAGTGTTCAAAATGAAATGAGTAACATGATTGCTGAATTATATACCCCATTCAATGGTAAATTTCTAAATGCTGTTAATGAGATATGAACCAGACCCATCAGGACAGTGAAGAGTTTTCTGTCCAGTTCTTTAACTACCACTGCAGTATTCGTCTTACAAATACTTGCTGTTACTTGAATCCTGGAAGAAGGGACAGGGTGTGTGACTTGAGGTCCTGATCAGGGCTCCTCCTTCAGGTTTCTGCAGCCCCTGTATGTGTAGTATTTATTACAACAAATAACCTTGAAACATTGATTGTTAAGATAGTGTGTTATGTGCAAATTAAAATTAAGTACAAAATCCCAAGCGAAGCAGAGTTGATATTGTGGTCATCCTGCAAAATGAAGTGGATTTTGAAGAAAAAAATGCCTTAAAAATTTATACTAAGAGGTGTGGGAGATTTTTTTGTTGTTTTTTTTTTTTTTTTAAGCAGATCTTGAAAATATTGTCTGCCTCATGCTTATTCCCTTTTTTATGTATCATACAGATATGGGAAACTGGCTTAGGTTGGAATAAATACAGGTCTTTTTCTAAGGAACCTTAGAAAATTGTTTTCCTACAGATTTCTTACATATTTAATTCTGAGTGCCCTGACTTGAAGTGCTTCCCTCAGTTATGGAAGGAGATCTCTGTTCCTGTATAAATTAAGTCCTATTTCAGAATAGCTTTCATAATTTGTTTCCTAAAGATAAGTAATTTTTTAACTCAATAGCATACATTGCTATATGGTTGCCTCATGTACTTGTAGGGTGTATTAGTCCTGGTATGTAAGATCTCAGCTTCTGCTGAATATAGTGGCATAATCCTTAATATGAGATAAAGCCACTTTTATGCTCACAGTGTTATTTCTCTAGAACCATCGTATCCAAAAGGAGATTCAAGTGGCTCATCCCGGCGGAGTTGGGAGCTCAGAACTTTAATCAACCAGACCAAAGGTAGGTGTTTAGGAGTCACTATAATGTCATGTCTGTTAAACTAGTGCTGTAATAAAAGTTTGAAACTTAATGCTGATTGAGAAGAGGTTTTCACAGCTTTGTACATAGGGAGGGGAAAAAATAAAATCCTGATTGCAGGTAGAAGATGCTGCTAACAAAATCACAAGGTGTACTCTCTGAGGTAGGTGTAATTAAACTTAATAAAAATTAACATTCTTTCAGTTTCTGAAAGATACTAGCAGTGTTCTGCAAAATGAGTACATTTATTACTATAGGAATTGCAGAAGTTTGCTGTCCCTATTTAGTGCCTAATTATGAATTGTGTGACAGTAGGAAGCACTTCCTCACTTCCTAAGATCTCTCCCTGGGATGGGATTTTCTTATTTTGGATGTCTAACAATGTGTGATCCTACACTATTTCCCAAATTCAAGGCTATTACGGGGCCTCTTCCTCTCTTCCTGCTGCTTATTTTCATGAAACTTAAAGTAACTTGATTACTTCTGAGACTCCTATATTGTACAGATATATACATGTAGCTTGCTTGTATATATTCTGGCAGGGTGGGGAAAAAATGTTTTCTGTCATGTAAAAACTGGTCTCTCATGATGTGGCTCAGACAGAACACAGGAAGAACAGCAAATTTTTTTCTGAAATCTAGAAGGCTTATTTTTTGTTTGGAACATAAACACTGAAGGAATTGAGTTTGTTAAACTAGAAAAGAAGAATGAGGGAAAACTTGAAAATTTCTAGAAGACTGCTGCAGTGGGAACTGGTTTTACTGTCCACTGTGAATAAGACAAAGATTTTGGTTTAAAACTACAGCAGGCAGATTTAGTGTAGATGAAGTGGTATTAATTATAGGTGGGCAGTAGAATATATCATTTGGGAGTATCAGTATCTCCATCTTTTGGAGGCTGTTAGAAGCAGGTTAGACTACTGCCTGTCAACAGTGACAGATGTGTAATTTTTGTGCTTTACAAGGAGGGGATAAATTAATGCCGCTCTGAGATTTCTTCCGGCCTTGCTCACTAGGATTCTGTTTCATGATAAGACTTGAAAGCTGGAGTTATCTAATACCTCTAAATCTTTGAAATAACAGACGCTATGAGTTTTCCAAGAAACCTCTCATGTCTCTGTAGAGCAAAACCTTACCTGTCCTTCTTTCCTTGGTGCTCTTAATGACCCTAACATATTTCCACTATCTATCGGTGGTTATTTACAGTCCAAATGCAAACAAGCATGTTGCATTTCATACATTTAATTTCCTTGAATCCAATAAGAGGTGATTAGAAGAGTACCAGTAGTCTCATTTTACGTTAGTTTCATATGTGATTCATAAGTGATAGTTTCATATGAGAGTGCCAAAATGTTTTATTCTTTTCCTACATCTTAAATTAGACTCACAAATGAGTTGTCTTCTAACTCAGGTCACTTCACGTGATATCAAAAGGTAACAAAATATAAAAACAGCGAATATTTCTCAATCAAGGAAATTGTTCATCACTCTTTTTAGACACTGCTTCCAAGCAAGCACCGATTGAAGCTGTTCAAAAGTCTGTTCAGTTGTTTGAAGAAAGGAGATACAGAGAGATGAGGAGGAAGAACATCATTGGCCAAGTTTGTGACACACCGAAATCTTATGATAATGTCATGCATGTAGGTTTGAGAAAAGTGACTTTCAAGTGGCAGAGAGGAAACAAAATTGGTACGTTCTTTATACCTTCATTTATCAAGCTCAAATACCAAGCTTAATATTTTTGAAGGAAATCTAAGACTATCTTTTGAAATCTTGGGTCTCCACGTAGGTAGTATCAGCTTTAGTGAAATCAGAATGCTAAAATACAAAATACTGTTGCAGCTAGGATTTCCTTTATGCAGAACTTGAGTGAAGTTTTCACTGGTCAAATAACAAGAAACAAAGGAGGAGAAGGATTTGGTTAGGACAATTACTTGGGTATGATCCTGCGATTCCTGCATGTGTTTAACCTTTGAGAACGTTTGAGTTCTGCTTTTGAAAGAACCAGAAATATGAATGGAAATGAGCACAAAATTTGTGCTCTGTTTAAATTACCAATATTGTTGTTGTTTCCCCCATATGATCATTGTTTCCTCTCTGGTTTGTGGGGAAAATCTGCATATTCATGAGAAGTTTTCTTTCAAGTCAGCCTGTTAATGTAATGTTTTTACTTTCAATCAGCTTGAATTCAGGACTAGGAATGTAGTGTTAGGTGTTACAGGTTTAAAAGCTGCTTGAAATTTTAAATGAAAATAAAGGTAAATAACCTTGGCAAGCTCAGTTTTCAGAGATGTTTTCTAATTGCAGTTGATGTACATGTTGTTTATTGAATGTAGTGTAATTAATTTTTCTTATTTTTACCTCAATTCTGCAGGTGAAGGCCAGTATGGGAAGGTCTATACCTGCATCAGTGTTGACACTGGAGAGCTGATGGCTATGAAGGAAGTGAGTACTCTGTATATAAGAATCACTGCTGCCCTTGTTTTTTTTCCAAACCAAATGTGCATGACTTAGCAGGCATTAAGGATTTCTGAACACTGTTGTTAGCGAACTGGGAAAGGATGGGAAGACAGATTGTTTCTTCATGTAGCCACATCTGCTATTATCACTTGTTCCTCCTTAAGTTGCTTAAGCTTTTTCTTTTCAGTTTACAACTTTCAATCTAAATGTGTGTAGAATGGATAATGTTTTTTTACTAATCTCATAGGGATGTCGTGAACTTAATGAATGCTTGCTTAATATGTGTGAACTCCCATTAAGAGATCTCAGATTAATTTGGAAAGAGTTTTCTGATTAGTGAAGAATGTACACAAACTTATATTTTACTTTGCAGTATTTCATCTCACAATTTATTCCTTTTTTCTTCATTCCTTAGAGCAAAATATAGGAAGTGTCACATCAAATGTTTTTCAGCTTCTCCTGTAGTTTAAGTGAGCTAGGCTGAGTCACAAAACTGTTGACTAACCTGGTGGGTACAGAAAATTTAATTTTCAGGATAGAAGTAAGTAAAGCTGTGTAGGCGTAGAGATCCATTTTCCCTACAGCACCTTGTTTTTTAAAATATTTGTATTGTTTAGTTTTATTGCATTTCTACATCTTCAGACAACTGCGAGCATCAGCTGTTCCCAACAGTTACCATGCCAGCCATTTGATGCCAGAGCAGCTACATTTTATGAGCCAGTTCTTCCACACACATGATGTGTATCTGATCTCAAACGTGTGGAAGCACTGGGCTTGTGTTTAACTTCTTGTACCATACTCATTCACTGACTAATACCAACACTTGAAATTTTGTTGTTGTCTTGTTTGGTTTTTTTTTCCCGCCCAATGAAATAACATTTTTTCTTCCCAATCAGTAGCACACACTGTTTCTGGAATTCGAAGTTGCTTTCTAGATGCAGGTGCTTTTTAAGATTAGCATGTGTGTGCTCTGTAGCAGAAGTTCAAATAAGTTAAATGGACCTTGTTTGACAGACACTTCACTAGTAAGCTAAATATACAATGTGCTGCCTTTTGCTGTAGTATTTTTAACTTACAGAATTATTTCACCAAGAAACATTCCCCGCCTCCCCACTGTGAGTGTAAATGCAAACTGTTTGCAACTTCCAAATAAAAGACACTTCTGGATTTCCTTAAGAGTACCTTGGGAGAAGATCTATTTATTTATTTTTAAACTGATTAAAAACATTGCATTCCCCCCGCCCCCCAAGACTTCTTCAGACTTACTGTCTTAATCACAGTGTCGTTAAAATCTCTACCAATTATAGTGGACAAGCTTTACTACAAATACATAGTATTGCACTTTGAAGTGTTAGGAAATACGTAATATACTTGAATGTTATTTGTCACCTTTTTGTAATCTCCATGTATTTAATTTTACCGCTGTTTGAGTACAAACTGTATCCTGCAGTTGTTACACAGAACAAATCAACCATAACATCCTAGCAACCAAAGGTAAAATATGTGCATTTATTTCTCTAGCAGTTGTCCTGTCCTCAATTAATGAAGTTTCTGCTTTCTACCAGTATGGTAGAAGTAGCATCTTCCATAACTTGCTATGCATTTTGCTTATCTTTGTGTGAACAGAAACTTTAAATCAGTTTTTCAGAAGACTTGATAATTTTTTCCTCCATGAAAAATCCATCACAGCGTGTTGTAGGAGAACTAATGAAAAGCTGTTTCTTTCATCAAAACCTTTATGATTGTATTTGTTCCATGCCACACCTTTTCCTTGCAGCTGCTTCATTCTCAATGAAGAAACCCCTCAAAGAAATCCCTTAGAATCTCCGTTGATGAAGTACCTGGCAACTAGTCTTTCTTGAATGATAGCTCTCGCTGATGTTACTTTCAGATTCTCTTGTACTGTGGCTATCTACCACATTTAAGCTAGAAGGCAAGCTCGGAAGAGAGATAAATGTGCACACATGTGTGTATTTATACATTTAAGTAGCAGCATTTTGCTTTTATAAAGTTTATAAATCATCATATTTGTATGCAATTTTCCAAAAATAGTTTGGTGTTCTTAGTTTGGGGATGAAGGGGTGGTATTTTGGGGCTTTTTGTGTGAAGATGCTGGTTTTTAAAAAAAAAAAAAAAAAAGAAAAAAAGAATAGCTTTTTAGCTGTTTTCTTCATTTGTGTTTGGGTTTAGGATGGGTTGGTTTTTTTGGGTGTTTTTTATTCTGCTTTTTTGTTCCTTAGTAATTTGAAATAGTGGCAAAATAATGAAAAATCTTTCTTGCAGATAAGATTTCAACCTAATGATCACAAAACCATCAAAGAAACAGCCGATGAACTGAAGATTTTTGAAGGCATCAAACACCCTAATCTTGTTCGTTATTTTGGTGTGGAACTCCATAGGGTAAGAAAACATAAATTATTGGGGCTTTTTCATAGGGCAGAGAGAAAATTTTTAAGAAGCTTTGGATCATGGAGGTTTTACTTGAGAACATTCTAGTTTAGCTTAATTGTCTGGACATCTCTGTGAATTGCAGTGTATCTTTTTTCCTCTGAATGTTGAGGTCTCTGAAACATAGTTTAGAGACCTTTTTGGAACTGGTACATAAACAGAGAAGGTTCGCAATAAGTGAATAGAGCGAGTAATGCTGGAGCTATTGTATGCTGCTACTCTGTTTAACTGCTATAAAAGCAAGCTGTATCATATATGGTATGGTAACTTTTGCATGTAGATAAAGACTAGACAGCCTAAAACCCTTCACTGTTAGCAACAAAGGTTGTACCAATATCTTGTTAATTCCTGGAAAGATTTTGTGCTGGCGTTTAAATCTTGATGCCAGACAAGTATCTTAAGGAAGCAGACGTTTTGGAATTCAGCTAGCATCTCTTCAGAAGGAAAAACGAGTTTCTTGCTTCAGCCGCAGAACTAATGAAGCCTGGTTTTCTTAGGGAGTTGGATTCCGGAGTTGCGTGCTGAGATACCCTACTTTTTATTACTCTGCTTCCCACATGCCTTTCCCACCTCCCCCTGTGAGTCTCAGGTCCTTCCTGTATCTCCACCCAGCGAGGTGGGCAGGGAACAGGACGCTTGGTGTCTGGCTGGAAAGCGGTGTGTGGTTTTGACTGATTTGCTCAATACGAATGAGTTGATTTGCTGCCCCATTGCTGGTTTAGAAGGCAACAAAGGCTGCTTTTTGTCTGCATTTCTTTACTTGGGGACACAACTTTGGGTGTCTGTGCCCTGGGTCATTGGTTTCTCAGGCTGGTTCTAAGAGCTTAGTGTCTTTGCCATCTTTTTGTATGAATTAAGTCTGGTTGAAATTGGCTGGGCTTGGAAACAGAGAAAGGGAACAAGAACCTAACTTTTCCTTAAAGTGAGTTAGAGTTGGCGTGCTTGTTCAAGCCACAGACAACTACAAAAAACTTGCCCTCCCTAAACAATCAACACATGATATTGCAGGAACTGGGAGAGAGAGGGGAAAAACCCCACCAACCCCAAAACATCATTTTACCTTTTTTTCTAAATATGCAAAGGATCTTTTTGCTTAATATACAAAAGATTTCCAGACTGCTTTTTGGTTGATGCCAATATAACATATTTTATACCATCAAATAGTATCAGTTACACACAAATGATGCAGATAGACACGTAGCAGAGATTCTCCATAGCTGTGCAATAGAATATATTAGGTTGAAGCATGCTGAAGAGAATAGAGTTCTGAAGAGATGATTTATTAGATATTCCATGGTAAGAGGTGCTTCCATTAAAACATTACATGATACTTCCATTACTTTTTTCACAAACAAGGATGGAAGGAAAACTTGATCCTAATTCAGTATTTTAAAAAAACAAACAAACAAAAAAAAAAACCAATGAAATCCGGTTTGGTTCCCACAACAGGAAGAAATGTACATCTTCATGGAGTACTGTGATGAGGGCACTCTGGAGGAGGTATCAAAACTGGGCCTTCAGGAGCATGTCATTAGGCTCTACTCAAAGCAAATCACGATTGCTATCAATGTACTACATGAACATGGTATTGTTCATCGAGACATTAAAGGTAATGTTAACCAAAAAAGGTAATGTTGTTGTTTCAGTGTTGTAGATGAGGGTGGGGGGAAGTGATGGGGACATATCTGCAGATTTAGCGCACATTATCTGTACAGCCATTAAGTGTATAAAGCCTTCCACTCATTCTTCAATTTTCAATTTACAAGTTAATTGGCCAGTTACGTGCTCCTTTTTAAGTGCAGAACATAAAAAACATTCATCGTTGGCATTGCAAACTCATAAATTCTGCCCATGATTTATGTAGTTTCTGTAGAGGTTGTTAAGATTGTTGGGGATTGATCCAAACTCAAATTTTGGTCCTTGTATTTCTAGTACTAATACACTGAGTTATGTAATGCTGTTTTTCTTCTCATCTATGCAAGAAACAGTGGTGTTTCTGGGAGCTGACAAGCAGTGTGCTAGAGTTGTTCATCAGAACTTTTCCTTGTGATTCCCATTTTCCAGAAGAGTTCTAGGATTTCAGACGAATGGTTGAGTAAACATAGTAATAAAAGCCTTGTTAAAAGAAGTTGAAGGGAAGTTAAAGGGTAAAATTACTTATCTAGTGGGCTTTTTGCCATACATTTATCTACTCATGCCTGGCTTTCAGCTTTTGCTTACAAAATGAGCAGACTGGAACTACAGTAACTGAAGGGGGGTTGGTTTTGGCATTTGCTTAAGGCACCCAGTGGTAGTCCACATTTCACATTCATGTTTCTTTTCCTGCGCCTTCCAAGAACATCCTCCATGTCTAGTTATCTTGTTTTTGTTAGTATGGCATATTTTGCTCACCTACGGCAGAAACTTAACAGAAGGTAGGGGAAACAATGCACGCAATATGCCCTGCGAATGCTCATTTTATGACAAGGCAGTGCAACCCAACGATGCTGGGTTTCTATGTCCCTCTTGCTCACAGGGTTTTGAATCACCGCAGCAGTGTAGGAGGTTCCCAGTTGCTCTTGGTCCTTTGGCCTCGTGCTTCTCATTTGGGAAAAGAACTATCTACGATCCAGAGGCCTCCCACCCAGGTAGGCCACTCTTGAGTCAGTTTTGGCTTTTTTTCCTAGAAAACACTTTCCCTCACTCCCGTTCCCCAGCAATCTTGCCTTTTCTGGTTCTCCTTCCTGACCAAAGGTTTCTCTCCAGTTGTGGATTTCCCTCCATGCTTTTCACAATGCCCTCCTTGCCCTTTACTTGATCGTTCGATATCCAGGTTCTGCTTAGCTGGATTACGCTCTCCTGGAAGCTCGTTGTGATCAAAATCCAAGGCTGGCTGACAGGGGTTTCTTTTGTGCTGCTCTGTCATTGCTGATTTCAGGATATGTTTCCACATAGGTCTTCCTCTCATCAGGGAATGCAGTGAAGTAAGAAGAGCTGTTTAACAGAACTGTAATGCTATGTTATCTGAGGGCACTTCTGTTGCAACAGGTTCGTCATACCAAATGTTGGGGTATTCCTTGAGAATAACAGCAGCTATAAACAGAGGGTCCTGCAGACACATCTATGTATAGACCTTCCCAAAACTTAATGACAGAATATGAAGACAGACCACAGAGGGTATTTTTATAAAGGATGCCTGATGTTACATGGCAAGTCTCTTGCTCTTTGTCTCCTTTTATGCTAACATTGCATCCCCAAGTTTTCAGGCTAACAGCAGTAAAGAAAACTCTGGTTTTACTTTTACCTCTTATGTAGTCAGGTACTCTTGTTTTTCTGATACGGAAGAATGACAATATGTCATTCAAACTGTTAAAACTGCTTTCCTATGGAAATCTTGCTGTCAGATCACACTAGATCTTTCATGGCCAGTTTGCTAAACATCCCTCTGGATCTGTTTCTTTCAGCAGCAGATAACCAATTCTTACAGCAATTGTTTATACGTATCTCGCAGTTGTTGCCTGCAAGTACCTTGTGCTCAAAAATTGAGTCTTTCAGTTAATAGTGTCCACTTGTGCCACTGTTGTCTTTCAGATCCTATTATGTCATCCAGTTCTATGAGCGTAAAAGATGAAGCAAGACACAGCTGCCTTGAATCCTTTTTCAACTGTGGTTGTGAGAGTAAACTGAGGGTAGTATTGGCTGGTTGTTACACTTGGCTGCACTGGTTTTTATTAGTCTGCATCAATGTGTAAACCAACTGCTAGTATGTACCAGGTGATGAAGTCTTTTGGGTACTTTTTTAATCTCTATTCTGGGTATTGGGTTTTAACTCCTGTGGCTAAACCCAGATTCCTCAATTATAATTACTTCACTTTTTGTTCTGCTCAATGATCAAGAATGATGGAATATTTAATGCTGAAGGGAACCTCTGGACATCTCTGGTTGAATCCCCTGTTCAAAAGAGGGCCAATCTCGGCGTCAGATCCAATGTCAAATTAGATCATATTGCTCAGGACCTTGTTTAGTTGAGATACTCATATCTCCAGGGATGGAGATTCCCTTTTCTCTGGGCCCCATCCCAATGACCTATCCCATTGTGAAAAACTTTTTCCTGATACCTCCCTGGAATTTGCAGAGGTTGCTATTTGTGTCCATTGCCCCACATCCTTTCATAGTGTGGCTTTGAGGAAAAAGTCCGTTTCCATCTTCTTCATATCCTCCCATTACACAGCTGAAAACAGCAATAAATTCCACCACTCCTGCCCACTCCCCCAGTCTTCCCTTCTTCAAGCTAAACAAACCCATCTCTCCGCCTCTCCTTGTACATCGTGTGCACCAGCCCTCTCACCATCTTGATGCCTCTCTGCTGGATTTGCTCCAGTATGTCAATGTCTGTCTTGTACTGCGGGGCCCAAAAACAAGACACAGCACTCCAAGTGGGGCCTCGCAAGTGCTGAATTGAGAGGAGTTAATCACTGAGGTCATGCCTGGTGCTTTCTCTCTGGGAGAGAAGGGCATATTCCTGCAAAGTACTCAGATTGTGTTTTCAGAGTGAATACAGAAAACGAAGGGATTGTATCTGAAGCTTCAGTAAATCAGAAACCTGTGAATGAGATGTTCCAGGCCAGGAAGTCTGCATCCAAGCGTTACTGTGGTGTTGTCCTCTTGTTAACTTTGTTGTTAGCTCAAAATTTCTGCCATTCCTGCGTTCACGTCTTTGATGAGCACAAGGGAAGGAAGGTCATTCAACAAGAGATGGAAGGCTGTTCAACAGGAAACTATGGGCATGTGTCACACTTTCTAAGAGACTGAGTAAAAGAGGATGCTAAAGCTGATTTTCTGATTTTTATCAAAGGGTAGCATTTGGCCTGCTTGTTTCTTGAATGAATTTGGCTGCTGCACTGCTTAAGTGCTGGCTGAGGAATGTCTATGAGCTGCCCCTCTTTGTGGCATTATGCCACAGTCTTCAGTGGGGCTTTTGGTACTGCTCCTCGGACTCACAGTATTTACACCAGCAGCTTTGGAATATCACGCTAGTGAAGTTTTCACTGCACTTAATATGGGGCTGACTTGGCACAGAGATACAGGGCATGGAACTTCAGTTTAAATGCTTTGGGTCATAGCTATTGTTTTCTCTAGCAAGGGTACGGCTTTTGACATTTGCTCTTTGTTGTCAGTCTGCCCAGAAGGTCTTGTGGTATAAATGGCAGTAAGGCTGTGCAGAACTGGGCTACCTCTTGCCTCTGCCAAGTACACCCAATGAAGATGCTTTTGATAGTATATGTGTAGGAGGAGAGAAGGAACAGATGGGTGTGTTGTGCTTTTCTTTTTTGCTGTTTTAGCCATGGTCTCTGGTTTTATTTTGCTTATTAACCATGCAGATATGGTAGGAATTTTGTTACATTCCCAGTCACATTAACTGTCAAAGGTAAAAAGGATCAATCATCCTTAAAGTACTGCCCTTGTGTTTCCTGTTCCCTTACCCAGGTCCTGCTGGATTCTGTGCAGGTTTTATCTAACAAGATGACCCTTTTTAAAGACTCCTTATAGAGCTTGGTCTTGCTCTCTGAAACAGAGACTTTCACAGTAACATTTATGCTAAATTGTCATTACTTTTTTAAAGGGACAAACTAGGGTTTGAAAGGCCTGGTAAGTAGGTTCTGAACTGTATTAAACCAAACTATCACAATAGCTTTAGATTCAGTCAGAAGAGAGATCGTTGCACTTCAGCTCTGCCAGTTCCCACCCACTGCAGTGGTCAGTGGGTCAGTGGTCCTTTGTAGCCTTCCATGAAATTTGCATGTTGCTTTCTTGAGGAACAGGAACATAAGTTTCCAAAACATCCTTGTAAAAGCGTTTGCTAGTGATGGCCATTCTTCCTAAGCTCTTTGTGTGGGCTAAGTGCATCTATTTTCTATATGACAAGTAATTGCTTGACAATCATTAGAAAAAGCTGTAGGCAGTAGTTCAAAGGAAAAGGTTGCTGATAGAGTAACTGTCACTCTTCTAATGCATTGCCCATATTTAGTGTCCTATCGAGCTGCCTTCTTGTACTACTTTGGTGTGTTTCTGGATCCTCTTTCATTCAAGGAGCTGAGGGATGGTCTACCCAGCTCTGTTACACATGTCTGTGATTGCAGGATGACTCTAGAGACGTATGTCCCTCTGATGGCAAACTGCAGAACCCAGCAAAAGAATTCTGATCTTGAGTATGTGCAGGCACCTGAATGCCAGCAGTGGAAAACTTACGGACACAATGTGCAGAAGAGTTGTATTCACTGAAAGTTAATTCTTCTTTCAGAACCTGTAAAAGGCTTACAGTAATTAAAGGTTGGAATTTACTTCTGTTAATGATTTCTCTCCCCTTTTTATAGTGCAGTTCTGCGCAACACCTCTTGGACTAAATAAATCTTGCTTTAGTTATCAAGCATTCTCATAGTAGTTGGAGAAGCCCTTTGAGAAATGGACAGGGTTTTGGCATCATTGACCTGCACTGCCTTTTTTTGACTTGAGCTTTTTGAAGATTCTTTTTATTTTCCATGAATATCTTGGGGATGCCCAGTCAAGCTAACTGGAAAAAGTCATTAACTGAGAGAACATAACACAAAGGAGGAGCAGCCAAGAATTCCTGCACTGACCTATGTTCAAGGTGGAACAAAAGTGAGAAACTTTTGAAGGCTGTATTCAGATGAGCCATTTTTGAAAGAATCTTCGGTGTGACATGGAAAAAGGCTATGTATAACAAAGTGCCCAACATTTGCCTACTCCTAGAGTAGGCATAGAGTTTTGTTCTGTGCAAACCATTCACCTTTCCTCAAGAGAGATCAAGCTCAAGCTATATTTCTGCCAGGTGACTCTTGCAACCTACTTGCGGTTTCATTGTGATGCTTGCAGAATCCAGGATTTGGCCTGACGTGTATAGCGAGCTCCTTCTCTACCTGTTTTCTGTTGGCTGTCAACGTCTGTTTTGGCAGGATGTTGAACGAAAGAAAACCACTGGTTATCAAAACCACTTGGCTTATTTTGCAGTGTTGTGTAGAGCAAGTGACTTGAAGCCAACTGCAGATTCCCCTGGAGATTTTCAACTATGCTAGGGAAATTTTTTCTAGTGTAAACTGGCAGTGTAGCCAGCTATTTTAACAGTAGCCCTCCTCCAGAAATTCTTCTGGAAGTAGACACAATAGGAGTGGGCATAGGGTAGTACATGTAATAAAAAGCTATAAGCTCCGTTTTGCAAGTCTGCCATGATGACACAGCTGTATGGTATCATCTGTCTTGAGTCAGCAGAACTGAAAAGATGGCTAGTGGGAGGTACGCAGCAATGGCCTCTGCCAGGAAGCTCCTTAAAGACAGGTGTTTTTTCGCAGTGCAATGCTTAGAAGGATAAGCACTGAAATTCATAAATTCCCAGAGGAGTAATTTCACAATGAGCATGTATGGAAAGCTGATGAGTTTGCCTGCCATACTGCTTTGTGTTTCGAACACTTCTTGTTGTCAACTTCCAGTATGCTTAGTGTTAACACAAACCCATCAAAAATCCTATTGGCTAATGGTAATGTACCCTATGGGGAACATCTCTGATGCTATCATATTCCACGCTTAATCCACAGGTAAAGATCCAAGTGCGAATTCAGCTATTATCTACTGTGTAACTTCTAAGACTATATCAAGAAGCCCTCATTCCTCAATTCAGCACTAGTTTAACAAGTGTTACTGTTTTTTCGTTGTGTTTCGTAGGAGCCAACATCTTTCTTACCTCATCTGGACTGATTAAACTAGGAGACTTTGGCTGCTCAGTGAAACTGAAGAACAACACCCAGACAATGCCTGGAGAAGTGAACAGTACTTTGGGGACTGCAGGTAGGGACGCATGCGCTAAGCAGATACTTGTCTAGTTACCTTAAAAGAAGATACCTCTGCCAAAAGTTGGGGCTGGAGTAAAATGATATGTTTCAGGGAAACTTGATTTTACCTTAGCTGGTTAGATGTGCTTTACATCCAGAAGCCAAAACAATCAGTGAATGATGTAACTGGAAAGATAAAATTGTACTTGTCTGGTAACTATAAAGATGCTGGAGCATGTGTTTACTGGGGTTCTCTGCAGCCTTACTTGAAACAGTACTGTTCTTTCTGAACAGCTGCTTAATCTATTTTTAAAAAATGAAAATAACTGAAAGCATGTACTGTACCAGCATTTTCACTATCACTTTTCAAACTGAAAGACAGTTACGCTGCAAACGTGTCAAAGAACAAGAAGCCAGCAAGTGACAAAACTTAGCAAGAAAAGCTGAGTGCTAATTCATTACATATGTATTAAAAAGCATTTGGTTTGCCCAGTTAATCACTTACTCCTTCTGCTCTCTGAACTGATGACATCCTATGTGTTGTTTCAAAGCGTACATGGCTCCAGAAGTAATTACCAGAGCTAAAGGAGAAGGGCACGGACGTGCAGCAGACATCTGGAGCCTGGGCTGTGTTGTTATAGAGATGGTCACCGGCAAGGTAGGGATGTTTCATGTACTGAATGAGTGCAACCTGTTCTTAGCAGTTTCTCTGCAAATTCTGGTCCCGTTCCCAGCAATTTGTCACGCTTAAGTCTGCAAGTACTGGGGTGGTTTTTCATTTCCTGGGGTACAGAAATATATGCTCTATTGGATAGCAAGTTACTTGCTAAACCTTGCACTTAGCAATTCTGTTACCTGTTTCAGAGGCCTTGGCACGAATATGAGCACAACTTCCAGATCATGTATAAAGTGGGGATGGGTCATAAGCCTCCTATTCCTGACAAAGTGAGCCCAGAAGGTAAAGACTTCCTTTGCCACTGCCTGGAAAGTGACCCAAAGATGAGGTGGACGGCCAGCCAGCTCCTCGATCATCCTTTTGTCAAGGTTTGTCTCATGGCTTGGGCTACAAAGACTGTAGATGGGAACTGGAAACAGCTTTTAGTTGGCTCCATCATTTGCAGCTACGCCGCAGGGCTTTGTGTCACAGGGGCAGGCTGGTATCAAGTTGATGCTGTCCAGAAAACAAGGTTTGGCAACTTTTCAGAACCACATGTGACGTTGCTAGCAAATATTTGACTAAAAGAACATGGTGTGCCCCATGCAATAAACCTTCACTGGTGTTTTGAGATGCGTTATCGTTATATTAAAAAGACTTGTTAAACTTCACCTCAGTGATAGTTAATTGGATCTGAAGGGCTATGTGCCTAAAACTTTAGCAAGTACATATGCACAGACTTCTAGAATATAGAGATAAAGGTCCCCTCCACAAAAAGTGAAACAAGCCCATGCTTGAGAACTCTACCATCCTTCAGTGCATCCTTCTGCTTTTCTTTTAAGTTCATACTTAACATTAATTGAATATTGAATGTTTATCTGGCAATTGGCATAACAATCATGCATGAACTTTGGTTTAATTCTTTGCTTAAGAATAGGCAAATGTTCACAGCTACGAATTTAGGTGTATTTAACTTCTTTTTTGAAGAAGTAGGAGCCACAGTAGGCTATTCAATTCTGTCCCATTTTCCAGCATAAAGTATTCTGGTTCAGTAACAGCATGTTTGGCATCATCACACCCATCCCTCTCATCAGGGCAACTGGTAGCCAAATCCCGTCCATCGCAGAGGCAGAACGCTTCTCTAGGCACATAAGAGTTGCATAGAGACAGTGGAAACGTCAGTATCGTACATAAATAGTTGTAATTCGTTATCATCTGTGTAACAAGGGAGAAAGAAAGAGGAAAGCTTCAAAGATGTTCAATGAAGGTGCTGAAGAAATTGATCTGTTGTCATCTTCTTGCTGCAATAGGGAGACAATTGAATTAGTTGCCTTTTGTCCTCTTCACAGGTTTGCACAGATGAAGAATGAAGTTATTCAATCTCTGGCATTTTTTACTCTGGCAAGATACCTTTTAATCACTACTGTATGTAATATTTACATAAAGACTGTGCTGAGAAACAGTATAAAAGTTGAACTTACGAAGACTGCACAAGTGACGAGCGTCACTTTCTCTGCTGCTCCTGTATGTTTTACTTGGCACATGTTGCTCACGTGACAGTGTCCGCAAGTTGGAAGAAGCTGCATGTTTCAGTGAAAGTGCCATTACTACTGTATATGGACCATACCATTTTTGTTCTTTCTCCTGTTTCTCATTTGATTGAGAACTGTAATGTTAATATGTAGTATTTTTGAACTCTTTAGGTTCAGAAAAATGCTGTAGTGTTATCAGGCGTTATGGACCTTGTTTTTTAATCTGTTTGTTGAGTGCACTGACTGTGAACTTTTACTGTTTTTTTGTTTATTTGTTTTTGGCAAGCTTCAGATTTGTTATGCACAAGGCTGATTAATGAAATTTTAAAAAAAGTTTTTTCTCAATAAATGGTTTATTTTAGGAGTTGTTGGTGAAGGGTTTTTCTTCTGAAAATAAATATGTGGGGTTGTGTTACATCTTAAACTTTTTTTTCCAACGCTTGTTTAAGACTGCTGAGCTAACCTAACAGGAATAAGCTTCTCTGATATTGCAGTAGTGAATGTCTTGTCAGTTCAAGATGTGTAAGCAGCATCTTACACTGCACACGTGATGATAGAATTAAGGTCCCCCCTTCATCCTCTCCTGAGGAAATAAAGTGATGTGCAGTTCCTGACACTACCTACTACATAAAGGATAGAGTCTGGTCTGAACGAACTTTCTTCTTGAATGCGAGTACTGCAAACAGGGAGTGCTCTGCATGGCATTTCTGTGGCCAAGAGGAGAATCAGTTAAGATTATTATTATTATGATGTTCTGTTTGGCAAACCCAAGAACTTATTGTTAAGAGCTTTTTAAAACTGATTTTTACACCCTCCAATTGTCATCAGTCTCAGAAAACAGAGGGAAGTTAGAAGCGGTTAGCAATTAGAAGAAACAGTCTCCAACACTTGAGCTATTTAGATTATTTTCTTTGGCTTGCTATTACAAACAGATGACTTAAAACTGTTAC